>NC_134313.1:43226178-43891387 GCF_964195595.1 Calonectris borealis
GGCAACAAATACTGATTTATTAACAGCTGATTTATTAACCTCATCATGCTTTTCAGTTTGCCAAGCAGGAACACGTTTCTATCTTTATGCTTTCATTTACAAACCTATTACTGAGCAATTAATGTTTTAAAGGAGTGCCATATTAAAAATATTACATTTGTATAAAGTTTTCAGGATAAGTCTGTTGTGTTTTGGATGTCAGAGTATGGTAGTGAGCAACTCTGCTGTAGCTACAAATGTATGCATTTGAAACAATTACTGTTTTTTATTACAGTAACAGAAGCTTAGACTTATTTCAGCATGCATGCTTTTTTTTTTAATTTTCATTAGCCTGGAAAAATTATCATTAATGTAGTAGGATTTCATGCTGTTTATTAAATGTAAATAAATTATCATGTATATAGAAATAATCTTTTCCTCCTCACAAACAATGCTAAAATAATGAGCAAATCTGAAATGCAAGGTAAATAAAGCCCTAAGGTACAAAAGCCTAGGCTTCAAAGTTCTGCTTCTCAGAGAATTATTAACAGCATTTTCTCCTCCTTGTCACATGCATTTCCGTATTTCTGTTGTCTTTAACCAGCGAGTCGGATTATTGAAGCTCTTCCATGTGCAAGCAAATGTTTACACTCATTGCTAATCAAAAAAGCACTTCAACATGTTCCAAGATCCCACAGAAGAGATGAGGTTTCAAGGTCCATATGTCTGCAGAGTTCAATGCACTGGAAATAAATCCTACATCAGCTGGGTGTATATCCCCTGAAACAGCTGTATGTATTTGTTTTACAGAAAAACCTTTCATTGACCCAAGTTATGGACACAATTAGAAGGTAAGTAATAGGGACCAATTCAGACAAACTGCCGAATATATCAGCCTCTTTGATGACCTGGTCAAGAAATGCTGTTTCAACCCTTTCAACAGCTATGGAATCAACAATACCATGACTAGAATCAATCCTGAAATGGAAAATATGTCTAGGTCTAATCACTTTAGTCCTTGCTTTGAAGGAGGCTAACAAACAATTTTTAAAATGTGATCCAGCGCTGAAGAACTGAGCTCCCCAGTGCTCTCCATGGGTCATAGAGCCACCTCTCAGCTCTGCCAGCTGGTGGGTGCTGAAGAAACAGACAGCAAAGCCTCCTGCCAGGGCGGATGCCTCTTGCACCCGCTGCTGCCCCCGTAGGAGGTGGAGGACGGGCAGCACAGGACTCAGTGCTGCCCTTGCACCCACAATTTCCTCCGAGAGACTTTTTCCCTTTCATGGGGGGGGTGGGGGGTGGGTCTGAGGGTGGTGCAGGGATGCCCTGGAGTGGTGGGAGCAGTGGGAGCGCTCGGCCCTGGCGCCGGGTGGGCAGGCGCCCCGCAGTGCCCTTTTTTGATCTCAGTCCTGTCCGAATAGTAATCCACCGGCAAAAGCAGCAGGGCACGGGCTCCTCTCCTCACCTCACCTCGCCTCGACTCCCGTCGCCTCTACCATGAAGGCACTGGGACCGCACTGTGCCCCTGGCAGCCCAGGAATCACACTGGTAAAAATAAATCTGCACCTACAACGATAGAGTCAGAAAGGACTGCCAGGATCATAAAGGCAGGAATAGGCATGATTTTGTTGCCCTTTCTTGGGAAATACAATGTAAAAGGAATTGTTCATAGCATAAAAGAGAGAACTCTTGCTGGCAGTGACTAGGGGATTGCTTTGGCCCCTTCTAAATGCGATAACCTCAGAAAACTGCAGGTTTAGAGAGATTTACAGGGCCCCTTTGCAGGGCTCCAGAGGCAGCCCCGGGGTAGCTACCACGTAGCCATTTCCAAAACCTGAGCAGCAGCATCCCCCACTGTCCCTTCCTGGCAACCCAGGTTTAGGGGCAAAACACGCTCCCTCCGGCAGAGCCGCCGAGGCAGCCGGGACTGCGCTGCTCCCAGGGCTTGCATCCCTCTTTCTGCAAAACACCACGCTGAGCAGCCTGGTCCGATCCCTCTGCACTGAGCCAACCTGGACTGCTTTGCTCTCTAGTGGGCAGTGCAGGGAAAAAAATACAAAGGCACAAGACTAGATCTCTTCTGCACAGGGCCTAGGTGGTTTTGTCTTCCCCCCCCCCCTTTAAATTATCTCAGGGAAATATGACCTTTTTTAAGAAGTGACAATATCTTCGTGTCTAAAGCTGCTTGGAAGAAATCCTTGCTGCATATTTGAGATTCAGATAATAAAAGCCAGCGTTAGGATTGCCAGCTGACATGAACAAAAAAGGGGAACTTTGCCTCTTTATTAAGGGAGCAGGTCAAAAAGCTGAAAATTGTGATTCTTGTGACCTTGCCAGGGTGTCTGCTTACATTTGTAGAAGCAGAGCTTCAACAAGTGCAAAATTAAGATTGTAAAATTTGGAGTGGTATTTTTCTCCGGACACACATTTTCTCCCAAACATAGGTGCATGTTTCCCATCTGGGGCCATCCTTGTGCATCACGGAAACATTTCATACAGTTAGAGTAGTGTTCAAAGTGTTGAAAGGTGAGCAGCAGAGTCTGTTACACAGTGGGGATTCTTGTTCTTCTCAGCCTTCTTGGATTTTCTCAATTGCTGACCCATGAAAGCTCTTTTTCTCTCTTTCTCCATTCCTTGTCTGGTTGGCTTTCACTCCCCTCTTCACGGGCCTGTTTTCTCTTTCTGTTTGTTTGTGTTTTGTTTCCCTGAGAAGAGCCTGCAAACCTTTCCATGCAATAGTATTATTAGCTATGATAAACTTGAACCAATTCTTCTTTTAATCAAAGCTAACTCATTCTACCTTCTTGCCTCTGACAAGCTCTCCAGTCGTTCAAGGCATAGGAGTGAGTCTACCTCGCTTTCTGAAGTGTCTAGGCAAAGCTACAGGCAACTACAATGAAAATGTAGAAGCTAACAGGTGGCAAGGGACTACCTGGAATAGTAAGCTACTGTTTGCCGAATTTCTACCTTAGCTCTTAAAAGCAGAGCACTTGGATTGGTTTGCATTATCCACATTTCGCACAGTCCCCCACCTCAAATTAGACTCTGTGAAGCTCTGATGAACTAGGATCTCAGCTAAACTTTTCTGAAGGTGACAGCTACTGACAGGACAGCTCAGCTGAGCAATTTCTAAGGGGATCATCGCACAAAGTGTGATGGCAAACCTGTACCAGCTGCAGACTGATGGGTGACCTTGTTTACCCTTTCAGAAGATTTTAGCCCACAGACAGAACAAAGTCCTTTCTTAAAAAGACTCAAATGCACAGGATTGTCTCTGAAGAGGACCACCTGTTTCTTGCTTTTGAACACTATTTTCACATGAGGATGTGACACTCAGTTAATTGGAGGAGGCTATTCAGCCTGGAGCATGAGCTCCAAGAGATGCTGGGAAAGGAGAGCAAGGAAAGGCTTGCCAACTTCTTTCTGCCAGGATTTCTTCTGCTATCCCAAGAAATATTTCTGTGGATACCCCTTTGGCAGCAGTGCCACCTTCTGAGGTGGGAGGCTTTTCTTTTGAAATCTGTCTTTTCCTATGTGACATCTTGTAGGTATTTCGTTTGATTCAGCACAAAAAATCTTTCAATTTTTCCTTATGATGTGTCATTCAGGGGGAAAAAAAAATACAAACACACAACAGATCTAATGCCAGGAAGAGGCACTATTTGCACTCCATTTCTGCTGGATCCTGTGTCCACAGTGGAAAGAGTTATGTCTCAGCATGGGAATTTCTAGCTGAGAGAAGGAAAGCCACTGCTTTTGCAGAAGCAAGCACTGGCCTGCTTTTTGCAGACACAGTAGACACTGCAGCAGATTTCTTTTCTACTCCTGGTGAGGAGAAGACCCTATACATTCCAGTCTCACTTTTACATCAGAAACTACCTGTATGAGACAAGTTGTCACAGTACTTGTGGACCTGACATAACTTGTCTGTTTCGGCTTCCACCACTGTATCTCCCCCTGCTCCCTGGAGGACAAACAGAGAGGCTGCCACATCCTGAAGTGCTTCAGCCTAATGCTCCCTATCTGCTTCTCCTGCATGGCCACTTTGCTCTTCCAAATGCAGCTCTAGAAAGCAAAAGCATGTGCAGCAAAGTGACTCCTTGGAAGTGAAAAACAACTAAAGCAAAACCCACCTGAAGCCCTACACCAGTTTTCTTCTTGGCCCTTGGCTGCCCTGTTTTCTGCTATGTCTGCTGTGCTGAATGGAAAGGATCTGGAAAAGGACAACTCAGCCAGCAGGCTTCAGAAGTCAGAGCCAAGGCCCTGAAGTTTCAGCTCATCTTGAAGAGTAGACCATTCCTGCCCTGAGAAGCAGTGGCCAAACAAAGGCCATGGGACAAGCAGGGCTGAGAGAACAACAGTCAGTGTCCAGCCCCACCAGAAATGATGTTGAGGTAAAAGCACCACTCTCAAAGCATCTGCCTGATGTGCACGTGAAGGGCAGATGCAGAACAGTGGCCGTGACATTTGCTTTGTGAATCCTGTCACACTGAACATGTGGGAAGCCTTCCAATAGGAAAACACCACAAGTATCGAGCCCTCAGCAGCTCTCTCTGTTTGCACAGGTGCCCACCAGGAACACACTAAGAAATAGGACCAGAAGCCCCAGCCTGCAACAGTCCTCAGTCCATCTTCATACCTGTGGAGCTGGTGATGGGTGCTGGTGACTCCTCGGCTGAGGGACTGAGAGGGCCAGCCAGCTCCTCCCTAAAGTTTTCCCTGCAGTTCTCAATGAGAAACTCCACCAGCACTTTCACCTGCACACATCAAATCATTGGTTTCAACCCAGGTGGCTGAAAACTGACCAAGCAGCCTTTCCCACTCCTGACCCTTGTTTTTGTGCAGAAAGCTGCAGCTGTGGGGCTGCTCTTCCAGGAAGCTACTCCACAAGCATTTGCTCAAGAGACGAGGCAGTGAGATACCTCTGAACAGCAAAGCTCTGCTGGGCCCAGAAGGCTGTACTCAGCTGGTGAATACAGCGTACCTTCTCAGTGGGAGGAGCAGGTGGTCCTTGGCTGGGCTCAGCAGATTTGGCCCAACACAGATAGCAAAGTTGCTGGCAGTTCTGCTGGTTGCAGAATTTTGGCTGATGTTGTGGAGCAGGGAGAGCAACCACTTGAGAGGAGGAGGTTGGCTGCAGGCAACCTGTTGGCCACCCTGGGGGAACAGGAACATAATGTTAATAAATCAGATGTTGTCAAAAAGTGTCGCCCAGACTTTCCTAAGGCAGGTGGAAGCCAGAAGCAGTGTTGTATAGCTTTCCAGGTGACCTCAGCCAGCTTTCAATGCTCCCACACTTCAGGAAGGCAGCATGGCATTGCTTCACATCTCCTGATTTCATCCAAGCCCACCTCAAAGGAAAGCTCTTTGGTGACTCCTGGTCTACAGCAGAGGGATGACCTTCGCTGAGACACTGCCACCTCTCTCCCCTTCTCGGAAGAGTTGCCTCATGGAGCAATCTCCAGTGCCTTCAGGAAGTGCTCTGACTAGAGAAATGCTTCTCTGTGCCACTTTCCCCCAAAATTCACCTTCAGGATGACGGCCAGCAGGTGTGCAGGCTGGCTTCCCAGGTGGACATCCCCACCACTGTTGAAGGCCTCTCTCAGCTGCTGACAGGCTCTCCCACGGGCCGCAAGCCTAAATATCCCCTCAGTGGATGGTCCTTGCTCCCACAGGGGACACAGGAGGACAGTTGTTCGGCTGAAGACAGGCCCTGGGGCAGATGAACCTTCCTCAGAGACAGAAGCATGTGTGGATGACTCTGCTTTCACTGGGGCAGGATCGAGGGGTTGCCAGCAGGCCACAACTCCCTGGTATGTCCATGTCTTTATTGTTCTGAGGCTTAAGTATTGAGTAACTTGATCCTGTTCTACCCGATCTAACCTGATCCTCTTTCACTAAGGGTACATCTTCTTTGCTCCAGACTTTCCTCCTGGTCTTTAGGGTGTGGGATTTCTGAAGGCTAGTTTTGCGAAGACCATCATTCCCCATAATGACTGGCAGAATCTAGATCAGCCTGAAGTACTGGCATAGCCTCATGAAGGCCAAGACAGTTTTAAGTCAGAGCAAAATAAGTTCATAAATGTATGATGGGTTCTTGTGGCAATGGGGAACTGGGCATGGCAACTATTTGAGTTGCCTTGTCCCGTGTTCAGTCCTGTCTTCCAGTGTTCAGCAGGGGATGGTCTTTCACAAAATGCTGGAAAGCAAACTAACAATGTAATGTGTTATAATGTCATGTTTTGTTGACTTCCATATGTGTCCTGGTTTCGGCTGGGATAGGGTTAAATTTCTTCCTAGTGCTGTGTTTTGGATTTAGTACGAGGAGAATGTTGATAACACACTGATGTTTTCAGTTGTTGCTAAGTGCCCTCCTAGTCCAAGGACAGTTCCTGTGCCTACTGACTGAGCTAGGTACACAAGATGGGAGGGAACATAATCAGGACAGCCAGCCCAGCTGGCTAATGGGGTATTCCATACCATGTGACGTCATGCTCAGTATATGAAGGGTAGGCGTGATCCAGGAAGTACCGATCGCTACTTCGTTATCGGTCAGCACGGGTGGTGAGCAATTGCATTGTACATCACTCATTTTGTATATTTTATCATTATCATTATTATTTTCCCTTTTTTTTTTCCTGTTCTATTAAACTGTCTTTATCTCAACCCACGAGTTTTTCTCACTCTTACCCTTCCGATTCTCTCCCCGTCCCGCTGGGGGTGGGGGGAGTGAGTGAGCGGCTGCGTGGTATTTGGCTGCCTGCCAGGTTAAACCACGACAGTCCTTTTTGGCGCCCAACGTGGGGCTCGAAGGGTTGAGATAACGACACATCTGACCCGAACGGGTTAAAACAAATTTGTTATAAGCATTCATTATATCAGTTTAGTACTCGATGTTCACAATGTTGATTTATTTGCTCTCAGAGTTTTTGGATCTGTTTTTGGAGTTGTGGTATATAGCACCTTACTGGCTGTCTATACTGCTGATTATCAGTTTGTATGTGGGGTTGGTCATCTCTGGGAAATGGATTAAGGTCATTGCTTTGCTATACTGTGTGACCTGGCTTTATGTTATAATAAAATTATTGGTCACGAGCCTGTACTCAGCACTGCCATCATTCCTGTTCTTTGGGAGCTATCTTTTGGAAACTATTAATAATTACACTTCTTACGTCTTCACCTCAGAGGATGAATTTAGGGGGGAGACAGGATGGGACACTTTCTCCCACTTGTTCACCTTCCCCTCCATATCTTCAGAAACTCCTTTTTCTTCTATCCTCTTCATGAAGACGTCTACAATATTCCCTGAGAATTTTGAATATCCTTGGGATGTTCAAACAAGCATGATCATATTGCTATGTCTTCTGAATGTGGTTCAGGCCTTGTTTAGAGTTAAACAACTATTCAGGAATACTGTCCAGAGATCAACCCCAGCAACAGATACAGTGACTACTCAAACCCCCATGACAGGCACTGTAGCTCCTTCAACCCGCACGACAACCACTGTGGCTACTCAAACCCCTGCGACAGGCACCGTGGCTACTTCAACCCCCACAACAACCACTATGGCTACTCAGACCCCGGCAACAGTCACTACAAATACTCCAACCCCCGCGACAGGCACTGCAGCTACCCAAACCCTCGCGACGGGTACTACAGCTGAACCAGAGGACCAACCATTGCTGGTATCCGTCACCCCTGTACAGAAGAAGAAATCTTTGAAGCGGAAGTCAGGTCGTGTAGAAAAGGATGATGGAAAACCAGGGCCATCACGAGGAGGGGAGGAGGAAGAGGAAGAACTCATAAACGAGACGGAAACCACCCGATCCTTATCCCTGAATGAGTTGCGAGATATGCGGAAAGATTTCGGCCGTCGTCCAGGCGAGCATATTGTTACCTGGCTGCTCCGATGCTGGGATAATGGGGCCAGTAGCCTGGAATTAGAGGGGAAGGAGGCCAAACAGCTGGGATCCCTTGCTAGGGAAGCAGGTATTGACAAAGCAATTGGAAAAGGGACACAGGTCCTCAGCCTCTGGAGGCGACTGCTGTCAGGCGTGAAGGAAAGGTATCCCTTCAAGGAAGATGTTATATATCGCCTAGGCAAATGGACCACTATGGAGAGAGGTATCCAGTACCTGAGAGAACTAGGCGTGCTGGAGGTGGTTTATAGTGACCTGGATGACCCCCGAACACCCAAAGATCCAGATGACGTCCAGTGCACGCGACCTATGTGGGGGAAGTTGGTACGGAGCACACCAGCATCGTATGCCAGTTCATTGGCAGTACTGTGCTGGAAAGAGGAAGAAGCACCAACGGTGGATGAGGTGGTTAGCAGACTTCGGGATTTTGAAGAAACTATCTCCTCCTCCCTTGTCTCGGCTGTGGAGAAACTGTCCCGGGAGGTCCAGCAACTCAAAGAGGATATGTCTTATTCTCCACCTGTACGGACCAGTATCTCAGCCATTAGGAGTCAGCGTTTTTCTCCTCAAGAGAGAGGATATAGAAAGTACACACCACGGGGCACCCTGTGGTTTTACCTGCGTGACCACGGAGAGGACATGAGGCAGTGGGATGGAAAACCTACCTTCATCCTAGAGGCACGTGTACGTGAGTTGCAAGGAAAAACAATCACACAAGGGGGTTCTCCCAGGAAAAATGCTGCTCCAGTTGTCAGGAAAAACCTGTCTCACGACGGTCCAGTTTCCAGTGAACAGTTCCCCAGACAGAGTAGAAGGGCTGATCTTACTTTGGATTGTAATTGCAATGAAGAAATTCTTGACTCACGTTTGCAAGAAGTGAGAGATGGATATTATGACCAGAACTAGAGGGGCCCTGCCTCCAGCCAGGTGGAGGAAAGGGACAACCGGGTTTACTGGACTGTGTGGATTCGATGGCCTGGCACATCAGACCCACAGGAGTATAAGGCTCTCGTAGACACTGGTGCACAGTGTACCCTGATGCCATCAGGCTATAAAGGGGCAGAACCCATTTGTATTTCTGGAGTGACAGGGGGATCCCAAGAGTTAACTGTGTTGGAGGCCGAAGTGAGCCTGACCGGGAACGAGTGGCAGAAGCACCCCATTGTGACTGGCCCAGAGGCTCCGTGCATCCTTGGCATAGACTACCTCAGGAGAGGGTATTTTAAGGACCCAAAAGGGTACCGGTGGGCTTTTGGTATAGCTGCCCTGGAGACGGAGGAAATTAAACAGCTGTCCACCTTGCCCGGTCTCTCACAGGATCCTTCTGTTGTGGGGTTGCTGAGGGTTGAAGAACAACAGGTACCAATCGCTACCACAACAGAGCACCGGCGGCAATACCGCACCAACCGAGACTCTCTGATCCCCATCCATGAGCTGATTCGTCGACTGGAGAGCCAAGGAGTGATCAGCAAGACTCGCTCACCCTTCAACAGTCCCATATGGCCAGTGCGAAAGTCCAATGGAGAGTGGAGACTAACAGTAGACTACCGTGGCCTGAACGAAGTCACGCCGCCACTGAGTGCTGCCGTGCCGGACATGCTGGAACTTCAATACGAACTGGAGTCAAAGGCAGCCAAGTGGTACGCCACAATTGGCATTGCTAATGCCTTCTTCTCCATCCCTTTGGCGGCAGAGTGCAGGCCACAGTTTGCTTTCACTTGGAGGGGCGTCCAGTACACCTGGAACCGACTGCCCCAAGGCTGGAAACACAGCCCTACCATTTGCCATGGACTGATCCACACCGCACTGGAACAGGGTGAAACTCCAGAACACCTGCAGTACATTGACAACATCATCGTATGGGGCAACACAGCAGAAGAAGTTTTTGAGAAAGGGAAGAAAATAATTCAAATCCTTCTGAAATCTGGTTTTGCCATAAAACAAAGTAAGGTCAAGGGACCTGCACAGGAGATCCAGTTTTTAGGAATAAAATGGCAAGATGGACGTCGTCAGATCCCAACAGATGTGATCAATAAAATAACAGCCATGTCTCCACCAACTAACAAAAAGGAAACGCAAGCTTTCTTAGGCGTTGTGGGTTTTTGGAGAATGCATATTCCAAATCACAGTCAGATCGTAAGCCCTCTCTATCACGTGACCAGGAAGAAGAACGACTTCAGATGGGGCCCTGAGCAACGACAAGCCTTTGAACAAATTAAACAGGAGATAGTTCAGGCAGTAGCCCTTGGGCCAGTCCGGGCAGAACAAGATGTGAAGAATGTGCTCTACACCGCAGCCGGGGAGAATGGTCCTACCTGGAGCCTCTGGCAGAAAGCGCCAGGGGAGACTCGAGGTCGACCCTTAGGGTTCTGGAGTCGGGGATACAGAGGATCCGAGGCCCGCTACACTCCAACTGAGAAGGAGATATTGGCAGCATATGAAGGGATTCGAGCTGCTTCGGAAGTGGTTGGTACTGAAGCACAGCTCCTCCTGGCACCCCGACTGCCGGTGCTGGGCTGGATGTTCAAAGGGAGGGTCCCCTCCACACATCATGCAACCGATGCTACGTGGAGTAAGTGGGTCGCACTGATCACACAACAGTCCCGAATAGGAAACCCCAGTCGCCCAGGAATCTTGGAGGTGATCACGAACTGGCCAGAAGGCAAAGATTTTGACATATCCACAGAGGAGGAGGTGATACGTGCTGAAGAAGCCCCACTGTATAATAAACTACCAGAAAACGAGAAGCAATATGCCCTGTTCACTGATGGGTCCTGTCGCCTTGTGGGAAAACATCGGAGATGGAAAGCTGCTGTATGGAGTCCTATACGCCAAGTTGCAGAAACTGCTGAAGGAGAAGGTGAATCAAGCCAGTTTGCAGAGGTGAAAGCCATCCAGCTGGCCTTGGACATTGCTGAAAGAGAAAAATGGCCAGTACTTTATCTCTATACTGACTCATGGATGGTGGCAAATGCCCTGTGGGGGTGGTTACAGCAGTGGAAGCAGAACAACTGGCAGCGCAGAGGTAAACCCATCTGGGCTGCCGCGTTGTGGCAAGATATTGCTGCCCGGGTAGAGAACCTGGTTGTAAAAGTACGTCACGTAGATGCTCACGTACCCAAGAGTCGGGCTACTGAGGAACATCAAAATAACGAGCAGGTGGACCAGGCTGCAAAGATTGAAGTGGCTCAGGTGGATTTGGACTGGCAATATAAGGGTGAACTATTTATAGCTCGGTGGGCCCATGACGCGTCAGGCCATCAAGGAAGAGATGCAACATATAGATGGGCTCGTGATCGAGGGGTGGACTTGACCATGGACGCTATTGCACAGGTTATCCACGAATGTGAAACGTGCGTTGCAATCAAACAAGCCAAGCGAGTAAAGCCTCTTTGGTATGGGGGACGATGGTTGAAGTATAAATATGGGGAGGCCTGGCAGATTGATTATATCATGCTCCCACAAACCCGGCACGGCAAGCACTATGTGCTCACCATGGTGGAAGCAACCACCGGATGGCTGGAAACATACCCTGTGCCCCATGCCACTGCCCGGAACACCATCCTGGGCCTTGAAAAGCAAGTCCTGTGGCGACATGGCACCCCAGAAAGAATTGAGTCAGACAACGGGACTCACTTCCGAAACGCCCTCATAGACCCCTGGGCCAAAGAGCACGGCATTGAGTGGGTCTATCACATCCCCTACCATGCACCAGCCTCTGGGAAAATCGAACGATACAATGGACTGCTAAAAACTACGCTGAGAGCAATGGGTGGTGGGACATTCAAACATTGGGACACACATTTAGCAAAGGCCACCTGGTTAGTCAATACCAGGGGATCTGCCAATCGAGCTGGCCCTGCCCAATCAAGACTCTTACGTACTGTAGATGGAGATAAAGTCCCTGTCGTGCATATGAGAAATATGCTGGGGAAGACAGTCTGGGTTACTCCTGCCTCTGGCAAGGGAAAACCCATCCGTGGGATTGCTTTTGCTCAAGGACCTGGGTACACTTGGTGGGTGATGCGAAAGGATGGGGAGGTCCGGTGTGTACCTCAAGGGGATTTGATTTAGGGTGAAAATAGCCAATGAACTGAATTTTGATGTCAACTGTTACATGATATTGTATGTCATTATTTCTATGATATAGCAGTGGTATAGCAGTGAAAATCACCCAGATTAGTGAAGAATGAACTAACTCCAATGAAACCGAGCGAAGTGCAACGATGATAGAACTGGACGAGCGCAGCAGTACCGAAATGAGAACTGGCTTCAGGATGCAACGGCCCAACACCGCACACCATCTCTTCGGCCCTGAAAGACTGTTATAACAGATGGAGCCCAAAGTCATGGACTAAATGAACTCAGTGGACATTTTAGAGGGATAGTCCATAGACCGAGGGAATGATATCTGTGCATGCATATATATATATGTGTGTATATATAAAGAAAGATAGTGGTGGTTAATTGAAATGTATTAAAAAAAGATGTGAGACCTAAGCACGACGTAAATGGTATGGAATAAGGGGTGGATACTGTCCTGGTTTCGGCTGGGATAGGGTTAAATTTCTTCCTAGTGCTGTGTTTTGGATTTAGTACGAGGAGAATGTTGATAACACACTGATGTTTTCAGTTGTTGCTAAGTGCCCTCCTAGTCCAAGGACAGCTCCTGTGCCTACTGACTGAGCTAGGTACACAAGATGGGAGGGAACATAATCAGGACAGCCAGCCCAGCTGGCTAATGGGGTATTCCATACCATGTGACGTCATGCTCAGTATATGAAGGGTAGGCGTGATCCAGGAAGTACCAATCGCTACTTGGTTATCGGTCAGCGTGGGTGGTGAGCAATTGCATTGTGCATCACTCATTTTGTATATTTTATCATTATCATTATCATTATTATTTTCCCTTTTTTTTTTCCCTGTTCTATTAAACTGTCTTTATCTCAACCCACGAGTTTTTCTCACTCTTACCCTTCCGATTCTCTCCCCGTCCCGCTGGGGGTGGGGGGAGTGAGTGAGCGGCTGCGTGGTATTTGGCTGCCTGCCAGGTTAAACCACGACAATATGTCAACAGATTTAGCTGAATTTTCACATAGGCAATACCTGGAGATAAAGGCCAGAACTTTTATATGACATTGCTTGTCACCGAAGTTTTAGAAATGTAGGGGGAAAATCCATACTTTTTATTTTATGTACCGCACTTCCCCTTTTTATTCCTACAAGCTATTAAAAGACATTCAGTCTCATTTTTCATTTGAATGTCACACCTCTTCATAGTGCTGATGTTACATGTAACATCAGATAAGGTTTTACTCTCACATAGATTATTAGACAGTAGATAGCATAGATTATCAGCGAGTAGATAGTAGATTATCTGCATTAATTGTGCTAACACCTGTGAAAGGAGTTTGCATTTAGCACTTCAGCCAAAGGATAAAGATCAAATCTATCTATTGAACTCAGTGGGCTATTGGTCAGCAGATTTAATTCACCATGTTCAAAAAACAAAAGGTATATGAGAAAGGCATATTCTGTCTTGTCTACTACAATGCATGTTTTAGGAGGTGAAAAGATAAATAATCCACTCCCTCCCCCCCCCAAAAAAAAAGATTAGAGAAAAAAAGGTTCAACTTCTAGAGCAATGGGGCTTTTAATAGCCAAGTAAATTTCCCTATATTATTCCCATTCAATAAGCCCCTTTGTCTGACATTCTGCCTCTACCCAGTATTAATATGGGACTCTTCTGGGAAAAATTAAACAAACCAAAAACTTGTTGTGCAGCCATGTTTGCTGTGCTTCCCATGCTGTACTATGGAAGATGTAGAATTCTTCTCTAACGCAGAACTTTCCACTTACATTCAAAAACGTACAGAGTATTGTTACCTGACAATCTACGGGAGCTTCTCATATGCACAAAAAAACCCTGTGACAACAGACAGAGTGGTTGGCAACTCTGCTTCAAAGTCAAGAAAGGCTGTGATTAAGATTCCCTGTACAGCCTTCATGAAGCCTCTTTCTGTGCACTTTTTATGACATTGTCTGTCATTACATGCTCATACACACTTCTTTCCACAGGGCACGAGTGCACTCAGTGCCTCGGATGAGCAGTGATCACTGACAGCGGAGTTATTTCGTGTAATGCGCTTCCCGCATTGCTCAGCATGCATCCCACATTTACTGCATCACACCAAATCAGAGAGCATCTCTTCTCTAAACATTCCAGTCTGATCTCTGCACCAGATGTCTTATCTCACCCGCCCTCAGCCCCACCTTCTAGTCTTCTCATCTTAGTCTCAATTTTCTCAGCCAGGCTCAGCCTTATCTGGTCTTCAACTCCCATACGCCCATTCCAGACTGATCAACCTTGCAGTTGCTTCTGCAGATGGAGCCTTTGTTAACATAGCCAAGCTAGCTTTAAAGTAATTAACATAGGTAGCATTAAGAGGGACTGAAAACCTGCTAAGACACTGAGTAAACACTTAGTAGCCACCTTGGGCTGAACCCCATGACACCATAGCATTCAATGCTGATATGGCACTGCAATGTCTGCATGCTGCCTCTCCCATTTCCAGTGCCAAGTGCTCCCAGCCTCCCTCTCCACGTCTATCTTCTCTTTGAATGATCAAATCAGCTTCAGTCTCCTCTCTACACAAACCGGGGATTTCTTTTTCCTCAGTGGATGGATGTCTTCACGGGAGGTCCTGAGAAATCCTTTTCTAGGTAGCAGCAGAAATGGCAGGAATATTGCTATTCATCTCTGGGCCTCTGAAACAGCTCTGATTTCCCTTTACAGCAGGGTTTCCATTTTGTCTAGAGAGCAGAAACTTCGACCTGTTCCGTCTAGGTAATATTCACATGTGCTGGGCCCCAGACATTAGCTAAAAGTCAAAACCCAAGCTGTGGTGTGACCTTGCCTTGACATTTTGTGGGATGCCCATGCAGAAAGCAGATGCTTGCAAGAGCCCATCCATCAGAGGAGAAGAGTTCTATCTCAGACTGATTCCAAGCCTGCAGCTCTGAGCATTGCCCAGCTAACAAATACGTGCAGGGGCCTTCTGCAAAAATGCAGTGCAAATGGGAAAGCTCGGTGCAAATGAACACATGTTAATCAACATCATTGCAGTAAATGCTTATATTCAGGATGACATAAGCTCATTTTACATTTGCTTATGCAGGATTTACTGTGTCAAAAATAATACCAAAATACAAGATTTTCTTCAGCTTTTTCATAAAGTTTCATTTCAGTCTCCAGCTTTTATTACTTTGCAATTAGTCACGCATGTTGCTTTCGTAAAAGCTATATCCAGGGAGAAAAACCTCCCTAAATAATCCCTAATTTAGTCCCTCAGAAGGAATTTGGCAACCACCTCAGATGATTAAACGGTGATTAAGTAGCTGCCTAAAACTGAGCAGCAAGATGCTGCTCTGAGGCCTCTGAAGTTTTCTGGTAAAGAGCTGAGACTTTTGTTATCCCTATTACCCAGGGAGGATGTCAATCCACTGCATGGTGCACGCTGGAAATAAGACTCCACACTTCCCTTATCTTCCTATCTTGCAATTGCGAAGTATGTCTGGCTCCATGTTTTATTGTTTTCACTCTCACCCTGTAAGGAGCCCTCAGGCCTTATGCCTCTTCCCTGCCATGTGTTACTGCGCCGTCGGGGCCAACGCAGTTGAAGGTGGGTTGTCTGAGCCCATTCTCACCAGAAGACTTACTTGAAAAGTTTCCATCAATCTGTTTATCAGATTTGGGATTCAATTAGCACTTTCATTTGAAGTATCTGCTTCACTCAAAACTGGGTTCTGTTTGTTTATGTTTTTCTTGCGGTTAGAAAAGTTTTTGGCAGGTTTCAGCCAAGCTTTGGGGGAAACTTTTCAGAAGCTTCTGGCCAGATATACATACATACATACATACATACATATGTCTAAACCTGTTGTTTTGGTTTTTTTTCAGGAGGAAACTGATAACGATTTTTGCATTCAGCAAGATACTGTGTGGGTTGAGGGTATAAGGCTTTCCCATCAATTTTTATTCCCACAAAATATATTTTTGTCCATCTCTAATTTGCAGGTTGATATGCTGTTAACTGTATTGAGATTGCTGTTATTCGCTTCAATTCGTGCTTGACCTGATGTACGCAGCTGGGCCTCCTGGTTTTCCCCTGTCAAACCCAGCAGGACTCTGTCAGGGACTGTCGGCATGGGTTCCAGCTGCATGGATAAGGCAATGAGTGAGATCAGAAACTTCTTCACAAGGGAAATGCAAGGTTGTCCTGGTTTGGGCTGGGACAGAGTTAATTTTCTTCTTAGTAGCTGGTATAGTGCTGTGTTTTGGATTTAAGATGAGAATAATGTTGATAACACACTGATGTTTTAGTTGTTGTTATGTAGTGCTTACATCACGCAAGGACTTTTCAGCTTCCCATGCTCTGCCAGGAGCACAAGAAGCTGGGAGGGGGCATAGCCAGGACAGCTAACCCAACTGGCCAACAGGGTATTCCATACCATATGACATCATGCTCAGTAGATAAACTGGGGGAGGGGACTGGGGAGCTGCGATCGCTGCTCGGAGACTGGCTGGGCATCGGTCGGCAGGTGGTAAGCAATTGCATCGTGCTTCACTTGCTTTGTATATTCTATTATTATTATCATCATCATCATCATCACTACTATTTTACTTTATTTTATTTCAATTATTAAACTGTCTTTATCTCAACCCATGAGTTTTCTCACTTTTACCCTCCTGATTCTCTCCCCCATCCCACCGGAGCAGGGGGAGTGAGCGAGCAGCTGTGTGGTGTTTAGTTGCTGGCTAGGGTTAAACCACAACAAGGGTCTACCTAAAGACTAACCTACCCATACTTAATGGATGGCATGATGCAAAACCTCCTCTGCCTCATGAAACCACGTTTCTTCCTTTCCAACTTTTGGGGGTCCAGCTGACAAAAAGAACCCCCACCAGACACAAAAAGAGGAGAAAAGTAATTAAAACCAGTTGTGTGTGCATGCAGTCATGATATCCCGGGGAGCCTGGGAGCTATCTGCAAGGACTTTTTTAGTTATGATGTAGGTAGTATCGATGTTTCATCAGCTCCGTGATACATATTAGAAAGTTTTGACTTATTACTGAAAGTGTATTAAATGCTATAATGTAATAGTTATTTAATAACTGCATGACGTGAGAGGTTATTTATCATCTCAAGCACAAGGTAATACAGACAGAATTATATGCTTACACAGACAAGGAATTCTGCTAACAGTTAAATGCTCAAATATCTGTTTATGATTTTCAAAGTTCTGTCTATTTACTGACAATTTTTTTTTTTTTAATTGCTAAACATTAGCTAGCTGTTTTCACACTATGAACTCCCTCTGCAGGGAGATAAACATTTCACATACAATAGGACAGAAAATCGAAACACAACATATAATGAGGACACCATTCATTTATAGCAATCTCAAACTCAGTTTCTTTAATTCCCTATGCATTAACTTTATCTATGCAGGTTGTTCTTGTCTTTAAACAAGCAAAATATTGATCTGAGAAAGAAGAAATAAAAGAAGTAGTAATCACATTTCAATGGCTGTGGAATATGAAAGATTTACATACGTTCTGTAATCAGACATCAAGCACCTAAAAGCCAAATAAATAAGCTTCCTACACCATTTTGGCTGATTGTTCTGGTTTTAATCTGGGTGGACTTCATGAGAAAAATCCTTGTGGCCTTGATTTCTCTGCTGAACTCGGGAACAAAGATGCTATACTGAAGCCAGTTATAACTGACTTTTTCCATGGCTACCAAACCTGCCAGGCCACTAGACACAGGTCAGCAACATCTACTAGATAGCATTTAGGTGAGTGTAATTGATAGGAAAATATTCTCAGGCATGTTGCTAGCTTTCTCAAGAAATCTTATTCCCTTATTCTCATCTGGGGTGAGAATGATGCTGTGCCTTCTGCGCCCCGGGCTGGGTGGGCCAGCGAGCAGACACATCCAGTGGGACGTGGGAGGCAGGCAGGCTGCGAGAAAGGCAGCAAGCAGGGAGGCTGGGGTCAGGGGCATGGCCAGGGACTGTCACTTCAGCAGTGATTTCTACGGGTTTCATGGGAGAAACGGGCTCCGGGGTTTCCAGGCAGATTGCATGAATTAGCCTGAGTTTAGGTCCGCTCCTTTTTGGAAATTACCTTCAAAGAGAAGTTGTTTTGCTCTTTCTTTGGGGGTTAGAGGTGTAGAAAAGAGAAAGCAAAACTGGAGGAAATGGACCCAGCCTTCAAAAATTTGCTGAGGAAGGGTCACTTTAGTTTTACATCTTTTTCACTTAGCAAGCTTCACCAAGCAGATGGGAGTTTTTTTGTTCTAGTTTAGACTTTGTGTCCTAAAACCCAATCTGTGGAGACTGAGAATCTTTTGAACAATCCCTTCATAGAAGAGGTGGTGCAGTTCTACCTCAAAGTTCTGGATGATGCAGGATCCCTCACAAACAGTTTAAATACTTTTTTGCATAATAATGTGAAAGAAAGATATTGAGGCAGCAGAGAGGTAAATTTTTCCTTAGGGATGTGGTATAATGTAAGTAGAATACATTTCAACTGACGTTAGCTATGTAAAAGCTAGCTTGTCCTCTGGGTTGCCTGTATAGTCAATAGAGAAAAACAAGTTACTTGAGAGAACAATTCGCTTTATCTTATGAGCAGATAAATGCAATCCAGAGGTTTCACTCTGCTTCCACTGACTGTAGATAGAGCCTAATTAGTGGAAATTACAAAGGTAGGTGAGATGAATCCCACACAAGCTGTCTCAACTTGAAAAATGTATGGATTTGAAACAGCTCTCCAAAATATAAGTTGCATCATGAGGTGCCTTGAAATCAGGCTGTAGGGTGGTGAATGCAGTCATGTTACTGCATTTTTTAAAAATACACAGTCATGCTTCCTGGATAACAGAGTGCAAGATCCTTGCCCATTATAAAATGCATATGCTTAACCGCCTCTATAATATATGAAGCGCTCAGTCCTGACTGTCTCTTGCTATCCACAAAATGCTTGGCTTTAGGGTAAAGCCATTTGTCTCTGAAATAGTCTTCCGTTCCCACAAAGCAGTGATGGCCCTTGGAATTAGTGCTAGGCAATTTGGGAGATGTGTGAAAGGGAGCAAAGAAAAAAACTCCTTACAGTTGCAATCAGCCACGATGCTTTCAAGCAGCTCGACCGAACAGCAAATTTCAGCCCAGCTCTTCTCATCCCCCTAATAATATCTACCCAGATACCACTACGCTCTTCTGCTGTGCGCTCTTCTCATCCCCCGTCTCTCCCACTGCAATTTTCATCTGCTATTACTTAGCGGCAGTGCTGGCAAAGCCCTGTGCTGAACAACTCCCTCTTGGCATGGGGGACCCTCCTCCCAACGTTCCGCTCCCCAGCTGCTTTGAAATGACAAAAATTAGAGACTTGGCTGAACCACACACAAAGAATTCCAGCAGTTTGAGGGCCTCAAAGTAGAAAATATTTCAACAAGACTGTGCTACATCTCAAAAGCGTATTAAACACAAGTGACTTTCCATAACGTATGCACTGATAGTCTTGCCTGAGTTGGTCTTCTCCGCCTGAGACACATCAGCATCACTTAATATGAATGAGAAAGTTACATGACATCAAAATCACACTTTCCAAACTCAGATTCTGTTCTGATTGAAGGTGGCATAAATCTGAAGTAATTTCATTGCTATAATTGTTCTAGCTTCAATGCAGCATAATAGGGAATAAAATGTATTCCAGCAAGCACTGCTAGTCCTCACTTTAACAACACATTTTAATTCTACGGAGAATTTCAACTAGTGTAATTTAAAGAGGAAGAGGAAAGTAGAAAGTAGAAACAAGTCACTTTCAAATGAATGCATATATAATGGCTCCCTGTGAAGCCGCTTGCAAGTAATGCAATTCCTCATCCAGAAGAGGGTTATTTTTTTAATTTTAGCTAATGTTGATTTAAATACCATTTTAGTGACTGTGAAAGAAATTTAACACTTGATTCATTTTTATTGTGATTAATTATTCCAATATTTCGTAAGTTTGTTGTGTTTGATTCTGATTTCACTTACATTTTGTTTTCCACTACTTTAATTTCATTAGCCCCAAAGAAATTATTCCAGATTTTTGTCAGGATAACTTGGAACAAAAATAGGCCTTATATAATTTTAAAAAGTCATTACAAAGTGCATAATACAACTGTTATTCATACCTCCTTTTATTTATTCTGAAAACAGGGAAAACCTAGCAACTCCAACAAGCTGAACAGCATGCAAAGCGTGAGCTAACCACTACTAAAATGCAGGTCTAAATAGGTGACTTTAATGTGATTCATTTTCTCCTTTATTGGGTAAACTGTTGAACAGCCAGCCCAAGAGAAGCCATCAGGACAAGTCCATTCAAAAGAGGCTTCCAGGAGGCTGGGTTAAGGCTTGACCTTCAACCTGGAATGACATAATTCCATTAGAATCTTGAAAATTAAAAGGTTAAGTCATAAAAATTTATAAACAAGGACTGAGCGTAGTAAGTGCTTTGAGATGGGCCTGATTCTGCAGCCTGCATTTACAGCTCTGAGACATATCAGCTACTGAGCTAGGGACCTCCCTCGCCTCAGCAAAGATGCTGAGCTGAGCCTCCACAAGACTTGTTTTCTCAGGAGTGAATAACTCTTTTCTCAGGAGTGAGTAAGTCTCTCCAAAATGTCCAGATGGCAACGTTACCTAAGTAACGTTCTAGAGTGCTGCTAAATTTGCAAGATGCCCACGGCAAGGGATATGTAGAGACATCTGTGTTTCAATGATACTTCACCAATAGTTAGAATTATCAGCAATAACAATACAGGAAAAACAATGTTCCCTCATGGATATAGCTTATCGCATCTCTCACTGATAACATATTGCCATCCGTCACTAAATGAATATTCTAGATGCAATCTGAACATCCTTATACCTCTCACAAATTAGTGATGTCCTGTAAGGGACAGGAAGCAAAGCATGATTAACTCAGATGGGAAATGCAAAGAGCTCAGTTATGATCACAAAGCTCCAGTGACTGATTTCAGACCCATGAAACACACCTGACAGACAAGAACACAGTGAGAGCTTGGGCTGGACCACAGGAAGAGACTTTCTCGAAGAGCCAGAAATGTCCAGCCACACTTGAACTTGCTCAGTAAAGCATATAACACAATTTCAAGCTCATGGTCTCTACGTTAGCAGTTTAGAGCTCTGTGATTTTTCAGTGTATTGTTAGGAGCCACATGACATTCTGCATTGATAAACCCCAAAAGGTTTTGCTGCCACATTATTTCATAATATATATATTTATCTATATAAACACACAGAGATATTTCTCTGACTCAGAGCATATAAAATAAGACTGGAATTATGCATTACTGTAAGACAGGTGAAGAACCGAGTAAGTGAGCCACGGAATTGGTTGTGCAGGCTCACTAAAGCAACTCACGTAACCTAGGCAAACAGGGGACTGATGGTGATGTGGCAGCTGTCTTAACAGCTCAGTGAACTCAGGACAGGCAGGCAGCAGAAGGTGGTTTGCACCTTGTAGGTACAACCACCAGAACAAACATCTCGCCCTTCCTAGAAAGTGAACTGTTCAAATATGATCAGCTGTTAACATACATTATTTAAAATACGTATTTCTGCAGCTAGAAGCTATACCATGCATGCTTTAAGGCTTGCAAAGTGTCTGTACCTGCTAATGAGCATAGCTGCAAATAAAAAAGGGAAGATTTCTGCTTCCACTAGCAGAGTTTCTCTATGCAAAAGGCAATTCTCTGGTAGCCCCTCTGGCAGGATATAGTTGCCTAGTGCCAGGAGAGCAGGAAAGGATTGGACATTAAGGAATGAGTTTATGCATAGGATCAGTCTGCCCTCGAGTGTGAACGTCTGAGATGTTCCAGCAACCGCTAACACATAAACTAATCTGTTCCACTTCTCTGATAGGTAGTTTTCAAAAACACTGAACTTTTATAGGTATTTGAAGATCAGCCCATTTTTGGAAGTAATATTAAATTTTGTCTAGTTCAGCATAGTTCTTCACTGCACAACACTGAAGCAGGTTTAATGATACTGCTACTACAAATGGTTTATGAAATAATTGGCACAGGTCCCCTTTTCTTTAGCTTTGTTTTCTAGTCTGACCTCCAGTTATTCAACTTAGATTTATTTCTGTTACTGGATTTCTCTAGCAATTCCATTTCCCATCAAATAGAGCTCTTACACACACCACTACAAACAGATGACTAGTTAAGTTGCATGAGGAAAGAAGTACATTTATTGAACTATGGTAACAAAAATACATTCAGTTTACCTCTTCAGTCATTTTAGCATCTGTCTTTACTGAAGTCCCATTAATTCACAGTCTGTGGTTCTTTTATTTTTGCTAATCCTTCTGCTGCTTGTGAAGGGTTTTAGCGTTCACCACAGTACAGGATTGTTAATGTGCCCATCTTTTCACTGTTTTCAATCCACCTCAACTACCAGATGCTTCGGAGGATATTTCCACTAACGGATTCCATTAGTATTGACTGTTTCCCACATCAAATGTTTAATGTGCACTGTCAGATTTAATCATCTGTTTGCTTGAACAAGATCCATTATTGTCCTTGCTTCTATTGCAAAAAGCCAGATGAGTAAGGTTTCTCACTTCACAGATTATTGAATCTTTTTGATGAACTGTGCTGTTTGTAGTCTAATAACTATAAGCTTTTAATTACCAAGAATCTTGGAGAATTCTGAATGGTACAAGATAAAGAGTTTTCAGTCAGCACTTTGGACTCTGACTTGCTCCAGCATCTCTTGCCTGCCCTGTGGAGCAAGTCTAAATACACAATGAACGGAAGCATCAGTTACTGTCTGTGTAATACATGCATACATACATATAGAGATCCCTGAAGCACCTGCTAAACCAGTTTTGGCTTAGGCAATGTAGTGTGACAAATTTACACATGGACATTTGCTTTAAACACTTTCTGGACAAATTCACCTCTGTTGAGCTCCACCACCAGTATGTTAAAGTGCTTGTTAAGATTGCATGTAGCCCTCTGGTGATTGTGTTGATGGATGATAGCTTTCTAGTGTGCGAAGAGATCGAGTGCCTGGGGCTGATTTTTTCACATGTGGTAGCTTTTTTTTTTTGACCATGAAGTTTTGTTCATATGCCAGTATCTTAGCAACAGCAGACAGTCTGATTCAAGTAACTTCACTGTTTTGTCCCTGGGAAATTAATGAAATGATTACATCCCAGTTTAATCTTCTATTCCACTGCCTTTTGGGGTATAGAAGACCAATTTATTTAGTGCTGTGCACCACAAAGCAACAGCTCTGGGAGCAATCAGCCCAGAAAGGGTCTGAATAATGTTGCTGTGATAAGGTAAGCAATCATTAAACCAGAAATATAGTGCCAGTAACACACAGCTCTTTGGCAGACTGGTAAGTTTGCAACCTAGGGGTTTTAATGTCCTAAAATTAGGGACCAACAATAACAAGGTAACCTGCAACTTAATGAAATACTGCCCAATATCTTGAAGTGCAGCTGCAAGAAATTAAAAGTTCATGGAAATTATATATTACTCAGGCTACAGTGGACGAGAAATAAACTCTGTGGGAGATTATACCTGTACAGCAGTAGGACTGCAGTCACATTTGGCAAAGTACTATTGTTTGAATTGTTTGGAAGACAGCATTCATATATATATCCACGTATTTTGTGCTTAAGCAAAGATTAGAGACCAAGCATAAGGCCCCATTTCCTTCTGACACTGCTGGCTCTTCCATTCAAGGATATCTCTTACTGTGTGGGAAGGGACTGCTAAAATTGAATGGAAGGATAACGTGACCTATTTTAACTGCTTGTTCCTAGATGTCAATCTAAATGTTCAGCATTAAAAAAAAGTGAGAGTTGAGTGGTATAGCTTGTCTTTAGGGTCCTGCTTTAAAAAAAAGTTTCTCCCTACCTCTTTGTCATCAATATCCAAAAGTTCCAGGTTATGCTGTAAGGTATGCATTGAGAGCCCAGTTCTGCAGCCCCTGTTTACAAGAGCAGTCCTGAGAAAGCAAGCTGAACAGTACCTGTGAGTGGTGCTGGTCTCATGTACACAAGATAGGCAAAAAAACCCAGGTATTGATTCCAGGCTGATAGGTTTTTGTTCAAACAGGAATATGGTGTATAACGTGCTTTCAATATCTGAACAGCACTGTCAGTCTGTCTCCATCTCCTCTTGTTCAGATTTTCCAGATACATCTAGAGTCTGGAGCCACATATTTGGTTGTACTCAGTTTCTAACACACCCTAATATTTTTGTGCGAGTTTCAACAACTTCACACGTCTCTGATGTTAATGCAAGAATCCGGTGGGTTAGAGACTTGCAGAGTATGTGCTAACCGACCACAGCAAACTTGGATGGGAACTTGAGCAGCATCAGCCACATGAAAACTAGTCTCTCTCCTTCTAAAACTACAACGCACATTTCACAGCTCCCTGGCAGTTAATTTGCTTCAAAACCCAACATTTGCACTCCGTGATTGAAGAGCAATGACAAGAGGCCTTCCTAGTGCACTGGCAACATTTTAAAATTGGAAATCTGAAGAATTAAATGTGTTCTTGGTCATGAGACCACACACTGAAGAAAGGATTAGCATGAGATGCAAAGTGTTTTAACAGGGGTGGTTGTATATAGATTTTAACTTCCAGAGAAGTGTCTTGCTCTCCAGGAAACATTCACTTACAAGAAAAAAGGAGGCAAAAGGTGGAATTTGTGGGGAAATCCCTACTGCATTGGATCCAATGTGCTTGAGGCCTTGGCTCTCCAACTGCCTTGGAACACTTTCAATTTATTCCAGAGAAGCATTGTCATTAGCAGAAAATTAGCCAAATTTTGTTTGCAGAGAGTTATTCTTAGGAGTAAAAGTCAGATTAACATGGGGCGAGTGCAGAAAAATAACTAAGACAATAGCAAAAAAGGAATAAAATTTTATGAGGAATAAAAAAAAATCTTTTTGTTTAATATACTTTAAAGCTCTTAAATGTCAAAATACATGTATCAGTCAGCAGTACTTTCTTTGCCTGACCAGGAAAAATTGTTTAAGGCATCAAATTTTAGTCTATCTAAAAAATATTTGTACAATAAAAATACGAATATACCATGATTAATATATCAACAATATACCATGATAGTACACAGTTTTCTTTTAGAAATGGGGAATAAAGCGCTGCCTACTAAAAACCAAAAGGACACCATTCTTAACAGAGCTCCATAATTAGGCATGCATTATAATAACAATACTAGTACAAGCAGAAGGATGGGATTTTTAACAGAGTGGCCGTTACTTACTTAGGAATGTTTCAGCAAAATATTTGTCACAACTTCTAATGATATCTACAGAGACAAAAAGTTTCCCATAAATACTTGAGAACAGCATGCACTGCTACTTTACACTCTTCAGCCTTCAGCTAAGAACCTCCTCTCTTCCCACTGCTCCTTTTCATCTGCCTAGTCTTACACCTAGAAAAGTATTAAAAGGACAAAACGGCAATTATTCTTTCAGTTATGTCTTCCTGGGTAGTCTTTAAATCTCACCTGTAATCTCCTAATTTTCCTAATTAAAGTCATAAAACTTTATGCTTTAAAAAACATATTTTGCAAATTAAGTATTCTAATCAGGATCATATTAGAAAAATATTCAGAGATAAACATAAATATTTCATACAGTCAGGACCAAAACTAGCATTATTATTAACAACAAGGTAAACCAGTGAGGACTTGATTAGGGGAGTTAGAAGATAAGAAACAAGATACAGGCGTGGCTGAAGGGTAAATCCAAAAGCAACTAATTACCATGGGTTTCAAGAAGAGAATTATAATGTGATTAAGCTTGTGATCATTTAATCTCACTTCTCCCTTTGTAAATATACCCTTGGAACTCTTTATAATGAGTGTGAAACCCATTGTGGAATATAGAGAAGACCAGAATGGAAACTTTAACTAGAGCCTCTTCTTTAACCCTTAACTGGATCTCTGTCATACTGATCATCTTCAATTCACATCAAAACCGATGGGCAATGACAGAGCTATGGAGACATGCTGTGTAATCAGGCCTTCTGCAGGGAACATGGACAGGTATTTCTGATATGGCACTGCAAATAGAGTCAAAGACATCCATTTGATGACAGTTAGATATTACCACCTAAAGCCCCATGGAAACAGAGTGAAATCCAAACCCAGGCACCAGCTCTGGATACTGAGCTGCTGGACACCTAGGCCTACAGCAGTTCTTCTGGTTCATAATTGCTGTAAGTCCTGTGGGTCATTTGCACTGGAAATCCCGGTTACTATAGAAGATCTGGGACCATCCCACATGGAGGAGTACTCCAAACTACATGGAACCAGAACACAGACCTTTGCTAGTGCAGGCAGAGTATTCACTCAAGCCCTGCGCAATTTTACAAAAGACACTTCACGTGTACCTAGTAAATGAGCAAGTAAAAAGAGATATCTCACATGCTAAGGAAATCTTTATGATGAGCAAAGAGACCAGCCAGTAGTCATCAGACCTATTGCTCTTGGCAAGTTAAGAATGAAACACTGGCATTTCCCCTTTGAAAAGTATGTGGTGCACAAGCACCAGCCTCCAGCTGCAAACAAGTCTTCTTTTGTGTTCCTCCTGGCATTAGCCAGCATGTGAGTTGGATCTCCAGCCTACCTCAGCAGTCAGTCAGATTAAGAAAGAGTAAACTTGAGTCAGTGAAGCCATCATGCCAGTTCCTCTCTCGCTCCTTCTCAGATATCCCTACAGTAATTTCTGAATGTGGACTTCTGTTTGTTGCACCACACGATTCACGCTGGTTGTCCCCACACTGCCTGAATCCCCCTTGTGCCTGAATTCCCTTTTGTGGTGAGCCAGTGTTTGCTCCAGACTCAAGCCAACCTCAACGTAGAGGCTGCGTGAAGACTTGGAGAGCATGCACTCAAATTGCAGAGCAGATGCCTGCGCTAACCTGAAACACCTAATTTGAGAGTGATGCCAGACCATTAGGGAAGTGGAATTCAGACTCAGGAGAGAATTAAATCCATTGTCAATATTTAGAATAAAAATTCTGTATAATGAGGCAGACTTGCTCATAGAAAATAGTATTGAAATAATAGAAACTGCTGTACACAAACTATACATCATTGGATCAGTTTAATATAATAGTTATATTTAAGTCATTGTTGCTTATATGAAAGTGAAAAGAAGAAAATTTTCTCAAATAGTTGGCAAGCTAGTACCTGTAGAAATATCGCCTCCCCTCCAAATAATCTCACAAATACTCTCATTAATTTTCACAGAACACAAGAATGGAAACTAAATAATATTGATTCATCCACTTTTTGAATGGGAAGGCAATCCCTTCTTCAAAACAAGATCCTCTCACATAAAATCTTGTTCCCAACCACACTGATGCTATTTTCCAGCTGGCAGAATAGCAGCAGCGGCAGCAGCGTAAAGACAGAAGCTACGAGATATTCAAAGGAGCCAAAGGAAATACAGTGTGCATTTTTCATCAAATCTCAGTGCCAGCTGGCTGTCTATTGTCTCTAGGCACACAGAAATTCAAGGTGAACACAGACTGGTATAGAGCAGCCAAGGGAAGCAATTTTGTGCAGGCTAGTTTAACATTCCCACACTTAATGACCTTCTCATTAAAGCCAAGACTATCAAGTTTATGACTCAGTTAAGAAGAGTCTACAGAATAAAAAAAATAAACCTTAGAAGTAGTAGAAGGCATATTAACTGTTATACTATTATCCCTATTATACTATTATCTCATGCAATATTGTTAGATTTTGTACTAGTGGAAACTCTGGATTGTAAATTACTTAAGAAATTAATTTAATTCTAACTGATGTATACAGGATAGACATTGGTCCTCAGCTTTTGACTAAGAACATATGTAAAAATAAGCATCTTCTACTTAATACTTTTGCTTGATATTGTTCTATAATGTTCACTACTAGATCATTGATTGGATGATAAATGGTTACTGAGATCAGTGAAACTGAGTAATTACCAGTAACATCTGGGTTCCCCCAAAACAACCTAGTAAGGTCTCCATCTCAGTTTCCTCTAAATCCCAAAACTAGACTGTTGGCCAGTTAAAGGTATAGGATATAAAAGTTTGTAAGTATTAAGTATTAAAAGTATTACAGTATTAGGCATTAAAAGTTATAGGTTGGGAATAATTTTGAAACAACTACCATAAAATCATAAACTTTTCCACAATCAAAGATAAAAATACTCACTTTATTTCAACATTTGTTATCCAAATAAAGCCAGCACCTTAGTATACCAGACGAAACTTCCCTGAAGGTGGTGTTGTAAAGCAAGCTTAAAAGAAAAAAAAAAAAAAAAAAAAAGGGCCAGAGTAGAGGACCCAAAGAATTGCTCATTCCCACAAAGTGGAGAGCTGCTTCAGGGATTAACGGAGATTGTCCAATCTCCTGAACTTTCAAAGCAAAATTTTCCCTGAATTCTGTTATATTACCCCTTCATAAAAAGTTCCCAGGCAAAGTCTGCTGGGAGGCTTTGGGGCAGTACCCTCTCCCCTTCTCTGCAGAGGAGTATCCACGGCCAGGAGGCACTCGCCACTCGGGTGTTTCTCATCAAGCGCAAAGCACGAGTGTCTTGAAACCAGATGTTAATTTTGAGGGCTGAGGCCAGGAGTGCTGAACTAGCCTAGACTTCAAGACTGTCTTCTTCAAATGGATTAACTGCGGGAAGACCTAGGTTTTATTACTTCCTTTTGAGGTAACCTCAGATGTTCAAAGAAGAGCACAGGCACTTTTATTAAGGGGATTAGCACTCTTTTTCAAAGCTATTTTGAAGCTGCGATAGGAAGCGCAGGAGGCAGTTTCACAACATAAGACTTCAGAGACAACACTTAGGAGCCATAAAGTGTTCTTGACCCTCGCTCCCAGCCCATGGCATGACATCCAGTTCCTCAGCACATAGCAACTTCAATCAGGAAAATATCAATTTTGCCATCCAGAAGAGCAGTGTTACACTCGATCTCCGTGCCGTGCCCCATGCTTTCTGTTTGTTTTGCCAGTGGACGAGTTCCCTGGCCTAGCTCCCTGAATGGCTTCACTTACATGAGCCTCCACAGAGGTGGTGGGAACACACAGTTGGGGACAGCACGTTGCGGGGAGAGCAGGCAGTCTGGGGCTTGCACCAAGTTAAAGAGCTCAGACGGGCAGTGCCACACAGGGACATAAAACTGCTTTAACTCCAGCTCAGTTCACTGTCCAGTTTGCAGGAGAGCTCCATGAATAGCTGTGATGGTACAACTGGGGGAAGAAGAGTGTGGGGCCAGAAATGAGCAAGCATGGGCAGAAACTGAGGAGCAAAAACCCCTTCAGCTGTGATTGCCACTGAACTACTGAGCAATTGATAGTATTCAGTGTCACTTCTGAAGCTTTCCGCAGTGCTGGAAGCAGAGAATATGCTATCTTATTTTGGGTGGACAATAAATCTGTCAATTATTGTCGCAGCTCTGAGAGGTGCCTCTGTAAACCAGCGTGGTGTTAAAATGAAGTTCTGCCTAGCTGGGGGGATTTTACCCTTTCCAGAAGAGTCTGTTAGAATCCATCAGCAATTAAAACTCTCAGGCAATATATAATAAAGTTTTAAGGGAGACTCTCCACAAAGCTGCGAAATATGGTATTTCACTGCCTTGTACTTATATAGTCATCTATTCCTTTATAAATTGAATGGGTATTTCACTCTAATGGATATTTCCAATTCATATGTAAATGCTGTTCTAATTTGATAACATTTTTACTCACTTTACAGACTTGAAGACTTTGCATTTAAGACCAGAAATGACTATCAGGTCATTTAATATCATCTCTTTATCTTGGACCCTTAAACTTTACTCCACGCTAAGTAATTTATTTGATCGAAGAGTAGGTTGTACTTGACAGCTGCCACTAACTCCCTTAATATTCCTGGAGTTCAGCATCTCCCCTACTGTTTCATCATTGTCACAGCAGTTTCCTTACTTTCATCAGCAGATTTTTCTGCTTTTCATGATTTTCATAACACTCTCTCTCAGACTGCTCTGTACAGCTTCAGTAAACTTTGCCTGTGCTGGAGTGCTGGGCATTTCCTAAGCTGAAATGCCAGTGCACTGTGGTTCAGATTCTCCACAGCCTTGGAGTTCAGTTACCAGTGAAATCACATTTAACTCTCAAGCTGTTTACAATCTACACAAAAGGATTTCTCTGTACAGCATCCCAAACTGAGAAAGTTACAACTGCTTAAGCTTTTTGCAAGATCAAATATAAAAAAAATCTCCCTCCTCATATTTCTTGTGGTTACAGTCTTCTGCATACCATGTACCTTAGGCTGTATCTACAGAGCCTTTTTTTATGTATGTCCTGGTTTTGGCTGGGACAGAGTTAATTTTCTTCCTAGTAGCTGGTATAGTGCTGTGTTTTGGATTTAGGATGAGAAGAATGTTGATAACACACTGATGTTTTAGTTGTTGCTAAGTAGTGCTTACAGTAGTCAAGGACTTTTCAGCTTCTCGTGCCCTGCCAGCGACAAGCTGGGAGGGGGCACCGCCAGGACAGCTGACCCAAACTGGCCAAAGGGATATTCCATACGATATGACGTCATGTTCAGTATATAAACTGGGGGGAGTTGGCCGGGGGGGCAGCAACCGCTGCTGGGGGACTGGCTGGGTATCATGCAGCGGGTGGTGAGCAATTGTATTGTGCATCACTTATTTTGTATATTCTTTTATCATTATTATTATTATTTCCCCTTCCTTTTCTGTCCTATTAAACTGCCTTTATCTCAACCCACGAATTTTACTCTTTTTTTTCCGATTCTTTCCCCCATCCCACTGGGGGGGGAGTGGGCGAATGGCTGTGTGGTGTTTAGCTGCCTGCCAGGTTAAACCACAGCAATGTATTACATAAGCTTTTACAGATAAGCTTGCTCTTTTAATCCTCTAAGGGTTCTATACAAATTCAGTCTTTTCCCTTCTAAACTTCTTATTTTCTTACTTATTCAGAAGATATTTCTACACTTGACTTCTTAAAGACTTTTTCATTTCCTTGGAGATATAATAATTTTTTTGCAGAATAGCTGTTAAACTCTGTACCTAACTGGCCTATTAACAAATTTGTGACTGAACAAGGCAGTAAAATTCTACCCTTTCCCATTATCCTAAATCAAATTTGACTTACCTGTAAGATGGCATAAGGTCTTGAAGGAGCACATTAAAACTTTTGCAGTCAGATGAGTGCTGATCTGATTTATAAACACCGTATCCGTTAAAATTTGTTCCAACACTTTGGCAAACCAGCTTTGTATCAGATCAAGCAGCAGGTGCCTATATCAGAATTTCCCAGACCACCCACAGGTCCTTTCAGGCCCCTTCTCATTCGACTTCTGAGCTCACAGCACCTGGCTGCGGCTGCTCTTCTGCAAATCCAGGCTTGGACCATGTGCTTTCTTCCTGGAGCCTCACCACAGTCAGCTCTCTCTCTCTGTTTCACACTTTGCATGCCACTTTGCATCTGTCTTTTGCCTTGGATGCCCTCCCCTCTTGGATCGGGCTCTTCTGCTTTCCCTTAGGCCTTTTCCTGAATCACAGGTATTGCATTTAATAATCTTGGCATTGCCACTAAGCCAGAACCAAGCCCTAGCGAAGAGCCAGACTTGCCGTAAGCAGCATTCCCTGGATGCAGCTCAGTGCACTGAGATGCTCATGGGAGCGAGCAGGCAGGAGGACAAAGTAATCTCTCCTGGCAATCAGACAGTGAGGAGCTTTGCTGCATTGCTGCTGGCTGAACATCTCAGTATCAGCGCTAAGCGGTCCTGGACCAATGCAGCAGACAGGCTCTGAACAGCACATACCAGGGGACCATGAATGCCCATGACAGCTCTAGTTCTGGCAGTGTGACCGGGAGCAAGCTCCAGGAGCTGGATCTTATCCTGGTGAGGAATACAGATGTAATTCCCACATGCACCGCAGATTATGGCCCCTTCCCATATTCGGATTTGGATCCATTTCTTCTCCACTAAGGAAAAGGAAGCATCCATAGCCAACAAGCACACTGCTATGAGTAGGAAACTTTTGAGAAAAGCTGGGCTACAGGTACCTAGGGACTCTTCAGTTCCCACAGAACCTCAAGAGAGATCCAGGATCAAGACCAGATAAGAAATTCACTCTGTGAGACCTTTCCTAATGTAGCTGTTTTCCCTTCTTCTCTTCTGGGGATGCAGCCAGGCCTTAGGCATTTAACCAACAGAGTGATCTAACACAACAACCAGGATGCCTCACCTCCAGCAGTGCCCAGGCCTGTTGTCTTCACCATGCTCCAGATCCATCCTGCAGCTGGTCTCATGCTTTTAACAACTGTCCCATTTAACCTGTACCATATACACTTTGGCATGGGTCCTACTAGTTGACATTTTGTTGCCAACTATGAAAAACTGAGCTCCAGTGCCCACAGACAGAGGTAAAGGTGTAGCCTGTCTGTTCCACAGGAGACTATGCCAGATAAAATTGAACAAGATTTCACACCACCTGTCTCTCTCAGTGAGTTCCAAACTTGCCCCAAGAATGCATATTACTTCAGATGGCGAATCCACAGCAGTGTGAGGGCAGGGAAGACACTGCAGTAGTGCTGAGAAGAAATGGAGAAGTGGATTTTCATGCTCTTACCAGTGGTGGGTTGTTCTATGGCAGCCATGGGAAGTCGTGATGAGTACACAGTTTTTGTTTCTTATAAATAAACATAAAGTTGGTCTAGGAAGGTTAACAGATACCAGAAGTCATTTAATCGAGGTCCTGCAGCAGCCACGGAGTCCTTCTGTACATATCTTACTACTTCCCTGTCATCTTCCACACTACACATGCAGCCCCTACAGCTGGAGCTTTACATGCCTCCCATGCAAACCTGTGAGAACTCACTTCATGCTCTGGTTGAGAAAGAGTGGGTAGTAAAAAGCATGGTAGAAGCCTTAGCCGACCCCTATTTGGGATACACTCTAAAATAGAGACATGTATCCATCTTCTTTGCCCTGTTTTAGTCCACCTTCATGCGTCACACATCTTGTAGTATTCTGTTTTTATTTTACATACTAATTTAACTAAAGCCCTTTAAAAATATCCTCGAGTTCAACACATCTCTGCACAACCCTCCCAAGGCTCTCAGCCCTGCAGAGCCAGCCAGGTTACAAGAAAGAGCTAGCTATAACTGGGACTGCTGCTGCAAATAAGATTGGGTGAGGTGGTGTTACAAGCAGAATTAACAGGCAAGAACAGGAAATATAAGGAGAAAAGCAAGGAGAGGGAAGGAAGGAAGAACACAATTATAAAAACCCAACAACAACTATTCATAGCTCCCCATACACCCTGCACCAATCAAATGCTCAATGCAACGGAAAATTATCCCACACTACAAAAGCCTTTATACTCAATAGTAAGTATGGGCCTCCCTCATGGACTACCTTCCCAGCTCTGACAGGCAAGTGAAGTGGCTGCAGCTGGTGCTGGCACTTGCACAGCAGGTTCCCCTCGGGTACATCCAACAGCCACCTGCTCTTTCTTGGCCTCTCAGAAGCACATATACAGCAGATCTTTTTCATGCGCTGCAGATCAAACCCAGCTCTGACCCTGAGAGACTCCTCGTCTTTTCCACAGACACACTGCAGCTGCAGACACAAAAACCGAACGCTCAGAGTGGCTTCATAAAGCATCGGGGTTAGGCAGGAGTCACAGAGAAACAACCAGCAACACAGCACTTCTGTTGCTGTCGACAGACCCTGTTAACCTGCTCGCATGGCTGGAGCTGTGGAAGATGCGGGCATTGCCTGCTTTTCCACAAGTCAGCACTGACGCTGGCAAAGCAGCTTTGGCGATATACTACACTGTAAAGTGCTGTTGACAAAAAACGGCCCAGCCGGACAAGAATTGACGCTCACTAGGTTATACATTCTTGCTACAGACTCTACAAGTTAGAGACATCAAACTTCCTGTGCTCCCTACACAGCCATAGCATAAACCAAGGCTTTCTGTACGGCCATGGCTCTCTCCTTCTCTCCAGCACTGACTCCCCTGGCAATGGCCAGGGTTTACCAGCACCTACACAGCCTTCCTCACTGTGCTCCCTGGGGATCCCCACTCGGTGCTCAGGACATCTCTGTTCATGCCTTTTCACCACCAGCAAGTGGCCCCTTCATTTGTCAACTTCCCAAACTCAAAGTAGAACCCTTCTGCCAAAGTCACCACCACTTGTCTCATGAATGTCGCGGTGAACAGACCACAATATCGCATTGCCTCTCTGTCATGCACAGCCTCCGCTAGATGAATCTAACAGAAAGCAGCGCTCCCAGCACACTGCACCCCAGTCAAGAAGCTCTGCCAAGCCTTTCTACAGCGACTGTTTCTGTGGGAGGCTAAAGAGGCACACCACTTTTAGCACATCAGGGTGTTGTTTGGGTTCTCAAGGTCACATGAAGCTGACTCCCAAGATGGCAGCTGACACAGCTCCCATAGGGATGTACGTAACATCAGATTTGCATCCAGGTTGGAGCACTTTTTTTTCACTCAGTTAAGGAACACTTCAGTATGAGAGATGGATATAATTTTCCTGCCAGAAAACCAAGTATGTTTGTTTAAAAACTTGGCTTGATTCAGGCAAAACTATTTTTTTTCAAATGTATCAAATTATTTGGCCCACAATTAGTTAAAGTGTAGAAAAGAATAATTTTATATTTTCAAAAGGAACACTTCCATTAATTTTTTACCTCACCCCTCACGCAAAGGGATAAACCTCTTTTTGCTAGGAATTAACCAAGACAACTTTTTTTTTTCCAAGTTTATTTACATTTTGTGTCTACATCATGGTCTCTGGAAATCCATTTTACAGGTTGAAGCCATAAAGAAAACCTTGCCTAAACTCCCTCTATGCCATCTGCCAGGAGCACTTTGCAAAGATCTCTGTGGTGTTCTAGAGCCCAGTTGAAGTCAACAGCACCCTGAATAAACATGAGGAACCCGATCTAGGGATCTTGGGAAAACAGTACAGGAGGTGCCAGACTGAGACCTTAAAAAAATTGTATCAGTAATTACAGAATACGATTATTACAGAGAAAAAGGATTCCAGCATATTGTCTATAGGTTATGTGACTGTGTTCAGTAATAAACAGTTTATTCTCAAACCTGGCACAGATGGTACATACAGTGTCACTGAAATAAAGAGCCCTCTGTGCACTGTCCACTTCACAGTTTACTTACTGTTAATATTTACTGCAGGCATAGAAATGTTAGCAGCAAGTAATAAATCCATCATTTTTCTATGTCTCCGTAAGGTCTTTGCAAACTTCAGTGGGATGAAAAGCCTAGTATTTTACTTTCTTTCCATTAAGTAAGAAACCAGTTCAGAAAGTTGCAGGTTTTCTTCCTTCTCCTGGGTTTCCTCCACCAGTAGTTTAAAAGTCCTGTTTACTGAACACACATAAACTGTTACTGATAGCATCAGGCAGCACAGCTGTTGACTGCTTTGCCCAGCATTTTTTAAAAGGGGACACATTACAAGCATGCCTGGTAGTTAGTCTTACGTTCCTTGTTCATTACAGACACAAATCTACTCTTTTTCCAACACCAACCCTGTGTTGCTGCATAGCTTCTTACCATCAATTATCACTATGTGAAGTGCTGAATCATGAAATCGATATTAAGGAAAGTGATCAGTGCATCCTTTCAAGCCCCCTTTCTGCCAGAGAAGCAACTGCATAGGGAAAAAATTTGTACCTTAAAGAGAATGGGAAGCTGGAAAACATGGACGTTCTAGTTGTTGCCTAATAGCATACAAAGTTAAACCCCAGCATAGCTAAGAGTAAAATCCAACTCTTTTGAATCCCATTTCAAATGCAATGCTTTCTCTTCCTACAGTCCTGTCTTTCAAATGCAGTCCCTGCACATACATGTACACTTTGGAGAGGGTCTGATCCTGCAGGATGCTTAGTATGTAACCATGTAATTGAAGATGCCATTAAAATGGAGATGTAGAGGAGAGGATGTGGCAACTTCAGTTTGCAAAGGCAATCTTAATTTTGGTCTTTCCTAGTTTTCACATTCTTGATTATGTAAGTTTAATACTTTAAAAAAGAAAAAACAAAACACAAGATCCCAGGAAAATAGTTATATTGCATGATCCTTAGTAATTACTTCTTTCCAGAGTTATTAGCAAGGTCTGTTTCTAGAACACGTATATCAACAGACAAGAATATTGCTTGAGTAAAAGAACATGTAATTAATTCAAACAATGCTGAATTAATTTCATTCTTTTGTTTCTGATACAGCTTACTTAAAACTATCAGAGGGAATTAGAAAAGAGAACAGGGAAAAAAACAAAACAAAACAAAACAAAACAGTGACTCTTCCTGGTTCCCACCCCAGATGTCCATCCTGGTCATAAACATGCAGTTTCACACTCTCCCAAACCAACTGAGGTGCAAAGAAAAAGTATAAATTAAGACAGGTGGGCCTTTAGCACATCACTGGGCTCAGAAAACGGTTGGATTTGCTTCATTTTACTGAATGAAAGGAAATCTTAACCTCGAGCCCCTTTCCTGCAGGCTGTGGTACAAAGGGGCCGGGAGTCCCACAGTTCCCTAACCAACACGTGAAAAACGAGAGGTGCCCAGCACTTGTGCTCAGAGCCATCAACAGCGAATCTTCAGAAATTAAGTGGCGATTTCTGCAAACAGCAATTTCTAACGGAAAGCCCCTTCCCGGCCTGTCGAGCCGTCTTCCGAGCAGCCTCTGGCCCCCGCCCCAGGGCCCGCGGGCGGCCCCGCTGCCCGGAGCGGGCAGGGGCGGGCAGGGACAGCTCCACCGGACCCGCCGCCGCCCGGCGGTGCGCGCTCCTCGCGCACCCGCTGCCTAGAAGGAGATGAAGCAAACACACCCAAATCCACACATTCAGCAGCACCATCAGGCGAAGAGCGGTGCGTGCTATCAGCCATGCCTACAATAGGAAACGAAGGGACACCCCCCCCAGCCCCTTGCCGGGACTGCCGCAGGGGCACAACCACTATGCCCCGAGCCCAGCCCGCGGAGGGGGGAGTGGGCGGCGGGACATGCTCAGTGCGAGCGGCGGGCCCCGCCTCCGCCTGACCCGGATACAGACGGCGCTGCCTGCCCACCGGCCCGCTGGGGAGCGTGGAGCCGGCCCGGCCCGGCCCTGCCGCCGCGGCAGCAGAGGGAAGGGAAGGGAGCGGAGCGGTGCGCCCCGGCGGCGCCATGGGGCTGTGGTGAGCGCCCGGCACCGCTGCCCGCCCGCCCTGCCGAGCCTCCCCCGCCGCGGCCATGGCCCCCATGGGGATCCGCCTCTCGCCGCTCGGCATGGCCGTGTTCTGCCTGCTGGGGCTGGGCGTGCTCTACCACCTCTACTCCGGCTTCCTGGCCGGCCGCTTCGCCTTCTTCATGCTGAGCGAGCCGGCGGTCGGCGGACCCGAGACCCCCCGCGGCTCCGCGCCCGCCGGCGCCGTAGACCTGCGGGAGCTGCTGGCCGTGTCCGTCCTGGCCGCCGTCAGGGGCGGGGAGGAGGTGAAGCGGGTCCGCGAGGGCAACGTCCTCAACGCCAAGGCCAAGGGGAAGACGCGGGAGGGGGCCGAGGAGCAGCTGACGAGCGGCGACCTCCTTTCCAACCGCAGGATGTTTTACCTGCTGAAGGGCGCCTTCCCCGCCGTGCAGGTGGGTGCCGGGCCCCCTCCCGTGAGGCGGCTGCTGCGGGGCCGGGCGCCCTCCCGGTGCAGCGCTCCGGCGCTAGGCGGCTCGTTACCGGCCGCCTCGCGGCCTGAGGCCAACCGCCGGGCTCGGCCGTTGCGGGGAGGACACGTGTCACCGCTCCGCTGTGTAACCGCCGGGGGGAAATACTGCCCGGGTTCTCCGTTTTTCCTTCCCCTCTCGCTGGTGTTGTGGCCGTGCCGCGGGTGTTGGGTTGCAGGGGAAGGAGTTGGATCACGCATAAGCGAAGCCATGCAAGGTGAAACTATACGTTTGAAATGATACGGACATGAGGGGGGAATTATGCTTTCTCTCCTTCAGGATAAAGGTAATTTCACAGCGCCAATTCTGCATATTTTTATGGTGCTGAGATTAGCAACGCTGTTATTTTCTTAACTTGTCCTTCCTGCCAGTTACCCTTCCTGCCTTAAGTTATAGGGAGAGCCAGGAGGGAGGAGAAGGGGTTGAGAACTTGAGGTTTAGAAGAGTAGTGTTACAATATCTTGAGTTTCTAGCTCCTGTGACTTTAGGACAGCAGGTAAGCTAACAGCTGTGTCACGCTACAGATCGCCGCCTACGTAGGCAAAGTGAATTTACTTTTCTTTCAGCAGTGTACACCTCCCTCTGCTCTCATTTGCCTCTGAAATCTGTGCCTAACACTTGAGGTTGCACCCAAACCAGAACTACTCTTGGAGGCTTTTTGCTTGTTGTCAGCTTTGTTTCCACTTTTGCTTTTTCGCACTTCTCTTCAGTCTCTTGATGTTAAATTCCTTAGCTTTTACAGTCATTTGAAATGGATAGAAAACCCTAAGTTTGGATTTCAAAGGTGATGATTGCATGCTTTCCCTGGATAGGTTGAGAGAAAAAGTAGTGTAGTTAAGTTTATTTTTTGGTTAAGTTTAGTTACTACTCGGTGAGTTTTCAGTGGCTGTTCTGGAAGTTCCTCAGGGTGGTGTGCGGTTTTTTTGTACTGTGGGTTTTTTGTGTGTGTGTGTGTGTTAGAGAACCCATTGAATATGAAATCTAAAGGGAACACGAAATTCTTCAATATCGGAAATAAACTTGATATGTGATTAATCTTCCTCTACAGCATTACGAAGGTTATGTTCTGAAGATTGCTGGCTTGTCTGTCAATGGCAAGCCACCTTCGCAGGCCCTACATTAAAGGAAGAAAAAGTATTGTGCCCTGTTCTCTTTTGCTATTCAGTGTCCTCACGGGGCTTGGCATTACAGCATACCTGTATCACTGGCTGAAACCTGTACACTTCCTCCCCTTCCACAGATGGAAGGATTTCATTAGTTTAGATATAAGAGTTGTCCGTGCTTCTAGAGAAGGCTGGGGGTTCAGTGAACTGTATTGCCTGTTCGGTGTCTGCGGTCACGTGCGTAAACTCTGCTCCGGTGCCTGGGATGCATAGCAGTGGCAGTCTGACTTGTGCCTCTTCCTCTCAGAGGGCGTTAACTTTGAACATATACTTTTAAAAAACTTCAGTACTCCTTTTTATTTTCCTTACAGTTGACTTGTGCTGCTAGTCTTTAAAAATAGATGGTGCTTTCTAAAGTGCAGATGTGTTCTCAAACACAGCATGAAGACAAAAATGTGTGTGTACACCTGTGGAACTGGAAAAAAAATCAGGCATATGTCTTTGCCCCTCTCCCACCCCCCTTAGATTGACTGAACTTGATCATTGAGGATGACTAGGGAAGAGTTTGTTTGACAAATCTTTCAGCTGATCTAAAGTCATTCAATCTGACAGATCAGCTCTGGGATATTTAGTATTCTGAGTACATGATCTGGATAATAACAGCTTATCTCATGCGGCTTTTAAAAAAATCCACTTTGGGATTTAAAAAAATCCAAAATACACTGATAAGACATGCTGCCTCTTAAAGTCTATACTATGGTGAAGATGTATTCATAGACATTTGTCCAAGCCAAAATAAAACCTTTGTTTTACTATATACATGTGGCACTATACACTTCTCAGGTGTGAAGACAAGGTCTCATCTCAATCTGCAAATCCTTCATGTGTACCTTCAGCACAACACATCTAAAACTGCTACTGTTTCATAGAACAGACCTGCTGCAGTTTTAGTGTGAATATGAGGATTACTGGGGATTTCCTGAGACACCTTTCATGTGAGGCAGTATAAGACTGCATCTTGTAAGAAGCATCATACTTTACACCTCTATATCCCCCTGTACAGAGGGATGCTCCAGAATAAAAAAGCAATGCTAAAGTCAAATAAACCCCCTCTTCTCCTCTTGCTAGAGAAGATGCTGCTAACAAAAGCTGTCAAAAACTGAAGGAATTTCAAGAATTCCAAGAGTAAACTTATGAAAAATGCTGATTTACTCACATTGTGGTGTCCTTGAGCCTAACAGGGGTACCTCAACATTTAAATTGGTGCCAAATGCTGCAGCCAGGAAGAAAACAAACCAGCACAAAAACTGAATGGCAAGATATGCCTATAATGCAAAGGAAATTATCTATTAATTATCCTCAGGAGTGATTGACAGAGGAAGATGTGTTCTTTAAACTAGCACTTTGGCCAAAATCCCTCTGTCATCCAACTATGAAAAAGCCAATTTTAAAGTGACCCACACAATTCTGCTGTTTTGCTTCTGCACTATACTAGTGTTATTTTACAGGATGGAGACTTCGGTCTTATTTGCCAGAATGAATTCTGCCCTACACTTTCATTTTCAGCTGTTTAGGCTTATTTTTGACCAGTGCATTGATTTATGTTCTATAGTTGCACCAGCTATATGTCTTGTTTTCTAGTGTAAATACTGAGTGGAGAAATATCCTTTGCTGCTTCTTTTTTTTTATTGTGACTGTGATGGAAATCAAGTCTTCCTCTGTCCCAGTCTTTCTCTTCAAGCATCTTTTCATCTGTCTTGCCACTGCCCTGAATCCAAACGTTCTTCTATCTCTTTCCCAGTTAAGACAGATGATAAATACTGCATTTCAAGTTTGTGCATGATAATGCTGGAATCGGGTGTCAGTGTTTGAAATGGAAATTTAAGAACATGTCAGTTTTACTTTTAATGAGATTTTCTTCTAAATTAATTCCACTTTTTGAAGATTAATGTCTCCAAGCACTCCTTTTTTATCAAGCTACCTGAAGTACGTTCTAGGTTTAAACCTGCTGTTTACAAGCTTCTGACCATAGGACCAACTATCATACTTAGAAAACTGGAATTTCATCTGAGGTGGCAAGCTCTGCATCTGATACTGATTCTGTAGGAAAGATAGATATGTTAAAGAAGTAGGTTTAAAAAACAAAATGCTACTTAAACTTCACAAGGATTTCAGTGCTTTGCTGAGTAAGTTCAGTAATTTGTTTGTCTCTTAATGTTGGGAGAATGGCATCCTCAGGTCTTAGGGTTTTTAACAAAATTAACGTTCTGACCCGGATAATATTAGCAACTGCCAACAGGTTTCTAAGTAAAGCAAGAAGTGTGAACGTTAATTGAAATCTCATTAACGGGTGTTGTCTGGAGATGCATCTCTTAACAGGGGTTTTAACTGATGCTAGATGACTTATGCTGGCTCTTTACCTAAAATGAAATTAAAGCATGTAACTTTATGGTAATGAGTTCTATGATTATCTTTTCAGATGTAATTACAAGTAGTTCATTTGGCTTGTGTGTGTATGAGGGGTGTTTAATCTGTCAGCTGAGCATCAGAAGATTTGAGTTTCTTAGTAGTGTAGCCACTCACAAACAGCGAAAGTTTTCTCGGTGTTATTTATTGTATTGGTAGACTTCTAGTCTGGCCTTATTTGGCTGTTTTCTTAAAATGAAAAGTAGTGTTGCAACTGTTGTGACCAGCTAGTCATCCCTTTCTCTTTGCTAGACTTGCATCTGTACAGAACTGTAGTGGAGAATTTTGCCATTTACTGAGCTAATGACTTTATTACTTTTACTGGTTTTAAATTCTAGTTGTTTCAACAGATTACTGGTGTAAACTGTGTGAATTCTGTGATCTCTGCCGATTCCCTCTGTTGAGTTTTTGTTGTTTTCACCAACTTCTATTCATCATAAGTCAGTAGAAGCAGAGTTGTCATCTGATACGTCTTTACCATTTATGAAAACCTGTTTGTTTCACTCTGCTTCCTGCTGGCTTAATGACCAAAGCCATGTAACGAGTTTTGATAAGCACTTATCAAGCTTTTTGACATTTAGGCTTGTCCATATTCTTTGCACATCCTGTCATCGTGTTCCTGCATGAAGTGACTTCTTGTTGTCATTAAAAATTAATGAAGATGTAGTTGATGGTAGAGGAGAACTTCTGTCTGTCTGGACTTCTGTGCCTTGAAAAATGCATGCCTCCTTTATCTGTGTCATGGCATTATTATAGAAGTATTTGTTGTGTTCATTTCAAATTAATTACAACATGAGAGCAGCATTTTTTGTACCTTTTATTATTTTACATAGTAATATATTTTTATACCTTACACATTTGTATGCAAATATATTTTATATTGTTATTATACTTTGTTGCCTTTTAACAAGCGATTTATATAGAGAACCGTGTGATTCAGCAAGGTCCTCTCTATCCTTTCATAACAAAATCTACCCTGCTAAAACTGTTCTAAATTGGACCCTAGCAAGAGGAACCTTTTTGAAAGACATGAAGAAGATCACCTGTAAAAGCTCATTTTTTCCTTTCTAATACGTTGTGGTAATCTAAAGAGGAAAAGAACCCTTTAAAAAGGAAGCAGCGGGCTTTAAAAATGTCAGTGTATTGAATAAAACTAGAATTTTTCACTCTGCTGGCAAGGCTACTACTCAAATTGTTTAAAGCTTAAAAGCATTTTAAACTTAAAAAAGGAAGTGATATTTTGATTTCCGAGTTTGCATTCTTTTCAGTGTCAAGTAACATAAGCTTTCGGGAAGCAGCTTTCGTTCATAATGAAACCTGCTACTCGCCCCCACCCCCCCCCGCCCAAATTGAAAAGTTGGAAGGGAAGGATCATGAGTGGTCCTGGCTGGAGGTGAACTAAGTCTTGGTGTGAATGTGAGTCCTTCCTTCTGTGGCAGATTTTGGAGCCCTGTTTCGTAACCAGGGTAAGTTAGATACTTTCCTCGGTTATTGGAAATACAGTGCTTTGACTGCTTCTTGTTGTCCTGGAGCGTGCTCTCCTATTGTGCATATTTATACGTCCTGACTTGTTGAGTGGGTGTTTACGTTCAGAGGTTTTGGCATCTGATTCCTTCACACAATTTGTGTATGTGCAGATGCTGTGAGAAGATGAGACAGCTTTCACCTCTGATATATTTGAGGGAAAAACCAGAGAGAAGCTGAGCAAATGGAGGTAAAACAGTCTGACTTGTAGTGTAGTGGGCGTCACTCTTTGGAGCAGCGTGACGGTAGTGGTTGGGGGGGTGAGGCGTGAGGCTTGGCCCGTAAGCGGGGGTAAGCCCAAAGGCTGCTGGTTGAACTGCTCTCCCCTGAGTTGTGACATCTCTGAAGCATAATCAAATAACAGCAAATCAAGTACAATCCTGTGCAGCCACCTAGTAGGTCAGTATGCCTTTCAAGGTATGTAGTTGTGGGTATCTTCTTACTGGTTCCTCTGGACATTAGTCCAGAGGGTGCATATAGTGATAAAATATTTCCCACTGTCCACAGGGGACATCTCTCAGTCAGCCAGTAAGAAGGTATCAGAATCATTGTTGGTTTATTGTTTGTAAATGTTTGCATTTACTTATTTACTTTTGTGCCTCCGCTCCTTTCCTCCATCTCCTGTCACATGAATACAAATGGCAAAGTTAAGTTTGAATCTTGGGTATGCGTAATGCTTACGTTGTGTAACCACTGATGAAGTGGCTGTGTATGTCATGCAGAGTTAATGCCCTAACGAAACAGAAAAACAAAGTCAAACATCTGTTAATATTTTACTAACATTCCCCTGTGCACACTATTTTGTCTGGGCCTCCAGGCTTTTCATTTTCATGGTTCCACTCAAATCAATAGACTTATCCATTGAATCATAGAATAGTTTGGGTTGGAAGGGACCTTTAAAGGTCATCTAGTCCAACCCCCCTGCAATAAGCAGGGGCATCTTCAACTAGATCAGGTTGCTCAGAGCCCCATCCAGCCTGACCTTGAATGTTTCCAGGGATGGGGCATCTACCACCTCTCTGGGCAACCTGTTCCAATCTCTGTTATTGAAATGTAATATGTGGAATACTCTTATATTCGTATTCTGACTAGTGAATGTTAACTTTTGTTGTTACCTAAACTGGGGTGGTTTTGGTTTTTTTGTTTTTACCTTCAGTAGCTTAATTAGTATTTCTTCTTTATAATACAGGTGGGATGGCATTTGTGGTGGTCTCATTTTGTTTTCTATTCTAATAAAACAGCACTGAGATTTGGATTTGAGAGGACTTAATTATCAGATGGGGATATTGACACTCTAAGGAATAAAGAGCTGTGCTACCTCATCTTTTTTCAAGATATTGGATCATTTGCATATTAAAATGCAAAATGAATATTGGGATATGTAAGGATGTGGGGAAGGAGGGGGAGTAATAAATTTAAATAAAATTCACATACCACCAAACACTTTGTAAGAAAAGCATTGCATTTTCATGTACTGATGTTTATTTAAAAAAAAATCATTTATGTGTTTGAACAGAAACTTCTATTTAATTTTTTTTAACATATATTTTTTCAATTTTATTTATCTTTAATGGGTGAATTCAAAGGCAAAACTACAGGTGTGTCCTGTCTATCAAACCAGGAAAAAGCCTGAGTTTGTTCACCTCACCACAGACAGCTATCTTGTATTCAAGTAGGTTTGTTGGGTTGATGAGCTGCCACAGAGACATCGTGAAGTGCTGGTAGGGAGTAGCCCAGCACAGGACAATGAGCCACTGTGAGGTTCCCTGAAGTCCTTACGTGGTCAGGACTGTTGGCTGATTGTTCAGAGCACTGCATTTATCCACACGTGTTTGTAGTACACTCCTGATAGCTTCCCGTGTCCCTGAGCAGATCTGTATTCCAATCACCAACGTGCTGGAGGAGAGTGTTTTCTGTTCAATGGGTTTCTGAAGGCTGGGAACACCTGGGTGTTTGGGAAGGCACACCGTGGGCTGATCCCGGTGTTGCCGTTTGACCTCTGCTGCTGGCTCTGGCGAGCAGTATGCCTCATCCATTACAGGGTTCCCGCACCTCACAGACTCGTTTTGAGGAGGCTCTGCACTGGCGAGATGCAGCCAGACTGCCTTATTTATAAAATAATTTTTTGTTGTTGACCTTTCAGCAGTAGTCCGTTCACTGATTTATGTATATTTTATTAAATCTCTGTGTTTGATGCAGTTCTTTGTCAGGAGGGCTTTCCCCTCAAGCATGACTGGAGAAGATTGCTGAAACGTAGTTCAGCTCGGTGTTGGTGGGCAGCTTACAGAACTTCCTGAGACGGGCTTTTACAGCTTATGGCTATTAGGTGGCTAACCCCAAATAGCTACTTATTTCTGTCTTCTGCTTGCTGTCTCAAGTTCTTGCATGATCGGCTGCTATCTAAATCTGACTCTTAGGAGTAGGCAAAGTTATGTATATGATAGCAAGCATGCAAACTTTATAATTATTTACACTAACGTAGCCGTTTAATTGACTCGGAGTGTCTTGCTGGAACAAGCTCTGTTGTGTGAAATATTTGGTGTTTTAATTGTCTTTCTACCATAGCTACTCCTAATTTCTGAGTGAAGACTTGGGAATGCAGTCAACTAACATACCCATATCACTACAGAAAAGCTTGAAATGTAAGGTTGTGGCCCATGGAGGCTTCCAGCAAATGAGAATGACAAGTAGGAGCGGAGCATCGTATTAACACAAAGGCATGTTTTCTAGGGTATAGTCTCATGCATTTTTAAGAAGGGGAAAAAAAAAAAAAGTTGTTCCCAGCGTTAAGGGTTGGTGATCCTCTCTCAGGCAACTATGTCTTGCAAAAGCTATAATGTAGCTTCTTAACAATAAATAAATGTAATAACTGCATGTGGTGGAATGGCTGTGAATTTCTGCTTGAACTATGACTTGTGGAGTATCCAGCCAAGGCTACAGAGTAAATGGTTATATGAATGGAAGAACTAGTGACCCAGTTGATTCCGCCCCCTGCCCCACCCCAGCCCCTCCAGATGGCTCTGCAATCTCATGACTATTACCTTTTTTTCCTCCTTTTTCTTTTTTTTTTTTTTTTGGCAGACTAATCACAGCTGTTGGGAGAGGCTCCTCACAATCATTATAAATGCTGCAACGTCGTGGCCACTGCTACAAAATTTGAACTAGTAGGAGGTCTTTCTCTGAAAACAATACCTTTCAGATAGCTTCAGTCTTTTAATTTTAGTGTACTGTAACAACAGGTTTAGCAAGATATTCTTCCTTTTGAGGATTGGTTCCAACCCTTTAACTTTTTGGAGGCCTCTTCCTTCTGTTGAGGAAACGTTTTGGGTTTTTTTATGGTGGTGCGTGATATGCTGTAGTGGAACTTAAACTGCCCAGGGGCTGTGTTGAAGCTGCCAAGTCTGTGGGACTAGTCATCTTGACTTTGCAGGACTGTCTTCCCTAGGGGAAAGCGCAATCGTCAGGTTTATTGTACAGTGACAGATGTTTAATTTGTAAATGTCACGGCAACTTCAAGGACTCTGTGTTTGGCATACAATGCTTCAAATACTGGTTTTACGTGAGAAAACAGCTATGATGTATGGCTGGAGTTGCTGCAGTTCTGCTGCTTTCTTTTTTTGAATTCTTTTGGAGAAGATGGCCCTTAACCCTTTGCTAATAATCTGTTACAGTTGAGGTGTGTGATGTCTTTTCTTGTCATGATGTGAATTTTGTAAAAATCCTGGTGGTACTAAGTTTGTAACATTTGAACGTAGTCTGATTGTTTCTTTATTTTCCTTGGCTTTTAATGTCACTTGCCTACAACATCTGTAATAACAAGTTGTTTTAGTCAGAGGGGATTTATCTGCTCTAGGAGTCAGATACCTGAATTTGAGCTACCAGTCTCGACTCTATATGTACAAAGTAAGGGGAATTTGGTGGTTCTAGGTTGTAAACACATTGCATCCCATGTGCACCTACTATTTTGCCTTGACTAGACATCAGAGCTAGTCAGTTTGTCATCCCTTTAGAATTATATTAGAGGAAGCCACCTTTAAAGTTAGCAAGAATAAAAAAAGCTTGTGTTCCTAATATTCTGAAATGTCCTAAAAGTCCACATTGGCTACACTCAAGTTCAGACATATAACTGACACATCTAACCCATAAGTATCATTGTCCTACTGAGTAATTAGTGGAGTGATGCATTTCTGAAGGGTTCATACAGACTGAAACTTGAAAGGCACAATAGCAATGATTTCCTTTTTATTGGCAGTAGAAGGAGCATAGAAATACTAGTCTCCTAATGTAACTGAGATGCTAAAAGTAAATGGGATGAATTTGTCTAAATTCCTGTTAGTGCTACTTATGTCCAGGTGCATTGCAGCTCTCCTATAAACCATGTTTGCAGTGGTAGTAAGCTGGTATGGATGGGTTAAGGCAGGTTGATCTGTATTTCCCCAGTAGTTCTTCTTGCCAGGTTATGTGATATTTTGTAACATGAGAGATCATTACCTATAGTGTATTGTGATAACTGCATCTTTTGTGATCCAAAAAATATCTTGCTACTGCAGTCACAATGATGTTGTATTGGGTTTTGCAGAACGTTCTTCTGTTCAACAGATTGGGACTGTGTGCTCCGCCACTGGACCAAACTCTGTTAAGCATACTGAAATGCCCTCTGGTCCAGAATAAAATTCATTAAACTAGGCAGCAAGTGACAATAGGTTTAAATGTGACCTTTGACTACTGTTTATAAATGTTCTTCATGGGTCTTCTTAGGTCCTTAGCCCAACCTACCCTAAAGGCAGATACGGAATGTTATTAACTTGTTTATAAAATAACATTCATCTGACAGTTGTGTAATGGTTACATCCAGTTGAGCTGCTTAAATTGCTAGTTGTAACTCAATGCCGGAAGCAGGAATATATTCTCAGATTCCTACTCCCTCAAGTCATACCACAGTCTGCAAAATATTCGTTGATAAAATACCTGTACATTTCAATCTGCATTTACTGGTCTGTATAAATGGAGCATTAGACCCCCTGCTATATCTGTATACCGCGTGACTCTCCAAAGTTGTGTTTTGCTTGAAGTCTTTGAAGCAACTGCATTTAACTTTTGATTTAAAAAAACTGCGATTCATACTGTGAGAATGTTCAGTAGGAAGAGCTGCAGCCAAAGAAACAGTGTCCAGCTCTGGTGTGGTTCACAGTAAAATTCTGGATTGTGGTTTTCCATTGCTTGTCACATGATGGTAATAGCTTGTGAGTTGCTGACAAATGACTAATTCATGCACTTTTAGCTGGAGGTGAAGGGAGAAAGAAAAGATAGGGGCAAACCTGTAATTTTCCCAAGTACCACAGTTACTGTATCTGATAAGTTAATGCAACTACTTTTGTTGTCTTATCATAGATAAACTCTGAAGAGCGTGTTGATACAGCTGATCAGGAGACAGTGTCTTGGGATCGCAGTATTCCTGAAGACATAAAACAAAAAATACAGCCTAAAGAGGTTCCAGCAGAAAGTGTTACTGTCTGGATTGATCCGTTAGATGCTACACAAGAATACACAGGTAGCTGATTCTTGTTGACAAATCATGTGTATAATTCTGATGTCTGCCTTTTATACTGGAGACAAAATAGTAAGTATTTAAAATGGCATCTGCTGTTAGCGTGTGTTATGTCAAAGCTAGTGTGATTTAATTGAACAAATTGCATAATGAAATCTCTGTAATTATCAGACCGTAGCATTTACTTTTATATATACCGACTCTGAAATGACTTTGGTATTCATCGCAACTAAGTAATTGCTAAAATAAATGGTAACTGTCCTTTATGAATTCTGCTGGAATTACGCACTACTTCATTTCAGTTATTACTGTGGCAACACTAAATATCTCAGAATATTTTTTGTTTATTTATTTAAAGGGAGTACTAAGTGAATATCCTATTTAACTTGATATAAAAATTTTTTGTTACAGTTTTTCAAAAAAGCATGCATGATTCAATCTTCCCCTTTTTCAGTTGTTTTAAGATGTCACATAAGCAGTTCAAGGCAATCCAACTAAAATTCTTGCTGTAAGTACTGCAGAACAAACAGAAAAATGGGGATTTTTTTTGGCAAATATTCCATTGATACAATCACCTTTTCAGGCGAATGTTCTTTGGTTTTTGAATTACGAGCTTGGAACCAATAAGGACAGGAGGTGGGGCAGAGAAGGGAGAATATAGGGGCACAGATTTCCATGAAAATACATGCTGCGTAAGACACAGCTGTTAGCATCTACTGAACAGGAAAATTGCTGGAAAACTGAAAAGTCTCTAAAGTCTCTTGAAAACTGCAAGGTTATTTGAAAATACAATGAAGTTACATAATTGTAAGAGGCAGAATGTAGACTAGTCTTCAAAGAACAACATTTCTATAATGTCAGGTCTGCTTTCTTTTTTGTTCTTGGCATCTGGCTGTAATTTGCTCACTTTCTCATTTTGCCCACAGAGGATCTTCGACAGTATGTCACGACAATGGTTTGCGTGGCTGTAAATGGTAAACCAGTAATAGGAGTGATACACAAGCCGTTCTCAGCATATACAGGTACCTTTATGCCTTCATGTATTTCCAGCATCTTCAGTTGTAGTGTTAATTAAAATTTGATGTTTGAGAGAACATCTGTAGGTATAAATGAGAAAATAGTACCTGGGGCAAAAGAGCGCTGTTGTAGACCTCAGAATTAGAGCTGCAAATGTGTTCTGTGCTATAAAACCACAAAGGAAAATGCTGCCCTTGTTTAAAGTAAAAGTGATGCATTTAAAACAAACTAACTGAAAATATGTGTAAGAATTAAGATCCCTTCAATCGGAGTGTTTATAGCAAACCAAAGAAAGCGAAACCTACAGTTTCTGACCAGTCTTATGTGTGCTGTTAGTCTTTAGCAGAAGAGTATTTTGCTCATTCAGCAGAAGTACTTGGGTCCATGATATTATACCCAGGACCTGGTGTTTATTCAGTGTGAATAACAAAGACAGATTAAAGATCTTAATAGCAACTGTTTGTTTGTAACAGGCAAGACTGTCTAGCATAGCCTTATTGATTATCTGACATGCTTTTAATGCCACAAGCCTGAATTAATTAATCCTTTAGTATTAATGATGTATCAGTCAGGATGGCTGCAGGTTTGGCAATGTGTATGTACTTCTGAAAGCTTCAAAGTAGTTTTAGTATTCGCATCTTACATACAATATATTTGAAACAAGAATTTCTGTTCTCATTTTCGCTTAGGCAATACTGACCTCTAGAGTTGTGAAGTTATGCAGTAGCTCTGGCACAGAAACTAAGACTGAATAAATGTGGGTTTTTTATTTGTTCTCTTTTTTTTGCCCACTGAATGCTCAATATTTTCTGCTAAATATTTTACTGTCTTTAAATATAAACTTAATTTCCAGTCATCTAAGTATGTGCTATATTCCAATACGCTTTAAGAATCTTAGGGTTTTTTGGAACATATTTTTCTAAATATTAACATCTGTCTGAAGAAATGGGGTTTTTTAGCACTGTAATTTTGAGAATTTATCTCCTTTAATAATAGCAAAGTGTGAAACGTTCAGACATGGCATCAGATGAGATGCGATGAATTCTGTCATTCTACGTTAAGAGTATTCGTTTCCCAAGCTGGAAATGCCAATATGTTTTGAGCAGGATTGTTCCTAATACTACCACACAAATACAAAGCAATAAAGGGCAGTCAGCATTGTTGTTATACAAAACTCAGTCTGTTGCCGTACAATGTGGCCCTCTACTGAGATGAAATTGCTGGTTAGTCTGCTAAGTAAATGTCAAATTAATAGGTAGGGGATGCCACCTACCAAGCTTGGCTTTGAACCTCATGATGAAACAAGTGGGAGGTTGTGTATTGTAAATCCAGTCCTCCAAAATACACCATCAAATGTTTTCCTTAGTATTACTATCCTCCTGAGCTATTTCCTTCCTTAGCATTACTATCCTTCTGAACAAAAAGACTCAATAACATTTTTGCTATCTGATTGGAAGGGTAGTAGGGCTTTTTGTTCTTATAAAACAAATTCCTATATTCCTTATATTTGAGGAAATATTGGATCTATTTCTGACTCAGTCATCCTTTTAACTTTGGTGGCTTTCCAATTGCAAGTTCTAAATATTACTACTTGGGATTTTTCCCTCTTACTCTTTTTTTGGAAGTACCACACAGGAATAGTCAGGCATGGGATCGTGCCATATGCACAAAAGTGTGTGTGTGGGGGGGGGCTGTTTCTCTTTCTCATCCGCTTGTGTGCACATGTGGGCTCGCACCCCTTCCTTCTCTCAGCCCGAACTGTCTCTTTACAGTAGGGAGGGAAATAAAGACAGAGGTATCAATTCCATTTTCTCAGATAAGTATCCTTTTATCTTTACACTTAACAGAGATTGTCTTTTGTAAATCTTAGCAGAATTTGTGTTTCTCTTGTAGCCTGGGCAATGGTGGATGGCGGGTCAAACGTAAAAGCTCGTTCCTCCTACAATGAGAAAACTCCAAGGATTATTGTATCCCGTTCCCATGCAGGAAAAGTTGAGCAGGTTGCACGGCAGACATTTGGAAATAAGACTGTGATAATCCCCGCTGGTGGAGCAGGTTTGGTTCCTTAAGCATCCTATCCATTTTATTGCTTCTGAATGATTTAACAGGATAGCTGTTATTAGAGAAAAGGATGTAACTGTGGCATCTCCTCTTTTTTCCTCTCACCTTTTGTGTTCTTCACATCCCTAAAAGCAAGTACTTGACAATAGGGACACAGTTTTTCCTGTGTATAGAAACCTACATGCAAACTTAATTCAGGCTATTCACAAGTTAGTATGTTAGCCCGTTGAACACGCTGACTGATGTGCGTTCATTGAAGGCACCGATGACTCTGTGGAGTAGAAAGGGTTGTGTGACCAAATACAGAATCATGGAAGAGAATCTGTTGGTTATTAGTTAACTAGTCGTACATTTAATTAAACAATGTTTTAAAAAAAAGACATTAAAGTTTGGTACTATTTCTTGTATTTATGTCAAAAGAGAAAACTAGTGTCGCTAAAGTCTATCTTTATCTGCCTCATATTCAGTCCAAAGACTGTGTAACCTTACACAATATCCTTGTGCGTGTTACTGACAGAATGCAAATATGTGAGGCACTAGTGTGAAGCAATGGCTGTTTTAAAGTCTCAGAAAAGCCATGCAAAATTTGAATTTTACGGAAATGTATCTTTCTGTGTCTTTAATACAGAAAGCTAGAGCTCCCTTACAGATTGTTTAGTCAAGAAGATTTTGCATAGCTTCTTGACAATGAATCTAAATGAGTTTTCTTATGATAAAGGAAGGGAAAGTGTAACTGATTATAGTAGATCTTCTCCAGGGCTTGACTCTGTGTAAGAAGATAAAGAAAGGAACAGTTTAATGAAACAAGGATATTGGTTGAACAGTTGAAAAATTGAAAAAATTCCATAAAAGAAAGAGTACTATTTTGAGCAATAACTTTGTACTGCATAATGTATGATAAAGGAGAATGTCCTGGGCTGACATGCTACATTAAAGAGTGGTATATGCATCTTCCTTCTATTGTAATAAAAAGCAAAGAAAAAAAAGGTAGATTTCAGCATAATACAGAGATTGAGAAGTAAGTAAGTGAACGTAAGAGCAAAACTATATTCGAGTCTCTGGTCTTGCTCTTTTAATGTGTCTCTAGATAAGTCTATATAGCATATTAGGTAAAGGCTGTCTAAAAATAATGTGTCCCAAATACCCAAGGCTTTAATTGGTGTACAGTGGAAAAATCTTGGCTGGGGTGGAGGGGGAGAGTTCCTTCTTCAAATTTTCTCTACAGGTCAGAGGGCAGACAAAGTTTATTGGTGCCTCTGCCTTTATACTGGATGGCATGATATAATTAATGACATCACTTTCCTAAATCTTGGATATGCATATTACTTACACTTAGTTGATTTATCCTTTGTGATGAATAGGAAAACTTGGTTTAACTACTTTTTTTTTTTTTTTACTTCTGCCCATTTCTTCTAGGTTATAAAGTGTTGGCCCTCCTTGATGTGGCTGAAAAGAATCAAGAAGAAGCTGATGTGTATATCCATGTCACCTACATTAAGAAGTGGGACATATGTGCTGGAAATGCAGTGTTGAGAGCATTGGGTGGCCATATGACTACCCTGACTGGTGAAGAAATTAGTTACACTGGTTCAGATGGCAATGAGGGAGGACTTATAGCCAGTATCAACATGAACCATAAAGCACTAATTGAAAAACTTCCAGATCTGGAAAAAACATCACACAAATAAAGTTGACTGATGGAGAAGTACAAGTCACGCTTTTGTAGCCTCCAAATGCTCTGTCTGAAGAAGCAGATGTGAAAACCTGCTGGGAAAGATGCACAGCAAAGCAGTTGGATATGGGTTTGGGAACTATATCGTGCGTTGGGTTTCTTCAGTGGTGATATTTAAAAAAGAATGAAATAATAATAACCGGAAGTAGGAAGGGGACTGACTGCCTCGCACCTCAGTTTCCATGTTTTATTTTTTCAGACTGTTTCCATGCAGTTCTTACCCTCAAGGTGCATATACAGTGTATATTTGTGAACGTAGGTGAACTAAAGAAAAATCCAAATTGATTCATAAGATAACCTAAGTAGTTCTCACAGGAACTTCTTGGAACCTTTTACATCTGTTACTGTAGTTGTAGCAACTCCATCATGAATTAGGTAGGAAAAAAGGTTGATTTGTATAGGCATCTGATAACTCTCTAAACAATTTAGCAGGAAACATGACCTGTGTTCTATATCCCCTGAACAGAAAGCACAAGGTTGACACGAATTTATATGCAGCAACAGTTTATCTTTGACAGTGTGGCACTCCTTCTGCTTTTTAAGAGAAAAGAAGAAATGTTCTGTACTATTTTGACTTTTTTCCTGAAGATGTAAACCAGTTTAGTTCAGATAGGTTGTGAATATCAGTGTTTTATTAATCAGTGTAATTATTTCCATATACCTTTTTAAAAGAAGGCAACGTTTCCTTGTATAGTTTTTAACAGTTACTTCTTGTCCTTGATTTCTGCGTACAGTGTTGAAGATGCATGCTAGATTTTTCTCTAATGTAGGACTTGTTCATCATTTGGTGTTTGTGCCTATAGAAGCAGCCTCTTCCTTCAGTAGCTGTTTTTTTGTTTGGTTTTTTTTTTCCATTGGACAGCGTCATATGGAATGAATTTAACAGAAGCAGTAAGTTGATTGGTTGTTTCCATTTACAACGTGAGATACAAACCAGCAATTTTTCTACAACCCCGGAAATAACTTTCTGGTTTTTTAGGTTAAGGCGCGCTCTTTTCTGCAGAAAGCTCTTGAGCTGTCCCAAACAGCTTGTGGTTACTTGGTTTGTGGAAATTTACATAGAGAGAGACCATTTGAATCGCATCTGTTTAAGCAAGTTTGAAGAACATGTGGCGCTTGAAGTACAGCAGGGTCTGCAAAACTTTACTGAAAGATGTGCTTTGTCAATCAGTATACACAGAACAGAACATGGGCCCTTTGATATCAAATGATAATTTCTTGCACCTCTATAATATGTGCACTTCTATCTGCAAAAATGTAGCCGTCTGTATTGTTCTCTGCACCCCTCTGAAGGGTTTCAGAAGGTTAAAATGTAACTGTTATTTGAATTATGAGTAGACAAGCTTCCCATCTCTCCTCAAGAAAGCTAAAATTCTTAGTTAATACAGATGTGTTCTGTTCAAAGTCTATTCAGTATAAACTTAGGCTGTTTAAACCACATTCTTAATTACATTCATTTTAACTTCTTCCATCATACTGCTGTTCTGATTAGAAAGAGGTTTTTCTCCTTATGTCAGTAGTGGAGCATGTCTAGATACCTCTTTTGACTTCTAGCTAACGTTCACCTTTCCAAAAAACCTCCTCAGATGTTGCATAACTACAGATACAGACTTTTGTTTTGTAAACTTACTGGCAAAGTAGACTGAAGCTTAGTTCTACTAGCCTTTTGGTACGGGTAGTTTTTTTTAGACAACGGTTTTTCCAAAATTGACACTGTTGCTGCTCTTTGAAAATAGTTTTTACACATGTAGATAATACACAAAGCAACTTAACTTCCAATTTTTAAATTTAATAAAGTACTATATGCTATGACAAATAAGTGAATATGCCCTTTTTGAAAAGGGGCTGATCTATTTTGAAAAAATTGTTGAGCTTCCAAATCTCAGTGAAGAATAAAAATCCAGATATTTATGAAGGCTTTAGTAATATTTTTCAAGACAGCAGCCTTTTTTACTTCAGGCTGACTTAAGTGACTTAAAGCCTAATAAAAAAAGCAGCTCTTTTGTTTATTAATTAAAGAACACATTAAAATTTAAATATGAGAAATAGCCATAGTTAGCCTAGTATAAAAACCTAATTGTGTCAGAGAGGTTGAATGCACAATATTTAAATAGGCAATTAAGACAAAGTCTGTGGCAGGTTGTGATTTTAGATTCAGGCTGAAATCATGTGTGAACTTACCTTGTGAAAATGTGACTGCTTTTATTTTGGGTATGATTCTATCCCTTCCTTGCATAAGCTGTGATCAGACTTAGCTTCTGTATGAGAAATGAAAAATAAGATGTTACGTATCGTACAAGGGCTTACTTGCATCTTAATTGAAGGCATCTTAGAAGTATGTGCTTAAATTAATTTTTCTTAGGGTGATAAGATACAAAAAAGAGCTTCAGCCGTCCTTTCCTTCCTCCCATATGCTGGCTAAAATACCTAGTCTTTCATTAGGAAGACATATGCTTGTTTAGACTCATTTATATCCTAAATTGTTTTGTTGCAATGGATCACAGTGTTCAGCACTTTTCACAGTGGACCCTTATTGGCCCAATCTCACTTCTTGTGAAAATGAAGAAAAGGTGAGAGTGAGGTGCCAAGTTAATTACTTCTGGTACAGCCTGAGCTCATACAGCGTTCCTACAGCTAAGGCCTAAGGTGGTGCTTGGGGTCTCCCAGTCCAGTTCGAAGAGGAGCTGCTTTGATATGAGAATAGGTAAGCACCTGGTGAATATCAGTTTCTGATGTCATTTTACAATAAATGCAACTCTTATGCAGACCAGCAAGTATTCAAAAGTGCTTGCTTAGTGCACGTGTGCCAGTGCACTTCGATACTTGTTTGTATAGTGTTAACACTCAGTATATCCTATTTCTTTGACTATGTTTACACTCCATTCTAAAACATTTTGCTATTCTGGCTTAAATATTTGTTTGGTCTCAGCTGTATGGATGTGACTTGAGCTTATGCCCAGAGTGGTAGGAAATCATACCCATGTGTCACTGCTGGGCTAGGACACTGTTCTTTACATTCTAGCCTTTTCCACACAAAACTGTCATACCATTTTTAGGGATGCTACTTAAAACAATTGCACGGTGTAGGTGGGTCCTACAAAAGTATATCTTTTCTAAAAATTTTAATAAAAAAAATTCATGGTATCATTCTAGCTCCATAATCAGGGAAGTAAGAAAATGTATTGTTTTAGCATTGGTTTTCCAATGGTGGATTTTTTGAGTGGCTATATGATTAAGGTAATTGCAAGTGAAATTATTCTAAAGCTGTATGTATTTTCTCTTTTTCGTTCTGCTAAAAAGAGTGGATGGTAGCATAGATGATACCTCGTACTGTACCAAGAATCCTAACTTTCATTCCTTGAATGAATGTTTTCTAAATAAATGGACACAGAAATAAAAGGGTTGAATATTGTACTTAACTGGTTTCAAGTTTAACCTATTGCCAGACTTCGACAGATGGACTTACATAAGAGCTGTTTGTTCTGATCTACAGAGCTCGTAATTATAATGAAAATATTTAGCAGAGGTGGCTTACCCGGATGGTGAATTAACCATAGAGGTGAAGCTGCAAAGTCATCTAGTGATGTTGTTTCATATATTTGCTTTTACTCCATGGTCATTAGAGTGGACAGATTTACTAATTGGCTTCAGGTGTGAGAAGAGATTTTTTTTTTAAAATGGCTGGTGGTTGGAGATCAGGGGCATGGAGGGGAGTCAGCACTGGAGTTCATCTCTGCTTTTTTGTTTATAAACAAATGTACCCCAACATCTTTGTAGCATCCTCTCATCTGTTGGAGTTGTACAACAGCGGTGCAATACTGTATACTTCTGGTTTAATAATGTAAAACAAGGAGTCCGCATCCCCCAGAGCAGTGCAATGAGAAATGACTGAGTGTTGTGCTGGGCCTCATCTGTGTTACGCCAGCTGAGGCCGGCTGCTTCGTTGCCTCGTGGATGTTATTCCAGTTGCAGTTCCTCTGATGGCAAAATTGCTTTTGTAGGTTACTGTCTCCCCAGTTACTCCCAAACCCTTTGTGGATCTGTTTTCTAAAGTAAACTAGAGAAGTGGAGAGGAAGGAAGATGGCCGTGCTGGAGAAATTGTAACAGAGAACACTTATTTCCATTGCTTGATTTAAATTACATTGATAGTTTCATTTCTCATGTCCTTCAGGGGTAAGATAACCATACAGTAAAGATTTAATGGACCACAAATAAATGCCTGTGTGATTTTAAGCCCAAGCAGGATCAGGGCAGGGGAGACTGCCTCTGACCAAGGAGAGCCTGGATGAATGGCTTCCTGTCAGGCCATTCACGCTGAGCCTTTTTTCAATGCTTTTTTGCAGGGATTTAGGCCCTTTCACACAAACAATTACAGATTTGACTTTGCCGAAATATCATTCATAGTTCTGACCTGCTATCCTCAATGATAAAACTGCGCTATATCCACTTCACTATAATGTAACTCACTGAGACAAGACTGTGGTAACTCTGAGGACTCAAAGATTGCTTGACTTTTGAACCATACCTTCTGTATGGCAGCTCTTAAAATGACATGCTAGCACCTGCTGCAAGTGTCTTCCCACCCACAAGCAGGTCGTGCCACTCATGGGTTGTGTCGAGAAGCTGTTGAAGCCTTACACTTCATGGTTTTCAGATGCCACACCAGCTCTTTCAGCTCTTCTGAGAGGGGTTCAGAAGTGCTCGTCCTATTTCCTTCCGAGGCTCCCTCTGGAGCCAGCAATTAGCAGCCACTTTTCCCTCTTTGCTCTTCCTCATTTTTCTATTCCTTCCTGATCCTTGCTCCTTTCTTAGTCCATGTGGACAACAAAAATGAGAGATCGGAGGTGGAAACAGTCTCAGAATGAGAGAGGCACAGCAACAAACTACCCAGTTTATCCTCAGGCTGTTAATGTTTGGGACCAAGGTCTAAGGTGCTGATCCTACCAAAAGTGTGATAGATGCCAACAAAATAAAGGCCTCCTGAAGAGAGGTTCATGTGATTGGTGGTACTGGACATGCAGAGAAGATGCAAATGGACTGAGGAGAAGTTAAACTGTCTTGAGGAGAAGAAAACAGCTTTTCAGTGTAATGTTGCAAGCATTCGGCATTTCTGTTCCTCTGGGTGCGGAGTTTCGTTGCTTATGAAAGAGGCTCCATTGGCCCTCTGTGAAAGGCCTGATTTTGCTGAAGTCAGTAAGCAGCATTCCCACGGAATTCAGTGAGCAGAAGCAAGCCAGATAAAACACAAACAGTAAATTAAGCTAAGTTCTGAAGAGCTCAGCTTCTGCCAATAGAGCAAACAACCTGGGTTGTGTTAAACTTGCCTCTGGCGGTTTCAGTCTATGTTACTAGAGAACTTGGAAACATATCCCAGTGTCTCGAAGTTCTAAGTCTTTCAGGATTTTTAATGGTCCATAGCTGATAGAGCCCACTTTCAGATAATACTGTTTTCAACCCCGTTTGTTCCTTATTTGTAATTCACATTTCTTTTTTCTCCCCAAAGGGCCAGCAACACTCCGGCATTTTTCCTGTTGTCCCACCAAATTGTATTAGCATTCTGATTGTGTGCCAAATTGAAATAACAATTCTATAAATAAACTCTCTGAAAATACTGGTCTGTGAGGGTGTTTTCCTATATCTTGTTTTTCTGTTAGGTATTTATTGTTTCTTTGTGCACCAGATTTTTTTTTTTTCTTTTTCCAGTAATGCATGTCAGGCTGTTTCAGCTGTGCTACGTCCATCGTGTGTGCAGGACTTTCTGCCTGAGGGATTATCATTATTGACAGGTCTAGCCAAGTTCATGATAAATATAATTCAAGATCTCCACTGTTTTTGCTTTCATATGTGTGTTTTATTCTGAAAGTTCGTGAATTTGTGTGATGGAAAATGAGTGCTTAGATCCCCCATATAATATTTTTCCTTGGATCTGAAGAAGGTTTCCTTCCATCATCTCCAAGACTCTTCCTAATTATGTTACTTACTTCTGCTTGAGTCTCTTGTTTCCATGATTTTCTAGTGTCCTGCCAAACTACCATTACTAGCCCTTTTTCTAATAATGTGCCACTCTTCATAAGTGAAACCATGGAATAAGTTGAAAGATGCTTTAATGTTCCACATCAGTATGGCATTTTGGGCTGTTCTTGGGTGCAGCTTCAAATATGGCTGTTGTTACCTCTACCAATATGCGTAAGACTGGATGTACAATGAAGTCGTGTGTCGTCATGGCAATGCTGGCCTTGATGTGCTTTGCTGATTCTCATCTTTCCCCAGGTACGAACTGAAATTGCCAAGCAGGCTCTGTGCTGCCACAGTACGGTCGGTACTCACAAAAGCCATGTTTTAGTGTGCCTAAAATTGTGCTCTGGCACTAACACTGATTGTACGTACTACTAAACACTTTCAAACTCCAAAACGGGGTGGCTGCATGTGGGCTGCTCATTGAGAAGTGTCCCGTGTTCATGCAGATACTGAACCGTGCCTGGGAAATTGGGACGGAGCTGGTTTGCTTAGGCCAAAAACATGCTGAGGATCATGCTGTGGTATCGACCGGCGGGCTGTGGAGTGCAGGATTGTTCTGGACTGTATAACTGACCTGTAGAGACATAGGCAACATATGCCACAGGAGCTGTATGTGGATGTTTTGAAAACACTTGTTGATCGTATGTGATCTGACCAGTTAATCAGTGTGGAGTATTTGGCAGTAATTTGGAAAGAAGTGTCTGTTGCAGTGCTCTGAAGAACATTTTGAGGAAAGAACAACCCAGAGGAGCAGGGATTCTTCCTGTCTTGCGAAGTGTGTGTGTGTGAAAATGGGTATTTGCATTTATCAGTGACATTGACATTTTCCCAACTGCCTTTGATGATGCTGTGCAGCGACCTGGACAGCCCAAGTGGCAGGCTTCTCCGAGGAAAGCATAGCGTGTGTGTAGTTGCTGTTTCAGGAGACTAATTGCTGGACTAGGTGATTCCTATGGCCAGTTTGGGAACTTTGCTGCACTGAAAATACTGTCTTTTCAAGTATACTGGATTAGGAAAACGTCAAAATTGCACTTTACTGTGGGTTGTGTTAAGGCACGCGAAGGGCAAAAGCACAAGTATGGTCACACTTGGACAACGAAGGAAGTTGCAGAAGTTGAGTAAACATGTTAACAGTTGGTAGCTGGCTTGTTAAAAACGATTGTATCTTTTGGGCGGCCTGAAGGATTGAGTTGTAGGCTAATGTCTACTCTATGCTGTCAGCCATTTACATGAGGCTCTCAAGCTTGCATTTCTCCCACTTGAGCTATCACTGCAGCATGCCATAAGAGCTGGGTCACTAGCAGGGCTTCTTCCAGGCTCTGAGTGTTGCCGTGTTATACTGGTATCACACCAAAGACTCAATCCGTGCTTGGACCTGGAGGAGGCACCCAATGGCCACCAACACTGGTCCCAGCCTCCAGCCTCACCTCTGACCAGGGCTCAGCTTTGCCTGAGCCACAGAACCTGCCCCGGGACCGGTGTTTTTGCAGGTTTCCTCATTCAGAGCAGCGCGATAGGTAACAAGCGTAACACCGTGTACAAAAACTAAACAGCCCACAGTGGCATCCTGCTCCTCAACAACATAAACACAATTTGTGGCTCCCTTTTGTCTGTTGGATCAGCTCCTCACATATATTGTGTTCTACACCTTGTTTTCATTTTCTTCTTTCAGGTGGTCATGTTGTCCATATGCTATTCATAAATGGAAGCTAAAATCATTAAAAATACCGTCAGTTCAGTTCAAGTCATGCATGCCTAAGAGCCATTTCCACATTTCTTTCTTTGTACAATAGTAAGATTGTCCTGAGTAGACGACTTCTCATCTGTTGGCACACAGACATCCCACACACTACTCTATAATGTCTGAGGGCTTTTCAGTCATGGTCTCCAACTCCAAACGTCAGTTCACTTGTAGTGCTACAACAATTAAACTCTGTTTTTCAGGATAACACTGCACAGCACTGGTTTAACTTGGTCTGGACCCTAACTCAGTTGCTTAAAGGTATTCTGAGAGTCTCCGTCAGCCAAAGAGGAGAATTTCTCATCCCCAAGGGAAGGGCTGAACTCCCACTGCAGGGGATGGAAGTTTGACCTGGTGCCACGGGTGGGTACAGAAGCAGTGAAAGCACAGTCAGGCAGCTGGGAAGGGGCTGTGGGAGGGCTTTGCACTCAGGTCAGACAAACTGGAGTGGGTGCCCATCGCCTCTGCTGTGGGCCTAGTCTTTGTGACCCTTTACTCGTCATACATCTTAAGTAAAATGGCTCCAAATCACAGGAACTCTTCCAAATTAAGTGGTGTGATCTAAATGAAAAACACAACAAGCATTGTGCTAATCTATAGTAATTCTCTTAGGGCAATGGACTGACGTGAAACTACACAGATTTGGCTTTTACATTTCAAAACCACATGTTTTTCTTCCAAAGGGATATACTTATTGTAGAGTTAATGCATCAAGGTCGCACTCCTCTCATCTGAACTCCACCCAGGCTGTCTGGGTCTGGTGTCTTTGTATTTGCAGAGAGCAAATAACACCATGCGCACTCAATTTCTGCAAGGGGATAGTGTTCAACTAAAATAAATAAAGGAGATCAAATACATATGAATTCTGTATGAGGGGAAAGGCAAGTGTTTTAACCTGCTTCCCATAATTTTCTGAAATCTTAGTACCTGAATCTGTTGGAAATATTTGCATCAACAGCAAAGATTCTCAATTATTTTAGCAAAAGAAAAGTATCTCTTATATGTAATGTTTTCTACAGACTGAACTGACACAGATCTGCTTGCTATTCTGGTAAGATCCTAATCTTCTCTTACAGCAATAATTTTATGCAGGTGAAACAATGGTTTTTGGAACCTAAATTGCACTCCATCCTAATAGATTTAGACCAAGAAAACTACATATGCTAGAATAACTTCTAGCACTGACACTTGGATCTCCAATACTAAAGGACTTGCGGGGGGGGGCGGGGGAAAGCAGAGGCCAGTAGAGGGCTCTGTCTTTTCATGAATGCCCTGAAGAGCCAGAAAGATTCTGAGGACTATGAATTTTCATGCCCGTTTCATTTTTGTCCTGGTTTCAGTCGAGGTAGAGTTAATTTTCTTCCTAGTAGCTGGTATAGTGCTGTGTTTTGGATTTAGGATGAGAAGAATGTTGGTAACACACTGATGTTTTAGTTGTTGCTAAGTAGTGCTTACACGGAGGCAAGGGCTTTTCAGCTTCTCATGCTCTACTGACTGAGAAGGCTGGAGATGCACAAGAAGCTGGGAGGGGGCACCGCCAGGACAGCTGACCCAAACTGGCCAAAGGGATGTTCCATACCATATGATGTCATGCTTAGTATATAAACTAGAGGAAAGCTGACCAGGTGGCCACTGCTCAGGGACTGGCTGGGCATCGGTCGGCAGGTGGTGAGCAATTGCATGGCGCATCACTTGCTTTATATATTCTTTCATTATTATTATTATTATTACTATTTTATTTCATTATTAAACTGTCTTTATCTCAACCCATGAGGTTTTTTTCACTTTTACTCTTCCGATTCTCTCCCCCATCCCACTGAGGTTGGGAGAGTGAGTGAGCGGCTGTGTGGTGCTCAGTTGCCGACTGGGGTTAAACCATGACAATTTTTTTACTGAGGAAGTCTTTCACTGGATTTTCTCGGTTGTGGCACACGTTTTTAATTAAGAGGGCACCCACAGAGTTCTAGGGTCTGATCCAGAGGGCTGCTCTGAATTATTACTGTGCAATTTGACAGCTTGTTGTTATTTCTAATGCACACTTTCTCTTGTATTTTTAATTTTATTTAATATTGCAGTAAAAGTGCACACTTTTGTACAGTGAGTTTAAGCTACCAGCAATGCACTTTCTCTTAAGTAGCTCTTTTCAGGCTCCTTAAAATTTATCCCATGAATTCACAGACATCCGTAACTAGAGCTTGAATGTCATGGTGTGAACTTCCCATGAAGATGTCTGTCTGCATGCTCATTTCCTAGAAGTTTTGCTTCTGTAAGTCATGAGAATAAGGTCAATTGTGACAACTGTACATCCAAGCTTTGTGTGCTTTTAAGTACATAACCACTCCACCTGCCATTTCAAGTTAATTGCTCACGTCTGATATTTTTAAAGGAGTGACTCCTCCACTTCCATCAGCTCAACAACTTCTACATTTGTGTCTCATGGAAATAATATCTGTATTCTCACCCACCATAAGCATGACTTGATGACCCTCTGTAAACCCCCCGTCTTTTTTTTTAGCTTCTTTCTTAAAATCTAGGTGTTCCCCACCAGACAAATTTTTATTAGTTTAGTTTAACAACTAAAAAAGCCTATTTTGTTGCTTAGGCAATTGAAACACTCCATCTTACTACCGTTAAAATACCAAGACTTGGTTCTCTAGCTAATATAAATTGCTATATATTTTGATATCATTTGAACTTTCTTCCAACTATCAAAGAATAGGCTTCTGGTTTGGCCTTCCTTGCACATAAGAGCTATTGTGCCCATCTTTATCTGGAAACGTTATGTTTTGCAGCAGCGCGTTGGGGCTTCTTGAAGCAGCTCCATCATACTTTTCTAAGCTCTTTCTGGCCACTGTGCCAGCAAGAACAGAGAAAGCACTGGTATTTTATCAGCTGCTTGCTACTGAAATTGTTTGGAGTTTTTTCTTATTTCTGTCCCTGGCATTTGTTGTCCTTTTGCTCATTTCTCACATGGAGGAAAAAAAAAGTAATTTTCTCTTTCAGCCTTTTACAGGAAGCTTGCAGTGCTTTTCTCCACAACTGTCTTCCAGTACTGTATTAACAACATTAAAATGTAATATTATTGCTTTCTCTGCATTGCCTTTTATTCGCACCACATGGACTTCTAGTGACTGTCACCTTCCTGCCTGTGGAACAGAGAAAAAGCAAAGGTCCATGTCCCCCACGCTCTGTCCCTGCACAGACAAAGCAAGTGCGTGCTGCTCTCTGCCTCTGCAGACTCTCGCTTAGTCAAACCTGAGGCAAGAAGAAAAAGAGGAGTTTTGAAGAACATCCATTTGCCACAACCCGAACTTCAGTCTTCAGCTGCAGGCAGTGTTGCTCCCACGGTGAAAGCTAACAGAAATGGGTCCTTGCCTGCCAGAGGTATGGTACTGATACCAGACAGTCTAACAACAACAACAACAAGAAGAGCTGGAGAAAAATAGGCATCCTAATTTTAAAAAGAGAGCTGACAGCAAGGAAAATAGATTGCAGTTTTTATGGGTTTACATTTGTATCCAAACATGATGCTAACTCAGGAGTTGTCATTTGTGTGTGCAAGTAATTCCTTCTGTTAATTATATATAGCTGCATATTTAAGTACAATACTTAAAAATAATATGAAAACTAAGTTCCTTAGCTACTTCAGGAGATGAAAGAGAATTAAAAAAAGAAAGTTAGTGTTATGTTTAAAAAAAAAAAAAAAAGAAAGGAAAGCATTTTCTGTTTGTTTGGACAGCCGTCCTCAGTATAAATTGGAGTGCTTTGAATCACTGGATCTTTCTTGGTCCATGTTCATCACAGGTACTTTCTGCAACGCTGACTGTCTGAATCAGGACTAGGCTGAGTTTGCGGTGCATCTGTCTTCTGACTGCGGGGGTGGGCTGGGGGTGGCAGTTCATCATAATATGCACTAATTGGGGTCATCAGAGAAAAATCCTTACTGAGTAACACCCTCTGGAGTTCTGTTTCCACATCTAAAACTTTCACTTGCAGAAATTGCACTAAGGCAAACAAATTCCTATGGAAATAATCTCCCCAGTGAGGATCCTGTTAGGATGATGCCTGTTGCTGCCTCCAGTTTGGCACCATTTCTGCTGGGAAGCGAGGAGCAATTTTCCTCAGGCCACATCTGCTGACTCACTTGGAAAAGGAAAATAAGAACTGTTACTACCCATTTTTGAAACTCCACATCTGAGACTCAGCCTTCTTATTAAAATTGCAGTCGAGGGGGAAAAAGTACATGAATAATTTCTAAATTCTATCACCCTCATCACTTGTGGGAATGTGATTTGAATTTCTGTGTCTTGAGTCACACATCCAGGACACTGGGAGGAGAAGGAGACGGACAGAGGAGGATCTAACTGGAAATGAAATTGAGATTACTTTATATCATAAAATCACAGAATAGTTTGGGTTGGAAGGGACCTTCAAAGGTCATCTAGTCCAACCCCCCTGCCATGGGCAGGGTCATCTTCAACTAGATCAGGTTGCTCAGAGCCCCGTCCAACCTGACCTTGAATGTTCCCAGGGATGGGGCATCTACCACCTCTCTGGGCAACCTGGTCCAGTGTTTCACCACCCTCATTGTAAAATATTTCTTCCTTACATCTAGTCTAAATCTACCCTCTTTTAGTTTAAAACCATTACCCCTTGTCCTATCACTACAGGTCCTACTAAAAAGTCTCTCCCCATCTTTCTTATAAGCTCCCTTAAGTGTTGAAAGGCTACAATAAGGTCTTCCTGGAGTCTTCTCTTCTCCAGGCTGAATAATCCCCACTCTCTCAGCCTTTCTTCATAGAAGAGGTGTTCCATCCCCCTGATCATTTTTGCGGCCCTCCTCTGGACCTGCTCCAACAGGTCCATGTCTTTCCTGTGCTGAGGGCTCCAGAGCTGGACACAATACTCCAGGTGGGGTCTCACCAGAGCAGAGTAGAGGGGCAGAATCACCTCCCTCGACCTGCTGGCCACGCTTCTTTTGATGCAGCCCAGGGTAGGGTTGGCTGCCTGGACTGCAAGTGCACATTGCCGGCTCATGTCCAGCTTTCCATCCACCAGTACCCCCAAGTCCTACTCCACAGGGCTGCTCTCAATCCCTTCATCCCCAGCCTGTATTGATCCCGGGGGTTGCCCCGACCCAGGTGCAGGACCTTGCACTTGGCCATGTTGAACTTCATGAGGTTCACACGGGCCCACTTCTTGAGCTTGTCCAGGTCCCTCTGGATGGCATCCCGTCCTCAGGTGTGTTGACCGCACCACTCAGCTTGGTGTCATCTGCAAACTCGCTGAGCGTGCATTTGATCCCACTGTCTATGTCATTGATGAAGATCGTGAACAGTACTGGTCCCAATATGGACCCCTGAGGGTCCACACGTCTGGACATTGAGCTGTTTGACCACTACCCTCTGGATGCGACCATCCAACCAATTCCTCATCCACCTGAGAGTCCACCCATCAAATCCTTATCTCTCCAATTTAGAGAGAAGGATATTGTGGGGGACTGTGTCAAAGGCCTTACAGAAGTCCAGATAGATGACATATGTAGCAGTTCCCTTGTCCACTGATGTAGTCACTCCCTCATAGATCACTCAGATCAAATATTTAGACTGCAAATTTCTTATCAAAATAAGATGAAAAATCATGATGATGACATATTAACAGCCAAGAAGAAAAGTTCTGTCACCGGTATTTTGTAAAACTTACTTTTAAGCCAAAACAGAAAAATGGCATAGCTGAGCTACTTAGGTTTTAGTTTGGTTTGGGTTTTTTTTCACTGGAACTAACATCCATTAACACAGGAATTAATTAAAAATACAAAGTTCATTCTTGTATGCTTCAATATTTCAGTATCATATTGTAAATATATAATAGACAAAGCACAGGGAGTTTGCCTGAAATGATAATGAACAATTAATGTTTCAAAGATGTTTTCAGCATTGAAGGACCCAGTCATCTGTATTTCTCTGCCCTGCCCTAGTTTGCGTGTGACCCTATCAAAAAATGGGACAAATAATATAAAATAAAGATTTTCAGGATCAGCAGTGCAGTCTTTGCAGCATCTCTAGAAATGTTTTTCTCTTCATGGAAAAATCTTATATTTCACTATATTAAATATTAAAATTTTTGACAATTACAGACTATTCCCGTGTCTTCCCTTTTTCAGCCAGAAAGGGGTTTGGGGGTGTTTTTACCTTTTCAAAGGCAAAGTTCTGAACAATATTGCAAATATCATATTCTGTGCCTTTTGTTAACACTTCTGCCTTCAACAAGTCTGGAATAAAAATGGGTAAGGGACTACCTGATGTCAATGTGATCACATGCTTCTTGTTCTAAGTGGCTCATTATAGTAATCCTTTAAAATGGCTGCCTTGCCAATAAATAATTCAAAATACAGAGACTTGGCATCTTGGTGTTGGCGATCTTCTGCCCAGATAATAAGGACAGAGAGACTTGAGCTTCTCACCGTTTCGGTGCCCTTGGTTACAGAGTGGATGGAACATCTCAAGTCTGAGGCACTTGAGATGATGGATTACATCCATTTCCCACTGCCTCAGGACAGCAATTTTTCACTAAAAATTTTTGAACACTAGCCAAAGGGCATAACTGTATTGCATTAGGTAGAAATTCAGGTCATCCTCTGTGTAAGGACATGAGGTGGGCTCAGACCCTGTTTTCTTCTTGTGCCCCTAAGTGGAAACCCTTGCTGTTTATGCAGGTGACAGTAATTTTGTCTCAGGATTTTTTCATGTCTTGAAGACTCTCCAAAGTGTTTTATGATGGGGGCTGATTTAAATCTAGGCTGTGATATTCAGATGATTGCTACAGTGGAAGAGTTTGTGAGTCTTTAGTGAGAACTGCAAATACTTGAGCCCTTTGAAAACCCTTCCAGGGTGGATTCCCACAGAAGTGCCTCAAAAGAAAATTCAGAATGGGAATTTAAAGGAAAACTAAATCATGAAGTTCCAGTTTTTGACTCAGAGGTATTACTGTGTTTTTGGCAAGAGTAATTTTTGAGTTTCCCTTCTTTGTGTGGATGGTAGAATAGGTATATTTCTGAGCATTTTTATCAATAAAGCTGTTAGACATCTGAAACTTCAGAGACAATGCTGCTTTTCTATTTTCTCTTAGAGCCCTTGGGGACTCCAAATACTTTGCACATAAAAAGGAAAGGGAACAAGTCTGTGGAACAATTTCTATGATGGTGAAACTAGATTTGAAGACAAAAGCTGTTTTCAATTTCTCTCTTGTCATGAGGCATTAAATTATTTATATCTGATCTAAAAATCAAAACCTTTCCAAATTGCCACTTCCTCTCTTTTCTTCTAAGTTCGTGATACTTGCGTGCATCCTAGTAAGCAGAAAGTTATGCTGGAGAGGATTAACTGGGAAAGGATTGGGCTGACGTTAGGTGAACTTGAACAGTCTCAGCTCCTTCCTCCTGTGCTATAGACAGTAGAAGCGGAGGCAGGAGGGCATTTATCTAGAAGTACAGCGTGTCCTCCACTTCGCACTGAAAGGACTAAATTGCAGGGAATTAGCAGCTCTTCTTCTCTGCAGATATAGGCCTGGAGTCTGGGACTGACTTGGCTTGTGTGCTCAGAGAGCAATTGGTGCTCTCTTGCCTGCATTTTGATTTAGAAAATTTTGAATTACATTTAGAAAGTTACTTTTAGAGCACAGTATAATGGCAACTTTAAAAATGAGCATGAATTTATACCTATATTGATCTTACTAAGCTCATTTCTGTGCCTTGGCAATGAGGTTAAGCTTTACCTACATTTTTACTGTTGCAATTCACACTTTTTGAGAGTGCTAAGGTATCACACAGTCACTCAATAAGTGCTAAAAACGTCAAAAAATGATGTTCCAATGCTTTTCTTTTTTTCTTGTGAGATGAAGGAATGATCCTTTTTATAGAAAAGTAAGCTTGTGGTGGACACCATAATATGAGCTGGTAACACTGTCTCATTGCAAAAAAGGCAAAAAGCATGCCAGGTGTATCATGGCCAGTAGATCAAGGGAAATTATTACTGTCCTTGGTGACAGTGAGACCATACCCAAACACTTTGCCCAGGATTGCTCCCCACCTTCCTGCAAGTGAGCTGCGGAGAAACTGGAGAGTCTCCAGCAGGAGACTGCTAAGAAGGTCGGGGTCCTGGAGCAGACAATGTACCCGGGAAGTCTGAGGGGGAGGATGGGCTCGTTTAGCATAGAGAAGAGAAGGCTGAGGGGCAATTTAATAGCATCTTGAAGCGTAGCTACAAAGACATCAGGGTTATACTCTTCTTGGCAGTGGCAGATGGTGTAACAATGGACACTCACAAAAACTTCTTCACTATGAGGGTAGTATGTTCTGGGAGAGGTTATGGAGTCTCCAGGCTTGGAGGTTTTCAAAATCTGGCTAAACAAAGGCACAAGCAACCAGATCTGGAGCTGGTGACAATTGTGCTTGTGCAACCTCCTAGGAGGTTGAATTAGCGACCTTTAGAAATCCCTTCCTCCCAACATTTCTTGAGCATGTGAGATTAAGCTTAAAAAGTTCCAACTAATTGGGGGGAAAGCCCTCTGGCAGGGCTTTTGGTTCCCCTAGTATTGTAGAAGGTTTCACATAGTTAGAGCACGTGTCTCACTGCCTTCTTTAAAGCCACGAGCATTCAGCATTTCTGCAAGTCATGGGTCAGATCAGCAGAGGATGACTGTGGACGTAACATCTGTAGCTTAATGCAAGGCAAAAAGAGGTCTGAATTAAAACTTCACAGGAGACCTGAATTCCAGGATTTTTTAGCGATTTTTCATTGGATTACTATTTGCCTTGTTTGCTGTTTTTTTTTTTTAATGCAAAGTTCTCATCAGTTATTTAAACAGTGCCTAGTACTTCAGAAGAACATGAGTAGGACCAGTATACATGAACTTCAGCCTTTTACAGAAATAAGCCCTTTACTGACAGTCTCTGTATAACTGAGTTACTTCCATAAACTGTAGCTAAGCCAAGGCAAGCAGGGCAAACAAATTAGTGAGAAAGGAGAACAGGCAAAACTGGGACTATTTCCAAATTCAGCTGTTTCTAAGCGGAAAAGAACGGAATTTAATAGACGTTTTTGTGCTATGCAGAGTATATGTCCCCGGCAGAATAGCTCCAGTTGTTCAGGCACAGGCTTTAGAAGGAAAATGTAGTTTGTCCCTGCAGTTGAGAGGCTAACTTTCATTGGGGTATTTGCTTTGTTTATTCTTTCTCCATTTCTATGAGGCAGATGTAACAGAGAAAACCTTCAGGAAAATGTCCTCAGAAATACCCCCAAAGGCTTCATGTCAACTCCTAGCCACTTAGAGGAAAGGATGGCTTCAGACCTCTCCTTTTCCTTTCACTTGTGACATCTCCTTCCCTCCATCCCTTACCCTAACCTTGGCACCAGGAGCTGCTCTGCTGTGGATTCAGCTTATTGCCACAGCAGACCAAACCCACCTGACCACATTTGCTGCTACTGCCCTTCTCTGCCTTCTTGCTGCCTCCAGCACTCGCCAGACCCTGTGCAGAGCTGTTTAAGCTCTCTAAGGCAACACAACAACTCACCTGACAAAAAAATAGGGAAATGTTTCAGGTCGGGCCGAGGCAGTCACTTGGAAGGAGGATGCGGGAGGCAGTAACTGAATTGCTCTCGCTTGCCATGAAACTGCCTGAGCAACTCTGACCTGCTGTTGCTTTGTGCTCATAGCTCCTGAGATGGAATTGTACAATCATATTCTTTTTCTATTTCTAATGAAGTGAAGAAGCAATGTATAGCTATTCTGGCACCTATGTTATGTCAGTTTTGGAAGGTTTCACCTTCATATTGCTTGACAGAAGAGTTCAATATACTAACAATCAGGAAATGACCATAGATCATCTTTATAGCTTCATAACTAGTCTCATAAAAAGACTTATGGAAGATGCTTGTGTGAAGAGGCCTCTGCAACCCTCACACAGGGCTGCTCTTGAAAAATCCCAGGTTGGCTGTCTGCTCCTTGAAGATTTTGAAATCTGTTGAAATGATGAATACCATTGAAACGGTTCTTGAAAATCATTCTTAATTTCTTGTTTTTCTCATTAAAATTCTTTAATGTGTGTTCAAAGAAAGGAGCTCGGACTGCCCGTCTCTCAGCTTGAGCTGTAACATTGATATGATCCTGGGTACTGACAAAATGTTGAGTTCTGACTTTCATAGAGAAATCAAAACATGAATGCAATGGGTTGCATTCTAGAGATTCAAATTCCTGCCTCTACGTTTTCTGTGACTTTGGGCAAGTTTGCTACCCAGTACAACCAGTAGTAGTTTCCCGTTCACCTCCCCCAACTCTGCCACAATCAGGGTGCTCACATTTTGTCAGAATATTTTCTACATTTCACTATTGCTGATGTATTCAAATTCTTATCCCTCTGTCCTGTGACAGTCAATTTTAAGTGCTAGTTTTAAACCCATTCATATACTGCCAATGTGCAGAGTACCCTCCCGACCAGCTCCTTATATACAGGTGAGTCCAAAAAGGAGCTTTACCATAGCTCAACTAGCCAGGAATCTCCCAAAATGACCGCCTTGCAGTTAAGAGATCATAAAAACAGAGTATTTCTGATGTCCCAGATTTGTTCATTTCTGTTTAGGGTGTACAAAGATGTTCACTGTATTTTCTCAATCTCAGTATTAAAAATCAAGCCTCTTCTCCTCCCCTTTCGCACCAGTTACTGATTTCTTCAGGCAGGAACGACAGCTGCCTCGCCTGTTGCAATGGCAATGCCAGTCCCTGACTGGCCCGTTCTGGGTTCTCAGGATATTGTTCCACCTGTTCAGGATCGGTAACTACACCATGTTCTTCTCCACCTGCCTCAGATCTGTGCCCACATTGGGGCTTAAGCAAGAAGGGAAAATTGTGAGCAACAACAGCTGAAACAGCACATCTTATTTTGTAAATACTGTGTCTAGTGCAGATAAGACAAAAAACAAAATAAACGTGAAAATTGAAGATGTAGAAGAGTAAGGCATTAAGAAATGGTCTATAGAGCAACAAAACCATTCCATAAATCACTGTAATAAAGGCAATAAAATTTCAGAGATGCACTGGTCAATAGTTTTAGAACTGATGCAGCTCCATTTTTAATTATGTATTTACTTGCATTATTAAAAATACCAATATATTATGTTTCCTGAGATACAGTGATAATTAACTTTAAGTTATGGTCATATGCATTGTCTGGAGACATAAAATACTTTCAGATTAATAAGAGAAATTTGATTTAATAAATTATAGAGAATCTGCCCCCAAAAAAGAATTGCAGAGTCGGAGTCAGAAAAGAGCAACGAAATTAAAATATAATTTTTTATGTTTGAAAGAAATAAATAGAGGTAATAAGCAGAGAGTGGTTGCCAATGTGTATGTTTGGAGTCGTGTTTAATTAAAGTGTTTTTAGTCATCAGGTTTTATTCTGCTTTCTGTCTGTGGGTTGCTGGGGTTCTCCCTATAGAGAAGAGTTAGTTGTTTGAATGATTTAACTGTGACTCTCTGCCCCTGGGAAACTTTGACTTGTAATCCTGGGATCTGGTTCCCTTATATGAAAAGAAAATTGGATAGACCTCCTATTAAACACTTCAGCGTAGACCCTGGAAAAGGCTCTCTGGGGCTGCCTCCCTTGTTTTTTTACTTAGCGCTTCAACACAGAGCTGACCTGAGGAACGTACCTGCTGCACCCAGTGACACCAGGGCAGAAGGCCCTGAGCGGCTGTCCCACCACGCTGGTCCAGCTGTCCCACCATGCTGGCACAGCAACATGCCGCAGCGGGATATCGCAGGCATGTACTTGATTGGGCTTCACAGCAGCGGCACGCAGGTACGGCAATGCCCAAATAAACAAGCCCCACAATGGCAATGATGCCCCTTTCAGACCCACATGGGCCTGGGTGCAAGGCAGGGGGTGCTGAAGACCCCCACCTGCAGTGCAAACCCTCCTCCTCACTGTTCTTCCTCCTCCACACAGCTGCGAGCCTGAAGTCTGGAAGTACAGTAATTGGAAGATTTTTAAAAACCTGCCTGGAAGTGCAATACACGGTGACAGAAATAGTTTTGAAACAGATGGAAGATGGGAATAAAAATTAATTACTGTAATGAAATAACGAATGCCATTGAAACTGTTCTTGACAATCATTTCTAATTTCTTTTTTTTTCTCGTTAAAATTCTGTAATAAGCAGAAGTACAAACCTCCTCCATTCCTTGCCGTATTGCTGCATGACTGGTGAGTTATCAAACTCTGCCACAGAGGGGAAGCAGAGTATCATTGTAAACCCGTGCCAGTGCAAGCGACAGCTCCTGCTTTCTGATGGAGTTAAAGACTTGTCAGTCAAAGCTAAAATACTGAACCTTTTCCTGCACCAAACTTTTTTTTTATTTAAAGAAAGAAAATAAAAAGCCTGCTTTTCTGTATTGTAAACCTTAAATTTTGCAGTATTTCTCTTTCTTTAGCATTTGTTATGAATGAGGGCAAACTACCTGGAAACAGAACACTCACAGGTTGGTTCTCCTTTCGGAGTGTAATGTACTGCTTGGTTTCAGAAGAATTTCCCTAGCCTGCTGCTGGGATTTGGGATTATGACTTAAAATGAAGAATGTTATTTTAGAAGGTACTGATTAACTGTTAAGCAGGTGCCTTTTCACTGAAATGGCTGAAGAGGAACACAGAAGTTTAATGTCAGTGGAACAGAAGCATCATTAATATCTACTTGTATAAGTCACTCACACGAACAGGCTTGCAAATGTGACTGTGTTATTGCATGATGTTTCTTATAGTCAGACCTTTGGGTAACTATTTTCTAGAACAGACATTTACGGAGGTGAACATGACCCTGACCAAGCTCTCTCCATACAGTTCTTTTAAAAAAACTTTGACGTCTCGGAGGAACCTGAAAGTTCCTGTGGCTTGGGCCATGTGCAGAGGGGATGTAGCAGTATTGGGCACTAGATATGCACAAGCTTGTTGCTTTTGCTTTCTAATGTTTGTGTGTGCACGCTTCAGAGAGATTGAAAATCATCTGGGATGTTAACAGTCTGGAAGGCTGCAATGTGCTTGCATGGAGCTGTTTTGGCTTTTGTGATGAGGAGACTACAAATGCATATATGGCAAGAAAGGTGAATAGTAAAGATAAAAATCGCAGAAGTTATTTCAAAGAGTTTCTGCTACAAAGAAGCTTAATTGGAAACTAGGTCCTACTAACGCCATCAGATTTACTGATGCCGTCAGATTAATATTCTTATTCTTTTAGAATTATGAGTGTATCGACTTGGAAAGCTCGTAATGGTCCTGCTGCCTCTGTAGGGACCGTAGCGTGCTCTCAGATAAACATAACAAAATCAGTGCTGCAGCCCAAAGAAAATCTCATGTGGAAAACTGTCCCCGCTGAAGTGAGTGGGAGGGACTGGTTTTTGCACAGATGTTAACATGGCAGGACACTGTCCTCTGATTCAGGCATGCTGCTTAGGGGTTTGCTAATAGGCAGCAGAAGCTTTCTTTGAAACTTCTGGTTTATAATTTGCTGTCTGGTGAAGGCTAATGCAAAAAGCCCAAATGTTGATCTGGGTAAGGTATTAATTACTTTGTTGCTTCTTCCGGGCTCACAACAAATTGTGGAGAGCTTTGAGAGCCCAAGGAGCAAGAAATTCATCTTAAAAGAAAAACAGGAGTTAGAACACAGCATCTGCAACTGTGAGCCAGCAGACGGACTGTACTCCAGCCCTCGAGCCTGCCGGGGCTGTACCAGCCGTGTTCCTGGTTTGAGATTGATTCTCCTCCCAGCCAGGATACAGGACAGGGTCTGGTGGTATATCTGAGCACCTGGTCAGGATTGAGGTCTTCCATCTCAGATGCAAGAAGCAAGGATCTCTTCCTGAAATCCCCACAGTAGCTTAAGAGTGATTTGTCACTGCCACATTCAGTGAAAACCTATGGGCATCTTAGCTGCTGACCCGTAAGCCTCAGGGATATTAAGTTAACCTTTTTTGCTCCCATTAACTGACTATCTTTCCTTCCACTGCTGTAATGAGTACATTTAGCCCATGTTCACACCTCTCTCAAGGGTATCTCCCAGGATGATGTGTATTTCTTTGGCAGGCTGCACTACAGCACTGATGTTGCGGCTCCCTTTGGGTGTGGAAATTGGTCATCCGTGGCAACACAAAGCTCAGCAAAAATGAGTTTCCCTGCCAGGATAGGGTGCTTAGCACCATCTCCTTGTATGGGAAGAGCAGTGGGACCTGTGCCACTTGCATCACCAGTGTGCATATCCACACCTGCATCCTGGCAAGCCCAGCCTGCCTCCGCCGGCTCTCCAGTTCCAGGAATTTCTGGGAGTCCTTTTCATTCCCTATGTAACCTTGTAAGTGAACCAGACAGAACTGTCTTTACAGCTTGCCTGCTGCTGACGGCTGCATATTGCCCATTTCCCCATATTTCAGAAAAATTCTATAGAATAAGGACTTCCTGATAGAAGAGAAAGAGAAAAACCTTCGTCATCCATATTCTTCAGAGACGAATCACGGGAACCTTTGTGCCAGGAGACATGCCCTATTCAGCCAGAGAAACTTATGTTCAGCTCATTTACTTTCCTGGAGGAGATGGATTAAGACAAAGAATCTCCATCCCAAAGCTTCTTTTCCTTTGCTAGGGTACAGAAGGAAACTCCTGAAAATACAGGTATTCACTATTGGAAAGGCTCCCAGAGACACACCTAAAGTTTTAATACCAGAAATGCTAAATACTTTCATAATGACTGTTTGTAACTGAAAGGCAACCACAGGCTTCTTGTAGTGATCAACACCCACTTTCTTCTTTATTTAGAAGCCTAATTGTAGTAGTATACCAGATGCATGGTCCACCTAGAAGCCCACCTGTGACTATTAGTTCTCTGCTTTGGCACCATGCTCAAATGACAGGGGAGATATTATAAGGTTCTTCTCATTCTCCATGACTTCTTTTTATTGTCTGACACATCCTGCAGAAAACCTTACTTTATAATCACAAGGCCAGAGGCCAGTCTTCTGCAAAAGGAAAGTCCTGTCTCATTGACATCCTGCAACCTGTCCTTGCTCTAACCCCTTTCATTATGGTTTCATTCAACAGGTGCCCACTTTGTGTGTGTGAAGGTGGGTGGCTTCATGGCACCGTGTCCTGGTTTCAGCTGGGATAGGGTTAAATTTCTTCCTAGTGCTGTGTTTTGGATTTAGTACGAGGAGAATGTTGATAACACACTGATGTTTTCAGTTGTTGCTAAGTGCCCTCCTAGTCCAAGGACAGCTCCCGTGCCTACTGACTGAGCTAGGTACACAAGATGGGAGGGAACATAATCAGGACAGCCAGCCCAGCTGGCCAATGGGGTATTCCATACCATGTGACATCATGCTCAGTATATGAATGGTAAGCGTGTTCCAGGAAGTAGCGATCGCTGCTTGGTTATCGGTCAGCACGGGTGGTGAGCAATTGCATTGTGCATCACTCATTTTGTATATTTTATCAATCATCATCATTATTATTGTCCCTTTTTCTGTTCTATTAAACTGTCTTTATCTCAACCCACGAGTTTTTCTCACTCTTACCCTTCCGATTCTCTCCCCATCCCGCTGAGGCAGGGGGGAATGAGTGAGTGGCTGTGTGGTATTTGGCTGCCTGCCAGGTTAAACCACGACACACAGGCAGGAATAATAGCCTCCTTTTTACTTTCATTCCCTTTCTGTCATGATTTTCAAGATGCCATGAATGCTCCCCTTGGATGACTTTCTCCTCTCCTCACTTTCTGTGGAGTCAGAGATAGATCAGTGGGTTTGGAATTAACATTTTGGGTTTTTGATGTCTTCCTCTTTCTTGCTGCTTGACCACCTCTCATCTTTTTCTTCAATTAGGAGAGATTGCTCTGCTGGTGCAATTGTCCACTCAGCTGGAGTGAGGCCAATCTCTCATCACTTCAGCTCTCCTTGATTGCTTCCTGCCCAAACTCTAACACAGAAGTTTGTGTAAGAATTTGAAAAGCGATTACAAAATCCCACAAACCTTCAGAAAGAGAAACTTGGTTTTGATTTTTACCCAGAAAACAGTTACGGTGAAGATTATTTTAATAGAAGAATTAAGTCATAGTGTGGTAAAGTTTTTGTTTGGTTTGTGGGGTATTTTTGGGGGGATGGTGGATTTTGTTTTAAAAGGAGAGCTTTTATTCAAGGGTCCCAAACACTTCAACTTCACTACTTTAGTCAGGCTGTTTTAATTTTTCTTAATGCCTCTGTCTAGGCAAGTTATTAGCAAAACATTTGTGTCAAAATAGAATGTAAAATCAACTCTTTGTACAATACTGGAAATCCTGTGCAGTTCTTAAAGTAAAACTGCTACAGAAACAGGAGTTTTAAATAACTGTGATTCCAGCAAATAGCATATATCATTGTTTATTAAGTATCGAATGAAAATGTTAAAATATAGATGATAATATTTGTTTTGACTTTTCTTAGCTTCCTTATGACTCTAATTCAAAGTAGGGAAAACTTTGTAGTCCCATGTGTCACAGCTATTGAGTTTCTGTTTCTTTTCCTCATCACCTATTTCTAGTAGAACAGGTAACAAAGCATCCAGATCTCAGGTGGATCTATTCCTAGTCAGGGGTGACAAGTGTGCCTTACAACAGAGCAATGCAGAAATGCCATACCATGTGAGACTGTGGGATCCCAGTTGAAAAACAAAATCCTTGATGTCTAATCTACCTGCCATAAATAATATTATTATCCCTCTTCAGGTTAGACACATCAGAAAGGTGACTTCACCGTTGTTACAAGGCAAAAGAATGGCTCTGGGGCTGGAAAAAATAATGATGCTTTATATGTAATTGTTTACTGCATAAAAGTATTACTAATTAGTATGGCTGTTTGTTTCAGTATTACCTGTCACCTTTGCCCAGAGACTGGATTAATGCAGTGATTTTAAACAGACAAATTTGTGTGTATGTTTGGTCAAGATGTCAAAATATTTGGAAGCTTGCTAGTACGCTCCAATGGTGATACAACGCCGTACCTGCTCATGTTACATCTCGTAGCATTTCAGCCCTTGAGCACTTCAGCACTTACTTTTCATTTATGAAACAATTTCAGAAGGCTGAGCAATAGTTAGTAGTTTCTGCTGCTTTGGAAGCACAGGTTTTGGTTCAATGTTAAGCACGTCTAGTAATCGCGCTATTTTCCAGAAAGGTCAACATTCTGTCTATCTGTAAGAATAACCTTTTTCTCTTTTCCACATTTACAGAGGAAAACCCTTGGACTCAGAAAGGGAAAACAGTGCAGTGAATTGTCAAGGATACGTAACTGAGAGCACTCCTGAGAACTGCTTCCCTTAATATGCTGTTAGCTCCCCACGGCCCTTTCTTAAGCAGTGTTATACGCAACCACAGGGTTTGACAAAACACACTTTTCTCTGCCCACTGTGCCAGATATTCCATTTCACAAATAGCATTTCAGCTGGTAATGATCGTTTCTCTGCCACTCGGAGACACACTCTGCCACATTCACTTCACCAATGAAGAATGGCACTGGGAAAACAAACAGGTATGTTCAATAAAATACTACATATTTTTCTTTTTTGGAAAAACAGTACAAAATTATCTCTGTCATTTTCATTGCTGCTATAAATTTTCACTGAGAACTGGAGGTGTTTATTTTTCAGACCTTGGCTGTCACTTTTTGCTTGGTTGTGAGGATTTTGGCATCAGCTCAAAGTCCATGGATGACCAGAGCAGCCCCAGAGTTGTGCAACTCTCTGTTCCCTACAATTTAGCTTCTCTTTCCCCATTCTGTCCTTGCTTTAATGAACATTTTCATTTCAGAAGTATTGCTATTTTTTATTTGCTTATCTTTCTGTATCTTAGGATATTTTTAAAAGAGGAAAAACTATGGGTCTTTATGTGCGGCATTCAGCATTATTGAAGAAAAGTGGTCTTTTATGCTCTTGGAGGAAAGTAATTTAAGAACTGAAAAGTAATTAGTGGTAGTCAAGGAGGATAGGTAACACGCCAGTGAAGTTTCTCTGATAAGGCTAACCAGTAAGCAGTGCAAAAGATCAAATGGATTAATTCAGTGAAGAACAGGCTAAGAGAAAATGCTGCCAATGTAATGCCCCTTGTAGCTGCAATCGGCATGAAGAGCTGCAGGAAAGGCTTTGTGCTGGGTGCTCACCCCAGGCTGCTCAGCAGGACTGCCCCACAGCACGAGGAAGGAGCAAGTTTTTCCTGCTGAACTCTAAGGGTGTAGGGCCCCTGTCCAATTGTGTAGGATTTCTAAGAAAACAGGGGAGAAACCCTTCTCCTTACCCCTCCTGCAAAGACCTACTGCTTTAGCTGAGGCTGCTCTTCAAAGGGACTTTCCCCGAGTGACCTGTAGGTGAATAGGTGCTGCTTCAGGGCTGGAGAAAGTTCTGCTCCCTCTGTTCTCCAGCCTCAGTGCCCAGAAGCAGATCCCAGCTTTCCTGGGGAGACCACTGCTGTATAAATTACAACAGGCAGGACCTGGACACTTATGAGGACAGATAAAAGGGGGGATATCTAGTGCCACATGTTGGAACATGCACCTAAGGATGAAATAACATCCCTCTTCCTCTGTCTCAGGCTGATGAAGGCTAGCAGAATAGCCTATGGCAAGCTTCAGTCCCCAGATATAAAGCATCAGTTCAGTGATTTTAAAATAAATACCAAAAGCAAAGCAAAACAAAACAAAACAAAACAAATCTGAAAAACCACCCCTCTAGCCTTTATCAGATCAGATCCAATTACAGTGCCCAGTCCAAAATGAATCCCGACATGCAGTCAAACCCATGTCAAGTCAGTTAAATACTGAATTAAAGACAATGTGCATGAGTCAGAACATCATTATTATTAATATCGGTATTTTATTATTATTATTTTTCTCCCGTATGCAATAACAGGATTTGAGAAGTATTTCAAACAGACATTTGAAATCCTGTTCTTTAAAAAGTCACCAGTACTGTCATTTGTCTGGAAACATCAATGCCAAAAAGTTTCCATGGGAATGTGATTCTGTCATGCCTTTAAACTCTCTAATCCCAGGGGTGGAAGATTGAACGAGAGTCCTGAACTCTGCCAATTATACTTTTACTAACGGTTTTCAGATGGAGCGGAATATATTCAATGGGGGGAAAAGGTGATTCAGATATATTAGTAATATAAGCTCTACCCTGAAGTGTCATTAAGAGCATCACTCTCTTCTACCAAAAATAGTCAAGTAGCCACATTACTCAGTTTAAGAAGCCATTTGAAAAAAAAATATGAATCCCCTAGAATAAACCTGGCTTGTGTTCCCAACCTGAGCCACTGCAATTACTTTTCATCTTGATGAATTACTGACTAATTACTCTCAATTAGCATTAAGAAAGAACATTTGCATCCCCTCATTTCTTCTGTTTTATTTAGATCTGGAGCTTTAAAGAAAGTTTCTGTTTAAGTCCACAGTACTTTGAATATTTATTGCAGGAACTATATCCAATGCAATAAATGCTCCTGGCCTAATTCTGCTATTTAGCAAGCATGTGTGAAAACCGAAAGCAGAAAAAACTCAATTTGAAGCTAAAAGCCTCAGTATCAGACTCCACGTCTGATACAAGAGGCATATAGTATTTTTGGTTTTAATGGCTATAAGGAGATTTAATGTGTTATTAAACCTCAGTCACTGCAATCATCTCTCTCTCATATTTTCTATAGAAATCTTGAAAGAAAACATGGTAACAAATGGGTAAGGACAGAATTTCATCCTTGGAGTAAATGTCTTGACTATAATACACATGCAGTTTATTTTAAACTTCTCTGGCAAATTAAAAACTTCAGTAGGAGGAAGAAAGCCATTGCAGTGTCTTGTAAAAACTCTGGTAAAAAGCCATGTCACTAAATAACATAATTTAAAAATCTTGTGTCAATTGCAAAGCCAAAATGAGCATTGGGAAATCTCACTCTGTTTCAATCTCAGTAGCAATTGCAAACTGTGTTCTGTGCTCTCTGATTAATTTCGGAAAGTCCAACTTGCTTATTATTTTTTTTCCTCTGAAAGGATGCCAAATATGTATCCTCTGAGGTGGAAGGAGCTAATCATGCTATGTTTAGTCAGTCCTAGATGAAAGAACAGCTCAGAAGTGTGGAAAGATGTATATCTCAAAACAGTGAAAAAAAGAGAATTTTCAAGTGGATCACAGTCTTTTTTTGTTCTTTCTTTGTCTCTAGACAATTATTAGGTCAATATTTTTCATAATTTAAATACTGCAACAAATGTCCAGTCTTTCTGCTGTCTTATGCTTTTGCAGATACTCTTCTATGGAACTGGTATTATTTTGTACCCAATTATTCCCAGCCAGCTTGCAGGAAAGGGCACTGGCAGGAAATATGTATTAAGACATGCCGGGAAAAGAATTACTGGGCCCCAGACACAAAAGGTGTCGCAGAGCATGGAGACCGCAGAAAAAGTGGTTTGAGCACAAAAGATGACATGAATAAAGTAGACCAAAGCAGGTCAATTTTAGCTGAAGAAACGCAGAACAATTTATGACTCAGGCTCAATCAGGTCAGTAGAGACGTTAGAAATAATCAGATCTGAATGAATTCTTGACTCATAGATGGTCTGAAGAATTGCTTGGACGTGAAGGTTAAGATTAGGCCAATAGTATTTCTCCCGCATTACCTTCAGCTGTATTACAATCCTACTTCAGCAGTCTGCTCTCCTTTGCTGGGTGAAATCGTTCAGCTTGTTAGAGGATCGATGCACTCAGGGGCATGGGACCTGCCAGGGAATAACGATTATGTGTAAAGCACCCCAAGTTCTGGCAGAACTTAAGAACTAGTATCAGCAAGGCCTGTATGTATGTATGTGTATGTGTGTGTATATATATGTACATACACACACACACACACACACATAATCCTGAATGTGAAGATATGCAAATTAGGAACTTAAAAGTGGGACATTCCTATTTATGGATCTCTCTGATAGAAATACGTGAGTATATGCCTTATGGCAGATACGCAGTGAGTCCAGAGCATCTACACGTGTTTGACTAACCACGCATGTACTGCACAAATTATTTAAACACACACAGTTTACATATCCAGAATGCACAGGACCTAGTGGGCACACATCGGGGATATTGCTCTGGGATATCTTGATATCCATCAGATTAGTCAGGGACTCTGCCCCAGTGATACTACAGGACGTCCAGAAATCCCAGATAAACAGTTGAAGTTCCCATTCCTCCCAGACAAAATTTCCAGACGAAAAAATGTGACCGTATCCAAGGAAAGCTCACTCAATTGGTGACCCTACTGCTTTTTAGCTGCTGCCATGTTACTCTATGGTGCAGAAAGGTCTCTCCTGACCCCCTGGTCACCTGGCACATTTCTAGCATGTCAGGATGCCCTCCCGTGGCTTCACAACACCCACGTTCTGGGCATGTCTGGAGCTATTTTATCATAGAATCATAGAATCATAGAATCATTAAGGTTGGAAAAGACCTCTAAGATCATCGAGTCCAACCATCAACCCAACACCACCATGCCCACTACACCATGTCACTAAGCACCTCATCTACACGTCTTTTAAATACTTCCAGGGATGGTGACTCAACCACTTCCCTGGGCAGCCTGTTCCAAGGCCTGACCACTCTTTCAGTAAAGAAATTTCTCCTAATGTCCAACCTAAACCTCCCTTGGCGCAACTTGAGGCCATTTCCTCTCATCCTATCGCTGGTTACTTGGGAGAAGAGACCAACACCCACCTCGCTACAACCTCCTTTCAGGGAGTTGCAGAGCGCGATGAGGTCTCCCCTCAGCCTCCTCTTCTCCAGGCTAAACAGTCCCAGTTCCCTCAGCCGCTCCTCATAAGACTTGGGCTCCAGGCCATTCACCAGCTTCGTTGCCATTCTCTGGACACGCTCCAGCACCTCCATGTCTTTCTTGTAGTGAGGGCCCCAAAACTGAACACAGGATTTGAGGTGCGGCCTCGTCAGTGCCGAGTACAGGGGCACGATCACTTCCCTGCTCCTGCTGGCCTCACTATTTCTGATACAGACCAGGATGCCATTGGCCTTCTTGGCCACCTGGGCACACTGCCAGCTCATGTTCAGCCGGCTGTCAATCAGCACCCCCAGGTCCTTTTCCTCTGGGCAGCTTTCCAGCCACTCTTCCCCAAGCCTGTGGCGTTGCCTGGGGTTGTTGTGGCCGAAGTGCAGGACCCGGCTCTTGGCCTTATTGAACCTCATACAATTGGCCTCAGCCCATCGATCCAGCCTGTCCAGGTCCCTCTGCAGAGCCTTCCTACCCTCCAGCAGATCAACACTCCCACCCAACTTGGTGTCGTCTGCAAACTTACTGAGGGAGCACTCGATCCCCTCATCCAGATCGTTGATAAAGATATTGAACAGGACTGGCCCCAGTACTGAGCCTTGGGGAACACCGCTCGTGACCGGCCGCCAACTGGATTTAACTCCCTTCACCACAACTCTCTGGGTTCGGCCGTCCAGCCAGTTTTTTACCCAGCAAAGAGTGCACCTGTCTAAGTCGTGAGCCGCCAGCTTCTCTAGGAGAATGTTGTGGGAGAGAGTGTCAAAGGCTTTACTGAAGTCCAGGTAGACCACATCCACAGCCCTTCCCTCATCCACTGGACAGGTCACCTGGTCATAGAAGGAGATCAGTTTGGTCAAGCAGGACCTGCCTTCCATGAACCCGTGCTGGCTGGGCCTGATCCCCTGGTTGTCCCGCACATGGCTTGTGAGCGGCCTCAAGACGAACCACTCCATAACCTTCCCCGGCACCGAGGTCAGGCTGACCAGCCTGTAGTTTCCCCGGATCCTCCTTCCAGCCCTTCTTGTAGATGGGCGTCACATTGGCGAGCCTCCAGTCGTCCGGGACCTCCCCCGTTAACCAGGATTGCTGGTATCCCACCACCTTAAATATCAGAGTTATTGCAGCACTGAGCTTCCTGACAGCTACAGCCCTCTCTGAATCTTGCCAAAGTTACTGCTCCATCGTACTCTATAAGGATCCTGGAGGGCGGGGGTGTTCCTACGGACACACATCTTTTGTAACATTTATTAGAAGTAGCAGCATAATTCTCATTATTTGGGCACTGGAAAATAAAACACTACTCTCCTATTATTTCATGCGGCACATTTTGAAACTCTGCAATCAGAAAGAAGCAAAACTAAAATCTAAAAATTGCATTCCTTTTCTTCATCTTATTTTGCACTAAGTGAATGCATATCATTTGGAGACAGAATACATGAATTTTCTTGGAGTGCTGATAATTATATTTCCTACAAAAGTCTCCAGTAGAGAAAATCATGAGCAGAAGCAAATAAATACCAATGCAATGCACAATAGCTCCTTCTATGATCAAAGAATAAAGTGAAGGCAAAACTTTGTCCAAGAGCAATAATCATGATACCCACTGAACAGCAAGTTTGCTAGGACTAATTTCTAAAACTCTTGGAAAGTTACCACACATTCACATATTACACAGCTCCTCTAAACTGCTTTTGTTCTGTTTTGTTTTGCTTCTTCCATGCTCTCGAAGTCATTTTGAAAATTAAAGAGTTTTCAGCTTGCTGTAATAACTAACAATCCTGGTATGTTTTAATGGCTTGTCTTATTTGGCCCTCTGAGTATGTATCCTTGCACAAACAATCCTAAAATATAATTAGTTAAGAACAACAAGCTTATTAGTCTCTATTAATGACATTATGTGTTTCTATTCCTTGTCACTGATTTTATTAAATCTTTGTGGAGAAGCATTAGCAGCTGTGAGCCCTCTGGTAAAGTGATTCTCACGCTGTCCTGCATTTATACCATCTTCATAATGGGAAAAGCATAGTAAGAGAAAAAATCTCGGAGGCTAGGAGAGGACAAGGGGATCCGTTTGGTGTCAGGCCTATTACTGCAGTGAAATCCTGCCAATCGTGAAATCCTGCCAATCCAATCAATAATCTGCATGGGCTGATTTCCAGGCCCATTTTGATCTCCAATATAAACACTGTTGGGAGGAAATACTTGCAAGACTGATGGTGATCAAGCATAAGGGAAGATTCAAACATTGTATTAGGCTTCCCGAGATTATGCTAACGATCACTCTGACTGATACCAGGGCCAAGAAAATAAATGTTTAATCCTCGTTTCCTTCCTCTTTCCCCAACTGAATTTGGCAATAAATTGGCTCATCTTCAGGAATGAAGATGTGCATTCAAACATGGAAAAGTGGCCACTTTAATTCCACAGTGGTGGTCAAATACCTGTCTCTACAGCGGGGGTTACAGCAGGAGCTGGCAATTTTTCTCAAAATTACAGGAGTATTTTGAAAACAAGCTTTATCCCTTCTTTTTGAGAAAAAGCTGTCAAGATACAATGGAATGTTTATGAACATGGTTTTAAACTTTAAGTAGATTTATTAAATTATTTCAGTTCAGAGTAGATTTTCTGTGTTCTGTGTATGGAGGTTGGCAGTTTCTGTCTTCTATGTTTGTAGCTCATATGCGAATCCAAGTGATAAGAATACTCTGTACTACACTGTAAATTGCAATAATTTCTGTGTGAACATGGGGATACATTTTCAAAGAAATGGGCAGGAGATTGACATGAAGTGAATAAAGCTTTTGAGCTCAACCTTGACATTCAAAGCCACTTGCTTTACTCTTTATTGTTGTGTTGCAGAAATATCGAACGCAAATATAGTACAAGTAAAATACGGTAAGAAGTGAAGTTTGCTGTAATTTTGAAAGTATCAGTCAAGGGATGAGAATAAACGAGAAACGTCTTTCTCTGTTCTTGATCTGTTTTTTCATTTGAGTCAAGAAGTTGGTGTATCTTTAGAGAAGCAGGACGCCATACAGATTCCATTATATGACTTCTAAACCATTACAGTATTGTATTATAGTCAGTAGCTTTAAAAGGGTACTCATATCTGAGTTCAAAATGGATTCTTGCATCCCAGTTGCACTCTCTGTAGACGTTTATCTGCCTAGACATTTGCTTCTCATGAAAAATGTATGATCTGTATTGTGAGAATAAATGAAGAGAAGCGAAGCAAAGAAGTTCCATTTTCAGCTAATTGCTGTCTGTCAGGCAGCACACTTTTCAGCTTTCAATTGTCCTTTGGTCTCTGTCAGTGCTAATATTCATATTTTTTCAAACATCCTAAGCTTCAATGTGCAGATTTAGCGTGTCTCAGATGAACTGCACTATGGGCCTTGCTTGACTTGATGAAGTCAACAGGACTTTGTGCACCTAAGGAAGGAGTACTGAGTGATGCTATTTTAGCTTCTTTAATATAGTGTGGATTAAAGTGGGCCAGGTGACTGGGTAACTTATTCAACCTGCCCATCCAGCTTCTCTCTGACGGGTGCCATCCTGCCGTGTCATAGCGCAGCAGGAGGTTTGGCAGCTCCAGAGCTTTCCAGTGTCACAGTCAGCGAAGCAAAAAAACCAAAATCATTGCCAGTTTACTTCAGGCAATCTCTTACAGGAACAGCTGTATGGTGCAATCAGCCACCCCAGAGGAGAGGTAGAGATCGTGGAGGTGAACCATGTCAGCCTTCCAGCTTCCACATGTGAGCCTATGTCCACAGACACTGCTAGGAGATAAGCTGCAACAAGAACTTCAAGCTTGTGCATGAGAAAACTTAATGTCTCAGTACAGGATAAGTTTATAACCAATTTGTCTATTTTCTTCTTCTTTTTCTAACTTGAATAGGACATGTCATTCTCTTCAGCTTGAAATCCTGTTTTATTAAATTTGTCTTTATTTAGTTTGTAGTAGTATCAAGAACCTTGGAAAACTAAAGGTAAAACATTGCAACATACAACGCTCACAAACATTGTGAGCCGAGTTATTTTGCTTCGATCTCTCCAGGACCAGGCTGATTTGGTCCCAGGGGATAAGCATCTTACTGATCATTGTATTGCAGGGAAGGACAGCCTGTGGATAGCCTTTTTCAAATAAGCGTGAAGTTTTAGCATGTTCAATAGCTTTGTTTTGGCTTTTCATGTCAGCAGTTAACAGAGAAGTAGCAACTCTTGCCTTCCTTAAATAAGCCAGAAAACCCATACTCCAGCTTTATGCTATTGAAGGCTTTTCCCAAAACAGAGGAAATTCTCCAGTGGCAAATGTAGACTATTGCCTATTCATTTTACACCGTAACATGTAAAGTGTTCCTTGTTGATACAGATGTTGGTTAATGTTGTATGTCAAGACATGTATCTGCCTAAATCATAGGCAGATCCATTTCCCATGTTTTCCATTCTTGTGTAAAACACTGGTGATTTTGTGGACCAAGCATTCATCTGGGATGAACTTGTGCCATTGTACAGCAGGACGTGTCTGTACCCTCTACGGTATAAACATAGCCATGATACCAACAGGCATCTCACTATCCACACCTTGAAGTTGTGCCTCTATGATATAGGGAAGGACAATGTGTCAGGACGTGGCCAGTGACTGGCAAGGAGGGAGTCCGGAGAGTGCACTCTCATCAGTAGATTACTGCCACACAGTTAGGTTTAAGACTCAGTCAGAAACCTTTTCCTAAGGTGGTTTTTTACCTTCAGCCCACACAGTTATTTCTTTTATTACCTAGTATTGTTTGAGGAATAAATAGTTTCACATGCCAGGTATTATGTTTACAGACTTGAACAGCTCTTTGTTTAAAAAGAGAATCCAGGCACCCTGTCCTCACCTTTAATTGCTGTTCAAAGAAGGGAGCACCTCTTCATCTCTTCCTCCTTTCATGTAAAAAAGACCACGAGATTTTTGGAAAATTATGTCCTGCTGCCTTCAAAATGGGCCCTAAGACTTTCCCATTAGCTCAGTAAATTGGGGAATAGTTACTTTTCATGTAGTTTTCATAATGCATTCCTAAGAAATTGTTTTGGTGCTATGCAGTAAGTTGCGCAGAAAATATTATCTCATTAAGATTGTCTTGATCATTTCCAAATGTTTTAACATAAAGGGTTCAACATAATGATATTCCCCCTAGTATGTTCAACCAGTAGTTATTAAGAAAACCAATTTCTTCACAAAGAAAATATTGGCTTCTTGTTTTAAAATCTCTCTGTAGTTCCCGAGCTAAATAGTCTTCACTGGGAGGAGAGAAATGAAAAGATTGCTGGGTTATAGGACCAGTATTATACAAAGCCTTCTGAGAGCCACCCAGTTCTTAATGCTTTCTTGCATGGCAAGCACATGAGTGAAGTCATGGTTTTGACCATCATTTCTGCTTATCCATCCTACTCCATTTCCCTTTCTGTATTTACTGTCTCAGTAAGTAGGTAGATTTTTCATGGCTGCAGAAACATGCACAGCATCCTGCTGCAAGACATGCATAAAAATCTACCATCATTATAACCAGTTCATATAAATTTATTTAGTCTACCTTTTACATAGCTCATGAAATGCTAAAAATTCAAGAGAAATCTCATAATGGAGCTTTAATGTCGCTCTGCCTGATATAAGAATTGTAAAGTAAAACCTCACCTATAAGGCTTTATGTTTTATCCTCTAAGTGTTTTGTAAAAAATGCTGCTCATGTAGTATTAATGAATTTCTTTTCTGTAAATTGTTAACCCATTCACATTGGGCAAATATAGTATTTTTTAGTTGTGTTTTTCTTGTTGAATTATATATTAAAATATATCACCCAAAAGATATATTAAAAACAAGAATCTGGCACGAAGTTCTGTTATGACACAGAAATAATCTGAACTTCTCTGTAGAGGTCTAATTTCCCAGGACTTGTCTAAGAAGGAGCAGTTTGTTTATCCAAAAGTGTGAGTATGAGGCATGTGTTAAACCATGTCAGACTTCTGGACAGAAATTTTCACTAAGGATGAAATGGTTTGGATTCTTCAGAAGCAAATTAAATTTTCATAAATGAAAGCTGTTTCTGACCACTACCACACAGAGATCTAATGCAAGTTGCTCTGTGTGCTTTAAATTTAAATCTTTAGTTAATTCAGTTTAGCTTTCTTGAGTGTCTCTGTGGAAACAAAGTATTAATGGAATAACACTGTTTTGCCTTCTTCATGATTAAATGAAAAGTTAAAATTAAGGATAAAAACAGTTGTCTCTGGTTCAATCTCTTACAGGATTTACTGACTTAATAGGGAGTGGAGTCTCATGGTTAATAGTATCAATTTTGCTTTCAGGATTTTTTTTTTTTCTTGCAAATCATGCACTGACTGCTTCACAAAATCTAGGCATCATTTTCTCTGTTAGGGTATGACTTTCCAATGGTCACTGCTGCTAGTCAAAGTTTTCAATTTAGGAGCATCAGCAAATTACTTTGGTCACATTTGGTCTTCAACCATATCCTCTCCTCTGTCTGCTCTCTGATGGCTTCTTAGTCCTACAGACATCTGCCCCCTCCCTTTTTCTCTTGCCTTTCTAGAGGATAAGGGCACATCTGAGTACCACAGCTGTCTGCTGCATGACTCTATTTAAACATCTCAGTCACAATATATAACAAGAAGCAGTTGACAGTGTTCAGTGGAGAAGTAGATTTCTTCACTTGGCACAACATACATATACTACTGCTTCCATTTCAAACAAGGTATTTATTGCATTTCACTTGCACAGATAGGGGACTGCCATAGCTGGAAAACTTGAGCATTACACTTTGCATATGTTGCTGTTCTATTAAGACAGTGGCATAGCACTGGCTATGAATTTCAAGGCATTACCAGTTCCTGTATGTGTACAAATATCTGAAGATACAGATTAATTAATCCATACTATCATATATCTTTTCCTATTGTAGTATAACTGTAGTATACTGCAGTCACTCACCCTCAGCAACTTTCTAAAGAAGGGATTAGCTACCAGTCAGTCAGGCACTCCCTCATGTAAGGTTGTCATCACTGATCTTTAAGGAAATGTTCACTTTTCACTAGTATTCTCCAATTTTTTCTCTTAGGAGGAAGGTCAATAGCCCTTTTTCCCCTTCCCCCTCTCCCCCTCTCAACCTCTCCACAGTATCATCCAGAACATATTACAGCTTCTGCTGGCAGCCAGTGTAGACTCTCTAAAATTTGGCATGCTGCTGAATTATGTTACACAAAATCCACGTGATTTTATGGCTGCAAGAACCAATACAATCTAAACGACCACAGAGAAATTATGCCTGGAAGGGTGGGAGCAATAGGTATGTTTGGACACGGTATGGTTTCAACTAAACAATGAAAAAAGAAAAAAAAAAGGCTTCTTGATTTAGTTCTAGATGAAAATCTTCACAATGTGCTATTTGCTTCAGTATGGACTCATAATTCACTATGTTGGCAACTCTTGGAAAGGCGAAGATGAGCTCTTTTCACTGTGGGTAGAAGAAGAAAGTCATGAAGATATCCATGAAGATATTTTCTTCCAAACAAATTTTGTCCTTCTTGTTATAGTGTCATAGAAATGATTTACAATGCAGTAGCCTTCATTTGGATCTGCTCTCCAGATGGGAAAGTCAGAAGTATTTCTCCTGGGTTATTAGTAGCAAACAAATGGAAGAAGGCTTACTAGTTTGATCTCTGTTCAATATCAGAAATTTGGATAGTTGAATCCATTTGGGCTAGAAATCAGTCTAGAAATATTGTGGAGTAATTTTACCAAACCAGCTAGTTTGGAGGTAAAGAAAATTAGTAATGTTTAATGGAAACATTTCAAACCATCAAAAATGTTTACCTTTTATCTGGTTGCACTACAATTCTATTATTTTAATATAATATTTTATACAATGTTAGTCTGTGAGGTATATGATCATGTCTACACAGACTCACTGAATGTTCCCTAGAAACATTATTACCTAATTGCAGAAGCTATTTCTAATATTTTAAATTAATATAAAGTTATATTTGCAAATTAATGTTGTGATATTTTAAGTTGAACAGAATTGCTTAAAACAGTGTATACTCCATGTCAAACTTATTTTTTAGTAATATGCTTTACAAAGTGTCTTTACTTGTCACAAATGGCATAAATAGTAATAAAGTCATAGAATCATAGAATCATAGAACAGTTTGGGTTAGAAGGGACCTTTAAAGGTCATCCAGTCCAACCCCCTCCTGCCGTGGGCAGGGGACATCTTCAACTAGATCAGGTTGCTCAGAGCCCCGTCCAACCTGACCTTGAATGTTCCCAGGGATGGGGCATCTACCACCTCTCTGGGCAACCTGGTCCAGTGTTTCACCATCCTCATTGTAAAATATTTCTTCCTTACATCTAGTCTAAGTCTACCCTCTTTTAGTTTAAAACCATTACCCCTTGTCCTATCACTACAGGCCCTACTAAAAAGTCTCTCCCCATCTTTTTTATAAGCCCCCTATAGATACTGATAGGCTACAACAAGGTCTCCCCAAAGCCTTCTCTTCTCCAGGCTGAATAACCCCCACTCTCTCAGCCTTTCTTCATAGGAGAGGTGTTCCATCCCCCTGATCATTTTTGCGGCCCTCCTCTGGACCCGCTCCAACAGGTCCATGTCTTTCCTATGCTGAGGGCTCCAGAGCTGGACGCAGTACTCCAGGTGGGGTCTCACCAGAGCAGAGTAGAGGGGCAGAATCACCTCCCTCAACCTGCTGGCCGCACTTCTTTTGATGTAGCCCAGGATACAGTTGGCCTTCTGGGCTGTGAGTGCACGTTGCTGTCTCATGTCCAGCTTTTCATCCACCAGTACCCCCAAGTCCTTCTCGGCAGGGCTGCTCTCAATCCTTTCATTCCCCAGCCTGTATTGATCCTGGGGGTTGCCTCGACCCAGGTGCAGGACCTTGCACTTGGCCTTGTTGAACCTCATGAAGTTCACACAGGCCCACTTCTTGAGCTTGTCCAGGTCCCTCTGGATGGCATCCCGTCCTCAGGTGTGTTGACCGCATCACTCAGCTTGGTGTCATCGCAAACTTGCTGAGGGTGCACTCAATCCCCCTGTCTATGTCATTGATGAAGATATTAAACAGTACTGATCCCAGTATGGACCCCTGCAGGACACCACTCATCACCGACCTCCATCTGGACATTGAGTCATTGACCACTACCCTCTGGATGCGTCCATCCAACCAATTCCTCACCCACTGGACAGTCCACCCATCAAATCCATACTTCTCCAGTTTAGAGAGAAGGATGTTGTGGGGGACTGTGTCAAAGGCCTTACAGAAGTCCAGACAGACATCTGTAGCGCTCCCCATGTCCACTGATGCAGTCTCTCCATCATAGAAGTCTATTTGAGACAGTCTGTATTTACTCTGCAGCAAGGACTAATGATATTCAAGATGCTGACAGGATATGTCATTCTAGAATTTATTCTGGAAAATATTTGATATTTTGCTGAATATATTATGTAGGATAGTCTAAATGGGTATATCAGCTGATACTATGTCATAGTTGTATGAATCCAATACTCATTTGGGTGATTCATTAATGACAGCTGAAACCAAGAAAGTAATTTTGATGAAAAAATTTTATGCCTCTAAATACACAGTGTGCTATACCATTATAAAGAAAGCATTTTTAAAACATTTTAAAACTTTTTAATATACCATGTGTATCTTCTAAGCCTTAGTAAAGTGCCTAAGAGTATAGCTCTCAAAGAGAATAATCCTGTCTAGCAATTATTGAAAAATAACCTATTAATTTTGTTGAGATTATAAACAAATTACTTTACTTCCATACAATGCAATGAGGGCAAATAGGAAACTGAAAATCTTTCCAGTGTTTACATTTCCGGGCATATGTGTCTGTGACATCATCAGATTTTAACTTATAGAATACAATAGAATAGAATAGGATAGGCTATTTTAGTTGGAAGGGACCTACAACGATCATGTAGTCCAATTGCTTGACCAATTCAGGGCTGACCAAAAGTTAAAGCATGTTGTTTAGGGCATTGCCCAAATGCCTCTTCAACACTGACAGGCTTGGGGCATTGACCTCTCTAGGAAGCCTCTTCCAGTGTTTGATCACCATCTCGGTAAAGAAATGCTTCCTAATGTCCAGTCTAAACCTCCCCTGGCGCAGCTTTGAACCATTCCCACACATCCGATCACTGGATCCCAGGGAGAAGAGCTCAGCACCTCCCTCTCCACGTCCCCTCCTCAGGAAGCTGTAGAGAGCAATGAGGTCACCCCTCAGCCTCCTTTTCTCCAAACTAGACAAGCCCAAAGTCCTTAGCCGCTCCTCATAGGACATGCCTTCCACCAGCTTTGTTGCCCTCCTCTGGACACATTCTTCACATCCTTCTTAAATTGTGGGGCCCAGAACTGCACACAGTGCTCAAAGTGAGGCCGCACCAACGCTGAATACAGCGGGATAATCACCTCTTTGACCAGCTGGTTATGCTGTGTTTGATGCACTCCAGGATCTAAAATAAAAATAGTAGAGATTTTTCTGCAAAATTTTGAAATAACAAACCCAATTTTTAACAACAAAACCAAACATTTATTGGTAATTTTTTAGCTTTTGTAGACTTAAAACATCATTACTTTTTAAAATTGGTTTATGTAATGAAAATTTTAAAATGAAATCTCAAAATGTTTATGTTTCAAAGAAAGGAAATGTTCTAACTTTTCTGACATTACTTTGTTCCCTCTCTGTAGCATATTTTTGTTAAAACTGTTTGGGAATTTAATAAGTATTCATGAATACTTGTGATCATTCAAAAACATATGTTTTGGTGAATAAACTTAGTGAAAAAAATAAATCTGCTATAATAGAAAACCTCTTCCCCATACTGATCCAAATTTTGCTCTTCTGAGTTCCTCATTCCTCAGGAGTCATGACTTTGAGACAAAAAACAATTGTGTGTCCCTTCTCCCAAACAGTTTATATTTACAAGATCAGCATTTTTCTGAAGTGAAATCTTCTTAACATTATTGTTTTGATCAAGACTTTTTATTTGAACACTAATCACTTAATGTTTCCATGGCAGAAAAATGATGGTGAATCTCTAAACTATGTTGTTTAAAATCCCTATGCCTGGAAAAATCATTCCTACTCAAAGATATCTCATTGCTATCTCTAACTAGTTCTGCCAGAGTTTTCACTCTTTTTTCCCATCTGTTGTTACTCAGATATGGTTTTACAAGCCTTCTCAGTTCTTGAATTTTGACAAGTAAACACTTACATGGTAATCAGTGCGAGTTTCACTAGGACCTCTCAGCATACTGGTGCTTACGTTTACTATTACCATCTATTTTATCCTAGAGATATGACATGGTCAGGAGTTGCTGGAGTCATTAGACATCTACAACAATTTCAGTGGACTTCAGAGAAGTCACATAATGAAAAGCCTCTGATTTTTATTTTTTTTAAATTACTTTAGGACTTTGTTTGAAAAAAAATAAGTGCTTGTATGTTTTAAGATATTTTTAACAACCACGTTTTTTAAAACAAAAATACCCACATATAAAATGAGAAAGAGATCTAAAGCACAGAAATCACAGTAAAATCATAAGTAATGAATGAGAGTGTTCTCCACAAGCTATTCAGATAACAAGTAGTATGGACACTCCGTGATGCTGCCCATAATTGCTTTGTTGGTTATGAAGGAAAACAGTCAGAAGGATTTCCTATTGTAAATACGCTGCTGAAGAAAAACAAATACACAGTATTAAAAGAAAGAACAATGCATGACAATCAAATGTTAAATTAATTTACCTGCAAGTCAGGACAACTGCAAAAACTTGTGACTGCAACATGGAGGAGAATGGAGCCTGGGGTGATTAATATGCCTTTGATGTGAAAATTTATTTCCTGTAGTGTGAATGCTAAAGTAAGATGAAACAAGGAAAATTTATCCTCTTGAACAAGCATTTGAGATTATAAAGCACTCGTAGAACACGAACAATTTTGAGGCTGAAGCTTTGGGGTTTTAAAATGATTAACCAAATAAAAAGTTTTGCCAGTTCAATTTTATTCCTCTCCTCTCTTGTATTCGTAGAAGTTGCTGAACAGAAGTACTTAAAGTTCAGAAGACTAAATACCTGTCTAAACAAATTACCAATATCTTTGAGTAAATTCATTCTACTCAGCCATTTAGCTGCAGGAACTGTAAGTTCACTTGAAAATACTAATGGCCCCATCCATCTCTTTCTGTCTTTGACTCCAAAATTGTAGCAGTCGTCAGGATTTGTCCTTAACAGTAATAAGAGGTTATGACAGATTTTTTCTAGTTTCGTTCTTCTTAGCTATCTCTCAGTTATCTTTTAGTTTTGGTATATAGAAGTAGAAAAACTCCTGCAGAGATCAGTACCTATGTCAGAACCTCAGCTGCACTGATTGATGCTGCTCCCACAGGACAAAACTTGCTGGGACCCATGCAACATCCTTCCATGTGCATGGGAGCCCCCGCAGCTCCTCCCGTGTCCCCCAACAAACACAGCCTGGCCCCTGCGGTGGGAGAGCCCCATGGCTGTGTCCCGGGGATTCCTGGTGAAGACGCCTTCCTGAAATAACGGACATACCAGGCTGGGACCAGAGCATGGGCTGGGATGCTTTGGTAAGGAGCTTTCAACCCTCGTTCAGAGCAGAGCACACCCCCGGGTTTGCCTTTGGAATATTTTGTACTCAGACTGCACGGGCTTGTTCCACGACTGTGCACTTGCTCTTCTCCCATAGGGTCATTTCACCACAAATAGTTTTCTAACTGTCATATTAGACCATAATGTACCACAGACTGCACTGATCATTTCACAGTTCAAAAGTCTCTTGCAGGTTAAGAAACAAACTGCTATCTTTTGAATTTTAAGGAAAATGTTTTTCATTTCTTCTATTGTGTGTTAGTCATAGGTCAACTCTTTTCTGTTAGCCTGATGGAGACAGACTGGAGAATTACATTACAAACAATAAATAAAAACAATCTGCCAGTGCAAGCACACAGAAACAAACAGACAAACAAACCAAACCCGTGGCCAGTTCACCAAAGCTACAGTGGCAGTGGCAGCTCAAACCCCTAAATTTCTGCCAGACTCCAAGGCGGGACAATGATATAGTGCATTGTAGATCTATAGCACAATGTAAAACTTAAGTTTATCTCCATTAGTTCTAGCATTCCCACGTGTGCAGTTTCTCTCTGCCTGAAACTTTTGGGCTGAGGCTTTTTATGTTGTAACATGAATGCTTTGTAGACAACCCTGATAGGATGGGGGGAATGCTGTGCAGGTGTGGATACCCTCTTCCAATAGTGTCCTTCCTCTGGGACCATCCCTAACAGGCTCAGCAGAAGAATCTAACTTGCTTGGCCTCTCATATGACATATAATAGAGAAATATGGTCAGTGCCAACTCAGTGCCTGTCCCAATGGCCAAAGTCAAAGCCTGGGAAGACCTGGTCCAGGCCAGACCATTTCCTTGGAGGATCCCACCCCGCAGCAAAGTGTGCCAGCTCAGCTGCCCACCCTCCCTGGGCAGTGGATTTCGTCTAGACCGAGACACATGCAGAAGTGAGACTGGGCTGTGGGACAACTGGCTTGTCATAGGGGAGGGAAAGAGCTGACCTGAGGCTATGGCTCAGAGAAAGCCAACCTACTATCTGCTCTCGGCACCGCTGGGGCATCTCCGGAGGGCAGAGCCTGAGATCTGATGTCAGTTGCGAATGGGGTGACTAGTTAAATGACATGACTAGGTTAGTGATATGAGCAGATTGCTAATGATGTGACTAGCTCATCCCCACTACTGCTTGTTAGTCATATGTCATTTTCTTTTTGTTAATTTGATGAAGAAATATTGGAAACGTAAATTTTAAACAGCAAATGAAAATAAGCCACCAGTGGGAATGCACTGAACACTGTGGGACCAGCTCTTCTGACCTGCAGGAAAAGTGGTAGGGGACATCGGCCTTTCCTATGAAAACATCAAGTGTCCAGTATCTCTGAGGGTATCTAGGAAAACACTTTATAGGCCATAAATTCCCTAGGTTTTTTCCCTTGGTGATGTCCTTTTTGTGTCACCTCTCTCAAGGAACAGTCCAACATTAGGGGGGATTCATCAAGGACAGATGAATGCAACCTCAGAGCTTGATTCAAGATCTGAAGAAATCCTCAGAGTCCTCATAGTGATCTCAAAATAATTACACTGTTTGGATATTTTCTCATAGAAGACATCTCCCATTTTAGCTGACATTGTGCTGGTTTTCTCTTACAGTTTTTTCTCCTAGAAAATGTTTTAAAAGAATGTAAGGGCACTGATAAAGGTACACAGAAGAGCAAGGACATTCAACATTAGTGACAAATATCCAGGCTGACACTCTGTTATTAACATTTGCCTTTTTGTCTCTTGCTTAATGCTGTCAGGAGCAACGAGGGAGTGATGGCGGGATTTCAACCCTGACTGGGTTTATTTGTGCTTCTGACCTTCAAGTGTGTTTCCATTTGCAGAAAGCAAATATTTTCTAAAGAGTTAATAGGGAAAGTGTTTTAAAATAAAAATGGCAACTGAAATTTTACTTTTAAATGGTATCAAGACAAGTCATGAATACGAAAGGACTAATCAAGACTTTCGCTTCTCCTAAATGCAGTGATCTGAAAAATAAGGGAACAAAGCAGGCTAAGTATCACATTTCTGAATATTGCATTCCAAAATCTGCCAGATTGAAAGAACATGATACCAGCACTGACTTTCCTACGTAGCAATTTTGTCAGTCTCTTGAACTTCTTATTAAGTCCTAGTGAGGGCAAGTTGTGACCATTTGTCTGCTAAGTAGTTTATATTTTTCAAAGGAAGCTATCCCTTGAGATAAAAGAGTTGCTGCTGTTAAAATTCATTTGAATTTATTTTTTAGAGAAAGAAAGAAATGAAAATATGGGTTTTTTTCTAAGATTTTCAGCTACATAAATTTATATTTGAGCAGCACAAACTAATTGGTTAGTATCTAGGCTTAAAACACATTGATATATCCAATATTTTCTTCATTCTGCTGTCTTTGCTTTTCCGCTCCACACCTCTATCCATTTCCCAGTTTTTTGGAGGTCCCATTTATTTGAATAAATGAAATAAATGGTCCTCAGAGACCCCTCCGAGAGCTGAGGATGCAGACATCAACTCTGAAACTTGAAAATTTAACTGAATCATATGTGATATGTTCAGTAATGAAAGATATTTTCAATGTTTTAAACAATAATTGGCATTTAAAAGTGTGAAAAATGTAGTATTTCAAATATCTACATTTTTAAAATTAACATAGAGATGAGTTGGTTGTCATTTAGGAAGAGCTATTTTTAGAACAAAGGCCTTATGGAGAAATATTTTCTATTTGCTAAATTTGAGAGAGGCAGTGGACAAGCTTCCCTGGATGGTAATTTATGTCTGGTTTTATCTGGGTTCAGTAAATGTTCACCTTTGCTCTTCACAAATTTAAATAAAAGCCATCAGTAAATAAAAAGGTCATGAGTGTCTTGGAAAGGTTTTCTCCTGCAGTTTGGAAAAAAGTTGCTGTGTCTGTGCCGTGGTCTCTGCTCTTCAGCTCATGGTCCCCTGCCACATAGAGCTGTACACTGACCTAACTCGCAAGGTCATCTACTGGATGCTGCAGTTTCTACATCTGAAGTAATTAAAAATTCCCTGAATTTCTTCACCAAAAAGGTTGTCAAGCATTGCAACAGGCTGCCCGAGGCAGTGGTTGAGTCATCATCCCTGGGGGTATTTAAAAGACGTGTAGATGTGGTGCTTAGGGGCATGGTTTCATGGTGGACTTGGTAGTCTTAGGTTTACGGTTGGACTCGATGATTTTAAGGATCTTTGCCAACCTAAATGATTCTGATTCTATGATTCTAATTACTGCATTTGACTACTCAATATCTTTACAGTTTTTGAATTTGGTATACTTTCGCCAGGTTAAGTCAATTTAGGCAAGTATATTAAGGCATGAAAATGCAATTGAAGCACTATTTCTATAGAGATGCAGAAATAAAATAGAGTATAAGCAATCATTCAGTTACAAAAAATCGTTTCCCAAGGAAATGCTTTGACTGAAGAGATGAAAGGCTGGCAGATGGTGTGCAGTACATCAGGGTGTCTATGAGCCTACCCTGGCTGACAGCCTGACTTAGTGACTTTAGAAAGCCACTGTCCTGTCATGTGTCCTCCCACTGATGGGAGCAGAAACCACCAACCCTGGCATGGGCTAAGCCTGGTTTCAGGGACCTCTGTTCATCAGCAGGTAGGATTTCGATGTAGAGAGCTGGTGGGAGGAATTTATATATAAATGCACATTTTTTGTCATTTGCTGGCAAATGTGTAGCTCAGGTAAAAAGCCAACTTAAAGAACCAATGTAAATACCCAATTTTTGTTTCAAAAGTTGGAGATTTAATGGGACAACAGTGTAGCAAACAGTTTGAGCTGATAAAGAAATCAGATTAAATATGTGGAAGGAAAGAATTATTTGAATATAATAGAAAAATGAAATTTGCCTGTTACATTGCCATTAAACTATTGTATTCCCACTGGAGCAAGCAATTCAACCGCGTAACTCTTGTCCTTTTACAGGTAATTAATACTCCAGTGAAAATAAGCTGTTCAGGGAGATTTATAGTCACAGCAGAAATTAGTGTAATTCTGACTGCACCTGAAAGATAACCACAAGAATTCTCTCACAAGAATTTTTGGAGATTCTGGATAAAACCATTGTGCAAAGTAAGAAAACACAGTGGAGCCCTGTGAAATTGTTTGTATGCCCACAACTGCACACACAAACCCACTACATGCAGGAGATCTTAACCATTGGATAAATGGATGAATGTATTTTATTCACCAGATGGGGAAGCTCATTACAGGGTGAGAAACTTTGAAATGTCAGGAAAAGCATTTACTTGCAAGCCCCATGAGTTGAGTTTTTGACTCCCCAACCATTCCCATGTTCTTGAGTGTATTTTATAACAGATCTGGTTGTATTCTCAGAAATCATTCATTAAGAACAGGATGCAAATCAAAAGCATCCAGTTATGATTTTTGTCACTTTGCTTTTCATCCGATGTGATTAGCAAGGTTTCTTCACTGGTAAATATGCAACGTACTGTCTTGTACAAATTCCCTCCTTATTATGAAGCACTAAGGTTTCCTTGCTAGCACATTAATACACACATCATGAAAGACCTTTTAACATTAATATTCTTATAAGAAAACAATTCATCTTGCAGCTCTGGTTTTGCTTTACTTTACTTTCTCATTGCAAGGGAGTGGATGTTGCTTACGCGTATGGTGTCTCTGCTAAGGTGGACCTTCACTACAGTACTGCTAAGTCTACCAAGGTCCAGAAAAAGCATTTCTTAGCACAAAAATTGTTTACTCCATTGGCTTTGCTTTATTGGGAAATTGTTAAACACCTGTTGCATTTAATGGTGAAATTACTGCAACTGTCAGAATGCCTGCAGCTGAGCATATGACATATGTGGCTCCTAGATAACAAAGAGGTGAAAAAAAAAATGAAAAAAACAGTTCTGTCCTTGCGGATGTCTTCATGAACACTAATGGACTCCTAAAGGATAGGATCTGATGGTAATAATGGATTTTAAACATTCTGACATCAAGAGGGAATCAACACAGTGATAAGCAAATACGCAGGTCTGTGAAACCTAGCGGGAGCAGGGTTTTTTTCTGAAGACAGGGGCCAATTTACTTTCATTCTGACTAGGAGATGAATAAAAAGTGATTTGCTTGACAGAAGACACTTGTGTGAAAGTGCTCATACAACAGAGGAGTTGACTGGACCTAGTGAATATGTTCTGTAATACACTTACCTGATCCACCTTCATTATATACACTGTGTGTAAAGTTGTTGTACACACACTGTTGTCTGTGCATGACTGTTTAACAGTACTGGCCCCCAGTACCCTTGATAACCCAGGGAAAGGAATTTTCTGAATCTCAGAAAAAAAGAAGACTGAGTGTGACACCAAATAAAGAAAAAGTTTTGGAGCTATGGTGATAAAATCCTGGGATGAACTACCTTGGGATTATATAGACTTTTCTTCCTTGGACATATTTAAAAGTGACCTTCTGTACTAGGGCAACTGTGCAATGTGCTTTCAGTTAAAATTCCTTAACTTTCTTAGAAGTTACAGTCAGGAAAGCATAGGGAAAGGTACAGAGGGAGAAGGAAGAGAGCAGAAGGTGAGAGATGGAAAGGCAGAGTCTGTCAGGGGAGACAGGCCAGAACAGAAGGATGCACACTGAGAAATGGGGTCAGCAGAACATAAGCCTTTCATAAACTCCACAGACACTTAGAGCTGGAAAAGATTTATACTGATGTAACCAAGACCAGGCCTTTTCCATCTTTTTCTTTCAATTCAAACTTTTTAAAAATGGATATTTTTTTCTGAAGTACGAACAACGGCAACATGATTGATTTTGGTTATTCGCCTTTTATAAGTGCTGGTTTTCTGCAAAAAAAAAAGGGAATGATTAAATGCTTATGCTTCTGCTGGAAAAGACCAGCAGAAAAACCCAACGGTTCCTATGCTCAGTGTAAGTCTTGGAACTATACCACGTTAATCTGTAGTGTACATGCAGGGCATTTTTCTCTTGCCTTGCAGCTTCTCTAGGTGTTGACTTGTATAGAAAGGGCATCAGCCACTCCTGTTCTGCTGTAGGAGTGCTCTGCACAGGTGAAAGCAGGACTGAAAGAAAACAGAGAATCAAAGAAACTGTCCGGCTTTTTCTTTGGAGCAGTCCCATCCTGCCCCCCCAAGGAAGCAGGCTGTGAGGGACACCTATGCTCAGAAAACATCAATTCAAACAAACCCGAAGAGAAAAGGGTTGATAGGATGATTGGCTGTGCGGAAAGTCTGCCATTTGCAAAGCATCAGGTTAGCTTAGCAATATAAACTGAAGAGACGGTTCTCTAAACACATTCCAGTGAAACAAGTCTCACAGAAAGAAAAGAATCATTTCAATTAAACGACAGTTTTTCCGCAGCATCACATGAGTATATGCCAACCATGAGTGAATTTAAACTGGTATCAGGAGGCTCAAATCATCACAGTAGTGAAGGCTCTGGAGCAAGTTTTTAATCGGAGTAGTGGCAAGAAACCTTTTTTGTTTCAAGATAGAGCTCAGTGAATGTAATAACACCTTCTGAGTAGTTCAACTGGCTGAATAAAGTCTTTACTATCAGGTCTTTGTTGCACTGCCAAAACAAATAATTACTGTGTATAATTAATTCCATGCTTCAGTGCTTTGCTGCTCACCTGCAAGGCTCAGGAAGAGTTTTTTCCGCCCTTAAGGAATAGCAAAGCTCCTGAGTTTTTTTCACTTGCTATCCTCTGAGGCAGCGGTGATAGACCAGCCAGGTGTGGGCCAGTCAGTGGCACTGGGAAAGCAGGATTTTGGTTCCTGCCTCTTGATTCATGATTCATGATTAAACCAGTGACGAGACATGAGGACTGGAAGGGGTTTTCCCTCAGGATTGCCTGAGGGAAATCCCCAGGATTTCACACTTCTCTCTAGAACAAATCATATTGCTGCTTCCTAGGATCAGTTGTGCATCTTATCTAACAAATTCCTGGGACATCCAATTGGACTAATTTCCTCTGTATTCTGCTGTCCTCCTTTGGCACATTGAAGATTTGTTGGTTCTGGTCTTTTGCACCAAAGATTTTTACAAGCTACAGGAAGGCATTTGGTGCTCTGTGATTTAGATAGAGATTCTTTGTACTGTACTAACACATCAATGGCCACCATTTGGGATGGAGGAAATGGGCTCAAGAACCAGGCCCATCGAAGCGTCTGTGCCCCGTACCACTCCAGCTGCTCCACACAGCCTGGCTCTTGTTTGTCTGTATTTGTCTACACCATGTCTATGTTTCAGTTTGATACAGGGAATAGCCCAGCAGCTTCAGCCCAGCTGACTGCCAGGCAGTTTGTTGTGCAGCTGTGGCTGCGCTGAACTCAGAGCAAACTACAAAGCCTGCCACGGGAGTGTGAAGTTAAACGGTTTGTTCTGAGCTCTGCGCCACACTGTTTTACACAGTCAGAAGTCACCAAAGGGTGCGAGGCAATATTGTAGGGGAATATCACTAAAAACTTAACCTCTTCCTGCAGACCATGGACTTCCAGAGGGCGGACTTTGGCCTGCTCAGGACACTGGTCGAGAGGGTCCCTTGGGAGACAGTCCTGAAGGGCAAAGGGGTCCAGGAGGGCTGGACGTTCTTCAAGAAGGAAGTCTTAAAGGCGCAGGAGCGGGCTGTCCCCATGTGCCGCAAGAAGAACGGGCGGGGAAGGCTTCCTGGCCTGGCTGAACAGGGAGCTCTGGCTGGGACTCAGGAAAAAAAGGAGAGTTTATCACTTGTGGAAGAAGGGGCAGGCAACTCAAGAAGAGTACAGGGATCTCGTTAGGTCGTGCAGAGAGGAAAATAGAAAGGCAAAAGCCCGGCTAGAACTCAATCTGGCCACTGTCATGACAGACAACAAAAAATGCTTTTACAAGTATATTAATGACAAAAGGAGAGCCAAGGAGAATCTCCATCCTTTATTGCATGGGGGGGGTGGGAATGTTGCCACCAAGGACAAGGATAAGGCTGAGGTACTTAACGCCTTCTTTGCCTCAGTCTTTAATATTCAGAGCAGTTATCCTCAGGGTACTCAGCCCCCTGAGCTGGAAGACAGGGATGGCGAGCAGGATAAACCCCCCATAATCCAAGAGGAAGAAGTTAATGACCTGCTACACCACCTGGACGCTCACAAGTCTATGGGGCCGGATGGGATCCACCCGAGGGTACTGAGGGAGCTGGCGGAGGAGCTTGCCAAGCCACTCTCCATCATTTACCAGCAGTCCGGGTTAACAAGGGAGGTCCCGGACGACTGGAGGCTTGCCAATGTGACACCCATCTACAAGAAGGGCCAGAAGGAGGATCTGGGGAACTACAGGCCGGTCAGCCTGACCTCGGTGCCGGGGAAGATCATGGAACGGTTCGTTTTGAGGGTACTCACGAGCCATGTCTGGGACAACCAGGGGATCAGGCCCAGCCAGCACAGGTTCATGGAATGCAGGTCCTGCTTGACCAAACTGATCTCCTTCTATGACCAGGTGACCTGTCTAGTGGATGAGGGAAAGGCTGTGGATGTGGTCTACTTGGACTCCAGTAAAGCCTTTGACACTGTCTCCCACAGCATTCTCCTAGAGAAGCTGGCGGCTCACGGCTTAGACAGGAGCACTCTTCGCTGGGTAAAAAACCAGCTGGACGGCCGAGCCCAGAGAGTTGTGGTGAAGGGAGTTAAATCCAGTTGGCGGCCGGTCACGAGCGGTGTTCCCCAGGACTCAGTATTGGGGCTGGTCCTGTTCAATATCTTTATCAATGATCTGGATGAGGGGATCGAGTGCTCCCTCAGTAAGTTTGCAGACGACACCAAGCTGGGTGGGAGTGTTGATCTGCTCGAGGGTAGGAAGGCTCTGCAGAGGGACCTGGACAGGCTGGATCGATGGGCCGAGGCCAATTGTATGAGGTTCAACAAGGCCAAGTGCCGGGTCCTGCACTTCGGCCACAACAACCCCAGGCAACGCCACAGGCTTGGGGAAGAGTGGCTGGAAAGCTGCCCAGAGGAAAAGGACCTGGGGGTGCTGATTGACAGCCGGCTGAACATGAGCCAGCAGTGTGCCCAGGTGGCCAAGAAGGCCAATGGCATCCTGGTCTGTATCAGAACTAGTGTGGCCAGCAGGACTAGGGAGGTGATCATGCCTCTCTACTCGGCAATGGTGAGCCTGCACCTCGAATCCTGTGTTCAGTTTTGGACCCCTCACTACAAGAAAGACATGGAGGTGCTGGAGCGTGGCCAAAGGGCAACGAAGCTGGTGAAGGGCCTGGAGCACAAGTCTTATGAGGAGCAGCTGAGGGAACTGGGACTGTTTAGCCTGGAGAAGAGGAGGCTGAGGGGAGACCTCATCGCGCTCTACAACTCCCTGAAAGGAGGTTGTAGCGAGGTGGGTGTTGGTCTCTTCTGCCACGTAACCAGCGATAGGACCAGAGGAAATGGCCTCAAGTTGCACCAAGGGAGGTTTAGATTGGACATTAGGAGAAATTTCTTTACTGAAAGAGTGGTCAGGCCTTGGAACAGGCTGCCCAGGGAAGTGGTGGAGTCACCATCCCTGGAAGTATTTAAAAGACGTGTAGATGAGGCGCTTAGGGACATGGTTTAGTGGGCATGGTGGCGTTGGGTTGACGGTTGGACACGATGATCTTAGAGGTCTTTTCCAACCTTAATGATTCTATGATTCTATGATTCTATGACATCTACTGCTGTCCTCTGCTGAGGCCAGAACACTGGGCAGCCAATGCAGCATCTCCTGAACCAGTCTGCACTTTGCTGGGTCTAAGATCTTTGTGCATCCCTTAGTGATGAGTCTGCTTCTTCAGCAAAAAACAGTGAGTATAACTCAGGCTTCACCTTCAACTAGTCTTTCAGTCCTAATCCTAGTAACCTCACTCTCCCTTCCATACTCTGATATTTCTCCTTTTCCATTAGGAAGCAGATTAACAGCAAAAGAAGTAGTATTGGACCTCCTCTTGGTTTGGTGTGCCTAGTTTCCCTTCTACCAAAGCTCCAGTCACCAAAACCTCCCATGCTATTGCAACTCCACCAATGTATTTGGGGAAACAGCATATTTTGACTTCAGGTTGTCTTTTGTCTGAAGATACAGCTTTGGGCCTTATGAAGCTCTGATCAGCTTCTGGCCAGAACCCAAATGGATGGGAGAAGTCTGTACCTCTGACCATACTGGGGATGGGTCTGCATTTAAAAGCTGGGGTAGGGACTCCATCCTGCAAAATGAAGGATTTGATCTTGCACTTTCATGAAATTTGAGGGTTCACAATGAACATTGGGTGCAAACCTCATTCAACCCACGTGAGTGTTTTGTCCCCTTTCTCTTGGCTCCTCTCCTTAGCTCGCATGCTTAGGAACTTACTACCTGTATACTGCCACATGCTTTCCATCTGAGAAAGTCATCACGATGGAGCAGAAATTAATGCAACAGGAAGTAGTGAACTCCCACTTGAATTGGTATTAACTAATGCAATACTTAGGATTTTATCACAATGGTATCTCCAAATACCATACAATAATTAAAGTTAACACCACTGATCATGGCCTACAGGGCAATATATTGAAAAAACTGCTTTGGAAACTCTAATAGAGAGCAACTCTGCAAGCAGTCTCATTAACTGTGGCACTATTCAACACAAATAACTGCAGAATCTGATCCTAAATGAGACTCCAGGAACATAACCCTGAAGTATGACACATATCATTCTGACCATACTATTATTTCTTTAAAATTTGTCAGAACTTAATATTCGTGCTTTCCTTGAAACATAACTCTTCTCTCATCATGTTCTAATGACTCATCGTTCAAGCTACTCTAATGATTCATAATAGCCAAGTGTTCTCTCAAATTAAGGGTACAAATAAATATGATTTTGGAGCATAGTTTTCTAACCTTTTCCTAGACAAAGTTTACTCCCTGTGTTACCGGGATTTGTTCTGGAGAACTTAACAGCTTGAGAGTTCATATAGGCAAGAATGACTCAAGCAAACAGTGGGCTGATAAAAGCATGTGCTCACATACATAGTGATGGGTCAAACTTTTGGGGGTTTTGGTTTTCTTTCTTAATAAAGGCTTTACATTGAGTCATCAGAGAGTATTGGACAAGTAAGAATCTTCAAATTCTTTGTGTATAAATATTTATAAAGTGTCATAGCCATCACAGTCGTAGACCATGGTTTGAATTTATAAGATTGCTGTGTACTCCTCAGGAACCTGGGTGCAAGGCTGGTTTTAAATGATGCTTTATTTACTAGCTATCTCTAATTTTGAATCCTGAATTCTGAGAAAGTGATGCCACATGATAAGATACTTCAAGCATTTAAAAGCTTTAGAAATGCCTGTTACCAACAGTGCTAAAGATAAATGCATTGTTCTGTCATTTCTTTGACTTTGCAGCCATGAATTTGATTCCAGCAACACATTGCCAAAGAAATGAAAGCTTTCATTTTTCTAGGTATGGGAAAAATGTAACTGCTGCAGCTCTCTAAGCTTAGTTTTTGGGGGATTATAACAATTTTCCTGTTTGTGAAAAAGATTATTTAATCTAACCTTTGGGACACACTATAGTATGACAAGTAAGTCTGAGGGAAGAGACCATGGCTTTTGCACGGCTTTTTTCTCTGATATAAATATGTTTGTCCCCTTTCTTCTTCCTCCTCCTTCCAAAACATGCCACTTGGGAAAAAAGAGAAAGAGCTCAATTTTCACTAAGGCTACTTCAAGTGGTACTAATAGCATAAAGGCATTTATCTGCCTAAAATGGATTTAAATATAATTTGTTTTCAAATGCCCAGAGAGTAGAAAGCAGTGTTTAGAATGGCTGAGACTGTTTCTCATTGCACATTTGAATTCAGCTTCTCATTCTTTTTACAGGTGGCCAGTGGTAAGAAGAGCTCTGTAAAAGCTGATTTTTAACCATCTCCTCTTTTTTTTTGAACAGTGCCTGTTTTGTCAGCCCTTCGTCCTGGGCCTGAGAGCAGATAATTCCCTTTAAGCCTTTCTTACAGCATTTGCTACCACTGTGGTTCACAAATTCTCCTTTGAAAGACTGCAAGGAAGTACTGTGCAGTATAATCATGTAATCCAGATCTCAAGCCAGACAAGTTGTTTGTCAGCTACCTAGAATTAAAGTCCAACTAAGAATCCTTTCCTTGAAAGGACTAGCTAATACACAAGGTCACTTAAAAAGAAAAAGCACTTCTTATCTAAGAGGGCATCGTAACATTCCTGCTACTCTCATGCCCAGACAGAGGAACACAGTAGAGCATGACTTAATCTAAAAGTCTCCTGCCCTGACCATGTTTTTGTAGGTGTTTAGCCCCTTCAGGTGCAGAAAGACAGTATGGTCTCTGCATTGCTGAAATTCCACTCCAACACTGGCCTCCTGACACACTGAGGCTCTCCGCAGTGAGGTCTTCCACTTTAATGAGATGCAATGCAAGACAAAGATGCATGAGATTAGCCTGACATCTGTTCACTTGTGCTGAACAGGGAAATCAGCAGAAGGTTAACATAATTAGATTTATCTGTCTTATAAAAAGCTTTTTGACATTCTGGAAGAGTTAAACTTCTGACTGCAGTAACGTTCAAGATGTATTAAAGATTGTTAGGGAGGGGTTTTTTTTAATTTCTGATACTTCCCCCACATGCTGTAAAAGCCTCTCCCTATAGGTCACATTGGTATCTCAGCTGTATTTTTTTCTCTCCAGGGCTTCTTTCCTGCCAGGGTAAAATATTGCCTAGCATTTCTATCTCACCCTAGTCAAGTTTAGACTGTTTCTAACACTGCCTTCAGGGTTTATAAAAATATACTCAATACTATCGAGAAAGGTGATGTAATTATATGGGAGGAAGAGAAAGTTGGATGCCATGATGAGATATGAATATTACAATAAGAGATAGCACTGTGTTGAAAACCAATAGATAGATGGACAGTATTTAATATTACTGCAGAAAATTTTTAAAATTAGAGTTTGTTTTTTCCAGAAGTTAAAAAAAAAAAAATTCTGAAGTACAGACGTGTTCAGTCACAGCTTCTCTCCTGTAGCAGCAATTTGTCCCTCTAACACTTCATGAAATGGCCCCCTGTTTTCTGGATACCTGCTAGTCCCAGCTATCAGAATGCCCAAGTCCTGGACAAACAGCCACTGTGCAAGTAAACATCAGCCATGGGTGCACAGCAGCGGTTAGTACATTTCGAATGCACCCAACTACTCATGGATACCACGTGCAGTCTTGTCCTGGTTTCGGCTGGGATAGGGTTAAATTTCTTCCTAGTGCTGTGTTTTGGATTTAGTATGAGGAGAATGTTGATAACACACTGATGTTTTCAGTTGTTGCTAAGTGCCCTCCTAGTCCAAGGACAGCTCCCGTGCCTACTGACTGAGCTAGGTGCACAAGATGGGAGGGAACATAATCAGGACAGCCAGCCCAGCTGGCCAATGGGGTATTCCATACCATGTGACGTCATGCTCAGTATATGAATGGTAGGCGTGATCCAGGAAGTACCAATCGCTGCTTGGTTATCGGTCAGCGCGGGTGGTGAGCAATTGCATTGTGCATCACTCATTTTGTATATTCTATCATTATTATTATTATTTTCCCTTCTCTGTTCTATTAAACTGTCTTATCTCAGCCCATGAGTTTTTCTCACTCTCACCCTTCTGATTCTCTCCCCGCCCCACCGGCGGGGGGAGTGAGCGAGCAGCTGTGTGGTATTTGGCTGCCTGCCATGTTAAACCACGACAAGTCTGAATTTGGGAACACGCCAGGTCTTCCTCTGCCGGGTTTGCCAAGGTTGGTAGTTCTGACTCTAACAGAAGCTGGAGCAGGCAGGTAATTTTCAGAAAAAGATAAATTCATCCTGAATGCAATGAAAGAGGATTTTCAGTGAGGTCACTGAAGACTTTCCTCCTTGGACTTTCTTACTGAGAGACATCTTAGTACTGAAACTTGCTGACATAGAGCTTAAACTGTGACTGGCTTGTACTTGAACTTAGAATGAAATATTTTGAGCATTTGAAGAAAAGTAGGAAAGTATAGAAAGACACTGTTAATAGAGTTTTCAGGAGGAAATCATTATCTAACTCAGGCCACCTAGTCAGTTGTGGAGATTTGCAGTGTGACATTGAAGTTCCCGTATTGATATTGAGCCAGAGAGAAGCTTGCAATGTAAAGCTCAGTGCAAGTTTTCTTCATAGTCTCTTGAAGGAGCAATCTCATTACTGATGAATTATTAGGCACATGCAGCTCTGGTAATCATCATTACTGTGCAGGCTTCCCTGATGAATCTGGGAGAACTCAGCAGTGCAATTTTTGCCCATCCTGAGAACAGATCTGGGAAATTCAGGTCTGCAGATGGCGAATGAATTAGATGACGTTGCTGGAGCTACTGAAAAATTTTTAGCCCCTTTTCATATCTGAAAAAAACTCTCATACATGAAAGGCAGCATCATAAAACCTCTCAAAATAGGAATGGCTGTAGATGCCCCATAATAGGGAAAACACCTTACCAACAGGTAGTTGTATCGATAGAGCACACCAATTCAATGTTTTCCCTCCATCGTCACAGGCACCTCTGCTGTCAGAAAACACAGATTGCAAAGGCTTCTGCTTTAGTCAAAAGTCATAGCTCGCTTTCATTGCCATTCTTGCTCTCTGCGTGCTGAACAGATCTGACAGACAGCAGGAGCCTTGTGTTTATTACTGCAGTTACACACTGTAAAAGATCTCGCACATGGCTGGGAAATGCATTTTGTCCATTTCCTCCTGGAGGAACACATTGCCCTAACCACGTAATTTTTTCTCCTTAGAAAAAGGAGACAGACATAGGCAATTTCCACGTAGGAGAAATTAAAAAAGCAGAGTGAACCTTCGATGCAAGTGTAGATGGATATTTTAAGCAAAGTTATCTTTACCCAGTAACCATTCATTACTGACTCCAGCCTTGGGATAGTTGTGGGGAACTCTGCCACCTCCAGACACTATTTGCTTTAACTGAAAGGTATAGATCTGTAAACCTGTAGGAATGTATCAAAAGCAAAAAAGTAAAAGTTCAGCATTTCAATATCAAAGGGAAAGAAATAACATCGTGCTGCATCTTCTCTTCCTCATTGCCATACGACCGGCACTTTGAATGCATACATTTGCCTGTATGAACCACTTATTGCCCCATATCCTCCTTCATCATGAAACATACCATTTAAGTCCTCAAGGTTTTAAACAGAAGAATAAATATGTCTTTAGACTAAAACTGTACATGAAGACTAGGACCGCTCAATATCTTAGTGTTGCAGAGTATAAGCAAGCAGCATCAATAGGCCAATTAAAAAATGAACTTTCAGAGGAACATTTCTTCTGTTTGTTTTCTTTCCTCTCCTTCTTCTCTCTCACATGACTGGTTCAACATGAGAATACAGAAGATTATATTATCATTTTGAATAAAAGGTTATGAAGTTTTTTCAGTTCACACTGATTTTTTTTAAATGATCACATAAGTACAACAAAGCATAAATAATCACTAAGCCATGAGCTATTAGTTAACATCAGCTTGCATAATAAATAAAGGCTAACACGAAAAGTGAAAGGAGCCAACTGAGAAAGTTGCAACACTGGTGCTGACATAAAAGGAGGTACAGAAAAACATGTCCGTAACCAGAACACACAGCCCTCCACACAATGGTGGTGTATCCATTTTCTATTAATACACTTTCTAATACCAGCAGTTTAACACTTTTAAGGCTGGGATATTTCAGACTGCATTTGTTGAAAATTTGTTTTTCTTTTAATAGAAAACTCCACATGGATTTTGCTTCAGAGCCCTATAATTCTGATCTACTATCAATTTATCCTGGCTATTCAATATGAGGACTGAAGTATGTTCTAGCAAAAAAGAAAGTTTAAAAACAAATTCAGAGAATTATATCAGTATACGTTGCATCATTAGAATATCTGCTACATATGACTTTTTTAAAACTGCCTGTCTTTCCAAAGAGGCTAAACACAGTTTATTTCATGATTATGAACTCAATGGACCTGAAGGTGGATTTGCCTCTCATTCTGGGAACTAAAAATAAATGAGCATTACATTGAAATTCCTCAAATATTTGTTCAAATGTTGAAGCAAGTTTGCTTGATAGTCTTTTCAATCTCTTGGTATTTCCTTTTAACATCATCATTTTAACCTTTATTGATATTCTCTTTTGTTAGTATTAGATAGCGTTACTGGATCACATTCAGTCACAAAAGTTTGACCGTTTTTACTCCTTGAGGGCCTCATGCCACAGGCCAGGCAAGCCCCAGAGCATGGGACATGGTGACACCTGAACTCGTTAGCCTTTAACTAAGCAGCCCTTTCTCTGGATGGTCTGCATAGTTTTCTGCTACGTATCCCATGTTGTCTTGCGTGATTTCTGCTGACAGTTTACTGATAAACATTGAGCCCATTCCTTGCTAGCAAGGCATGAGAAGGCTGTATAGGATCTGTAGGCAGCCTGAGCTATGATGAGCCCTTCACAGCAATGTCCACGGGGAGCACAGATCATGGGTGACACAGGTAGCCTAGTTTTCCTACACTCACCGTCTGGTTCATATTCACCTGGACCACGTCTAAAGTGTCCTGATGGTAAAAAACTGATAAAATGGACAATGCCTTCCAAAGTTATATTCTATATTTTTTAATAATGTAGGAAATTATATGTGCAAGCATTTTTCCTCCTTTACAAGATCATAAATTTCTAAAGTCTTAACTAAGGTATTCTGCAAGAATAATTAACCAAAAAAACTTATTTTGACTGAGTGAAATGTGTGACTGAACAGAGTATTGTTATGTTCTTGAAGACTATTTCCCAATAAATTCAATTTTTCAGGAACACAAGATTAAACCTAAGGCAGGAAAAAGTCAGTGTTTTGCACGTGTGTGTGTGTGTTGTTCTCTAGTTTGGGTTGAGAGTTAAGTTTTATACAAGAAAAAAAAATCTCTGAATTTTCTGAATAGTGGTTTTGCATGGGAATATGATTAAAAGCTTATTTCTAACTGCAAACTGTGTGCTGAGTAGTGATTCACATTTGAAAATAATTCCTGATTTAACTGCTTGTTTTAGTACTTAAGAATAAAAGCTGAAATGAGAAAAGAAAGCAAAAGAGTGTTCCCAAATTGACTTTTTGCTAGAGCTAGACAAAATTCATACCTGAGAAGTTTAGCATTCTTTCCCAAATCCACACCCTTTTCCAGAAGACTTCATAGTCACCCAAACATTTTCTGATCACTTCAGCTGACCCATGGGTTCAGGAGCAGCCAAAACCTATGAAGCTTTTGGTGGCTGCCATATCTGGGTTGCAGCCAGGAGCCATGTTACAAGGCTCTGCAGAACCTCAGAGGCATCTGTGCCTGCAGACGAAGCCTGTCAAGGAGGTGCTCTGGGCTTCATTCCCACCACCTGCCCAAGGATCTGCTCCTGGGCTGGCTTGCTGGTGGGGTATGGCCGGCTGCGAGGCATACACTGAGCATGTTTGTCTCCGTCATGTGCTGCGCGCCCTGGGAGGTGGGCTCTGGTGGGAGGTGGGCTCCAGTGCTGCGCACAGCACATGAGCTTGGTTTAGAGGGAATTCCTGCCACAAAACAGAGCACAGCAATACCCGAGGTGACTGCTCGTGCCCCAAGCAGCATCTGATCAAAGACATTGATCATCTGGTGGGCACACAGGATCAGGCACAGTCAGGTGCCACTGAGGCCAGCCCAGCTCTGCATGAGGCCAGGAATCGGTTCCCACTGATTAAATCACAGGGTTGGAAGTGAAAAGAGGCAAGACTCGGCAAGTGAGCCCAAGTGCTAGGAAGAAAAAGGAGAGAAGAACATACTGCTTAAATCCAACAAACAGATAAACAAAAAGACCATAGAAGCAAATCCAGCTGCTATTGAACTTAGCTGTAAGTCCCTTTGGACTTCATACAAGCATAAAACTGGGAGAACCTCCTCTGTTATGGGCCCAGGTATGCCTTGATAACCACATTGAACCAGGGGTAAACATCAACACCAAATCTGTGCATTGCACAAGATTTCAAAGCAAGTGGAGAGTTCCCAAAGGGAGGAAGGGGAGTGTGGGGGAATCATTTTAAAATCACCCTTTCCCAGTAAAGTGTTCTCTTCACCCCATATCTGCTAGATTATGTGGTAGGTAAGCTAAATAGCAACTGCTCCCTGGTTTTCAGTGAAATTTTCTGAGCTATTTCACAGATCAATGCCTGTATCACAGAAGCATAAGCCTTGAAGGTTTTGCAGGACCAAGCATACTTCGACACCTCTCATCTCTCTTTCCCTCTCTCCTGGCACTACCAGGCTCCTGTTAAGAGCTTGTCTAACCTGTCCTCATGCCAAAGGCCTTCGACCATCTCACCACTGGGCAACTTCTAGCTCTCCCTCAGGTAGGTGAAAAAAGGGCAATATGAAACATCATCACTTCCTAAGGGAATGGTTCATCGCTTTGTATTTCTTATATTAGGTATGTATTCAACAACTTTTGGAGATCGAATAAGATTTGCCATTTTTGGATATACTGCAACCTACTCATTATCACATCTGTTTTGGCCATGTAGATAAAGTTCTAGTGTATTAGAAATAGCTCAAGCAAATGAACAATTATGGAATCCCTTAGCTTTCTGAAAATTATATTGTTGAGCCATTACTTGCAAAAAAACCCTAGTCCCTTTCTGCCAAAGAGCCAGCTGTAAAATCCCAATTCTCAAATACGCAATTCTGAATTTTTAATTTTACAGGACATTATCTTATCCAAGAATCTAAATACATTATTGATACTATTGCACTATCTAAAGATTTAGCCATCTAAAAGAAGATTGGACAATAACATTTACTTTTAATGTGTTTTAGAAAAATTCCCATGTGAAAGTGCATGTAATTTAAATGATCATTCTGTTTATTTCTGCCTATTCTTAAAAAAACCCAAACAATGTCATCACAGTCATGAAAACAGTGCACCTACATTGTATACATTTCTACTCTTGATGCAACAGAAAAAAGGCAAATACCTTTGTCTTAAATAAATATACGTGAGTGGTCTTGTCAATGAACACCTTTTTCTGAACAGGTGAATACATACAGAAGATCAGATGAAATAACATACGATAACCTCCATTCAGAAAATTGAGATTCAGTGGCAGGCAGTATTTGCCTTATTTGCTCCCCACTGCTATTGTAGGTGGCAGTATTTTGCTGTAAACTAATGAGATTTCTTCTCAGCTAGATGGATTCAGTGCTGAGTCTCGGCAAGACCAGAACATAGCCCATCTGGGTATTTGATCAGGAGGAGGCAAAGGCATCTCACCTGGATGGAGGAGCATTTGAAGCACTTGAGAGAGGGAGAGAAAGCACAATGAAGGTATAGTTCCCTTTCCCCAGCCTCTTTATGTTGGGAATATTCATCTTCATATTCAGAAGAAAAAAAGTATTTTGAATCCTGCAAAACAGATTGACCTGAGGAAACACAATCCCACTTACAACTCATGCAGAGATGCTTAAAAGTGATTCCACAACAAACTACCTTCTTTGCAAATAATGCACTTTATTGCCCAAGCACTGCAGGGTCTTGTCTATGCAATATTCACCCTAGGGCAAGGCCATCTTCACCATATATGGTGAGTCCTCAAAAGGTGATATGAATAGACAACCATTCAGTTTTGGAAAATCTGTTCAGAAAGAAGATCAGCTAGACTTGCCACTGCATCTTTAAAGGTTAAATGGCAAGACCTTCACATAAGAGCTTTTCTCACCCTTCAATGGTACAAGATGGAGTCAAGGCCTGAAGCCCTACTGCATGCAACATTTTTATACTAGCAGTACCTACTCAGAGTTTTTCTAAGGAGGTACGGATGAACTGACAATGAAATTGATGTTTGGAGATGATAGTCTCATTTAAGGCACTTTCCCACACCTCTTGAAAGTACTCCATCAATCCCCAGCATCCCACAGTGCACAAGTTGAAAATACCTAATCTGGCGCGCTCAGTCCTCTTACTGGAGTGCCCTCCTGCTTCCCAGAAGACAACACAAGTTCAGTACTCACAAAAAAAAAAAAAAAACACACCACACCCACACCAGAAAAAAAGAATGCTGGGAAAAGCCTCTTTCTCTCTAGTGCTCACTCTCTTTTGTATTCTTCCTGCTGGAGGCATACAGATTGGGTCATGAGGCTAAACCAGCAGGCACTGTCCCAGTGGAAAATACCCATTTTAACTGCCTCTACTTACAGGGATACAATGATAAAGTTCAGCTGGGTGGTTGGGTGGAGAGCAGTTAAGCCAGATGTCTTGGAGATGCAAGATGAAGAGAAAGACAACCAAAACAGAGGGGAAAAAAATCACAGCTGGAGGAAAAAAGAAACAGCAGCAGTCAAAGGCTGGCGTTCCAGGAGCTGATCAGGATTTATCCAAAGCTTGTAGAGATGCTGGAATAAGTGGTCTCTTCTGTTTGATTTGACCAATTTTGAATGCTTTCCATGATGATGTTAATGAATGGCCAGTGATGTCACTGTATTTATTTACAGCAGTCTGCTAGTTTCTGAGGTAATTGCAATCACAGTAAATTTGATTCCTTCTATCACAATCATCCCACACACCCCCATTTTGTGACCCAAAGGTGAACACTGCCTAGGAAAGTGTTCTCTAACTATCAGCTAATCAAAATTCAACAAATTAAATGTATTTCCTTACATTTCTAGTTTCTTCCAACTTGTCTTGCCAGCCTGCAACTCAGTGGCACCGCAATAGCTTCTTATCATCTTTAATTGTCACAGTCCAGTAAGTGCCAGCCTACCAGTCATCATTTATCAACAATTTCATGCAATAAAATCAGGCTGCGCTTTTATCACCTCAAACATGTCACATCACTGACATTTGTAAAACAACTTTTAACATGTTTACTTGAATGTCTGCTCTTAGAATGGATGGACACTCCCTGCAAAGCACATTTTAATTTCATATGTGTACGTTAACTAGTAAAAAAAATAGACAATATCCATAAAATGTTTTTGGTGATTACAAATAACACTAGGGATATAAGAAATTAGCACATGCATTTGCTATTACTGTGACTGATTAGGAAAACTGAAATAAATTAATGTACATATTGACTAAATGCTAATAGTTTTCTTGAGTTTTATTTTGAATTCCTTATTTGCTGGCGCTGTGGTTTGATGTGACGCTTTCCCCAAAGGCAAGCACATTCATTTAATAGTAAGCAGTTAAGCATTTCAAACAGCTTCAGAGACAGTCCATAACAATAAAAAGGATATACTTAATCTGGATATGCGTATTTCATAAATTTCTCTAGGGCAATGCATTCCCACTGCAGTGTTTTGCCAGCTTAAATGTCAGCACAGCTGTCTTTATCTTGCCCCCTGGGTACTAGTGTTCCTCTTACTGTTTCAGAGGGGAAATCAAAAGGAGAACTTTGGTACAAATCATTTTAGGTTTTAAAAGAAAAGAGAGAAAAGAGAGTGCCATCCAGGACTGGCACTCTGTTAACAAAGCTTTTCACTTATTTGTAGGTCATTTGTGGAAGGAACCTTATTTCTCAGGCTCCTGAAACAATTCTTTAGGTCTGTTAGCAGCAATAAAGCTAAGAGGCCACATAAAGGTTGAAAAACAGTTAAGTCTTTTGTGCCATTACCATGATTCTTGAAACATTTTGTGTTATACTACAAATGTTTACCCGATGTCATCAGACAGCTTTTTCATACAAATTCTGCCCTTAAGCATTCTGAGGATTCCTTCTGTGAATGTTGTACCAGGTGATTTTTATTGTTATCATTCAGCTCCCAGGCTGCCTTTTTGAGTAGTCCAGTCTACCGCAGCTTCTTGTAGCTACTACGATACCTTTTGGTTCCAAACAAATACCGAAACCTTCAGCTGATTAGCAAATTTAGAAACTTAGCAGAGATCCACTGGGGTTACTGAAGCAGTGCAAGCTTATGCTAGCTAAAGGTCTATCCCTCAGCTATTTGTATGAAGCCTTCCTTTTCAGTGCGCTGCCTTGCAGACAATGACCACATGATGCTCCAGGTGGCATTTCAACTCATTGCAGTGCCACCTACTCCATAACTGCCTGGCCTCCAGGTGGATCCACCGCATGGCACAGGGTCAGTAACCAGGGCATTCGGTATCAGTAAACACAGGATTTTATGGCTCTTTTACTAATGCTTGATACTGTTTAATGTTTGCACAGAAATTATTCTGGCAGATAATTTCACCCCATATGCTTTAAGGTTAAGGAAGCCTATTTGGTACTGATGATTTTGTGCTATGGATGGAGGTAGCCTGTGAGCTTCAGTAGGACATGGAGGTTGGAGACACCACCTGAAGAGATCTCTGGCTACTCCTGATTTCTGCGTGATAACAGCACTTCCACTGCTGTTCTTTCAGGCTCTTGTCTGGCCTGGGGATGATTTAGGGTGCATCAAAGCAGTTCAAGCCCAATTGGAAGACACTGTCACATCAAGGAAATATCTGGATCAGGATATCAGCTTTTTGCCTAGTTTGCACCTCCAGTGCAGCCACAAAGGCCAGCAGGGAAGAGAGATGGTGTAGTGACATCATTTTGTCTTTCCAGGAACTAGCAACTGACTAACAGACAGACTGTAGAGATCAGAGTCATTTTAACTGTAAGGAATTTCTAAAAATTGGCTGTTGTTATAACTCTGCCGCACACCAAAAGTGCTACAGTTATTGCTAGGGCATTCCTGACACATGCAAGAGCTTATTTTGGAGACTGTATTATTAAGCCCGAACTTGTAAGTTATTGCGCAGCAAGGGAACAGTATTGGGAAACTAATATATAGCAAGCCCACAGTTAATCACAAAGGTCTTCAGTAGCTGTGCTTTATATATCTCCTAAAGCCTACCTCAAGTAAATGAACATAGACAGAGGCATTTTTTTGGTCAGGAAATATTATATTCAAGTAAAAAGCATTGATTCATATTCAGGATGTGCAAGGCTGTTCTTAGTATTTTATAGCATGAAAAGATCAGCTTTATTTAATGTTGTTCTAAATTGCACAGGCTGAATGTGATGGGGGATTTTCCAAGGGGTAAGGAGGAGAAGGGCTTACAGAGGCACTGACCTTCCATACCTGCATACATCGTATACCCTTTTCACACAACACAGATGTTGACAAGACTCAGCAGCGGGATATGGGATGGAGGATGGGGGCAACCCAGCTGCACCATCTCTGTGCTGGGTGTGCTATAGAACAGCCCGGCAGCCCTGGCAGGAGGTATAGGGAGCTCCAGCCTTCAGCCAGGAAGGAGGAGGCCTGCATGGTGAAGATCTCTTACCTTCTTCTCATTGCTGGGGTAACTGGATTCAATTTCCATTAACCTGCTGGGAAGCTTTGAGCCAGCTTTGCTCACAAACCTCCTTTTTTGCTGCCCAGGACTAGACCTGCTTTACTTCTTGTGCACCTGGAGGTAAATCAAGGTGACATTCATGAAAGTTATGTAACTAGGTAAGACCAAATCTAAGCACAGCATATCCTCGCTCACTTTCTTCTTCTTTTTGATTACTCCTGGGTATCAGTGACACATCACAGAACTGGCACTTTAAAGCACAATGTTACTCCTTCTTTTGACAGTTTTGCTGATGTGCCAGTATCTTTTATTCATCAGGAAGAGTGACTAGAGATCAGAGGAGAAGTGTCAATCTGGTCTGCAGATGCTATATGTTCTCTGAAATGTTCCTTTTGGAGAGAGAAACACAAACACACAAGGGATTCATAGCGTTCTCTCTCTCTTTGGAGTTCGGTCTGCCACAAACAATAGTCAGTCAACTGTCACATAATAAAAAGTTAAAGAAATCTGGTAAAGTCATTATTTGGGTAGGAAACGGCAAAATACAGCTCATAATGCAGAAAGCATTTTTTACAACTGAATAAACAACTCCCTTCTTTTTCTTGGCAACACCAAGTCAATACCTCTGCCTCCTGTTCTCAGGGGCTCCACAGCTTTACTTACAGTCTTAGGAGTGAATTAGGTGTTTTATTAATGGCTATGTCTTCACCATGAAGCACCACAAAGAGCGAGGTACCAATATTTCATATGACACGGCACATCACAGTAGGACAATCAGGAATGAGTGGAAAGGGATGTTACCATAATCCACCATTGAGAACAGGATTGAGAAAGGATTTTTGTAGTACGTAACCATCCTCTAGGACATGTTAGTTAGAAATTTCTTTTGCATGGTGTAAGCTCCCAAACCCAGATTGCATTTCCCAAAGAACGTTGCTGAGAGCCTGTCCTATGGAGGAGGCATTAGCTCCCTCACATTTTGACAGCACCAACATATTTCAGTTTTCAGCTCCTAGTCAACAAATCAAACATCTCAGCAGGTGTAAACTCCTGGATTGTAGCCAGCTCCTGTGCTTGCATTCATAATTCATACACACAGCTCCAACTAAAAAAAAAATGCCCTGAATCTAGAAACCAATATAATAACTACAGAGGTAATATATATACATCTATCTGCCGACTGTTGGCACAGGGCCTGAGTGACCGATTAAAGTCAATTATTCAGATCTGACTACAATGTTTGCTTAATTACACATACACTCCTAATCCAGACAGAGATACATACACTTACATCACAGTGCAGTATTACTTTCTTGCATTTCTGCTAGATTAGTGACTACTATGAGTTTGTACACTTTTAATATTACATATTCAGTTCCAACTTTAAGAGAAATTCACTTTTCTCCTTGATAAATAGTTGTTTTCAAAAAAGCAAATAAAAAATTTGACGGTTCATCTCCGTTAACACGTCTGTGTGGTAAACTGACACAGGAAATTTCAGTTATGCTCCCAAGAAGAATTTTAAAGATCATAAAGGTGTCTTTGTTTTGTATTTTGTTTTACCTCTGTGCTTTGAATTGTATCTATCTTTTCTTATACAAATAGATTTCTTGAGTATAATTATGGTTCATTTGTTTGGTGCTATAGAAATGTGGAGGAGGAAGCGAGTGAAATAACTGTAAAATAAAGTATTATTTGAGAACAATAGTCATGAACATTTGAAATCTGGACAGTGCAATAAAAAAACCACAGCTTTTATCATTAAAGGTCTTAAGATAAAGCATTGAACAAAAGTTAATTTCAGAGTGATTCTGCTATTGTCTTTCAATCTCAGTAGAGGGAGAGCACTTTGGGGATTCTCCTCTTCTCCTTAAGCATCTCTCCTGGATTGAGGGGTATTAATCTGGGGTGCTGTTCCATGAGCTATTCAAAATGACAACTGTTTAAGAAAAGTCCACTAGACTTCAGCAAACTGCTCTGTAACTGCAGGTGAAATCATATAGAAAAAGTGAAATAAATTTGTAAATCTTGAGGATAACTGAATAATTTCTGCCACTGACCAAATCAACTAATAGAAAAAAAATATATACAAAAGACTGGGACAGGTACCACTGTAAAACTTAGCTTAGGTTAGTTAAGATGTCCTGCCCCAGATGAGTGCTTTGACTCTAGACATATGTAATAACTATTTCATTGCTGGTAACTTCAAGTTAGGTCCAGAAAGGTTTTTTTTACCACAACAATGTTAAATTGAAATTAACAGATGTAATATTTATAAGTGATAAACATCACTGAGAAAACACTGATCTAGAGATGCACTGCAAGTCAAAATTGATGAAAAGGCAGCTCAGGGCACAAGAGAGAAATATGGAGGAGTGAGCACTGCACAAAGATGAGGAGATTCTCCCTTAACTGTGTTTTAATTTAATCTGGCATTTCATACTTTCTGCCTTCTTTTGTCTTGTTTTCAGATCTATAAGGTGAAGTGAAGCTTTGCTAGACAAAGAACAAAGCTGAGCACTTCTGAAACTCTGGATGACTCGGAGCACTGCTTTTTGTCTACCAAGGTGACATGAAGCTGTAAGACTGAATTTTTTAACACACTTGGTTTAAGAGGGGTCAAGAGTGATATGCCTGGAAGGCACATCTCTATACGTGCCTTGCTCTGCATTTTCTACATCAGTAATGTGAGTTGATTTCATCATTCTTTAGAATATATTCGGTATATGACTTATCAAACTGGTGGCATTGAAGACAGCGGTCGTCTTTACCTGAGTGAGATATTGCTCATTTCTTATGCTTCCACTCTATTTCCACAAGTCAATCATAATAATTCTACGTTTAAACCTATTTTTAAGATTAGAGACATACCTGAAATTTCATGGTGCATATTAGATTTATCCTGGTAAAATTTTACCTCAGGAAAAGGAAAATTGAATGACATATTGCTTTTAAAGAGTAAAAGTTTTGTTGATGGATCTGTGTTACATCATGCTTAAACAAAAGCCTTTGGTGTGGGAACATACCCAAGTTTCAGAAAGGATGATTTCACCCACCTGGATTAGTCTATTCATGATAATAATCAAAAGCATATCTCTAAGATTTGACTCCAGCAAAGACTTTTAGCAGCAAAGTATCTATTACATGTGTGATTATGTATGCAAAGTCCCTTTCTCAGTTATAAAAGAGATGAGATTTCTAGCATTTCTCAAAACCAGGATATTCCTCTGTACATTTCAGTCCTTTATATCTTCTTTACATTTCTTTAAACAGTCATTATCCTTAGCAGTTTTGTCTAACTGAGCATACCATCAGCCCTGTTTTGTATATCTCTTAGAAACTGCAAGCACAGTTTAACCACTGATACATGAAATACTGGAGATATTTTGTCCTCATCCACGCAAGCACATTTTATTAAGAGAAAAGAATTACCTTTTTTTACCCACCAAGCCCCAACACCTTTGTAAAGTTCTGTATTTTCTGAACTTACATTAAAAAAGATTCTTTACCTCATCACTTTTGATGTCTGATGGAAGAGGTAAGTGCCATTAGATATGCTTGACTATATCCCTGCCTATAAGACCTGAGTTCAGGATGATCTGTCAGAAAGAGTCTGATCTGTCGGCTAGTGGACTGAGTATTAATTGAGAAAAAAAGACCAAACATCAAAACTGGAACTGCTAACAGTTTATCATACCTATATTTCACTTCTTCTCAATCCCCAGAATCATTGTGCTTCAATATCCTCCTCTTAATATTGGCAATTGATTCTTCAGGTAATGGCACATAAATCCCACATTGAGCTAGCTAAGCAGAAATGCTTAAGGACAGCTAGATTTCAAGAAGTCTGTGACATTTAGTGCTCTGTTTATTACAGGGATCAGGTATGCAAGTTGTACTCCTCATAAGTCCAAATGCCATTATAGATGAAAAACAGAAAAATCAATCTTTACTTTAATCAATGTGCAACAAATACAAATCCCAAGGTCCTATGATAATTTAATTGGACTATTAGATCCCCAGGGTATTTCAGTGGGAAATTAAGAACCTAAATGTTTAGTTTAGAAGATGCTTATAGCCATCTTCTTACCAGTTTTAAGGCATCCCTTGCTATTGGGCTTTACTTGGCAGGTTTATCACCAAGAATTATCACTAGCCTTACCCAGGTTTGTTCCTGAGTGTAGAGTTAAGAACATGACAAGCAGAAGTAAAAAACCTGATAAAAAAGGCAGGAAAAAACAACAACACAAAACACACAAGAAAATTGCAGTCCTTGGTGCCCCATAAACACAAAATCAGTTCTGAAAGAAAATTGCAGCTGTGGAAGCAAACAAGGATTAAGTTTCAGCTGTGTTGGAGCTTATCCTGTGAAAGTGATTAAGACCAAGTCTGGAAGCAAAGATGATGAGGAAAAAGAGAAGAAAATTCCTAGTCAACCTGTGATTATATACTATAAGAGCAATAGATCTGAATCTTAGATCTGAAGAAATGCCTTTAGACATTAGGCTGAAAGAAGTGGAATTCCAGGTTTATTTCTGTTTTTCCGTCTGACAGGGATTTAGCCTACAGAAGGATTTTTTCTAACTCAGAAGTGGCTAAAAATTTTAGCCAGAGTTTCTGTATTAGATGTCAGCTACTGCTGCATTACGCAAATAAGCTCCATGAAGTCATCATTCAAAACTGATGTAAAATCTACCTTTACTGTCCACCACCTCTAGAATTTGAGAACTTGCTCAAAATGTGGGGAAAACATTCCTTGAAAAGTTCCAGTTTCCCTTGGAAACCCAGCTGAAAACCCAATTCTGCAGAAGTTTCAAAAGAAACTTTCCTTTCTTATCATCATTCTCTGTCCTTGACTCCTAATGGGGAGTGGCTGGAGGAGCTGTAGCTGCTGGAGCACATCCCTCTCCTCCTGAGAGCATTGCCTGCCTAAGTGAGAACCTTAAAACTGCTGGGAGCCCCCTGCCCCTTTACGCTATCTGACAGCAACAAAATCCTGCATCTCCACAGCTGGGTACTGACAGCTCAGGACAGCTGAATCACTGCAGAAAGCCTCGGATGTTGGTGCCGAAGGACTCGCCCATCTGTACCATTGCATGTAGGCATGACAAATCCAAATGTGGCATTAAGAAAACATTTTCTTTTAACAAAGCATGAAAACTGCATTTACTCAGACATCCTTAATTAGAGCAGCTGCCAGTAAAATAAGTGCTTTGACTAGAAAAATAGAGTTCTGCTATGCCTTTTGCTCTGCTCAACCCACTTGAATGTGGCCAAAACATAAGACAAAGATATTAATTGAATTCATGTTTTACAGATCCAGATCTATTCAGCTGTTGAGTACTCTCAACCCTAAGTAATAGCTCTATTAATTACCCAGAATCCTCTACTTAGAGCCACAGCTCTTCTTCTCTTTCGCAGACATTTTTCACAAATTACAAAGCTACCTAAATTAATAAGTTTAAGCACATATGACTACAATAGCTGGAAAGAGTTTCAGCTCATAAGCTGTGTGATTCCCCACATTGCTAATTTAAAACATCTAAGCTACTTTATCAATCAGCTTTCATCTCTTAATAAAGTTACTCAAATATTGAAAAACACGACCCAGATATCTTTAATGGGGGTGGGGGAGACGTCTGGATGAGCAGCTGCCCTTCCTAGGATCTTCTGGAACATATATATAATATGTTTCCTAAACACATGTTACACTTCATGGTGTCATTACATATATCTGCCCAAAAGGATTATTATCTAGCAGGAAAATCAGGTTGTGAGGTCTTCAGAAACCTTTAAGTGGCAGCTGGGAAGGAGAAGACTTCATTGGGAAAACAATGGCTGGTGACAAAAAAACAGACTCGGAGACAAACGCAAGAGCTGACGCTACAACTGTTTTCACACAGTTTTATTTCTCCAGAGTAGAGGTGATCTGACATGAACAAAACCGGGGACTTGCAACTGTTCTTGTGAAATGCAAGAGCAACAATTCCACTTTTAGCCCTGATCACAGAGGAAATGAAGCACAAGAACAATATGAGGCGCCACATGTAATTTTTCTGGGGAAATGCCAATAAACTAATACTGCCTTTCAGCATCTCCATAAAAAACTGTGTGCATTTAACTGCAAGGTTTGAAATGGTACATAGTTCTCTTGATGAACGTGAATGCATCCGATTAATAGGAAAAATTACTATAACAAACCAAAACCTAGAATTTACCCTGAAGTTTTGGATTCACTGGTTATTTAACTTGAATAATTGTGATTGCAATGAATGTATTTGTCACTAAGGTGCCATTCAGCATCTATTGCTATGTTTGACAGACTTGGCTATGCAATACCGAAATCATTGCTCTAGGGAAACTCATTTGGTGTATGTTTCATATTCATTGTTATGCATAGGATACTATCAAAGCATTAATACAAAGGACAAATCCAAAGGACATCTAAAAAAAATAAACTTAGTCAGTTGGTCATTGTTTCGGTTCATTTATTATGACATGTTTCTGCACTCCTCCTAGCTCAGTTTCCCCTCAGTCCACCTGCTATGGTGTTATAATCTGCTGTTTACTACCTTTGGCTATTGCCAGACACAAGACGTGACTGAAAGTCATCACTTGTTTTCTGCAGGATGGGAGAGGGAGAGGAGAGGAGAGGAGAGGAGAGGAGAGGAGAGGAGAGGAGAGGAGAGGAGAGGAGAGGAGAGGAGAGGAGAGGGGAGGAGAGGAGAGGGGAGGAGAGGAGAGGAGAGGAGAGGAAGTCGAAGACAATTAACTTGCTTTTTAGAAGACATGTCAACATCTAAACCAGAGTTCTACCTGCTTGAAAGTTTCCATGATGCTTTGAAAATACCTGACTCCCTATAAAAATAATCTAAGATAAAGAACTGTGGGCTCAATTTTTTTTCAGTAGAAACAACCCCCTTCACAATTCTGCAGATCATGTGGTTTCTGTTTATAGTCTGATTTTGCATTTCAACTCTTTAGAGTTTTCTAAAAGTGCTTTGTTTCTCTCCTGAAAATGCTCTTTCTGTAGTTAGAGCAAGGCTGGTCTCTACAAGGCTGTCAGCTACCAGAGCCCAGCAAAAGAGCAGCATTAGGAGCAATGGCACCCAGAACAGGATTTGGTCAACATTTAAAGTTGTGTCCCATAAGACAATGTAGAAGCACAAGTGACCAAGGAAAAAGGTTCCCACTGGCTGTAATGCTGTGGTACTTCTCTCCTGAATGAGGGATGGGGGATCTGCTTTGGGCCAGGCGATGGGAGCCATAGTACCAGCAGAGCGTACGTTGTGCCAAGCATCACCTCGACCCCCTCCAACCTCCGCAGCAGCCACCCAGCCAGTTCCACTGCTATCACCCCATCTTTGGGTGCGAGATAATACGAAGGAGAAAAATCAATAAAGGTAATCATTTCCTCCTCCTCCTTTCCATTCCCTGCTGTTCTACCCCAGCTGCATTTCATAATACACTTTTTAGGTCAACGTGAACATGTTCTTATGTAGAAGGCTTCTTTTCCTGAGTTGGTACTTCTGAACGCTCACCCAGTCTATCTCATGTTTCTTTCTGGGAATTGAAGGTGCTCTCCAAAGCTGAAGAGGTTGGTTTTTTTTCCCTAATACACTCATTTTCTTGATTACGGTAAATCAACCTCTCTCCTTCAGTGTGTTTCCAGAATGCCATTTTCTGATTAGATTTGCAACAGTTTTATGATGTGGTTTACATCATGCCGGTTTTCATCCCTTGGGATTTTTATCTGACATGGTGCCCAGAGGGTACTTGTATTTCCAGCAGATGCTCGCACCATGTTTTTTTTCATCTCAGCTATTGGGGAGGGCAGTAAGGATGAGTGCGCCAACTGAAGATCAACTGTGAACCACCTATAGTTCAAACTCATCTACAGTTCTTACTGTGAAGTCCCTTAAAAACCACAAACAAGTACAACTAGGAAAGAGCTTAGACATACTGTATGATGGGAACACAAGTACCTTTTCATTATTCTGTGATATTGACTTCTAAAGGATAGAGTTACTACACAGAAAAAAAGGAGAGAGTACCTTTAAGATGGGACAAAAGCTATATCATAGATCTTCTTGGACTGTTTTCTGTAATGTCCTCTCTAAACTTTCTAGCCATTTTCCTGTGTTTCTCATGTACATCTTCCTGTACATTTTTGTATCTGCAAATGAAATGCTTGATTTATGGTCAGGCCTGGTTTATAGACACAGTGTAGTATTTCACTGTGGAATGGGTGATTCTATGGAATTCATGCCTTCTGCACACGCTTACAGAAGGAATGTACAAAACTGATCAGAAGCTTGCTTTCTTTCAGAAAAAAAATTAAAATATTTATTTCCCCCAGCAAACAGAATCTACATTCACTGCAGGAAAATTCCATGTTGTCTCTGTTTTTTTCCTTTGCCGTGTAAATATTTGCTGTAAACATTTTTATTTTTTATTCTCACCAGTTATTTCCCCTGCATCTTTACAGATCATAGAATCATAGAATCATAGAATCATTAAGGTTGGAAAAGACCTCTAAGATCATCGAGTCCAACTGTGAACCCAACACACCATGCCCACTACACCACGTCCCTAAGCGCCTCATCTACACGTCTTTTAAATACTTCCAGAGATTCCACCACTTCCCTGGGCAGCCTGTTCCAAGGCCTGACCACTCTTTCAGTAAAGAAATTTCTCCTAATGTCCAGTCTAAACCTCCCCTGGCGCAACTTGAGGCCATTTCCTCTCGTCCTATGCAGCTCTCTAAAACTCTTCTAGAAAAGTCCATATCCCAAAGAACTCTGTTAGTAAATAACAAGCATTGCAATAAACTTAGAAGACATTTCTGGTGTTATTTCATTCCAACAGATCTTTTAGCTACTTATTGTTTGTTCAAATTGAAAGCCACCTGAAGCAGGGATATTGCATTTTTATGTTGATTATAAAATAAACAGCACATTTTGATTCAATACATTAAGACATGGACATGAAGAGGAATATTTCCTCAAGCTTACACACACTTAATTTCCAGTGCCAAAAAATCTTTCTTCAATTAGGCAAAAGTGACAGAAGGCTCCAGAAAAGTCCCATTACAACAGCAATGGAGATGTCAGAAGTGATATAACTAGTAACTAATGAATGACAAGTAAGTAAAACAGAAAAAATATAGCAAAAAAGATTAAGATGTATTGGTGACACTTAAAGGAAAAACATGAAAAGCATACATGCACAATAATTTCCTTAGCCCCTCATTTTTTTTTTAAATTAAACTTTTCCACAAAAAAAGGATACTTTAAAAAACTAAGTTAATACTGTTCCTTGTTAGGTAGAACAGGATTTGAATACCTACCCTTTTTCACACTTTTTTACTTGTAGCTTCACCGGGTACTGGAATATACTTAGCATTCTGTACAAATACTCTGGTTTTATTGAATACCTTCCTCTTTCTAAGTGACAGCCTCAATCATACCAGACAAAAACTGAGTGAAGTTTGCATTAACAGAATACGCTAAACATACCATGGTCTTCATTCATTGAAGAAACATTTGCATAATTGCCCTAAATTAGAGACATTTAGTTTTCAATGATTTACTAAAAATCTAAAAAGACTTTTTATTCTCAATTTTATATAGTCTGATTCATGACAAATCCTTTATTGTATGTCACACAGGACTTCTCTATTTCTTGTCAAGATATTAAATTGATAGCAACTTTTCTACCTGAGAAGTTTGGGGTGGGGCGGTTTGTGGTACAATAATCTGGATACTCTAACCTCAAAAGTAGAAAGAAACCTCTGTGAACTTCTGAAGGTATTTAAAGTCTTCTGCATAGCTGCTATAAGTAAACACACAGAGTTCTAAAATGATACTTTTTTTAGATATCTCTTCAGATTCCTATGTCTTGACCAACTTCTGCCTCAAGACAAACTAGTCCACATCTTTCTCAACCAAGGACTACTTCTGATGCAGAAATGCGCATAAAAAGGAATACAGATTCAAAGTAGGATGAGTAGGAGGATTTGAAAACATTTCTTGTGAATCTTTCTTGGCCATCTCTGCTGTCTTAACAGGAAATTAATGAAATGAGGTTTGGGAGGGACTGCATCCGATCCCTCCATTGACAGGAACACTGCCTACACACAAGCATGAAGTGCTACTTTAATGGCACTCCCATGCCACTGGGCTATCCAAACATCTGCATGGGGCTGGCCATGGTGACCCTGGGATGCCTGTGGCCTTCTGGGCTGGCAGCAGGTGTGATACTACCTCAGAGATTCTCAAGTGTCACTATACAGACAACCGAGTGTAGGCAACAGAGCCATGCCCTTCATCACAGGTTTTCCTGTCAAAAACCCTTTTACTTGGCATTTGAGCTGGATCAGCTTTAAATAATATACCATCAGCACCAGCACCTGTGAGAAGTGATCAGCAACCATTCAGCTGATAGGTCATGGAGCTAAGTCATTCAGGTGAATTAGCATGCACAGTTAGTGAGGATGGATACAGAAGAAGCTGGGAAATCTTCCCGGCTTAGAAGAGTAAAAGTTCTAGTATTTGAACCAAGTCAGACATCAGCCTACTTCTTCAACACCAGCCTGTTAGACTGACACCTTGTCCCAGACTCTGTCAAGCAGGACACGTCACAGCAAAAGTGCTACATCTAAACTGGGTCACCAGCAGTTCCCCCATCTGGATGCCTGGGGAAGAAGGACCCAATGACATGTCATGACAATACCTATATGCCAGCTTGCACACGGTAAGAGGATCCTCATCCCTTCATTTATAACTCTGTTCCAGATAGGCAACATCAGTAAAAATGATAACGAGTACAACTTTGTCTTCTATGCTCTGTCCGACTCTCCCGAGAAATCCAGATCCTTTTTTTGGAGGGAGAAAATTCTGTTGGTTACAATGAAGTGAGGCAGAAGTAATGTAATTAGTTTCAATCAAATTTCTCCTGATTTAAACCAGTGTATCTGATACCAAATTTCGGGCAGAGTTGTAATTAAATATGCTTTTTTAAACATCTTCAGATTTGTAGAACAAATTTTGTTTAAGTGTTCTATTTCAATGTCCTGCTGACAAAACAATGTTCCACCAATGTGCCTGGGGTGAAAATGGTGGGTTTGCAGTAGAAAAAGGTTTTCAGCTCCTAGTATGAATGCTTTTATAACTAATCCATGCTGCATCTGTGGCATATCACCAATGCAACTCTAATTATACTATATACCACAAGAGATTAAATGTACGTAAGAAAATAGTTTTTCTGTGGATTGTTTATGTTTACAATGCAGAATGACATGTTAAGAAAAATAAATAATTTCTAGAAGGTAAAAATCCTTCAAAGAGATTTTTTTAATGAAAATATCTCTTTTGTTCTTAGGAGAAAAAATACACTATGATCTTAGAGTTTAGTAAAGGACAAATCAGAGAATATGCTTTAACAGTCTAGGAACCAGCACAGTGCAAAAAGAAGGTGCTGATGTGAAAAAGGCTATGTTGTATAACCATCCCCACACTATGGGGAAAAGTTCACGCTGGTATGATTGTGGTTTTGAGCTTTACTCATTTTACACCACTCTCTACTGAATATGGCTTACCAAGGTCAAGAATAGAGTCTTGATGTATTCCCTGGATTTACCCTGTTAATGGATGAGTGGAAAGGGAGCAGGCCTGCTCACTATTAATTTCTAGAAATAATTTGATAAATTTTGAATTAATTAATCCTTTTGTGAATGTTGTGATTTTTGTTCCTAAGCAATTGATAAACAAACACACAAAAACATTTCTGTACAATGTAAGTTACCAAACTCAAGTGGTCTGGGACATAAATAAACCAATATGTTCACTTTTAAATTAAGACAATCTGGTAAATTAAATATCAATGCTTTTAACAAGAAATTTACTAACTGTTACTCTAATATGCAGAGTATTATAATACTGATGATTTCTGCATGACCTTAGCAAGAGTAGAGCCATAACTTAGCTGTGCTGCTCCAGCTTCAGCACAGCTCGCAGAAATAATTAAGTACCCTGGAGATGGAGTTTCATCTTGCAAGGAACAGATGAATTAGATTTTCATAATCAAATGTAGATTATGATTTACTTCTGCTTTTGCACTATTTGTTTGGTTTTAAACCACCCATCATTTACCATTTAGGATTAATTTAGAATGTGATATAAACTCATAAATTTATAACTCATGAATATTAATCACAAATTATCCTCTTTGGTGAGAAATAATAAAAAAAAAATGTTCAATTTGTAACAGCTTTACTTTTTTGCTTGCTACACTGAACACCACTTAAAGTTCCACTCATCCTTTACCTTTCTTCAGAGAGCTACAGAGTTATCATAAGCAGAAATGATGAAAAGGCAGTATTGAAATGGATATCATCAACATTGAATACAACAAGTGCCCGTGTGTTTCCTCGCTAAAACTCTGCATAACTTCCTAAATGCCTACTGATCAGTGGGGTATAAGAGTGTGTCAATACCTGGAAGGAAAGCTGAACTGCCAAGACCATTTTACATCCCTACCAGGAACCAGACACCTCCATTACCAGACCCCTAGCCCCCCAAATAATCTGGTATAGCAAAATGGAAAGATTGGTTAACAACGCAACAAAAGAGATTTTCAACAAAGCAGGCTTTGCTGTAATACCTTCTACACGCAACATGCTCATATTAAGGTGTTATAACTCCATCAAAATGTTCAGTCATAATACAATTTACATCTTACTTGAGAATCAAGTAGACTAATCACTACTGCATTGTTAGTTATATATCAAATTTAAAAATAGTAGTCAGTGCATCATTTTCTGGAGAAATCTGTAGATGCTGTAGTCACAAAGTTCTGCTTACTGACTCCAAAGATATTCAAATAGCTAATATAAGATGTCATTGTCCACACTTTTTCTTGTAAGTTCTTTAAGAAATTACTATAATGAAGACACTTACAAATGATGAGCAAAATCATAAGTCCGTCGTTGGTCATTTTTTCTATCTTCTGTTTTCCTGCAGTTCAGAATCATTTTTTTTCAGGCTGCTTAGTGAAGGCACAGGGGAGCTCAAAAGGCTAAATACAAAGATCAGTAAGTGGCATGTAAACAGCACCTTGCGTTTAATAAATAAAAAATAGTCATCAGTAGACTTATTGTTTGCTTCCTATGCAAGTAACTTTCATGGCAAAATAAGGTCACAGTGACTAATGTGATTAATTGGGTGACTCTGTTTGTGTATTTAATTTCCGATTAGTGCCATATTAACCCATTAGTTTAGATACAGAAGTTAAAATAGATCAACTAACAAATGCACAGCATACAGTCTGATTCCACCTTTGTCTAAGCATCTTTCCAGTGTAAGTAGGTACTGGAAGGGACGGAAGAGGATGTCTGTGCGAGAGCAGAACAAAATGCCAGCAGGTTGAGAGGAATCGTCCCTCTGATAAATCACAGGACATTTTCGTTAAAGATTGTTAGAGAGGGTTCATGGCACCTCAGTGTTAACTCTGTGCTTAGCGCTTTGCAAGGACATCAGTCAGACTGTAGCTGTTGACGAGCTGCTCTGTGGGTAAGCCAAGCTACCTTGGCAAAGGGAAAACTGGTGAATCATGCAGCTTGTGCCTCATCGAAGAGCTATCTACATCTCTAACCTTCAGCTTTTGGGCATTCCTTTGCTGAATAATAACTAATTCAGTAACTTTGAATTACCATCTCTATTTTGATGACAGCATATTTCCATGAAATAGGCAATATCTAAGTGATTTACAAAGTCTGCTCAATATTAGCCTCAAAACTCAGCACTGGAGAGGGTAGAAACTGCTGCCAGTTCTACCTCAGTAAGGGGAAGGAAAATTGGAGGTAAAAGCACTGAAACCACACTTGCATTTAACAAAATTGCTAGCTGGTATAGTCAAGACATCTGTGTTTTAAAGGTTTTCTCCTGTAGAAGGTAACAGCCTTTTGGGCACTCCTTATTTGGTTGAAGTTTTGAATTCGGTTTCAAACAAACCAAAACCCAACAGCAATTCAAAACTTGATACGAAAGTACTCAGGGAGGTCAGGTCCAGCATCTTGTCATGCTGTCCACTCCAGTAATATTACCTCAGCAGTCTTCCTCTTATTGCAGCATCGTAGCAGAAACTTCTGTGCACCTGCATGACCTGTCCTACAGCAGTAATTCTGAGCTGGTGACTTCACCCGTACACTGTTGTAGACCAGCATATAGATGAAATGTTTATTCTTCCCTTTCCAACTGCACCTCCATTTCCACAGTTCACCAGGCAACATCTGGAGACACGAGTGACCTCACAAAGTTAGTGAGGTCACATAGTGTGAAGATTATGGCTTCAGTGCCTGGAAACTTGTAGGAATTTCAGGCTGCTTCTCTACAAATATTAGATTTCAACCTGACATGGAAGGGATAGGCAGACAGGAAAAACAAATGCGTCTAGAGGTTATATCAATCACTAATAGCAAGTTCAGGACTAGCATCTATACAGCCCACACACAATGCTCTGAGGTGGTAGGGCTTCAGTTTGGTCTGAAGCTTCATGACACAGATCTTTCATACTCTGTCTGATGACTAGTCAGAAGATCACTGCCTCCATTAATGTGATTTGTCAGTTCCTCACTCAAAGGCCAGAGTGTAGGAGCATTCTGCCAAGCAGCAATATTCTCTGCTAACTTTCGACTGAAAGTTAACTTTCTGCCAAAACAGCAACATTCTCTGCTAACTTTCAACTGGTTGCTAGCCATTTTTCCCAGTACAAGCCCGTGTACCTTGTTGCCTAAGTAAGCATGGCAAAAACAGAATTGTGTTTAGGTCACTAGAAAACACCACATTATTGGCAGGGGGAAAAAAAAAAAAAGGAACAGGCAGAACGGTATCTGCACAGATTCTACTGTACATCCCATCATGAAATAGATCATAATAATCATACTTCTTTGGGTTACCATATTTACACAATATTTCCCAGACTCCAGGTCTATGGAGACTCTATTTATATTATCTTTCTGAATTGCACCAGGGAGACATCAACAGTCTGATTCATGCAGCCTGCTGATGGCCAGGAGTTCATGGAGGGGAATGGCCATGATCCCACTGCATAGTACTTAAACAGGTTCTCTTCAGGGCCCTATTTGATGAATGAGTGTAACACATGGACTTGCTAGGAATGATAGATTGGCTTCTAGATGCATTTTACTTGCACTATCTGCACACCATATTGTAAAACAATGTTGTCACTTGTAGGTGACAAAAAATTTGCAGAAATCATATTTTTTTAATGTGAATTGTCTTTTTTCAAAATGCTACAGATAATGGGAGGGTTATCTCAAAGCCTACTGGTGTGGCAGTCTTATATTGTGGCACCAAGGGAAGGTATCGTGCACCCATCAGCGTATGAAACAGTCTAAGAGTGTGAGCCCCATCAGAGATGAATATGGCACAGGCTGTACATAGTGTCCGTCTGGAGCACACCCGGGGATGAACTCTGGCTTGGTTTCTTCCTGAACACAACTACTTGGCTTGCTTCAGCAAGACGCCCAAAAGTAAACCAGCACGTGTGTGATGTGGAGGGCTGATCAGGGAACCAGGACCTGGAGATGAGCAAGGAGAGATCAAAGTGGCAGTGTTGACACATCCTGTCAACTTCCATTGGATCAATTAAGACAGGGAATAAGGTCTTCTTTTTGGCCTGAGTAACTGTAGCGGTTACTGTACTGAACATCATGTCACTTAGACTTGCTTTAGGACAGACCTGCAGGGAAGCTTATGTAGCATACAGTTGATATTGTAGCAATTTTATAAGAGATCAGGTAAAATTAATAGCACTTTTATGAACAGATCAAACAGTATTCTGGCCAAAACTTTGCTACCAATGGTGAACATCAGTATGCCATGCTAATTGCCACAGGTTTTCTTCTCCTTGACTCTAGTCCATGGTTATGAAGATATTATCTTTCAGGTTGTATGTGGTTCTTCATTTTCATATTTATTAAGAAAAATATTTGTATGTATCTGTAGCTTCATATTTAAATATTTTTGTCAGCTTACAATCAGATACAGAAGCTTTTCCTTTTTTTAATAGGTCTAATTGCCTGAAAGACACTGAAATAATACTGTTGTTTCTCAATAAATTCCTGATTGTTTAGTGGTGAAAGTAGAAGGCAGTGTGCGCATGTCCGGAAATATCTTTCAGCATAATAGAGACTTTCAGTAGTAAAAATTTTTTGCCATAGGATGCTTCAGCAGCCGTGATACAGCCCTGATACGGCACTTTAGGTCCAATACGTGCTGGATTCCAGTTGGTTCACTGGACCAAAAACACAGTAAACTGTTGCTGTATTTGCAAGAACGAAAGCTCTAAGGGGCAGTAATTCTAAATTGTAAGGGAAACAAATTTGCTGGTAGAAATCAACCTATTGACCCACTACAGATTAAGTGTTCCTCTCATGTGGTCACTCAGTCTCTGACAGACTTTAAATGAATGCTAATTTCCAAATTAGAAACAATAGGCAGATGTATCCAAAAGATCGTCTGATATTCCTATAGCTACCACTGAAACACAAACCTCACACTTTGTTTATCGTTACTTTTGCTCCAGCCACGAACAACACTGAGAATGACAAGAAGCAATTTCAGACACTTAGAAAAATTAATTTGTCTAATATCCAACAGACTGATTACTCTGAAGATTTTCAACGCAAGAGCTGGCAGTAGATTGACAGCCCAGCATTATATCACCAAATACTACAGTACTGGCAAAGAAAAGATAAATGAAATTATAATGCTTAGTGAATCATTCAACTTGCAAATGCTGACACCTCTTCCTGCCTATCAGACCAAAAGAAAACATCACGACTACATCTAAGATACAAGCAATGACATCTTGTTTGACACTAGAGTAGAACTGCGAAACACGGCAAAGACTGCTGCGGACAGATATTCACGTTTTCCAGTTCCCAGTCTAAATTACTGCCACATACACAAGCGACATGTCTCAAATCAGCATTTAAATCATCTGGCTATCTCACCAGAAAGTACTTAAATCCCAAGCTATCTGGCTGCAGCTTTAAAATAACATTACTGCTGCCGTGTCCTGTGCATATGACTCTGCAAAATAGAAAGAAGCATAAGAGCCAAGATATTAATTTGCGGGTGGGTAAGTTAAAAACTTAAATAAATAGTGACAAATAAGAAGGCAAAAGAAAGAGTAAATATTCTGACTTAGTCCTCTGATTACCTTTGGTTAACAATGGAGATGATACCAAAAAAAATCACCCTAAACCCCTAAACCAAGACACTAGAAAAGCACCAAGTGAAAATAGAATCATATGAATGTGGACTAATATAAGTTTGAAGGGACCTCAAGAATACACCAAGTCCCCCCTCCTGCTCAAAGCAGGGCTTACTTTGATGCTCTGGGTTGCACAGAGCCTTGTCCTGTCAAATTTTGAATATGTCCAAAGATGGGGATGCATTCATTGCATAACGCGATGAATGCAATGAAGCCCAACAGATCCATGCCCTAATGCAGCTCGTTGTATTCACAAATCTGGGCTTTTAACTTTCAGGCTTTTTTAAAGCTCTTCAGTAATTTTTACAGATTCAAAAACATCTTCAAACACAAGAAAATGAAACCTTACAACTAAAAATTTTGCATGACATACATGAATCACACTTAAAATGCTTCATGGATAGTTCAGAAAGGTGTTGCCAAGTTAATGGCATTTTATAATAACCTGCGCCAGTAGGACACTCCTGCACCACCACCACTTTTATTTCAGTCGCCCAGATCTTGCTTTCTGTTACCATTACAGCTGGGTAAGGCTGAAACTTCCACTTTTTTTGTGAAAAAAGAGAAGGTTTTTGATAATCATCTGCAACTTTCACAGCACAAATTTCTGGGGAACAGAGGATTTGGTGCTTATGAGACCAAACTTTCAGAATATTCTGAAACTTGGGCTCTTCAGCTGACAGGTTAATTAGCAAATGGGAAGCTGTGTGAGTTACTGGGGGCAAGCTGGCAGGGAACATCTGCACAGAGAAGTGTCCACAGCAAATGTCGTTGAAATAGACTTACCTGGGGAACATGCCAAATCTGAAAAAGTATCTTTTTTCCTGATGAAAATTTCTGACTGCCTCAAATTACCATAACTTATTGTTAGTACTTGCATTTCTTCAATACAAGTGAGAATTATTAAGGGCCCATCTGGAACATCTGACTTTCAATTTGTGAAGGGCCGAGGAGATTGTTTATTTAGAAGAACTGGTCTTTTTCTCTTTTTTTTTATTTATTTTGTTCTTTTCTGATGGAAATTTTTGGGTCCCTACACCCGTACATCTGCTTGATTTGTACCAATGATGTAAAGTATGTTAAAAGCTGGTTTACAACACTTCCTTAACTCCAGAGGTGCAAAGCAAAGAAGAAAATAGCTGATTCAATTTTTAGTTTGTTTTCTTCCTCTAGGAAAGTTTAAAATTTGCTACCCTGGGAGTTAAGTAATACAAATAAATCGACCAGCTTGGTTTTTTTATTAAAGTGATCTTTTTTATTCTTGAAATTATTTGCAGAGAACATAATAGCAGAAAACAAAGAAAACTATCAGGATCGCAGTACTTGACTCCAATAATCATGTTTTCTTAATGCCAGATAGCAAATACGTAATGAGCAAATGCAGATCTCAAACATTTTTATTTTGCCAAACAGAACACTGATTTTTATGAGTCCTATAGAAATTCATTATCATAGTCATGAACCACCTGTGAATTTTTAATATTTGCCAGTACAAAGAAAAGGCCCATTAAAACAGCTGGGGAAAAAAAGAGAAAGGTGATTTCTGTGGAACTCTCATTCCCAATGTTTAAAAACAATGAACTCTTATGAGTTCCCATAGCAGTAGGCAGAGAAATGTTCCACATTTATTAATTTTCATAGTAGTATTATCATCCATTGCTTTCTTCCCCCATCTCTTTTTGCCTGTTATTACCAATTGTTAAAAACAAACAAAACAAAAAATACCAAAACCACAGAAACCCAATCAGTATTGGATATATTTAAGTCCTGGTTTTGTTGCTGTGAATAGCTATTCAGCAACCAGTGGCCTCTCCTGCCAAACCATTTCTGTGGTATAGTGGATGCAGAAATTGCTTGGCCTACAGCTGCGTACATCCTGCTGCTGGAAAGATCCTGATGAATAATTCAGGAATCAAATCCTGGTGACCTCACATGTAATAGAAGTGTAGTCAAATTCACTTAAACAGGAAAGACAATTTTTGTCGCTCTTCATTTGCCTCAACAGTTAATTTTCACTGATAATGCACTATACTATTCCTCTCCTGCTACTTACTTTTTAACTTAGCTGTATTTTACACTGAAGAAGGCTTGAAAACCATCAGCAGCAATGAGGAACTGCACCTATTCTCTGTCTCCTCAGTAATGGTAGGGACCGCATAACAATCTAATTGAGTTGTTATCAAATATATGTGTATGTCCTCACTGCACAACTGGCACCACAGCCTCTGCTATGGTCACTGGCAGCAGGACGGCAGGCGTGTGTTAAAGCCATACAATGGAGGTGTCTCAGGGTGGCAGCGTTAGAAAGCTTCAGAGTACATCCCTGCGACAGGCTTGGGATCCAGTACAGGAGGTAATCGGGAAACTTTCTGTTCTGTTTATAATTCCATAGGGCTATGGAGGGATCTAAAGCAAAGTGGCAACATACTCCTTGTAAAGAACAGCCGTTAGGTCAGTTTTGACAAGAGATTTTCTCAGCTGAGACTGTCCTAGGCTGTCACTGTGACATGCACTGACTGTCCTTTCCTAATTGCTCCCAGACCTCTCATCATTAGGAACTGAAAAAAAACCCCACGTTTTCTCATGAAAGACTCTGGCTACACCACAGCTGGATACCAACCGTGATTGCTGGGATGACAGCATCATTGTGCTCCTCAAGACGCAAGGCTATAGAGTTAAAAGGTAGATCAGTTTTGAGACCAACGAGATCTCTGATTAGGGCAAGATGTAGCTCAGGGAGGATCATCTGCCACCATAGCCAACAGTCTGCCTCCATCTCTAAATCACCCTTTAAAGAGAACTGTCCTTTCTCCATTGGCTGGAAAAGGAACCTGAAGTAGGGAAACCCATGCAATTCCTGTGTGTTTGCTCATCACTGCAGCCTTGCTCTAGACTTCTTACGTTTGCATGTTTAAATGCTACTAGGGTCTTTCAAGATGAGAGTTTCTTAGGGCCAGAGACAGTGTGACACTTTTTTTTGTAATTACCATTACATTTCTTATGCAATACTTCCATCCAGGAGCTCAAGGCAGGTTAAGCAGCATGGCTGGAGCAAGGCTATATCTAAACTGATGAGCCCCTGAGCATTGCTGAGGTGGGGAATGGCTGCACTCTTCAGCTTCATTCCACTTCCAAGGTGAACCAAGGGTGGCCTCACTCTGGCCACGCTGCTTAACCTCTCTTGAGCTTTGAGTCCAGACATAAAATGTCTGTATTATATAATTATTATTATATGGTTTGTTACCAGATCAGAATGCCATAATTTAGAGACAGAAAATCATTGCTTTATCCAAATAATTCTGCATACGTGGTTGACAACTCATCTTATAAACACAAGCATGTATTAAAGAGTTGTTAAAGAATTACGCAACCTGAAAAAAATTATACCCAAATCCAAGAATGTTTACATGCAGGGCTGAATTTTACCCAGCAGGAGTCAGCAGTGTACTGAATTGTTTTGAGCAATACCTACTAATGTCTCAGGAATGGCTTGTTCTTCCACACAAGAGGAAGAAAAGTCCACACAAGTCAAGAAAAACCACATCCAGTAGTAATCAGCATACTTGAGGGCAGTCCCAATAAGGAGATGAATAACTAAGGGTAACCAATCTCTTTGAATCCAATGGCAGGCAATCACTAGGTGAGGTTTGAAACATGGCAAGGGGAGAAGCTGAAGAGTCATTCTTGAACACTGTGCATGTAACTTTCCATCCACTGAAATAGGAGCCTTGTTCATACATTACTCTTTCTCTACTAATAATTTCTCTAGCTTCATCATTTTTGTTGAACTCCTCTTAAAATTCCTCCAGCTTGCAAATATATTACCAGCAATGAATGTCCAAAAGTGAATATAGTGTTTCTGATACTGTTTCCGATACTGTTTCCTACTCCATACTAAGCTTCTACATGATTCTTGCTGGATACAAAGGTTATATGCACCTATTTTAAAGGTGAAGAGCAGCGACCCATTGTGCCTGAAGGATTAGTATGTTTATTTTGTTCCCTTCAAACTGATGCCCTTAATGAAACCACCGCCAGTTGGTTGTACCAATGTCCAGTTCAGTGGCACTTTTTCAAATTGCTGGTTGACTGTTCTTTTTTCACTTGCCTTAAATTCCATTATTGAATGTATGGACATCAGTGCAGGCTTCAAAACCCATCAAAACTGGTTCCACTGAGCTCCTTGCCACCTTACAGTATCAGAGTATCACACCCGGTAAAGTCGATGGTAGTAAATTTACCACCATTACCAAGTGGTTAAAAGAATTTAAATGTAATTCCCCAGTTTTTAATTTCTTCAGCCACAACCTGCTCGTTAATTGAAACTTTCTACAAGTTTCAGTTTTTCAGGTTCAGATTTTTCTATAGAACAATTTGAAATGCATGGTCTTATCTACAAAGCTTTATCATTTGCTGAATTAAGCCAGTTCTGTTGAGTAGTGTCTTTGAATGAAAGGTGGAATTACTCAGACACACCTATTCTGGGAAATGAATTGGTATTCGCTCAGCGGCCTATTACTTGTTTATCTTTTTTCTATTAAAAATTATATATTAGTCCAGCTGTGATCTTACAGTGGATAATAGCAAGTCCCCCTTGACTCTCTTTGAAGCTTATAAACATGCTTTCTCTCGCTCATCTTCCATTAGACATTTTGGTAGAGGACAAAGCAGGCTGCTGGTTAAAATAATTATAATAAAAAAGAAACTCCCTTTCTTCATTAGCAGACAGGTAGGGGAGCCAGGCAGGAATGTAGAGTCTTGGTTCAGGGGTGCAGAAAGGAGATGTTTCTGCATTAAGGATGTTGTGAACCGAATGGATAGCTTGGGGTTGTTCTGTGCGGGAAGGATTTGAAGCCGTTGGAGAAAGTCATGGAGGATGGAGAGAACACCGACCTGAGGGGCTGGAGGCTGGAGCTGAGGGACGTAAGTGGCTCTGAAGGAGAGGAACAAGGAATAGCACAGTGAAGAAAGAATCATGGAAAAGAATGAGGTGATAAGTGTGAGAGGAAAATGGTATGAGCCCAGAGCTAGGTTTGAATGCTGGGAAAAGGAAAGGATGGGAAATAGAATGGTGAGGAACAAATAACTCTCTCTCAAGTGCTTGGTATCATGGTATGTCTCAGTTTTACCTCTGAAAGCGAGAATGGAAAAAGGCAAAAACATAGAGAGGACTTTTACTCATCTTTGCCACGAAACCCTAGCCTCCCTCCACCAAATCTTTCCCCAGCATATCACATTTCTGCCACCATCCCACAGCTGTTTATCTGTTTAAAAAAAAAAAAAAAGTTCAACATGAAAAGGAGGCTTACTAAATCCAGAAGGAGTGTATTACTTTCTCTGCTTATTCTGGCCACCAGTCACTGCCAGGATGCAGCATGCCTCCCAGCACAGGTAACTAGCTCTTTATGGGTCCAACCTCCTCTTGAAATCCCTCTTCTCCCTTTGGGTGGGAGACGGGAGACAGATCCTGAGCTCTGAACACCAACTACTGTGCCAGGACATAGGGAAAGTCAGGAAACAGGCACTGCCAAGCCTTCTGAAATAAAGGTTGGTTTTGATCATTTCTAGTCTTCAATTATTTTCCCTTGGTCTCTGCTGCTGTTCTTTAAAATCTGGTCCACTGCTACATCATTACTAAAACCAGCAAGTGCTCACTGAGAGACAGGTTGGTCAGACAGACTCAGCAGAAAGCTGCAATTTTTCAAAATCAGGTAAATGACCTAGGAGGGCAGGTCTGATTGATTTTCAGTGATGATGTGCAATATCACATCAAAATCTTTAAAGGTGCATTTTTTGTTCTCCTTTGCAATGGAGTCTTCACGGCCGGTGTCACGCCCAGATTACACTGTGAAAACTGTAGTCCTCCTTCTGTCATATGTGATTAACCAAGCCCTGTAAAAGATGATACCTCAAATCTAAGAAAGCGCACGTCCCTCACATACACTCACAGGAATCTTCTATGGTTTAAAAAACAATGTTTTTGCAAACCCTGTGTGTAAGGACGAAGATGTATAAGCGTGTATATATTTGTGCATGTATGAATGCTAGGGATGAATACATACTTTCAAATGTGCATGTTGGATAACCTGCATTTTGTTTTGTACAGAAGAGTACTTGGAGTCTGTTGCATTGTGAGAGGCAAGCAGGATATGATGTGGCATCTTCCTGTCAGATCTTGGTTTCTAGACAGGGTAAAACTTGCAAATAAAATCCTTCCAATATGCTTGGTTTGGTTCTGAAATTAAACTGAGAGGGCTCATTTTGGCCTCATATTGGTTTTATACTACTGAGTTACAAAAATAGTATAAGGAGCAGAAGTGGATGCTGCAGCAGCTGCTGTGAATCTTCCTCTGACTGGACGACTTTGACAAATACAGATCCTAGATTTTGATCTTTTCTTTCCTTTATTGAGCTTTGTTTAATTTTTCAAAACCATCGGGGGTTTTTTGGTATATTTTCATTCTCTTTTGAGCTCATTGTGTATAATGTAATGTCATAATCAATATTCAGCAGAATTTTTTTTTTTATGTTTAGTTGCTGCATTCAGGGATCACCTATAGGCTAAATTCACCAATCTTGTTGCTGAAATTAAAATACTGAGACTATAGAGAGACTAATCAATGAAAGTAGCCTGGCTTTGAGAAGTGCAGTTGATGCCTTCAGTGGAATCAATTCTTGTCCTTGCTACAGTCTTTGCAGACATTGCAAACTTAATGATGTTTAATCCTATATATGCAATTCTAATCTCATCCCCAGTGGTTTATCCCATAAAGTGTTTCAAATCAATGAACTATAGCAATATAAAACCAGAGCAAATGACATTAGAAATAGACACTTTTTTTTTAAAGGTTTTCTATATCCCTTTCAGCTATGGCAATGTTTTTTTCTGTTTCCCTGTTTTGTTAATATCTTAGAGCACGCACTGCGATTAATTCATTGCAATTTTTTCCATTTTCCTTCCCTGGATAACATAGTGGAGCTCAGCCTTCCTCCTGGCTATGCTGATTCAACCATGCATGTTGTTATTTTTATTCTGGTGTTGAAGAGGATTTGAAAACCTAAGGTATGTGGGAGGCCACGTCTGCAGAGAATACTATCTCTGGGTAGAAAAACCAAGAAAGTTGGGAAAAAATGGAGTATCTCAGTACCTTTTTTTCAGGTCTGAACCAGAATCAGCAAACTTTAAAATAATTAGTGTTTGAGAACACTTGTTCTGACTTACTTACTTATATTTAGTTTAATTATTTTTATCAATTAGACAAGATAAAATACATGGTTAGTCCTGTTAGCAAGGGAGAAGCAGTAAGTTACTCAGTCCTTCTGGAGAAAAGTTGACAAAGAATTATTGCTTATAACACTGAATTATCATTTCAGGGAGAGGTTACTTGAGGTAAGACTCAGTGAAAGTGTTTGTATGTCATCAAACCATTATCTCCACCGGGCTTCTGTGTTTAAGCCCCCATACGAAGTCTGAGCCATTCTCCAGCATTGACGTTATTAGCCCAGATCTCATTTCCCAGGCCTTCTCCTGCCTTGTTCGTAAACCCCATAGGTGATTCTGCCTGAAGGTTCCCCCCTAACTTACTTGTCTTCTTAGTCCTTATACCTGCCCAGGACTTTTGCCAGTAGAATTTTATCATAAAGATGTACTGATTTTGATTGGTTTGCTGTTGTGGAGAGGTTTTTGTAAGTTCCAGTCGTGGTCTATTTGGCATATGTTGGTCCATGGGCACTTGCTTCCTGTGGCTTGTTTGAAGAGTTTGCATTTCTGGTTGAAACTTCAGAAGGAGAAAAATTTTGCATAGTCTAATTTTATTTCAAAGCAGCTAGTAATTGTTAAATTACTTCCTATAAGGTCTTAGTATATATGGTGTATGAGATGACATATTCTAAAATGTGGCTTACCATTACTGAGAGGTTAGTTTTTGTGTTGGATAAGTTTGCACATAATACTTGGTGGCGTCTTTAGAGATTTAATCTATTTTGGTAGAGGACTATCCTCATTTGGTTAAAGTTATTTTTTAATTGATAAGGTAAACACTGTAAAGGAAACTCTTTTGTCCTCATATAGTTTTATTTACGACTTGGTTGTTTCACAGCTCTTGGGTGTGCTATGAGTGTGGCAAGATTTGAAGAATAAGGTTCATTGGTCTTTGGATTTTTGCTATATACTATTGCCATTTTCATGTTGATCCTGGCATCTGGATGGTCAAGTATTAGAGTATTTTAGATGCAGTCTGACAGATAATGGTGAGTACTGACCTTGCAGGTGAAATCAGTGACAGTGTTAAAGTTGTCAGGTTAGTATCCTATGTACAGCAGGGATTTGACAGGCTTTTAGCTTTTAGTTCTTGTCATCTTTTTTTTTCTGAATATTCATTTGGTTAGTAGCTGGGAAATTAACAGTAGTCTGGAATTAATCATATTTATTTAGCTTCTTCCCGTAGTCTTAATAAAGTCCTTGTCAGTGATGTAGGCTACGTTGCATAGTAAATACTACATAATTTTACAATATATGATTGTAGCTAGCTTTTAAACTTAAGAGCAATAACTACTTTTTAAATGTTGTAAGAATATAGTAAAATATAACCATAATGATAGCTTTTGTACCAATGATAATGTGTCAAAAGTAAAGCCTTGCACAAACTTAATCTAATAAACAGGAAGAAAAAATGATTGTCTCCATTGCTGATTCTCATTAAACAGGGATAAAAATAAAATGGTATTATAGATGTATCATCTAATAGCTTCCACTATATAGCCTGTCTCCACCTATTGCATCGCTTTTCTCCTTTAACCTATTACTAACACATCAGGATAAGCAAAAGGATTAGAGATTTTCCCAGTAGTGTAATTATAATAAGCAGCAGTGATTGCATAACTCCCTTCTGTAGCTGTCCTTGAGATGATTATGTGCCTGGGTTTCTAAAGGACCAGCCACCCCTCTGCAAATACTTAAAGATGTGTTTTGGATTTTAATGTATGTTATTATAACCAAGGTTTCTTTCTTCCCTCTAACACCATGCTAAATTTCCTCCACGCAAAGTTTTTCACTAAAAACTTGTTCACTAGTGTTAATATTTTTTAGCCTTCCCTGTAGTTTTTCTTGGCGACATGTAATAATTTTGCGGGGACCTTTCACTCCACAACCATCCCTCAATAGCGCGCAGGGAAAGAACCCCACTGATGCTCATCCAAGGATCAATTCTCGTGAGCATGTACCAGAATTAACTGTATTAATCTCAGCGCATTCACAGCTCTAAGGGAAGTGCCCATCTGAAACCTCTGTGCGTTTTCTGAGTATCACTTTGTGAAAGAAAATGGTAATGACAAGGTAGGTAACTATCTGTTCCTGGCTATGCTTGTGCTGCCAAACCTTTGGTTGTTCCTGTGAGAGGTCAGTGCTGCTCAGGTCTGCCACAGCTGAATTGCTTGGGTGGTTGATCCTTAACTTGTTTTAGTCAAAATAAGCTGCTTAGGCTTAAGCTCTTTAAACAGAGGATATTTATTACTAAATAATTTAGCCCAGGCAATTTTGCTTTGGTGTGAGGATTTACTCTGAGAATCAGGTTAATTAGCAATTGCAGGTATACAGTGTTTAAAGGCACTATACAGCTCTTCCTGCTTATTCAATCCTAGACAGCAATTTGCCACAGCTGTCAGAAAAGGCCTCCAGCAAACTCTGTTTCTGATTACTGATGTCTTTCCTCCTAAAGGTTGCGCAATGTAACATTAATGAGGCACATAGCTCCGTCTCTCCAGTCCCTGCCACCCCCTTTCCTCTGACTCCACCACCCGTGTTTTCCAGATTTGACCTTCTCTCACCTTGCACCTAATTAACACTATGAAAACACATCCAAACCTGAGAGCTTAGGTGGCTCAAGGGATCCCAGTGTTGCCAAGCTCACCATCCTGGTGGTGGGCTGCAGTGGCAATGGACGTGCTAGAGGAAACAGGAACAAGTTCCCAGGATGTTCTTTGACAAAGCACTTGACAAAACCAGTGTTTGCCAGGAATGTTTTGATTATATCAAAGTGGAATTTTCTAAAGAAAAAAATGCATTAAAATATTTTTTAAACATTTCTATTTGCCCGTTAGTTGTTCCTGTCTTCATCTTCAGCTCTTCTTCGCTCCTCTGTTTCTGCAGTCTAAACAGGCCATATCAGGACAACTGCACAATTTGTCTGTCAAGGGCAAGGAAATATATCTGGGGATGACAGACATGGTAGCAATTGGAGTTCTGATCAAACAACAGTCTATGCTTACTGCTTTCATTACTTTCATCAGAAAGCACTTTTATTCTAAGGGAGGGGGATTTTTTTCACTGAAATATACTTTTCAAATAGCTCCTATAATACTCTCCAATCATCACTTGTAATTGGACTATAAATAAATGACTTAAGAATCTGTAAAATCTTTCTTAGCAAAAGTTTATATACTGAAATGAGTGAAATTAATAAAAGAGACAGCAGTGTCAAGCTTAGAGTCAGGAAGCATTCTCAGAGATGTCAGTAATACAGCATTTCTAGAAATGTCAAACTTTCATCCAGAAGAAATGGATCCTTCCAAGATGATATGCTGTTGATATAAGCCACCGCTTAAAAATACAGTGATAGCTGCACGACAATTTGAATGCCAGTTCTCTTTTTTTCAGAAGGATCCTCAGTTTTCTTCTTTAGAAGGTCATCAACCTGGACCAAAAAGGAGTAAGTCCTGACCTCAGGGTAGGTGAGCAATACCTTAATGCTGAAATCAAATGCTCCAAGACATGTAATTTCCTGCAGTGGAGCAGGTTAATGAAAAATGCAATTCATGCAGGGTATGTATGGGAGTGAACACTTGACTCATTAGGATTTCCAACTCAGGAGTCATGCTGAACTAGATAACATAAACCTTGCATTGCTAGCATGGATAAACTACACTGACCAAGAAAGTGGAGATATTTACAATATTTTCAATGTCTGCCCAACTTGGTTATGTTAATTTTAGAAAAAATATTAAAATAATAGTAAAAAAATAGGACTAGTCTCATTTTCTTCTGATGGACACTAATAATTTTTTATGACTTAATAATAACAAAGAAAAAGAGCTAAATGTTCTCTTAGGAAGGACAATTCACTCACCATGTTCACTAACCCTAATACCCCTAACACTTTCTGTTTCATAGCCCACAACTGGAAATACAGCAGCTCTGGCCCCAGCCTTGCTGCAACAAAGTACGTAGGGCAGGAATGGAGAAGAAACACTCATCTGATGGCCTGCCCAAAAGTAATATCCCTTAAAAATATTAAAGATTTTGACTGACATTATGCTCGTTGTGATTTGGACAACCTCTGCATTGTCAGGATGTCTTCTGTTACTTTTTTCTCAGGAAAGATGAAAAAAATGTTGCAGAAGTAATAAACAACCAAATATGGCTCCATGAGCTTCCATGTTGTCCAGTCTATTAATATTATTTGAAAGTTGCCATGAATGTCACCTAAATATTTTGGGATGACACCCACCACTCATTCCCACACTAGGGCATTCTGCAGACAGTATTTGCCTTAATTTTCAGATTCTGGAATTATCAGAGTCACGGTAAAAATGCAAATATATTCACGAGCTATAAGCTTCACACTGTCCCATGAGGAAGAAATTAAAATAGCCAAAGCATAATGTTTTTAACTTGATTCCATTGAATTCACTAGCAGAAAAAGGAGAGGGGCAAATAGGGGGAGGCTTCAGGGTTTTTATTTTGACCACCAAAAATTCCTTTTGGCGTGAATCAAAAAAGAGCCATATAAGAGCCATTCCACCACCCCACCCCACCCCTAAAAAAAAAAACCTTACAGAAAAAAAAACTTATGAAAAATATCAGTGTTTAGCCTGCCCTGCTAAAGATAAGCTCAATATCTCACTACCTTCCAGAGAGCTTTTCTTTCCTTCACAACATCATAGCTTCCATTTCCACTGTAGCATCAACTAGAGACCCACCTTCTTCATAGTTGTTTCTTCTGTTCCTCCCAGAAAAGTATACAGAAGACAAGATTATTTGCTCCACAAAAGAAAAATATACTCAATGTGCAAGTAATTTCACAAAGTACAAGCTGCAGGTGCTTGTTCATATGAAACTATTGCCACAGCTCAAGCAATTACTAAAAGGCAAAATATGAAAGAATGAAAGATGTTATGCATTTAATAAGCAAGATTACAGCCTTTAGCGTGTATTGGATTACCTTTACACAACAGTTAATCTTTTCGATGTTACAGCATTTGTGATTAATATTGTAGGTGCTAATGAAGTGCGGCTGTTTTTAATACTTTTAATACGACAAGCAGAGGGTTATGCTGGATACTGCTATTACATTCGGAATGGATAAATCTGCCATCAGTTCTGCTAGTGCAGCACCCAGACTGCCTGTGCTTGTGCATGAAGTCACTGCGCAAGGTGGGACGCTTGGCTCATCTTCCTGATGACAGCACCAGCGAGAAGGGCAGCAGCTGCCAGAGGAAAAGCTCAGGAATGAGGAGAGATGCAGGACCAGGACAACTTGATATTACCACAGTATTAAAGGTTCTAAAAGTTCTGATAGCTGGTGCAAGACATTTAAGGCATTGATTAAATATATATATATATAAAAAACACAGACATTGTTATGTGTCTCCAGCAGTTTCACTTTGGTTTGTGGACTTGAGAAATATTGGTATTTCATCTAGTTAAAGCACAGTCACAAAGCCCTACTTAAACATTAGTGTGATGAAACAAAATTGCAGAAACAGCCAGACTGCAGCATTACACAATGTTTGCAGGTGTATACATAATTGCACTTTCATTATATCTTATTGGAAGTGATTCCTGCATCTGTCAATAGGAGCCATATTTTCCCAGCCACAATCAAAGCTCTAGGTCATAAAAACACTCAGAATGCGTAATTAGTCCCATTGAGTTTGGGGAGTGAGTTCATCCAAATGGACTAAGTATTCCAAATCTGCTTAGGAAGGGAGACACTTGTGACCATAGCCCTTCCTGCAAATACCTAAAGAATTATTTGTCTTTGTCTTTATAGACTCAGGCCTTAAATTTGCTTTCTTAGTTGTCCTAAGTATTTGCACACTGGAATATCCACAAATTGCTAGCCTGATAGCAAAAAAACTCTGTACAAAACCTGCATTCATCAGAATTTGAATATCCAGTTTTAGCGGTCAGGCCCTCTCCTGTATGTGTCTCCAATAAAACCCTGACTGCATATAAGAAAACAACATGCTGGAGCTTTGGGGAATGGAGAGGGGGAGAGCTACATGGGATGATTTCAGAACAAAAATGACTGCTAATTGCTATCTTGCTCCCAGTCACCTGTGCCATAGACCACCTGGAGACATCACTTCAAGGAATTCATTGGACAAGACCACATGTGAAAACTCTGCTCTCATGAAACCCCAGACACTATGCTTTTCCAGAGCCCTTTTCTGCAATGTCTGGTATCCTCTTTAAGAATTAGGAGCAACTGGACACAATGAAATACCTTTATTTTCTTAGAGCCCTGGACCTGGACATAGTCTCTGTGTTGTATTTGACTTCAATGAAAGGATCTTTGCTACAGCTTCTCTTTAATGAACTTCTGACACTGTTTTTTTCTCTCCTACTGTTTTTGCAGTCTTATCTGCATTGTTAAAAACCTGGAAGTCAACAGCCTTTTTAAATAATTTGGCTTTGATACAGGAAGCTTTATGAATTTTTAAACTTTGCTGCCTAACATACATATGTGGATCTCATCCAATCCGATTATGTGAGTCTGAACACATACAGCAATGTCTTACATGGCTGTATTCTAACCTGCAAGGCTGATTGTATCTGTGAGAGTGCGGTCACATATTGCAGGCACTGAAGACTGTTCAGCTTCATTAGTTTTGTGGCAAATTTCTGTTTCCATTAAATATGTTGCAATTATATCAGTGTTACAGGACAGACTTGGAGAGAAAGCTATAACTTGCATGGGTGAGAGCTTGTGCATATTTTGTAACAGTTGAATGAAAACTTCGCAGCTAAATTGCTCTCCTAAATGAAAAAAAAATCATAAATTACAGATGCTAAGAAAATAGAGTTTTGGTGGATTTGATGTAATCTTATGTTAAGCCATTGATTGGTAAAATACTCTTCTATTCTCAAGGATACAAAATGCTGAAGAAGTTCTCTCTTCTCTTGTTTATTGTTACTAAAGTTTTATGTTCAGAGGAGCATATGTGCACAAAGAAAAGGCAACACACATTAGGCACCTGTCCTACAGTGACATCAAAGATTACAAAATTAACCCTGCTCAAAAACTAGGCAATCTTCCAGCATCAAAAATATCTGTGTTTCCTAACGTTCCACAAAAATTACTTGCAGGTTTCCATAATATCTGAAAACCTCTGTGTTACAAGATACTGTCTTCAAAATCCTCAGTTTCCGGAGCATTTCTATATCCAGCCAGGGTAAAATGCTCTAAGGGTCTCTGACTGCTTGAAGCTCCTTGTGGGAAAGTCAGCAACCAGAGCAGGCAAAGTGGTTAGACCTACTCATAACTCAGAGTGACCTCCAGAAAGCAACCAGCAAAGCTCATGAGCTTTGGATTGGTAGAGGAAGAGAGGAAATTAGGCAACAAAAGATACAGACGAGCTCTGCCAACCTGCATGTCTAGGATCAGAGAGCCAGCACAAGCTACAGGGTAGAGGAGAACCAGGTGATTAACTGTGATGATCCCACAATGTCTGGAAGGGCCTTAGAAATCATAGAATCATAGAATCATACAGGTTGGAAAAGACCTCTAAGATCATTGTGTCCAACCGTCAACCCAACACACCATGCCCACTACACCATGTCCCTAAGTGCCTCATCTACATGTCTTTTAAATACCTCCAGGGATGGTGACTCCACCACTTCCCTGGGCAGCCTGTTCCAAGGCCTGACCACTCTTTCAGTAAAGAAATTTCTCCTAATGTCCAATCTAAACCTCCCTTGGTGCAACTTGAGGCCATTTCCTCTGGTCCTATCGCTGGTTACTTGGCAGAAGAGACCAACACCCACCTCGCTACAACCTCCTTTCAGGTAGTTGTAGAGCGTGATGAGGTCTCCCCTCAGCCTCCTCTTCTCCAGGCTAAACAACCCCAGTTCCCTCAACCGCTCCTCATAAGGCTTGTGCTCCAGGCCCTTCACCAGCTTCGTTGCCGTTCTCTGGACACGCTCCAGCACCTCCATGTCTTTCTTGTAGTGAGGGGCCCAAAACTGAATACAGGATTTGAGGTGCGGCCTCACCAGTGCCGAGTACAGGGGCACGATCACCTCCCTGCTCCTGCTGGCCACACTATTCCTAATACAGGCCAGGATGCCGTTGGCCTTCTTGGCCATCTGGGCACACTGCCGGCTCATGTTCAGCCAGCTGTCAATCAGCACCCCCAGGTCCTTTTCCTCTGGGCAGCTTTCCAGCCACTCTTCCCCAAGCCTGTGGCGTTGCCTGGGGTTGTTGTGGCCGAAGTGCAGGACCCAGCACTTGGCCTTGTTGAACCTCATACAATTGGCCTCGGCCCATCGATCCAGCCTGTCCAGGTCCCTCTGCAGAGCCTTCCTACCCTCCAGCAGATCAACACTCCCGCCCAACTTGGTGTCGTCTGCAAACTTACTGAGGGAGCACTCGATCCCCTCGTCCAGATCGTTGATAAAGATATTGAACAAGACCGGCCCCAGTACTGAGCCCTGGGGAACACCGCTCGTGATTTTTAAATCTATTAATAGAGGGCAACTTCACAATAAAATATAATGAAGTCCATTGTATGTATTTAGAAGGTTGTTTAATTGCTCAGGTTGTTGCATGCCTGCCCACCCCTAGTGACACAGCAGGCCAGCAGTTTCAGAGGGAGACACGTATGTTCACAGCCTTCATTTCCTCCTAAATCTGTTGCTGCTTTAATGGTTACAGTTCCCATTTCTCCTTAAACAGAGCTATGGCACATTAACATGATATATTATTCCTCTCCATAAATCCTTAACATGTTTCAGAAGTCTTCCATTACCGTATATACAGTGGGGTGGGATGGGAGCCTACCGTCACGTTGCATTGCTCTTCTCCCCCCATGGCTATTATGGTTATTTCTGTTCTCGCACCTCCCTGTTTGGTAATGGTCAAAGGGGAAAATGACAATTTCTATGTCTACATGGGAAGATGGGAAGATTTGCTTTCAAAGCTGCAATTGTATTTTTAAAGTCTGAATTGACTAGCTAATGAAGTGGTCTAACTGTATAAATGAAAATGAAGGAGTACTTATTCAACACCATCAGAAGACATATGAAAAGCTGCTCTATTAGAACAGAAAATTCTGGTATCTGCTGTTCAGTTAATTCACTGGTTTGATTTTCCTCAACACTTCTGAATCAAATACACACTATGCAAATATTATTTTACTTAAATGATTAAGAGGCAATAGCAAGTTTTTGCCTTCATACAGATTGTGAGAATTTCCCCATTAAGCTTTAATAAGAATGATTGCTTTAAAAGGATTATTTTTCAATCCATTCTAGAAGGTCACTTCATTGGATTTCAGGAAGCCTAACAAATTACAAACCCTCAATGTGAGAAGTTTCATGGGTAAATCAACTTAAGCATATTTATGTTCTGTCACAATTTAATGTACCACTAAGAGTGTTCCATATAGTAACACATAGTGGAACTACTAGAACAATTGTTTCTGAGTTAAGTGAACAATTCTCAAGAAAATTTAGCAGTAGGCTGCAGTATATCATTTTATTTTATCTTAGGTGTTTTGCCTTTGAAGTTAAACTGCTTATCACAATTATACTTTAAAGTTCCTACAATGATTATTCATGAATCTTTGTTATTATTTCACTGAATCATCAAAGGAAAACCTGTTAGATTGATTTCTGCAAGAGACGAATTTTTGTCAGATGAGTTTCAGAAGTAAAAAGAAAAGTGCAATTCTTTTTTTTTATCGAAGCAAAAGTATTAACAAATACACAGATAATTATGTTGTTACATAGGAGTTCTTTTGTGTGTAAAGAACAGCCTTTTACAAGTAATGCATAGGGAGCTAAATACATTAACCACATCATTCTTTTTAATAGAATTTGTCCACGTTTCTCCTTGTGTACTGCAATGAAAGTTCACTCCCATAGGACCCAGCTCAAAGGCTTCCTGCTAAAAGCAGTACTGCACCAGGTGGAAAATGCAAAAGGAAGAAATTGACTCCAGCTGCATCAAAGAGGACATGAAATTTACTGTGCTTAATAGAGACTGGATGAAAGGGAGAAGCATTATTGCAGTACAACATTCTGTTCTCCCTAATTATTGTCATAGCATGAGAAGTGTACTATATTGTGCAACTCTTCTTAACATGGAAAAGATCTTTTAGGTATTCTCTACATAATTATACAATAATTAAAACACAACCAAGGACTATCAAATTCTGTAAAAATTTTTTTCAACCGTTTCTGTGAAACCCATTATAACGAATTCTGAGCAAAAAGCAGAGAGGGTCTGTTTTGCTCTTTCTAATCAGATTTTCTTTCTGAAAATCAGAGGTTATTGGACCAATCTATTGGGCCAGGTTGAAACCAGGGTAGCACTAAAACTGCTGATGTTATAAACCAGTTAAGACTCAAACCCATGTTGGGCACCAGTGCAAGACTCAAACCTACATTGGGCACAGTACCACACTGTCCAAAAGAAGCCTGGAAATAGGTGCTGGAATTACAATTTTGACCACTTTCTAAATATCATCAAATCTAATAACTTCTTACACTACCAAGTGTGTCTTAATTAACTAAACCTTTTCAATTTCCCACTGAATATAGAAAACACTGAGAGTGAACTCCTGCTTTTGGACCAGGAAGGAGACTGATGGACCAGCCTGCACCTTCAGAAGCAGATTGCCTTTATCCATCCACAGTTCTCTCTTTCACCCTCCTATGTGCCTTTTTCACTGTTAGAGAAGTCACAGAGAGGATTTAAAAATGCTCCTGATTTTAGCTGAGCAATCCCTGGAGTATCCCACATGGGATGCCCATATTGCACAAAGTGTCAGGGGACTTACTGGGCACTCAGTCTTGAAGACTTTGAAAACAAAACAAAAGATCCTTTGAAGACCATGTCAGCAGGAACAGTTTGTAGAAGTAACTAGAGCACTGATCATCCTGCTAGAAGTGTTTTTAATAGGTTTAAAACACTAAGTAGAGTGTGCTGGGAATGCAGGACCTTCCATCAAGCTATGGTGAGGGGTTTGGGGGAATTTTTTTGAAGGGACCACAAGCTGCACCACTGAGAAGGAGGATATTGTCCTGCCATTGACCATGCAAATGAAGATTTTCACAGCTGCCTCAGAGGTTGGAATGGGCAGCTGTCATTCAACGAGAACAAGACACACAAACACATTTAATTTATTTAATTTCAGCCAGCAGGTCTTAGTCAAACCATACAAAATAGAGGAATGTTCTAATAGCAAAGGAGAAGCTTGGAGTAAGCAAAGCTGGGGAGAAGCAGGTTAAAGGGACAGTAGGAGATTTGAAGGCCCGTTCACAGCACAAAGAGTTTCTGAAATTTTCAGTGCAAGCAAAAAGAGGTGTTGTGCTCTCTGACTTTTTTTCCTCCCAGTAAGGAGAAATTTGGTAGGGGAATCTATGAGCAGGGAAGCCTTCGCTCTGGGTAGTTGGTTATGTGGTCTGTTTATTCTTCACTCGCCTTTTGTTGCTGCCGGTCAGTTGGGATGAAATAAATCAAGACAAACAGTAAAGGCAATGTCAACGGTGTGACATTTTGTCATCTCAATCGTTTATATTTCCCATGCTCTGACTCATTTAAATTTGTCCCAGTATCTTCAGAAGATTTTTTTTTTCATGAGTGTCAACCTCCCCAGACTAGCAATATTTCCACAAATAAAAAGCCGTGCCACATGTCAGAAAAATACGTCTCAGCCTATAGTATTAAAAGAGCAAAGGAGACCTACACTGTCCGCAACTGCTCAGTGACAGTTGCTCAGTGATCCGCTCTTCATTATCTGTTTAACAGATGCTATTCAAGCTGCTACAAGAAGGAACCAGATAACGGACAGAGAAAGTAGAGCTCTTGTTTCTGAGGACAAAAAGGCTCTTCTGACCACCACCGCACACAGGTAGCTTAACAGAGACCTCATCAAATATTCCTTATTCTGACAGGAGATGGATTGCATTCACCAGCTAAACTTGCTCCATTTCCTGAGATCACATCTCAAATTCCTTCTCTCGGCGATGTGTCTGTTTTCAGAAGGGAAATTTCCATTTTTAGGTTACTTCACCTATTTGTTCTGGGATTCCCCAATAAAATCTGTTCTGTCTCAATTCAGCTATTTTTGAAACAAGCATTGAAGTTCACAATTAATCCAACAGATGAATGCTTTTAAAATTAATACTTCTTATGAATTAACTTACCTCAAAGACCAACTTCAATGACTGTAAGAAACTGATCCCATAATGGCCAAATCATTAATTAAACCACAAATCCCTAATTGTGGGCAGTCACAAACCTGAGAAAGAAATGAGCCAGTACAGACTTTGGGAACTTTTAGTGACTTTTTAATATCTAGTGTGTTATGATCTAGCCACTGACTGAGGAAATTTTATTTGGAAAACATTAGGTACATTAGTTTACATAATGTAGTTCATCTAAAATGCTTTCCTAGAACTTCCCGGGTGAATTTTGCACACTGGATTTGAATACAATATTGCTCTTCGTTTCTTTTTCTTAGGCTATTGTCACATATCCAGAAAAACTGTGAATGTTCATCACAGACTTTTTCCTTTCTGTATGTTCTTTTCTAGCTTGAACAGTTTGCAATGATTCCTCTTTGAATTCAGTGCCATATTCAAATGAGAAAATAAAACTTGGGCATACATTTATTTTGCATTCATTTTAATTCCCATTCCATGTGCTTTTCACAGCTGCTCATTTTATTGCATTGCTTTTCCAAATGAAAACTCCAGCTGCGCCAGCCTTGCAAGCCATATAATACATGCTGTATAAGCCTGTTTCAGTAGACCGTTCCAGAGACTCAATGGTTATTGTTTTCCTCATCTTCCACCTCTAGCCAGGAAATCTAGTGTTTAGGTTTAAGTTGTAAATGCAGTCTTTGAAAGTCCCAGTAGTTTTTTACTTGGATTCCTAAGAAAATGAGGCATGTCTGTCCAGCTTGCTTTCTTTATTCTCCCTAATAACTTTTAGCTTATGGGACAATTTTAAACAAATTCGACAGATGTTTCCAGCCAAGCCAGTTTCCATATGCCTAATGGAAAAAGGTGTTTGGGTTGAGAAGAGAAACCCTTCAGCCACAGCATTAATTCAACCCTTTTCAGACATCAAAGAGTCCATGTTCATGCACAGTCCTTTAGGAAGTAAGAATTATTGATCCTGATGCTGAAGTACTTTTGCATATAAGAAGTGGTCCAGCTGAAAACCTTATAACTCATTGGGTTGCCTGGCTACTGGCCATTGCCAGTCAACGTGACATGGGGAGATGAACCTGTGTTTGCAGGAACCCTGCAGTTTAACATCCCCCATGAATTAGTTCCATAATGCAAGTGGTCCGTTTATCCCAGAGAGTCTCAGCTCCAGGGTCTAGTTACAGTTTTCCTCAGACATAGCTTACCAACAAGGTAAGTAGATCAGGCTCTGAATTCAGTTAATTCTTAAAACAGTAGTAGTAGATTATCTGCAGGAAAACTGAATCCAGTTGTGTTTCTAGTTAGTATGCATGCTTCTGCTTCTTGGGAAGTTAATGAAAGTCAAGCTGGTTTTGTTTTTCTGTTGAGATTGACAGCAACATCTCCTGGGATGGTGATTGGAAGTCAGTGTACCTGTCTCACATGCAATGATCCTGCTCGTTGCCGCAGACCTCACCAGCTGCATGCCAGTATTTTACTTCTCACTGCTGAGCAAAATTCTAGAGACACTTGTCAAAGGACTCTGCTAAGTCTTTGTAGTACTGCCAAATCCTTGAATCCTCTCAGATTGTCATGACCCAGGAACATGCAGTACAGATCTATCTAGTGACACTGATTGATTAACTTCTCTTGGCTGTGGAGCCCATGGGGAAGATTTTGAAACATCCTGGTACAAAATGCCAGCAATACAGCAGTGAGACCTGTTCTGCATCATCAACTTCAGAACAGCACTACTTTTCAGCTACCTGATGGCTTGATCAAGAAAAGAAACTGCATAAGCAACTGGTTGGAGTGGTACTATCAAATGGCTATGCTAATGCACCAAAGGATAAATTTCCACATGTCATTCTTTAGGGGACAGATCTGAACCTGCCTCAGGAGATCAGACAGCTGCCTCACATGCAGCACAATCTTTGTGTGGTTGCAGGGACTCAAAAAGTCACAGGCATAGAAAGTTTGGTTTTTTCCAGTTATGCATGCTAAGAGAACCATCTGGATTCTTTGAAGGTTTTGGTAGTAAGAAGTTGGTTGCAAACAGTAAATGGGTCCCTAGCTTTCTGCTTTTAACTCTAGTCGTCTTTTCTATTTACCTGAATCACTGTAATATAGGTGTGCTGGTTTTGGTTGAGATAGAGTTAATTTCCTTCATAGTAGCCAGTATGGGGCTATGTTTTGGATTTGTGCTGGAAACAGTGTTGATAACACACTGATGTTTTCGTTACTGCTGAGCAGTGCTTGCACAGAGCCAAGGCCTTTTCTGCTTCTCACCCCACCCCACCAGCGAGGAGGCTGGGGGTGCACAAGAAGCTGGGAGGGGACACAGCTGGGACAGCTGACCCCAGCTGACCAAAGGGATATTCCATACCATATGATGTCATGCTCAGCATATAAAGCTGGGGGAAGAAGAAGGAAAGGGGGGACGTTCGGAGTGATGGCGTTTGTCTTCCCGAGTAACCGTTACGCATGATGGAGCCCTGCTTTCTGGAGATGGCTGAAGACTTGTCTGCCTATAGGAAGTAGTGAATGAATTCCTTGTTCTGCTTTGCTGGCGCGTGGCTTTTGGTTTGCCTATTAAACTGTCTTTATCTCAACCCATGGGTTTTCTCACTTTACCCTTCCGATTCTCTCCCCCATCACACCTGGGGGGAGTGAGCGAGCAGCTGTGTGGGGCTTAGTTGCCAGCTGGGGTTAAACCGCGACAATAGGTAATCTCAAAACCTCAAAAACCTCAGTGATGGTTTGCTGTCAAAACCTTAGTATCCTGCATTAGTTGTTCAGCAGAGTCTGCTGTTTTATTCCAACAAGAAGAATGGGATTAAGGAAAAGAAAAGCTGCCTCTGTTTTTTTAAACTTGCCTCGTTTATCTTTACAACAGCAAAAATGGTAGCTAAGGATGTAGAAACCAGGACAATTGAAGTGTGTTATTCCTTTTCCTCATTTTTTCCTTTTAACTTTGCCTTTGCCTTTTCTGTACAATACTACAAACTTTATTTTCAGCTTTTGCTTTTACTGTGCAATACCACACACTTCAACTTCAGCTATTTTCTATTTACTTTTACAAATAAAGTATGTTGTACTTAGTGTGGAACTGTTGTTCTGTTCAAAAAATAATGCATGCAGTTACATAAACAATGTTCTGTTTTCAGTTAGTGAAAATTTTTAAAAATACTTTTCATATGCAAGAAAATTCCTCCGGGTTCATTGCAAAACATTGGTACAATTATTTATCAAATGCATTAACAACACTGACTGTTGAATACAGAATTACTTGATTGGATTGATTAAATATTCAAAATTCATTCCACGTTTTTTTTTTTTTTAATACAGAGGAAGAACATCTCCCAGAATTTCACATTTGTTTTGTTTGTCTCCCAGTTCTGGCTCACTGTCTATTCACCATGATTTTTCACAAAAGACCCTGTCCAGTTAAGTCTTGGAGCCTTCCGTTTCTGCTGCTTTTATAAACACCTGCAATCCTGCAAAGGTGATTAGCTCCTTCTCAAAATGGAAGTACAATATATGACATGTGAATTGTTTAATGAGTTATAATGTGGTAAATTTGTTTGAAATGTTCTTCAGTCCCCTCCAAGCTACCCCCTTTCTATTGCAATGTGATAACTAATCCTATATTTATTGCTTGTGAGATAACACAAGATAAAAGCTAAGAGGCAGGGCAATTTCTCTTAAGAAAAAATACAAAAGAAAAAGCAGATGCCTACTAACAGCTACTGTTAGAGCTATGAGACCCAGACTCCCCTCGTCTTTAAATCATTTGAAGATAAGCTCCTTCCATTTGGTTGGGTATTTTTAATTTTCTATCCATAGTAGTTCAATTTTTGCCCTTAGCCTTCGAGATTCTTGTGCGAACGGTTAAGATTTACAATTAAAACTTAGAAGTAATCCCTTCCAGAAATGACAACTCACAGAGAAAGTAAATGTATTCCAAAAGTAATGGAAAGCTCCAAGAGTCTGTCTACTAAATTGCAAAGCCCAGGAGACGCTGCTATAATATAGCTCAAACACCCACCTGCTGAACAGGGTGAGCGTTCCATTGTGCTCTTTGCTTATGGTTTTGTCTATAATCTGTCATCACTGATGTCTTGATGCAACTTACCAAAGAAAATGAGAGAAATCGTTATGCCACTCATTATGAATAATTACCTCTTTGTAAGAAACACTCATTTGTGACAGCCATAGATTATTTTTTTTTTCACATGCTCAAAATTCAATAAAATTCTACTCCCCTTCATTGGTCATCTGCGTTGCTGTGGTGGTGATTAAATGTGATTATCTACTTGATGTGGCTTTTCCCCTCAAGTGACTAAATTTCAAAATTCAGAGATTAAGTACTTCTGCACCAGGTTTTTTGTCAATCTGTAATACCAACTGTACAATTAGATACAGCTACATACCTCAGTATTATCTCATGTCTAAGGCTCAGGCTGTATTGATGGGCTGGCTTTGTGCTCATTTGAAATAACCAGGAAATGAAATGTTGAATATTGTACTGTATTATGCATAATATAACCAACCCACACAAGTGGCTGAAAACACAAAGAGAAGTTTTAAGGGAGAAGGTGAAGGCAGTAACATTTTGGCTACCTGCAGGAAAAGTTTTTTCTGAGGGTTAATTAAAAAAAAAAAAAATCCCATTGATTTCCTGCTCTTCCCTATCAGAAAGCTTTGCTTTATATTTCTTGAGGAATTTTTTTTTTTTCCCAAGGATTACCCTACGAAGTCTAAATCAAGATCATAAGCTGTGACATTCCCAGACGACCCCAGGCATACCCAAACTACCCTCCATGTTGAGTACCTTGAGGAACAACAACAATCCCACAAGCCCTAGCACATTTCAGGACCTGCTTTGTTTCCAGTTCCCCTCTGTAAGGAATATGCCAGTGATTCAGGACATGCCCCTACCCTGCACCATCCACCGGGGTCTTTGGGGATCACAGTTGCACCAGCACCCGCTGCAACCTGTGGGTTGCCAAAGGGTAGGCTGTCCAGAAAGCTCCAGCCAGAGGTGGGCAAACTCACTGCCCCAGTGCTACCAAGGACCAATTTTACCTCCACATCTGTGTCCCCATGGCCAGCTATGTTTCAGCTGCCCGTGGAAGCACTGGCATTTTGGCTGAACCACATGAAGTCACCAGTAGTTCACACTCTTCAGAGGGACTATGGCATTTTTCAACAGGTCACTGCTTCTCAAACTGCCTGAAGAGCATGACACATGCGAACGTGATGCCCTGGTCCTGCTGCTCCACCTCTGTGCTCCTGTGTGCTTGGTGGCCCTCTCCCAGCAAAGCTGGCAGCTGGCCTACATCCAGCTTCTTCTTTAGTGGAATCCTTCAGAGCTCTCTTGGATTAAATGCATCCATAGACCTCCTTATGCCCTGGTCTGGAACAGACTATCCAAATGAACACAGAAAAAATAAATGCAGGTAAGTCCTAGAGTGGCTCTCAAAGAGATTAATATGATGTCAGATGAAACAAGTAAATTAAAAATGAGAGCACCAATACTTCCTAATCCCACCAGTCCAGGCCACAGCTCACACAGTCTGCTCAAGTACTTTCTGGAAGTCTCCATCATCACAGTCAAAAAAACAAATTCAGAAGCAGAATTTGAAAAAGAGAAGGAGCCCTTGGACCTTGAGGGAAGCTCTTGTAACCCCACAGATGACTCTCTTTCCACCTAGCTCCTTCGTTGGTTGCTGGTGAATGAACCGCCTCAACAATGACTCTGCAGATGTCCCTGGGTCTATCCATCCCCTGTCAATGCTCTTCCTTCCAAAGCTGCTGCATCCTACGGGCCCTGGGGAGCCAGGGAAGATACTTTCTGGTGCTCATAGACAACACAGGAGCACACAGAGCAGTGGCAAGCTAATCATGGGGAGGGAAGGAGTGGTGTGAGGTTCTCCTACCAGATCCTGAGATCACAAATTTTCTGTTTTGACTTTATTGCTGGGAACTCATGATGTTTCTGATCTTCCCACTTACACTCGGAGATTCTTGAGTACAGAAAAATATTTCTCATTGGCTTTCCTAGCCATAGCACTTCATTCTTCTGTCCTCCTTTCAGGAGGTATCCTTCATTACCAGCTGAGGTGATCCTGGTCCATCTTGGTATGCCGACTTGTCATGCCTTGACCCTGTGCTGCATTTGGCAAATGCACAACAGACCTCCACCCTCCATCTCCATAGATTCCTTGGAAAAGCCAGGGGACAAGGCTCTCATTGGTTGCTGGATGGGACAGTGTGCTCTGCTTAGTGTTTGCAAAAATGGTCTTTCTTCCACTATGGGACGTAGTGTGGGGGCCTTCTTCCAGCTCCAGGCTGTCCCTCAGGTGGGATAGTTCAGCCCGGAGAAGTGTCATCTTTTTACAAATGAGCAGTGACACCAAGTTAGTACAGAGGCAGAAAAATGCATAGGAGGACAGTTGGTTTACGGAGTAAATGCAGCACCCCTGCAGTCCTTGAGGCATGGCCTAGGGGCACAATTCAGGCAGAATAGCTCTGGAAGACAGACCTTGCAGAGCACAGGTACACCATGGGCAGGGCCGTGTGCTGCCCCGGCTCTCCCAAGTGCCTACAGGCAGAACAGCATTGACCCAGGCGTGAAGGTACAGATAGGTTCATGGGTTTAGATGATTAAAACATGGAGGAAATGTTAAAACCAGCTATATTTGTATACTCATATTTCACTTTCTGTCTTTATCTAGCACAGACCCATCCAAAATAAGCAGGTTAACAACTAAACTTTCTTTACATTCAGTTAACACCTGAATGAATCTTCACCAGACATGATGGTAGCATGTAGGACTGAGGAGTAGGCAAGCAAACAGCTGGGAAATCTCATGTCTACTCTCCTCCTGATTTCTGCATCTCCACACTAGATAAAAGCCAAAGTGCTGTAAGGATGAGGGTACTTCCTCCCACAGTTTTTTTTCCCCAAATTTCTGGGTCACTCCAAACCAATTACATTTCAGTCTGAAAAGGAAACATGTAACAGACTGGAAAGAAAAATGTTGAAGTCTTCCAGGTCTTTTTGGCTCCACTAGGCTTACTAAAAAATGCAGGAGCCTGACTGGAAACTGGCCAGCTGTTGAATTCACGTGCTTTTGATCTCTGACAGTGAGCTGGTCATTACAGTTCAAATACTCTGCCTCCTTTGAGAAGGGCCCATTCATCCCAACCTCTGCTTTGCAGAGACTGATCTTTGACATATCAAAAGCATCAAAACCAAACATCCATACATTATGTTTTCATTATGGTTCAGATATGGGAAGTACAGATTCTCAAACAATTTTCAGCAATTTTCATTTTTTACTTGCTGCAGGATATAAATACATTGCTCATCATTTCCTTTAAAGCGGTGTAAAGCCATTTTAAAACCCACACTCATGACACCAGGTTCTTATACCCACTTATATCAGAATCTTTGTATTGAGCCTTTTACCAGTATATGTAAAAACTCAGTTTGCTAAACTTGAAAAGAAGAGATCATCTAAGCAGCAAAGGTCTTTACAATGACAGAAAAGACAGAAGTTGTGGGGCTTTTCTGTTTTCAGAACTCATTGTCATGATACTAGTCCTCTGCTTAGAAGTCATGTATCATAAGGCTGCCTTTAACTCAGAATTACACATAATGTGAAAAAAAACCAACAAGATAAGGAGTTTGGCATCTCTTATTTAAACTGAATTTTATGTCTTAGAGGAGAACAGATATTTGAGTGAATTTTGTCTTAAGCTTAGACATGAAGGACAAAGAAAGTAGCCAGAAGACATACATCTGTAGGTGGCATATTTCTTGGATTAGAAGCCTCATACAGGAATACATGTGTAAGCTCTGTATCTTGGGTGCAGGGACACACCTCATATGAGCTATATTCTGAACATATACAGAAAGTTTGATGTGCCCCAGACTACTTATGCACCATATGCCAAGTCATCTCTGTGCCTCTCAGATCTACTCTACTTGCATGACAGAGCTAATCTCAGCAGTCCAATGCAGTGCATCAGGGTTCTTACAGACCTGAAGGAAATCCATATTTGACATGAGCATTACTTCCGTATGTCTATACAGAACTACCGCTCTGGCCAGGATACCAGGAATCTGGAAATCCCAGACAAATGGCCAGAGTCTTCAAATTTTGATAGCACAAAATTTCTAGGAGAAGAAAGAGAGGGCATCTGAAGAAACACAAGTAATATAATCCTAGATACAAAACTTGATGCACTATACTTTACTTCTCTTATGCTGTAGTTTCCTGCTATGATTTGACTTTTAGTTTTCATAAGTCTGGAAGAACTCAGTCTTATATGTGTCAATATACAAGAAAAAAATAGCACCACATGGTCTGAATAGTGGGGTTTGTGCAAAGTTTAGTTTCTGGAGGAAATTCAATGTCATGATAGAGGAAATATCTACAATAATTTTGAAAATAATTTTTCATATCAATTCTCTGAATTTTTCTGTTTACTCTTTAAGAACAGGCTGCAGGATCCTCACACAATATTAGTGCATTTTATGATCGAAATTTCCCTGTTCTTTTACAGATAAAGAGACGTTAACGCATTGAGAATATGGTGAGAGCAAGAGTGACATTGTTAAGAGAAATAAATGGTTCATGGGGAAAGGCATAGAAGGCTACATATTTAAATGACAAAGTCCTTTCATTCTGTGAGGACATCATGTTCCTCTTGGTCTGGTCTGGTGAAAGAGAAAGAAGCAAGGAAATTTCTTCTTAGATTTAGTTAGATGCTTGTTTCTATGGAGACAAGTTTCTCCAGTCATTTTTATTTGCAGGCATTAATAATATAGACAATACAGAGCAGCAAGAGTTTAACCCTGGATTGAACCCCATATTGAGCACATTGTGTAGGGAGAAAAATGAATCTCTAAATTAGATACAAGAGCCATTACACAATCTTGTTAACATACAATCTCGTTAACTAGACTCTGGCAGTACAAAGTAAAAAATCCTGAAGAGTCACGTATCTTCATACCCATGTAACAAATGTGCCTTGTACAGAGACCTGAGCAGGCAACATCGTCTGCAGTCTGGCTATCCCTACACAGCTGATCATATACATTGCTACACATCAACTATCTAACCTGTGGTTGCACTGGCACCCACAGAGAGGTCGGTGGTTCCCAAGCCTAAGGCAGTGACCGGCCATGCCAGGAGAGGTGAAAGCAATGGAGTAAGCTACCTTTTTGAGTGCAATTGAAGTAATTTGGTATGAAGACGTATATCATTTTGTGAATTGATGTGATCAAAAAGGAAAAAAAGAGCAGTTACTTTCAAGTAACAGGCAGAGTCAAATTTACGTCAGAGAGGTTTTTTCCAGACTTTCGTTTCTCCCCTCCTTGCACATACTTTGATTTCCACTATATTATTTTTAACTGAACAAACAATTTACAGTGAACATTTAGTTATCACATGTGTCTCTTACATTGGTAATGGAATATGCAGATGAGAGTATTGATTTTCTTGAGTTTCTTTTGCAGGGATTAGGGGGAGGGAAGAGCTGTTATTGTTCAAACACTGAACTGCTCAGTGGCGTTCAATAGCAATACTTAATACTTGAAACCTCAGTTTCATTATTTATATGTTTAATTACATGGAGAAATCGACCTTACACTGAATAGAATCTCCAAGGAGGCTGGCAGAAGAGATAAGTTAGGCAAACATTTTTAAACTCTTCCAAAATACACAAAGATTGCCCAAGACCTGATTCTCAGTGTTATCTTTATATTCAAGAGGTACAGAACTTTAAATTTAGCCCTTTCACACCAGCTACAAGTTAAGTAATTCTATACACTGCCCAATCTGAAGAGCAAAGTGACAGAGGAATTGGTTCGCTTTTGGCTAGACCTTTGAAATATACAACCAGATTCCACCCCTTTGTGACCCTTAAACGCACAGAATGACTGTAGAGCAATACCCAGAATAATTGCCAGAGATAATAAAAGGCCTGAATGTCCTGATTTTGAACAGCACAGTAACTCATTTTATCTCGCTTCATCTCACTTCATTTTCTCCGTCAGAGTGCTGGGAAAAGGGTTAGTACTGCTAGTCTCTTCTTGTGCCTAAGAGTTCCTCTTTGTCTGTAAAATATGTCAATTCCGGGACAAATACCTGTTACTGCAAGTCATTTTCTGGTGTCTGGATTGACCGAAGCACTGAAGTGTAAAATCTTGTCAGTAGGATGTTCAGAAAGCAGAAAAAAGTGCTAAGTGCACACAAGACATATAAATTTGTTACTTTAAAAAGCCATTGTATAGGGGGAAGGATATTAAACTACCTTTGCCTGCTTTAGCTTTGACAGAGAGTCCAGTTATTAAATAAGAAGGAATGCACTTTCTTTTCCCATTTTTTCCCAGAACATGACATCTACATGGCGGCCTTAATCTGAAACACAGAAGTAGCAAATAGAGGAATTTGATATTCAGAGTTAAAAAGGCTTTCTAAATATCAGCAAAACACATGCAAGGGCTCTGCCGAGCACACATCTTTAGAATAGAAGAGAGAGGACACAGCTGATGCTTGCACAACCGTGTGCTTTGAGAAGTTCTGTAATTAGTAAGTAAGCAAATCTGTGGAAGGTAGACAAGTGAAAGCTGGATTCCTTGCGTCCTCCGGCTGGATTGTCTGGTTCTCGTAGAGCATGAACCCTCACAGAAACGCCTCCTGCAGTCAGACACTCTCTCATCCATTTGGGAGAGAATTCTGATAAGCACTGTGTTTGCACAGTAGCCTTTCCCTCAGCAGAGGCATTAAAAGCATATCTCTCTCTTGCTGTCGAGAGGATCTCTTTCTTCTTCTCAACAATCCACTTCCATGAAACCTGGAGTGGCTTCCTGAGGCTATATCCCTGAGGCTGCAGCTGCTCTGCCGCATTTGACTGAAGCTGAGCAGCAGCTCCAGAAGTAAGGTTGAACAGTGGACTAGGAGATAAAAAGACATCACATAAACCTCATGTCCTTAAGAAAGTGATTACTAAGTAATTCAAACAAACTCATTTACCTCACAGCTTACCAGCCTGGAGCCCTCAGTTAGAGAACTTGATACAGGGTTAATATATTTGAGGAGTTAATTCATTCTGACCACTGCCTGTATCATTTCTGTGGATGCATGAGTTAGCTATTTCCTCTTCTCCCTTCACACAGAAGCTCTCCGATAGTCTGCAGACCCATCTGTTCTAACCTACCCAGGTCACTTCGTAGCTGAATTCCATCAAATTGCTTAAGGTTAGATTCACAAAATTGCATTTCTGCATTTTTTTAGATAGCAAGGTAGATATTAGGGCTTAATCTGGAAGTTAAAGGAAATAGTGTCACCAAAATTTATTAACAAAAATATCAGAAATGAAAGGGAGGCAAGGAGGAAAGTGTGCTGTCAGCTTGGAGGATAAGCACCCGTAAAACAGAGAAGTACAGAACTCAGTGTGGAAAAGACAGGGCTAAAACTGCAGCAGGGCTGTGCAAAGGCTAAGGGAAGGCAACTGCCAGATGACAGCCTGGTGAGGAGGAGGAGGAGAAGGAGAAGGAGGAGAAAAGGGGAGCTGATCTGCAACAAGCATGTGCAGAGGTGCACTGTCCAAAAATGAAGAAGCCAGGCAAGTTGCCTCAGAGGGACGGCTGAGGCTTTCGGGACACTGGATACACACAGGAAGGACACCCATGCTGGCCATATGCAACTTGCAAAGAAGCCCCGGTGCAGTGGTGGCCACCCTGTGCAGGAGTGGTCAGAGCCCACAAAGGCAAGGAGAAAAGGTGGAAAGAACCAAAAAAAAAGTTGGAGAAATAACACAGCTGAGCTGGCGGTGATGAGCAATTTAACAGTGAGATGGTGGAGGCTGAAAAAGACACTCAAGAGGGATGACAGACCTTGAGGAGGTGAAAATTCACTGAAAAGGGTGGAAGAGGGGGGAGAGTGAAGAGCTGGGGGAAAGAGAGTGCAATACATTTAAGCACGCTTTTCATACCTCAAGAAATTGCTTTCATTTTCAAGATGTCCAAAGAGTGGAGAAAATTGTCATTTTCATGATAACATACCTCTTTCTATATATTTCTAAACTATCAATTTTTCCACTCAGAAAGACTATCTCTCAATATCAGTTGAAACCTTTTTAGAATCTACTGTAAAATACAGCACACCATCTATATGTAATTAAAGGAGGAGCAGAAAGCCTAGTGCCCAGGGAGGAGAGGAGAATACTCAGTCACAAAAGGAACCAGTCATCTGTCCTTCCCTTTTGGCACAGCTGAACAACTCCACGTCTCACAGTTAACAAACTGTTGGCTTCCTGATGTGTATGCAACTCCTCTTTGAAAACAACATATATCCAGCACATCAGAGCTTTCCAAAACCTGTGGCAAAGCAATTAGAAAGAAAATTGGCACATTATCGATTGCAAACTTGGCAAGGTCTTATGCAGTTACTTACAATGATTATACTGCTCCCTTTCTCTCCACTAATTTTCCACTTGAGTAACCAAGAAATCTGTTTGGTTTAAAGACAGAGTGTGTGTGACAACTTTGTTACCCAGTTGTTGTGCTCAGGAATTCTAATGTATCTATCTGATGTGTCAGGGAAGACTTCCTGATGCTCTTTTTCTAGCAAACTTAGGTAGCTTCTTGCAACTATCTCAGTGCTGGCTCCACAGGATACGCGGTGGTCAAGCTGATCAGCCTGACAGTAAGCTGCCTTTTTTTTTTTACTTGGCAAAATTGTGCTTCTTCCCACACTGTTAAAACAGAAAGGATGAGTAAACAGTTTCCAGGCTGATATTGGTGTGGAATGCTGTAAACGAGCATGCAATCTGCAAACAGTATAGTAGTTACTACCCTCTAATTGAGCTTTCTTGTTGCTGCTAACCAATTCTACGTAAGACACATACAACACATAAAACACTACATAAAACATAAACTGTTACTATTCAGCAAATGAAAAGATAAGCAGCATTTCTTCATCACAATGAGTGGGAAAAGAATGCTGAATATATTTAGAAAACTTTAGCGAACCTCTACACAGCTGATCCAGTTAAAAATTTACTTCTGGACATGATGAGCACTACCAGAGTTCCTCTCAAATGATAGAGCATAAGAATATGGAGACTTTTAATTATAACTCCTCAGGATTGCGTTTCCAGGACTCTCAGTATAATGAGGAGACCCTTTGCCCAGCAACCTACAAGCCACGGTTCTCTGATGATTTGACCAGCTCTGAAATGAAAACCAGAACTGAGACCATGCTGATAAACTCATTATGTTTCACCACCCCAGAGGGACCCTGGTATACCTGCTCACTGGTTATAACTTGAGGAAACAGGGACGTTGACTTCTACCCAAACTGTAGAGCACATGACAAGATTTTGAGGCAGTAAATGCTTAGATCCAAACTGCGGGGGATTTTTCAGCAATAGTTAACGCTGTTCATCACCCGCAGAAAAAATCTGTCTAGAGATACTGAGAGATAGGAAATATTTCTGGCAGCTGCTGAGAACTTGCAATCAGTTATTGCATCTTACTCCATCCTCACGAACCGGAAATTCTTCAGGAGAGAGCACTGAATAATATGTTTTTGGACATGAAGGTAATGCAACATAAAGGTTTCAATAAGAATAATCCTTGGTCCACAGGCTTCAGCACTAACTCTGCAGTGACTTGTGGCAGTCCCTAGAGCTATACATTGCACCAACAGGGCCTGGGAGGAGTGGGTCAACTGGACAGAAATGGGCAGTTTCCATTAGCACTTTTTTTTATGACGAGGAGTGAATCTCCCCAATGACCTACTCTGGCTGACCCCTGGCGTGCCTTGGAGCACATGAGCCAGTTGTTCTCAGATGACCCTAACCAGAGAGGCATCTCAGCAGCACACCCAACACCGCAGCCACTCATGGGCATGGGGGCACAAGGGCTGCAGAGGAGCTGGCCTGCAGCAAAACCCCCTACTGCGCCTGGTGCAGGTCTCCACTTTGCAACACCAGCTGCCTCGCTTTACTCCTGGTGCACACTACGAGATAAACAGATGCAGTTGAAGATCTCCAGTCCCTCTGGAGGGATGGATGTGCCACATCAGGGAAGAGGAGGATGGCCAAATGGTCAAGTGCTCTCTAGTGGTTACAGCTTCCCAACCCATAACTCTTTACTAGGCATTCAAAACTGATGCATCAAGTGGAGAATTTGGTGAATCAGGACAGGGGTGTGGTGGGTTCACATGGCGGCTTTATCAGTGTTGCTATTTGCTACTTTTACCCTGGTTTATTTTAGTTTACAGTCAGGAGAACATGCAGCATCTACCACCCCAAGGAATGCCACTGCCTGGAGAGTCACTGCCTCTCCCCATCGTGTCGATGACAGCCATAATCAATTCCCGGGCCAGGCCATGGAAGTGCTTGGAGAAAGGCAGATGAAAGTCAGTTCCTACAGGTTTGCATCATGTCTGTCACACTGCAGAATCCCCAGCAAAATAAACCTTGTGTCTCTTTCAATTCTACAAACTGATATAACAGCAGAGGGAGGTTTGTAATACCGTCATTTATTCTCTCTCAGCAATGTCCACACAGAGTTTGCTTACTCAAGCATTGTACAAGAAGGGTCTTGCTCTGCCTATAATGCTGCAGCTGCATCAAAAGAAAGGAGATATAGCTTGCTTGCCCTTTGTGTGGGACAGCGCAGCAGTGTTTGAAGAAGCCTGTGTTCTCTTTCAAATAATGGTACTAACAGCTTATTCAAGACAGAGTCCTTGATAGAGACAGCATCAACAGAGGATGTGAAACTGCTAGTTCTGTGCTGGAATACAGAATTTTGCTGTGTTTGTTGGCTTTTTTTCAGTTTTCTGATAGATGTTGTTCTCACTAATGTCACCAGTGATATTGTCAGAAGAAAAGAAGAAAGGAACCAGCAAAACAATCATGTATACAACAGGAAAAGGATAATAGCTTCCACCCGTAAAAACAATTCTCTAAAGCATGTAATAAGAAAAACAGGACAGAAGCAAATAAAACACATTTCCTCAGAGGTGATTAAATAGAACTGTTCTGCAGGTAGAGTTAAGCAATAGGGATTTCAAGCACAGCTGTCAAAGCTTGAATGTCTGCTGTTCCCCCGTGCCCTCCTCCCACAATATCTGGATGCTGCAGGTTCATTTCAAATTAAGCTGCTTTAAAGTAGCCATGACTAGTTACTCACTGAAAACTGAAAGTTTATCTTTAATGGCTTCTGGTTTTCTAAGAGATTGTTTAAATATTGACATATCCTAACAAGGATTTTATTCTGCTTAAAAAGACTTGGTTTTACTGGTGAGGACTCTAACTGCGAAACACAGTATAATAAGAGGTTGACTCTGGTCCTGAAACGACTTAGGCATTGCTTAACTTTCTCATAGTTAATACTTCATAATTCCCTTGACAGCTAGTTAATTCAATTTTTGTTCTAAAAAACAAAACCTGGACATGAATGATTCATTTTTGTGTTGAAGGGATTTTAGTTTTTAATACCACTAGTGAAGACATTTACTTGCAGTCTTCTCATATGGTAGAACTACATAATGGACCTGAAATATTAATGCAAATTAACCAGTCACAATTGCTTGCATATATTCCTTTTGGCAACAATATGTGTTAGTGATTAAGTTATTTTCTTTTGAGCAGGAGAGCATCATTTTTAAGAATATATTTCTTCAGTCTTCACTGACAAAACAGATCTTTAATTTTTCCTAAATCTACCACTGATCTTTGACCCAGATTTGAAAGATTATCAGGTCATTTCCTGTTTCTCATTTCTGACAATATTGACTCATGAAATCATATCAAAATGTTTTGACTTGATTTTGGCTAGCCTTAGCTTATCAGAATTACTCTGTTATTACTGAAATATTCAAGATAATCTAGCTTAAAATAGTAGCGCTTCTGAGAAGGATAATTTTAAAAAGTCTATCAGAAATCACAATTAATTTTGTTATTTATAGCAATTATCCTTTTTATATCATGAGTAACTTGATTGCTTGCAATTGGTTCTCAGTTGTCAATGATCATGAATGGCCTTATAAGCTCTCTAATTCTTTACCAAAAAAAGGCAGGATGATCAGAATAACATAAAGAAAATTATTTTGAGATTGAGAGATAAAAATTTGTCAATTTTTATGATGAAGTCATAAAAGTATTACTTTCTTGGAATTGCTGAGAAATAATTTTTTATGAGAAAACCCTTCCTCTACCTCTAAAATGTTCTGCAATATTAAATTTGGCTTTTTTCCCTTCCAGAAAAATCCAGTCAGTAGGAAGGCTTCCCCATCTTTTTCTTCCTTTAAGATCTAGTACTCTATTTTATAACTGTTCCTTTGTATGTCTTGCTACCCATAAGCCAAAGAGGAAGAAACAAAAGCAATTTTTCATAAATACAGATTTAAGTGAAATTATCACTTCAGAAGCATAAGAACTGCACTTAAGTTGAAACTTAACATTATATTGGAAACATAATGCAAATTCTGTGAGTTCACATAAACATGTCTAAACATAGTTGAAAGGGGGAAATGACGAGCGACCTTTTGTATACACTGCAAGTCCTTAGATGGTATTTATTGCATTTTATGGCTCCAGTATTGCTGTTGGAATCCCAATATGCACTATTAAAAGGGATCAGTTTTTTAAAATTTCAGATTTGGTTGTGCAAGAATACTGCATGAAGCTGCTAAGCAGAGTAGTAAAAATAGAGATGTTAAATGTTACTCCTGAATAGTTTTTATACGGCATTGCAATCTGTGCTGTTAAAAATCACATCACTTCAGACAAATTTATAACAAGGAGGGGCAGACAACATCTGATAAGGGGGGAAGACAAAAGAAAAAAATAAGAAGAAAGATGCCAGACAGAATACAAAGTTGAGTCTTTTACATTTTTCCAATAAAATTTTGATAGAAAATAGTTTCTTTGACATAAAAATTGACAGATGCTGAAGTTTAAAAAATAAATCACACAATTGCAAATATCTTAGAGAAAGAAGTTTCATCACCATATTTATTATTATAGTTTTTATGTGGGTTATACAAACTTTAGGAGTCAAGAAACATGTTTTGGTCTCCCAGGATCACATGCTGAAGTAGAATTGCAGGATGAAGTCTCTCTAAATAATTCAAGAATATGCTTTCTGGTAAAGGAAATAGCACACAAAGAAATAGTGTCCATGTTGAAGACAGTTAAAAAACACAAAGTATTCAATTCAATGAGTCCTTCACTATTGCGATGTGTTGAAGGTGATGAAGATGATGATTACATATAGAACTGGGACACAGAGCTGTTTGAGACATTTAGGGACAGGAACACATATAGTAGATTAATTTTTAATGAATATTTGTTAAGAAGATTCAGTCTTTCTCATCTCCACAGCTGACAACAATCGATAAGGGGAAGGCACCACAATGTGTTTGTAAGACAGGCAAATTTGCTTCTGAAATACTAAGCTTGAATTAGTCCTGGTAGTCTGCGTGAAGAAGCTTCACAGGCACACCAGAAAGCTGCTAGCTCACATCGCAGTTCAAATTCAAGGTAAAAGCTGCTGGAAATGAGCATTCTGAAGCTGTATAATGCTGGGATTCATTCCCTGTGCTCCTGGGCAACTCAGACCTCAAGACCTCCAGTAACGTCCCTGCAGACCTTGTCTCTTCTAGGTTTTGCATAAAGGCAGACTAGGGCTGGTATTGGTACACCGGCAGTTTCCAACTTCCCTTTTCTGGACTACCAGGTCAATACAGGTCAAAGACTCCCAAACAATCTTTTAATCTCTAAATTAACATGCATTGTAGGTGGTCTGTACTGTCAGTCAAGGGAACGTGCATGTGGAAGAAAACTGAAAAGCAGCTGTCGAGCAGCACCCACATCATTGTAAGCGGCTAAAACCTAATGTGCGGGGGGCAGAGGACAAGGGCTGCAAGAGGAGTGCAAGGCAGTTGCATTCCTCCAAAACATTTGTGGGAATCTACAACAGACCCAATCAGTACTTCCCTGCTCTTTTTAATTTACTTTACACCCAGAGGATTTTCTTTTAAACTCAAGAAAATAATTTGCTGTTTCTAAACAATTACCTACTTTGAAAAATGTATTCACATATCAACTAATTTTTAATTATTGTTGTTTCAAGCGCTGCAAGTTAAAACGAGGTAAGATTAATCCCCTTTGGTTGAAATAGCACCATAATTCATACATACTGTAGCTAGAAAATAATTTTTGCTGACTAAAAATATTAAATGTAGATTGAAAAGTTAACTGCTAGAAATGTTTTAATGGTTGCTTTTTGGGGACCAAATTCTGGGATCTTGATTCATAATAATTAACGTATTTCAACAGCTCAGATTCCTTCATTAGCAGGTAATGGGCCACAGCAGCAGAGTCCTAATAGCCCCAAATTTAGCTAGGGGAATGATTGCATGGACAGCGTAAAGAGGGTCCGTAAATCCAAGGACAGCCAGGGCAAGGTGATGCATTGCAGGGCTGTAGCACAGCGGTGTTCCCAGGAGGCACGGCAGTCCACAGAATTGTATGGACAGGAATGGCCGGGGAGTCAAGTATATGCATAGTTAATGTTCTGTATGCATAGTTTAGGACTAACAGTCCCATACATTTCAGTGGGGATTATTCAATATAAATTTAGCTGAACCTTGCCCTGCGTTTTGCCTATGAACAGTTAAATGTAACTGTAGCAGGCTAGGATTTGGTTGGGAACATCTAAACCAGTGTTCTCATGGTATCAGGGCTGCAGACCCAGAGCGGAAGCAGAATGTGTAAAATTAATATTCTCCAGTGTATATACAGCCTGCTTGCTGGCTAAGGTGCATGGGTAGCAGATCAAATTCGGATTAAACTGCAAAATATATTGACCAGCTGGAGCAGTATGCATTGCAGACAGCAGTGTATTGTTTTCCTTTAGTAAGAAGTTTAACTAGGAACAGAGCTGCACAGTCCAGCCCTGCAGAAGCCCTCACAAGGCTCTGTTGAAACAAGAGAGCAGCAAGCTGAGCAGAGGGCAACTTGTGAGACAAGGCAAGTTGCAAATGCTGCATAAGCAATATGGAGACCCAGTTAGGCATCTTTTTAAGAGGAAAAGTTTAATGTTCTGATTTTAAAGTATATGAATGTATATACACAGAGATTTTGTTATGAAGAGACAAACTAAGTGTAAAATGTTTAAAACTTGTGTTACATGACTAGGAGGCATTGCTGAAGGAATCAAAGTTACTCAAGGGTTTAAACCCCACCCTTTGCATTTCAGACATGGGTTTCGGCATGTTGTAGTATGGTTAGGAGCCTGCAGGACTGATCCAGAAATTACGCAAGTAAGTAGAAGTCTTCCCGATGATACAAATGGGTTTGGATGAGGCCCCAGGTCTCATAGGCAATAGCCCATGTCCAGACTCCAGAAAAAACGTGGGATAACATGACACGTGTGTGTGTGTGTGTGTGGTGAGGAAGCAGCACAAATCTGGATCCTGCTGTAAAATTAACAGGAGAAGCAGCTGATGAGCCAACCCACACAGCTTTAGACTCTTCTGGATATTTAATCTTGTATAAAATATAGAGCTACAAAGAAGGAAGAACTGTTATCATAGTAGAGTCATAAGCAATACCACTTGAACGTGATTTTTTTTTCAGGCATAGTAACACCACAGCACTAATTCTGGGTTTAAATTATTAGTACAGGTTTTTCCTCTACCTGTCCCAAGAGCAGGCATTGCTCCAGTGAATTGCAATGCAGAGACAAGACAAATATACTTCACCTGAATATGGACTTTAGCCTAATAAAATGTTAGATAATATACAATAGCATCTCTAAGACATATACGAAGAAAAACAAAAGGCAAATTCAGCTCACATCAAAGTTTAAACACACAAACCTTATTTTCTATCATTTTTTGCAGCTTTTATTTCCATATTGCCCTGTGGTTCAAGTTAATGCTTTTGTTCTAGCCAATATTTTGCTAGAAAGATCTTAGATAGACCACAAGGAAGTACAAACCTTGTACTTGTTCATAAATTTGATGAAAGTATAGCTTAATAGTCCTAGCCATGTCCTGAAAACTTAGTCATTTCCACAGTTTCCCTTAAACTATGGACTATTGAAAAATTACACTCCCAGAGAAGCTAAATATGCCACCTCTAGCTATTGTGTTTACTAACTTTAATTTGTTCTTCTGAACTTCTGCAGAAAAACAATTTTGTCTCATTTAGAGAACAGAAAAGAAGACACTTACTCTTAGAAGAATATTTTTCTTTCTGCTCTTTGCAAGAATGAAAGAGTAGAAATGTAATGTTGGCCAAGGAGTACTGTTTCTCCTCAAAGATAAATAACGTTGCTTTGTTCATCTTCTAGCAAGCGCATTGTGGGTAACTTCCTTATCAAAGGCTCTCCGTTTTCCTCTTAAAACCTTTGTTCAAAAATTTCAAACTTCTACAGCATCTCTAAATTATGGATGAGAAAGTGCCCAAGAATGTTTTCTGTTGTTAAAAGCTCCTGTCTGATCTGAATAAAAAAAGATGAACAGCTAAAATTCAAAACTACCGTTGTGATTGCAGAATCTCTTTTCCACCCTTAACACCACCATCCTTTCCTAAAAGCACCGAAGTCCCACTGAGGAGAAGATTGTTCTTGTGAGATAACAGCCAGGATCCTGAAAACCACTGTATGAAGCATATTCCCATAACAAAACATAAGCTGTGTGGTAAAGAGAGAGGGCACCTTTCACAAAAAGAGGTTTATAGTGTGCCTTGTTGACTGTATCTGATTGACGATATCACACTAACGTTTTAGCTGCGTGTAATGTAAAAAAAAAATTAATCTCACTTTACCTAATGTATATTTTTGCCTCAGATCTTTGTTGCAATAGGTGATTTTGAACTCCATAGGATAAAGGTAAATTTCATGCCAGTGTATATAGAGTGAACTCAATGGATCAGATGTCTCAGTTTTGGCTCTAACTTACTTCTGCAAGTCCACACCAGGTTTCCCCATGACTTACAGTTTCTCCTCAGTGGGTTATGTAAAGCTGAACTAGTGATCCCAGTTCTTAACAAAGAAGGTGAGAGTACACTATAGCCTGCAGTTACTTACTGCTGCAGAAACACCAAAGAAGGGGATTGGCAATCTTCCCGAGAAACTGCCTCCGTGAAGCCAGGACCAAAAGCTGTGGATACGGCCATGTGCAGATTCCCATTTTGTGCCACCTCTGTCATTAGAACTTTTGCATTTCCCATGCTTGTAATCTGACAACTTTAATGAACAAATGCGTAATAAGAAGAGTACAATGCTATTGTGTGTCTTAGCATTTAGCCAGTGCATTTTCAGAAGGGACACTGTTCACCAAGCCATAATGAGTTTAAATTCATGTAATCTATTTGCTTCCCTTATTCTTCTTAGTCTGTGCTACTATCAGGAGATCAAATTAAATGGAATTTCAAACAGTATTTTGCAAATGTCTTTGTTATTAGCAACTACTTGTCAATGTGTTTGAACAGTTTGTGGTTTGGGCTGTTTGTGTACTGTTTGCTTCAACTATTCATTTCTCAAACATCTGCTAGGTCCCACACTATTGTTTTTCCTCTCCAAAAAGTATAGTTGCAATTTTAAAACCAGGGACTAGTGAATAATGGGTTTTCACTGAAAGTTTTCAAATGAATAAACATGAGAACTGAAATCTGTGAATTTTTCAAGATTCACGAAGATTTTTCTGAATACAGTGGGGTAAATATGAATTGTTCAACTTCTACTTTTTTGCTGCTTTGGTTCATGAAGATGTTCCTGAATCAGTTTGTTCTTAGCAGAGCAGCTCTATCAAATGAGAGAGACAACATTTGGGCAGGAAATATGTCTGTTAATAAGTCAAAGGAATGAAGTTGTACCAACTCAAATTTTTAAATACTTTGACAATCCACAGATAGAGTCATCTAAAGTAAAGTATGTACAAGTTTTTTTTGGCGAAATCATACGAGGATGAATCGCATGATTATGCTATTTACCGCGGGACAGAATCCCAGATATAAGAGAATTAGTAGTCAATATTAATCTAATAGCCTCAAAAAGGGTTATCGGATGCACACTCTGAGACTATTAGATATTCTTCCTCATCATTTAATAAAGCTTGAATAATGTGGTCTTTGGGAGAAATCCTTCTGTATACAGCATGATGGACACAAGATAATACATTTTAAAGCAGAACACATAATTTCCTCTTTTATTGCCTTCCACCTTCCCAAATTCACACATTTTCAAAGACATAAATAAAATTTAAACTATAATTTTCAAAACCAGCCAGCAGGCAACACCTTAGTTAGGAAATACTGTAGTATCCTCCCACTTGTAAAATACTTTTGTTTCATTATCATCAATTACAGTATTCAGCATCACCATTATTAGTGCTTGATTCCACTATACAGAATCTTGAACCCAGGTTAATTTTAATGAGGAAAAGGTCACTTAAGAGCATAACTATATGAAAAAACATAATTTTCAATGGTTCAGTGCTCACTCTTCTACCGCTAGTCTAAATAAAGTGTTTGTTAACATGAATAAGTAACAAAGCTAAGCCAATCTAAATACAAAATGGTGCACAATCCAACATATACCTAAGTTAACAACTGCCTTTGTAGACATTTGGATACTAAAATTAAAATATAAACTAGGCTTTTACATTAAAGGGCTCAAGTGTTAATTGTGCTACTTGCATTTAATGAGCTATTCTGAAGAAAGAATAAACACACCGTGATATTTCTCTTGTTAACAAGGTACAACACTTTGTTCCTTGAATGCTGTTTATTCTGTTACAAGAAGTGGAAAATGTCTGTAATTCCCTGTGATTGATCCTACAATCAAACAAGGGACTAAACTTCACCCTGAAAATTTCCGTCTATGAGGAGGTGGCTGAAAAGTTTCCTAACTGTGTCATGTATACTTTAATGTTTAATTTTGTCAAGTGCTCAAAATAAATAAATAAATAAATAAAATATTCCTGTCAGCAGGTAAACCTGACTCTTCATGATGAGCAGAGGCTGGACAGTGCCTGGGAGCTGCTCAATGGTTAATGAGATGCACGAGAATTACTAGCAGAGCTTCCGAAACTGGAGAGCAATTTAAGTTACTCCAGTTTTGCTGCTGCTGAGTCACTTTTCCCCAAAATATGAATAAAAGACACGTTTCTATATTGGCTATCAAAGTGTGAGAAATTGTTGAGATGAATAGGCATATTAATTCAAAAAAATCCCACCTCATGCTTGTAGGAGGAATGCAGTGACAGACGATGCCTACAAAGATAAAAGAGAAACTCTAGCAAGGAGAGGAGCTGGTATTGACCTCCCTTTCCCAGAGGCTGCCCCAGTAAAACCCCATTCATGGATGGGAAAACAAAAGTAAGAGGGTGGGACAGGCTTCAGTGGAATTTTATACTCTTCCCACAAAATGCTTTTTGCCTTCCTGGCTCCATGGAAACACAACAGCCAGTGGTACCAAAGGGGAAAAAGAGTAGTAACCAATAGGAACAGAATTGTAAAGGAATCAGGACTGCATTATCAGACAGAAATGCAATCAATCCAGGGGTGGTGAGGTGAAAAAGTAAATGTCACCTTGGCAACCTGAGATAAACTCATGAAAAATGTAATGTGTTCCTTATGAGGAAGAAAATGACAATCAGATTAATATTGAATCAAGAGGTTTTTATTCAGGTTCTCAGTGCAGGTAAACAATTTGCCAAGTGATGTGAATACATAAAATATTTTTTCCTTCTCTTTTTGGAGTGGCCTACACATTATAGCCATCACTGACAATTCAACATGTTAAACACGTCAGAGAAATAGGCATGGAAAATGACGCTGATTAAATTTTATTCTGGTATCTGGAAAGGAGTACTGCGGTAGTGTTGTTGCATATTTTATCACTGTTTAATTTGGTTTCCTAGTTTGATTTTGTAACTGATAGAAGAGGGAGGAAGACAAAAGATTTATGATTAATATTCAACAGAAACTTTAGGAAGTGTTTCTCCAAGTCAAGTTTAGCATTTTCTGTTGTTCTTTTAAGTTTTGACTGTCGGTCTTTCTTGACTTTTAATTTGCCTCACAGAGATTTGGTAGCTTGCTGAGAAATTCACTTTTCCCTTTTGTGCACTCAATGTTAGACTCACATGCTAGGTTTTGTTTCAGTCTGAACAATAGCCCAGAAGAATATATAATTTCAGTGCCACAGTAGCTGAGACTGAGGTAAAGTTTCTTATCCCGTTGAGATGTGGCACACCAGCTTCCTGACAAGTGCTGGTTCCACGCAATATCCTGGTGATAACCAGGAGAGGAACTCAGTCGTGCTAAAGCCCACACACAAGTTGTCAATCTATAAATTCAAAATACAGCTTCGTCATTGGCATGAGAGACTTTGAAATGTAAATTACAGAAATTTCCTAAACTTCAGGCATAGGTTTTCTTTGCTTATTTTCTTTCCTGACCTTTGGCTGTATTTCAGTGTCACCCTCTAGCACTCATTATGCATTCACATCTGGATGTGCTGTGCATACACTGCTTTTATAAAGTTTTTATGCATTTGTGTTAACATTTTATTGTTTGAAATTCTCAGCAATTTTAAATCCCATTGTTCCACTATAGTTATTCCTCTGCTAGTTGTACAGACAAGTCTCTTGTATAGCTTAGCTGCAGTAGGTTTTCATTTAAGCTGAACAAGAAGAAACACTTGGATGGAATAAAAATAAGTAGCTAAACAAGGTATTGCACTGCAGCAGAGCAAATATTACTTATTAATATGTGTTAAGCTATTCTTAAAGTAATTAAATAGTCAGATTTTAAAGCCACCAAAGGATCAATTTTGATTGTTTATTCCGATTCGCTGAGACAGGTCATGAATTTTTGTCCAGCAGTTCCCAAACCTTTGCAAGAACTGCAAAATCAGCTTCAAACTAGGCTGTTAGTGAGCAACCTACCGCTGATATTTAAGGAAAGCTGGGAAACTGTGGAAACTGTAGCACGAGGCCTTAGGTTAGAAAAAGCTCACATCTATCATTTTTCACTTAAATATGTATTTGAAGTTAAAACATATCATAGAATCATAGAATCATACAGGTTGGAAAAGACCTCTAAGAATGTGTCCAACCGTCAACCCAACACACCATGCCCACTAAACCATGTCCCTAAGGGCCTCATCTACACGTCTTTTAAATACTTCCAGGGATGGTGACTCCACCACTTCCCTGGGCAGCCTGTTCCAAGGCCTGACCACTCTTTCAGTAAAGAAATTTCTCCTAATGTCCAGTCTAAACCTCCCTTGGCGCAACTTGAGGCCATTTCCTCTCGTCCTATTGCTAGTTACTTGGCAGAAGAGACCAACCCCCAACTCCTTTCAGGTAGTTGTAGAGCGCGATGAGGTCTCCCCTCAGCCTCCTCTTCTCCAGGCTAAACAACCCCAGTTCCCTCAGCCGCTCCTCATAAGGTTTGTGCTCCAGGCCCTTCACCAGCTTCGTTGCCCTCCTCTGGACACGCTCCAGCACCTCCATGTCCTTCTTGTAGTGAGGGGCCCAAAACTGAACACAGGATTCGAGGTGCGGCCTCACCAGTGCCGAGTACAGGGGCACGATCACCTCCCTAGTCCTGCTGGCCACACTATTTCTGATACAGGCCAGGATGCCATTGGCTTTCTTGGCCACCTGGGCACACTGCCGGCTCATGTTCAGCCGGCTGTCAACAGCACCCCCAGGTCCTTTTCCTCTGGGCAGCTTTCCAGCCACTCTTCCTCAAGCCTGTAGCGTTGCATGGGGTTGTTGTGGCCAAAGTACAGGACCCGGCACTTGGCCTTGTTGAACCTCACACAGTTGGCCTCGGCCCATCGATCCAGCCTGTCCAGGTCCCTCTGCAGAGCCTTCCTACCCTCCAGCAGATCAACACTCCCACTCAGCTTGGTGTCATCTGCAAACTTACTGAGGGAGCACTCGATCCCCTCGTCCAGATCCTTGATAAAGATGTTGAACAGGACCGGCCCCAGTACTGAGCCCTGGGGAACACCGCTCGTGACCGGCCGCCAACTGGATTTAACTCCGTTGACGACAATTCTCTGGGCTCGGCCGTCCAGCCAGTTTTTTACCCAGCGAAGAGTGTACCTGTCTAGGCCGTGAGCTGCCAGCTTCTCTAGGAGAATGCTGTGGGAGACAGTGTCAAAGGCTTTACTGAAGTCCAAGTAGACCACATCCACAGCCTTTCCCTCATCCACTAGGCGGGTCACCTGGTCATAGATGGAGATCAGGTTGGTCAAGCAGGACCTGCCTTCCATGAACCCGTGCTGGCTGGGCCTGATCCCCTGGTTGTCCCGGACATGGCTCGTGAGCACCCTTAAAAACAACCGTTCCATGATCTTCCCCGGCACCGAGGTCAGGCTGACCGGCCTGTAGTTCCCCGGATCCTCCTTCCAGCCCTTCTTATAGATGGGCATCACATTGGCGAGCCTCCAGTCGTCCGGGACCTCCCCAGTTAACCAGGACTGCTGGTAAATAATGGAGAGCGGCTCGGCAAGCTCCTCCGCCAGCTCCCTCAGTACCCTCAGGTGGATCCCATCCGGCCCCATAGACTTGTGAGCATCCAGGTGGCGTAGCAGGTCATTAACTTCATCCTCTTGAATTATGGGGGGTTTATCCTGCTCGTCGTCCTTGTCTTCCAGCTCAGGGGGCTGAGTAAAATATGCTGTAGACTCCAGTTCAGGAAAGTATCTCTGTTCAGAACTGCATCTGAGCATCTGTATAGACTCATACAGTGATGATTTACGCTTAGTCCTTATTTTAAAAGTACCTATTTCATACCGTTTATGTAAGATTTCAGTTAGGACATCCTTACATCCTCATCAGACTGACAAATCACAAATTTTCAATCCACTAGAAGCACTCTGCACCGAAAGGAAAGCATCTGCATATGTCTTTCCTTGGGAATAATATTTGAAGTTGGGATGTGTAACGTTTAATCTAGGCAACAGCTTTCTCAAAGACACTAATTGATTGTCACTGGCAGAGAAAAGTCATGCTTCAAATGGGTAAACATATAATGACAGCAGTTGATTGAAATACTGGTGGTTTTTCTATAACATCTAACTTGCAGTATTTTAAACAGACCACATAGATTTTTCCAGCTCTTAAACTAAGAGACAGCCCTGGGACTGAAGCCTGCAGCTGTGCACACCGGCTTCTGCACTAACCCTCCCGGTCCCTAGCAGTGTATTTATAACTGAGCTCGCTGTCGGGGCTGCTTCCAGGCACCAAAACAGACCTCGTCTCTCCAGACACATTTGTTTTCTGTCCCCAAAACACACTGGGGAATAATTTATTGCTCACCTCCCCAGCTATGTGTTTGGTCCATGACAAGCTCCAGGACCTTGGCTGTGTTCAGTGGCTGCTGGAGGACCTGGAAAGGGCCCACCAGTTCCCACATCCCCACGCAAGGTTGAGGCAGTGGCTGTTCTAGCTCATGTTGTACCTCTTCTCCGAGGACCAATGTGCAAAACAGGAGAGCCAGAAACCCTGCTTTGGACTTGGAAGCTGATTTTATTTCTTTTGCATTGCACAAGCCAAATTGAGCAAGGAAACTATCCCAGCATTAGAATAAAGTAGTAGCAGGAATGGTATAGTAGGATGTTGGAAATAAGAAAAATTCTAGCTTTTACAGAATCTGACAGTCAAACTCTATTAACACACAATCATTTTGTTTGAAGCTAGTAACTACAGTTTTATCACCAACAGTGGGGCAAACTTACCTGCTTGGTTCATCATAAATCTGAGCAATGACTTCACTTCCTTATTTAAAAATAAATATAGAAAGTCAGATTTAGTACGAGTACACACTAATGCAAATTCTTCATTATCCTACATACGCATGGCAAGAATCTCCTCCAGACTATAAATTAATGAAGAATTTAACCTGGAGAAGCCAGGAAAAAAGTGCATCATGTGTACTTAGCATTCTATTTAACTTGTCATTTGTTCATGTCATAGAGCACAAGCCAGTTGGTAAAATATTTTGGGGTTTTTTATACATGTGGGGCAGGGGATGCTATTATAAAGAAAAAAAATGTCTACTAGAATCTTAAAAATGACTATATGTTGACATATATTCCTGGAGTAACATTTTTTTTTTCCTCTATTTAACGTCAGTTCTTACAAATGTTGATTCCAAATGTCTACAAGCCTAATCTTAATAATAGGAGCAATTCATCTGTTCTCATAAGGAATTTCAAATAATACTAACACCAGCAGTTGTATACAAAAAAATGGAAAACAAGAGCATTATTTACAGCATCCTCTTGCTGTTTGCAGAAACAGTTGTGGTACATTGGAGGCTAACAACTTGAATTTGTTTTCATAAGTCATTACAGGTGATCTATAGAGGCTTGAAACAGAATTTTCCATTTATCCACTTATTTATTTTGTCTCTGAGAATAAGGAAATATAAGTAGACAAATATAACAATCTAGGAAATCTTGGTGCTTTTCTGCATCATTATCATGAGGCATTTTAAGTGCCATAAGACTGTGTACAGAAAGGTAGTAGAAGCTGTATCATCTCCTATTACAATTGCATAGAGATGAAGAAGCCTTCTGTATTCATGATTATGCTATACAGAACAAATGATGAAGCAGGGAACATTTAATTTCTTCCTCAGCCTGACAGAAGAGGAAGACTGAATATTGGAAATTTTGTATATTTTTCAAGCAATCATACCTTTCTGATAAAGTTCTAGCAACACAGACACATAAAGGTCAGGTGTCACTTGGAATGTGACTTGGGCAGACTTTTGCAGACGAAATTGCTGTGCAGTATGGCTATGACAATACTAGAAGGTGCCCTATGGGTTTCTCTGCAGTCTGGCACCAATCGCTCCCTCTCAGGCTCCTGAATGCTTATTCCTAGAATAACACCCAAGGTGAAAGAGTCCATCCTCGCCTGCCTTGTAGGTCCATCTCAAGTCCCCAGCGTTTCCAATCACAACCAAAAGTGGGGTTCATCATTCTTCGTGGTACCTAACCCACGTCTCCTGCACATCTATCACACAGTCCACAATCATTTGTCTGCTCTGTCTGTGCCATGGTATCTCACCACCAAAATAATAGGCACTGCCTGATTTACATACACTACTATCCACTAGCACCTCTTAACACAGGGGAGGATAAAAACGTGGTCCAGACAGCTGAGACCATTAGTCTTGCTTGTTGTTCTTCCAGTGCATCTGCACCTCACCCCACGCAGGGATAATTTTTGGAGCTGAGGCTCAAATGTCATGCAAGCTACATTACAGCAAGCCCTTTGCAATACTCCTACTTCCATCACAGATGTTTTCCAGTTAGGTTTCTATGGCCTAGAAATGCATCGTAATGGAGAGGGCTGGTCTTCTTACTTGTGCGGAGCTTGGGAGGTGAGGAGGAGGCAAGCAGGAACCTTGGTGTGATGAGAGAGCCTGGACACATAGGCTGTGCTATATTATATTGTCAAACACAAGATTTCCATCTATCAAATCAATCTTGGAGTTGCCTACTCCTGTTTAAGAAGAGCTTCTTGAAATTCCTGATAAGGGCTGGGTATTCTGGAAATTTCCTGCCAAGCATATCAGCTAGACCTTCCTCATGCTGCCCAAGGGCAGCCCAAATACAAGCTTTGGTGGATGAGGAAGGATTTTGCTAGAGTACCTTCTGCACATCCATAGATGGGTTTTGGTAATGAGCGTGCTGTCCATCCCCTGAGCTGCTTCTGCATCTAACCTCACAACGCAAGTAACAGGTCTATAGCACATCTCTTCCCTGGAAACCTCACCTTGCATGATGCCTAACTGATTTAGAAGACCTTAAAGAAGTTTTTAAACAAAGCTCTTTAAACAGCACCAATGGAAAATCCAGGGCTACTCTTCTTCACATTCTCATGCATTCCCTTTCTGGAATGAAGGTGTTCAAGAGAAGTGATTCTTACATACTTAATTTTACAATCTTCATGAGTCAAAGTGAGCTTAGCCCAAGCAGTTTGGCTGTAGCTGACTGATGCTCGCCTGTTGCCTCTGCTAGTCCCAGTAATGTTTATGTGATTTACAGTAAGATGCAGCAGACGTGCAGATGTATTCTGCCAAAGTCCTCATGGGGAAAAGCCTTTTATAAGTTTTTTTTAGAAAGTAACATTTGTATTGACCAAAATTGAAGGAGGCTGGTATCCTCTATAATTTGTATTTCAAAGTTTCACTACTTTAGGGAAATTTTAAGCCAGGACATAGGAAGCCAAGTTTGATCATGTGTTCTTTGGTACTTTTGATTGATCTGTGCTGTCACTTGGGATGTGACAGGACTCAAAGTCCTGTTTTCTTGAGCAGCCTTATAAGAAATTCAAAATACTCAATATTCATATAAAATGATTTAGACAGAACTGGAGAGGCTGGAAGTTGTTCTATGAATTACCAGGTGTTCTTCCTTTTCTCACCACCTGTTATTTCTTTTAGCATTATTTTTTTCATTATTGTTTCTCTCACTCCAGGGCAACATGCTCTCCTGTGATTTTTCTTTCAGCCTGCTTCTCAAAGGGGAGCCATGCAATTTGCCTGGCACTTTCCTCCAGCTACTCCCTGAAGTCCTCCTACTTTTCTCCGTGTACACGTTCCTTCCTCTATTTTGCCATTTGCTTTTCTATAGCTGTATTTCCTTCAGCCCAGGCTTCCAACAGGGCTGTCTTCCTCTGGCTGAAATATCTGCCAAGTATCAACATGGAGGAAGTGACCTAAGTGAGATTGTGGGGGCTCAAAACCAGAAGAGTTATTGCAGATCTGCTTAGCTACAGTAACTAATTCCCCTTAGTGCAGAAGGCAACTGAAGGAGGATTAAGCTAAACCATACCTCAGTGTTCTTGCTGAGTGTGAGGAGCATAGGCAAGTATGGCTTCTGCAGCCTGATTGCAGAATAAAAGCATTATAAACTGCTATACTGGGATTGTGTGCTCAAACTTCTAAAGAGCTCCATTGTTTATCTTGAAACTCTTGATTAATGGCTTAATTACTGTGTCAGAATAACTTTCTGAGGAGAAACCTGATAATAGAGGCTTCTATTATCTAGTAGAGCAAGAAATGATGATGGGAAAATTTCTTACTATCTTTTAGCCTATTATTAGGAATATGGTAGAATTGTCAATAGTGATGAAGAATAAGCAGAAGTATTTACAAAAATTTTCTAATTGGTGGTTGATGCAATATAGATCATTAATTTCTCTCCTCTGATGATAACGATACTAATCAAAGATTATATTAAGCCAAAACAATAAATGTGAGACATTTTTAAATAATAGATACAAACAATTTGCATTTAGGAGCTTTAAAAATGCTTAAGAACTCTCTAAGTAATTTATGTTGACTTAAAATGTGCTTTAGAAATTTGAAAGATTAAATTGTTATGAAATTTAAAACAAGTAAACTGAATGACACAGTCAATTCTAGGCTTGTCAATCTGACACTGATCTGAATCAGATAAAGAACATCTTAGTCTGATAATAAAAAACTGAAAGAATGGAACAAATAACACAAACATCCAGAAAATAGGTCTCGTCAGCCTCTGTTGACATCACTTTTATAAGTTCAGTAGATACAAGTGAAACTGGTGGAATATCCCTAGAAGTGTGTAAGGCATTTTAATAGGTACAAAATGATGTCTTGATCAGTAGAACAAGAAAGACTGAAGGCATAAAGTCAGAAGGAAATAACATGACCACACTTGCACAACAGAGAACATGATCTGCAGACGAATCCTGAAATGAACCCACAGGTGATGACTGATATTCAGCTGGCAAAAAGGGTAAATGCACTCTTCCAGTGTTTAAACAGTGAAATATGTTGTTGGAACTTCCATATTTATTATTGTGGTAACTGCTACTGAAACACCCCCAGTTCAAGAAAGACGTTGATAATGTAGAAAGCACTGGAAAAGAATACAGGAATAAATAAGGATATGGAAAGCATGTTTCATGGAAATATGTAAGTACTTGATTCAGTTGACGAGTACTTCTTCAATTTATTTGCATATCAAAACCTAATGGCTCATATACAACTTCACCCTAAGAGAAAAGACAATAATGATCAATAGGGGTAAATCAGTTGGAAGTTTTGGTGAATTTTCTGTCACCAGAGTATTTCCTTTTCAAGGCTGGAAGTTCTCAGCAATATTGTACAGTTTGATGGTTTGCTGCCTCTAAAAGCTGTGGTCCCCATCTTCATTAAACCATGAAGAAAAACTACTTGGGGTGACGTCTGAGAGGTAAGAATGCTCCTTCTCTTACAAACAGCAAATACAACCTGGCTCAGTTAATGGAAACACAGGTCACAAGTTTTCTGCAAAGACTTTGCACCACCACAACTTCTATGTCTTTATTTTTTTCACATGGGCTCTATGTAAAAAGAAATAAGGCCTCACGGAACCATGCTGGCAGAGATAACTCCTAGTACTCCTACATGCATCCCTGGCTTTTCCTAGATGATCATTACTGCAAATCTGCATAGAATTGCTTAGTCTAAAACCTACTGCAGGCAGTGAATCTTCAGTTCAGACCTCTGTGAAATAAGATGGCCATAATCACAAGAAAAATACATAAAAGTGTATTAATGGAATAAACTCCAAGCTGTTTTACATTCCTAACATATTTAAACTGATAATTTTCAAGGGTACTGAAGGGTTTTTTTAACAAATTCAGATGAACATACTTCAGCATTTTCAGGTTTTTTTGCAAGTCTTAAATTGCATTGTTCTTGATGCAGATGGGTGAAACAAATGAGTGTAAAGTTCTACCTGCGTGCTACCCAAACACATTTGAAAGCGTGACCTCAAAGCTCTTAGTGAGATAAAACAGCACCATAATTTGTTAAGAGGAATATGTGTGCCATGTTATGTAAGAAAGTTAAAGAAAAAGAGGAGGGAAGAATAAAAATTATTTTTTTACAAACTTAAATTCTTATTTGTTTTGAAAAGAGGGCTGGGAAAACTTCTTAGTAAAAGATAAGCAGCGATGTTACTTCAAGTACCCTGTGTTTAGTCATGTATATAACCTAACCTTACCTTTGAATTAACGTGCAGCGCTTTCATATTAGCTCCTTTCAAAGGCTTTACGGTCATACCAGTTTTTAGATTCAAAGTGCCAATATGCTAAACAGTTGCAGTCACATCTTAATTGATAGTACTAAGAGGAATAGATGTAAGTTACTAAAACATGGCCCATGCTTGGACTAATCACATGAATATTGCAGGCACACATTATTCTGCTCAGGGAAACATAAAATTTCATTGCTAATTGTTCATAAAAGGTTTATTTAACTGGAATTTACATTTCTTTAAGTGACACTTCCAGACAGAGAATGTCTAATCTCTCATTAAAGTACCTTTTATTAATAATTAGTTAGTACGTATCAATTAATTTGTCAAAGACAATTTTTTTCCCTTCACCCTATCCTTTTTGTATAATAGCTTGTCTGCATAAACTCGTTTTTTGTCTTCTGTTCTGAAAAGTGGTTCTTAGGAGACAGGTAAAGAATAAATTATAAAAAAATCCAGAGTATATTCACTAATGCTGAGCCAATCTTGTTAATGCCAGATTGAATAGAGAAAATCTAGCATAAAGGAATTAATTACCCTGATTTTAGACTCTGTGTGGCCTCAAATTAAAATGCCTGAAACAGGACCATACTTCTCACTATGAATACGTTCCTGCTGCAATAAGCTCTTGTGCAGTAAACATAAATCAGGGAAAATGAGATCCCATTCTGAACCATTTTACACCACAGCATAACTGGTAAAGCCAAGGAGGGAGGGGCAAGGAGATTGATTCCATTAAGAACTGCTTCAAATCAGTTTCACAGCAAGAAGTCAGAGCTTCCCTGACCACGAGAGATCTTCATGTTCTTAACTCGTTCCTGTGAATCAACATCTTTACTTTTTATAATTGCAGAGAGCAATGCTGGATTCCTAACATCCGTTTTGTATAGCCTGCCTTCAGTTAGAGACAGATGTATTCATTATTAATCCGGGTATTATTTTTGTTCCTTTTATTTGTGGTGCAGTCAATGCCAACTGCTGGATGGCCAACCAGCTACTTGATATGGCAAAACAACGCATGGGGCAATTGCTGCCGGTCAGGAAAGGGTTCAAGGCTATCAGCTCACCAAGCCTGTGCACTGGGGTGCTGAAGAAGTGCGATCAGGCAGGGCCGGAGCAGTGTGGGAAAGAGTGGCTGCTCACAGGTAAAAAGCAGAAGGGGGAAGGGAGGGCAGGAGGTACTCCAAGAGTGGGAAGCCCTGCCATACACCTTTGGCTTGAAGGTATTTGGGGTGTATATAGTATCTATATAAAGAACAAAGACCTGGCTACCCCATGAGGGTTGATTTACCAAGATGAGGATTTCAATGAAAAGCTATACCTTATGCAGGATGAAGACTCTTTACCCTGAGACAGGAGTGATGGTGTGCTGTATCTTTGGACAGAAAGCAAGAAATCTAATTGTCTCTGAAGCATGTGGGCTGCCAGTAGCTGGAGGCAAGCCTTGAAAGGATGCCATTAATATGGGTGGCCCATTCTTCCAAGATGTTTGTTTGAAATGTCTGCTCTTGGCATGTGTTACAGTGAACTTAGGAAACTTCATCATTAGCTGGGCTCACATCCTATATGATGAATGTACCGAGACTCCAGAGATTGAAAAGCAAAGGGAACACGAAAAAGCAGTGCTGAATGCTTCTTTTTAACTAAAAAGAAATTGGGTAGAATAGACAAACTGGAAACACTGAATACTGGAGGGCTGAGCCTTGAACGAACTAGCTCTCTGTCAGAAACTCTGGGAGATGCCTTTGCTGTTGAAAATGTACGGGGTTACAAGCAAATTCAAACTTTTGCCCATACGTACCAGGCAAAACTCCTTAGAGTGCTAACAGGTGAGAGTTGAAGCCTTCAGCATGCGGGAATAAAAGTACTACTGGCCCCTGCCCTGGCTGCCTGTCCTGCGCAACGTGCTATGTTAGTACAAGTACGCTACATACTGGAAGCATATAGGTACATCTCCATCCTGCTCCATCCCGCTCCATCCCCTCTGCTGGAAGGCTGGGGAAGATGGCTGGCATGGCAGTGACCTAACCGCTCCTCACTCCTGAGATAAAATGGCCTCAAGTTGTGCCAGGGGAGGTTTAGATTGGATATTAGGAAAAATTTCTTCACCAAAAGGGTTGTCAAGCATCAGAACAGCTGTCCAGGGAAGTGGTTAAGTCACCATCCATGGAGGTATTTAAAAGACGTATAGACGTGGTGCTTAGGGACATGGTTTAGTGGTGGACTCAGCACTGCTAGGTTAACGGTGGGACTTGATGATCTTAAAGGTTTTTCCAGCCTAAACAATTCTATGATTCTATAGGGGGATACAGTATTCTTCAGCTCCCATGATTGACTTTTTATTCCCCATATCTTTCCTGGGCATTCCTGAGAAGACCAGTTCCTAGGATTTTTAAGGCACAAAGTCAGGCTGAGAACTGCAGGATTTGGTTAGGATGACTGGGAATGTGATGGAAACTGTGTGGAAATCGCTTTTAAATTACCATTTAGTGGGATGCAAGATAGGCTTTGTCTCCCTTTTTCTCTTCTCCTTTCCTACTTACTTATTTTTTGAACATTTGATAATTACCTAAGTGAGGGAATACAAAGTACTGATTTGTGTTTTTCAGTCTGCCAACATAATAAATGTTCACAGAGTTTTATTTTTAATCTTTAACAATAGAAAAACAGATGGTATGAGTAATTTTGTAGTGTCCTGTGCACTATCAGTATTCTCAAAATGGTATGTACACTAACCTTAACACAATCTCACAGCACGGCAGGGAGGGGAGGGGGAACATCGTGGCAGCTGTGTCGGTATTTTTGTTAGTGTAGTGGCCATTTCTGCATGCACAGATTCAGACAATCAGAGAAAGACTCCTCGAATTATGTAGGTTGGAAGAGACCCCTGAGGCCACCTTCTCCATCCTCCTGCTCAAAGCAGGGCCTGTTAGAGCAGGTTGCTCAGGGCCACATACAATCAAGTCTTGAATATCTCCAAGGATGGAGGTCACACAGACTCTCTGGTCACCCGCTCTATTGTTTGGCCACCCTCATAGTGAAAATATTTCCTAGTGTCTAATGGGAATTTCCATTATTATAGCCTCTGTCTGTTTCCTCTCATCCTATCACTGTGCAACTCCAAGAAGAGTCTGGCTCCATCTTCTCTACAGCCACCCACTACATAGTTGCAGACAGCAATAATATCTCCCCTGAGCCTTCTGTCTTTTAGGCTGAATAAACCCATTTCTCTCAGCCTCTCCTTGTATGCCATGTGCTCCAGCCACCCCCCAAACATCTTGGTGGACCTCCATGGCACCTCAGGCATCCTCCAAAGCTGAAATTTTCAGTGTAAACTCTGCTTCATAGAACATGTGATTCCCTTGCCCAGCTGATCCAGCCCCTGATCACATCCCACACAGTCAGACAGCAAATAATGCTAAACCTTCATAAACAGGACCCGCATCTTACATGCCAATTTTTCTCAGTATTTACTCTCACAGACATTTTGGGTCACCTTTGGGGAGCCTGTAACACCTAGAGGCCTGATACTTCATCTAGTTCAGAAGGAAAATGTCAGAGCCACAGCACAGCTAGGGAAAAATATCTGCTTGACTGAAGTCTCTCCTCCTTCCCAGGAAGTGTTTAGACAGTCTCACGTATCTCCCCTCAACCTACTCTCTCTTGGGTCTTTTGTGGTTTCCAACTCCTCATACTTTTCAGATCTGATTATTTCCATTACTTTCCTATTTGTCAATAGTCTGTGGTTTTTTAAAGTGGAATAAAACTCAAAAGCCTAAAGTTAGTCATTTACTCCTGTTGGACATGAACAAAACAGTGACAGTTCTTGACATGTGGTGACTCCATCTGCATGGGAGTTCAGCTACTGGACTTAGATATAGCTCCTTCTTGCATGGGGCTAAGCTAATCCTTTACGCCTTGTGCAGAAGACAACATTAGTTCAATCAAATGGAAGTTCATCTAACATGCCTAAAAGTGTTAGCTGTCTTCCTTAGGGCTGCACCTTGAATGCAGGGGCATGTGGACTTACAAATACTGAGAAGTGATTATTGTAATAGCCAACGTGAACTGGAATTACAAGCCAACCAAGGGATTTCTTTCTTTCTATGCACAGTTCATTTCGTAATTGTTTTCCATACAAATGTGATGTGAACTTGGCCTTAATCAACCACAGGCTGTATTTCATGCTCATTCTCTTGGAAAGTGCAAAACGTGTTGTTCCAAGTTTGCAAATTTAAGTATAAATTTATTTCAGTTCAAGGGGAAAATTATTAATTTAAGAGGAAATATGGCTTATACTTTGGGTCTTCTTTTTGTTTTCTTGCCTGTCACTGAACAACTATGGCTTTTGATGTAAGTGCTGTCTCATGTCAGTGCATCAATAATCTTAAGTGGCTTGCTGGGGTTTTGTACAAAACATTTAAGGATAGAGGTGGATATACAGCATATTTGCTACGCTAGTGATTTAAAAAGACACATTGCCTCTAAAGCTGCATTACTTTTCGTTCAAAATCCACTTTAGTGAAAGTATATAATTTGAATTCTTTTAACTCATGAGTACAAACAATTCATCCTTGTATTCTTACATGGCATTTCTGCCACTCATTTCCTCTGTTTGTATTCCATAATAACTTTTGTTTTCTCTGTTGCTTCTCCCTAGCAATTTATTTCATTTATCCTTAAGTGCATCCAAATATTTGATCACAAAACTCAAATAGCAGCTCTGCCAATTAGAGGGAAACAACTTTGATGTGCCTGATTACAGATGAAACAAAACCAAATGTGGGTACTTACAAGAAAGAATATCAAGCAGAAAGACAAACAGCCAAGATAACAATCTTTTGGTTGTGAAGTCATGACAAATTCAGAGGGATGAAGAGGTCACATCCTACGGAGGCAATGTGAAATAAAATAAATAAATATAATGAAATGGAGTAAGATTGATAGGCAAAAGAAAATGCTGAAAGTAATTAGTTTTTGATTCAGGAAAGTTCTTCCTAAAGGAGGTTTACATAGAGGGCTGTTGTATAATACTAAATAGCAAAATTGTCAGTGACAATGATTGTCTGGCAATACATGCTCAGTATGTGTCAAAATAAATTAGTTGGAAAGTAGGATTTGGAAAGAAAAATTTAAATTGATAACAAAATTAAGTAACAAATCAATGGATAACAATGAAAAGATTTAATTTAATTTAATTTTTTTCCTTTTCTATGAAATCCTTTGATAATGTTTCAAAATAAAGAAATCAAAAATAAATACATTTCTTGAATATTTTAAAAAGCAGAATAGTCCCACAATAATTTCTTATCCTCAATGTGCTACATGCAGGGCCTAATCCCAAAGCCATTTGATGTTTTAGGCTATCTCTCTATGGATTTTAATGGTGACGGGATTCCTAAGGTCCTTTGAGCAGGCATTCCCAGTCTGGGACACATGTTACCAGTAGGGTAGGGAGCTTATCCTGTTTGCTTCCTGATACTTCTAACACAGGTGATATCACAGTAACAAAACACAGGAACTGCTGTCCAAGCGCCCTTGTTGCGTCTTTGTTCCCTTTTCACCAAAGCTAATATGAAATATGAGGTAAATTCAAGGAATGAAATAAAGATTAAAAGTTGAGGTGTGAAATAATAAGAGATTTATGTATAAAGGGATAGAAAAAGTGGGGACTGTTTAATCCAGGGGAGGGAGGGCAACAGAGCAAAAAGGTCATCCAGAGCCCTGTTAAGGAAAGACCTTCATGACCACAGATTTTTGTCATATTCCTAACACAACCCATTAAAACTCACTGGAAAACTACATCCTATTTAGTGCATTGACACATCTTGACAGGAGTCAGAAATATTCTTCTTCTTCATTTTTAACAATAAATAAATTGTCCAAATGTTCATTTAACGCCAAACAGAATTCATCTGATCTTGAAAACTAAACAGTTCTAGACACAGTTTTTGGCCGGGAGATTTCCCAGATGCCATAAGCACAGGCCATGAATTGTGGCTGAATGCTTGGCAAATGCCAGACCACAGAAATCAAATGGGTGGAAAGACTTCTTTTGGCCCAATCACAGCTGCTGATTTGACAGATGGGAATACTTTGTTTTTAGTGGGGCCTTGTGACATATTCAATTCTGACAACTGCCAGAGGCAGAACTGAATGATCTGACCCAGGCTGTCAACGTCCAGTCTTTTATGACACCATTGGGTGAAAAATGGGACATGTGAGCAAAGTACAGGCATGTTGGAAGATAAAATTCAAGGCAGACCAGTTAGTGATATTTTTTTAATTTTGGACTTTTCATATCTTGATATTAAGCACTTAAAAATAATAATCTTTATACAATGCTTAAAAATATATTTGTCTCATCTGACACCCCAAATCTTCATTTCCCAAGCTGTCAATTTGTCATGTACTTTGTGGTCACAGTGAGGATTCACAGCTTTTGGGCAGAGACTAATTTGTTTCACGTTGGTACAAACTGGGAATCATTTGTTTGATATCAGCAGAATGACAGCAAGGCAACAAAAGTGACTGCAACCAGGTCCTCCATATGTAAGGGTTTTTTGACTTGATGATGATAATCAAACAAGACATACCCAGATTCCCAGAAGTATTTTTATGAACAACTGTCAAATTAGTTAAAATCAGAATCTAGAAACTGAGATTAACAAATTGTCTCCATCCATGTTTTATTGCACAACAGATAAATATTTTAATGAAAGCCTTTAAAATGTGAATTCTTTTATGGAGTTAAAGAAGATTCACATTACCCGTCATAATGGAGAATATTACAAATTCAAATCACTTGAGGTTTAAGTGCTCTGTTTTCATGGCTTTTACACTACTCTATTTCTTGCAAGTGTTACACAAATAATATTTGCTTTGCAGAGGTACAGGTCGCCACTACACAAACACTGCAGAAGTGTCTGTGACCCACTCTTCCACCCCCTCCTTCCCTGTCCCCACTCACCCAGCTGCTGGCTGCTGCTCCCTCAGTTCACCCAGATGAACAAATTTCGTGATACTCCTCAAGGAATTTGTTTAAGGCTGCAAGAGCTTCTTCGAAGAGCACCCAGAGGTAACAGAAGTAGAGCAGCTGACTCCACACTGAAGCTGATAAGGCGCGCTCATCTACCTTCTGCTGGCTGAGATGAGGGTGGAAACTTTTGGCTATAAAGAGGAGATGGATTATCTTATATTTCATGTACCATTTTCATCTCAGTGATTTGACCAAAAGCCTTATTCAAGTGTTTCCTCCAGACTAGAAAACTGAAATGAGCATACTTTGCCCAAGATATCAAGACAAATGTTAGAAATGCAGCTATCTATCTGTACTATTTCTCCTGTTTCCTATCCACCAGACTGCACCATTTCATGTGAAATGTTGCAGAACAAAAGTAAGAATGAACCCTTCATGCAAGGCTAATTGTCCCCTGGATTAGTACAAGCAACAAAAGGTCAGCAACACGCCCCCTCACTTCCAGGTGGTTTTGGGGACCTCTGTCTTCATACTAGTCCATTAGGAGCAGATTCACAAGCATTAGGAATAGTCTACAAAAACTGACATTTTTGTTTTTCAAGCCTGTCTGAAACTTTCTAGTAAGCGATTCAGGGAGGAGCAGGAGTAACTAAGGGACAAAAAGCTGGGCTGAGAAGATGGGAATCCAGAAGATTGTGCAGAGGTCTCAGCAGAGAAGCAATACAGGCAACCGTGCTTGAGGGTCTTCTTACATTTTTAAGGGCACATTATACTAATGTTATTATAATGGCCTGAAAATAAAGTAAGCAGCTGCAACACATTTAAGTAAGATGGCAAGGGGAAGACAGCTGTCCCAATATTTTTAAGTTGTCATTAATTACCACCGATTGCTTTCAGGATAACAGCAAAACTTTGGCACTGCTGTCCCTGCTCTAGGTTTTGTGTGTGTGTGCATCTGTGTATAGAATAAACTATTTCAGTTGGAAGGGACCTACAACGATCATGTAGTCCAATTGCCTGACCAATTCAGGGCTGACCAAAAATTACAGCATGTTGTTAAGGGTATCGTCCAAATGCCTCTTGAACACTGACAGGCTTGGGGCATTCGACCACCTTTCTAGGAAGCCTCTTCCAGTGTTTGACCACCCTCTTGGTAAAGAAATGCTTCCTAATGTCCAGTCTAAACCTCCCCTGGAGCAGCTTTGAACCATTTCCACAGCTATATGTGTGTGCGTGTGTGTGTGTAAAAAGAGAGACACAGATTCCTCTTTATAATTGGTATATACAAAACTATTCCTCCAGTTCTGACTGAGCTGAAAAATATAAATCTTTCCAGATTATTTATCTGAAAAGAAGTTATGATATAAAATGTCTTCCTAAAATAGAGGGACAGATTCCCTCTACTTCTCTTTGAAAGATATTCACATCCCGTGATATTTATTTAAACTCCACCATATGTTGATAATATGACTTAGAAAAGTATTGACAGTTGCATCATCTAATAATAACTACTTTCCCACTGTTTTTAAAAAAAAATTCTATAACCTGATTGGCTGTCTATGTGAACATCAGGTACCAACCACTTCTGGTGGAAGGGGAATAAGTCCCACGTTCTGCACATATAACAACATCCTGCCCTATCTTAAATTCTGTCATACTCTTCTTTCTATGCTGCTTATAATTTTCCCGCTCATTCTTTCCCTCAAGGCAAAGCTGAGATTAAAGTCCGCTATGATTTACTGTGTTTGAGCAGATTAAAAGCGCCAAGTGGGTAAAGCCTCTCTAAAAATTTTACCATAGATTTACCAAATTTTAAGCCACAGTGGGAAGCAATCGAAGCCTCAGCACAATGCAGCAAAGTGAAAGCTTACCCCATGCAGTCAAAGCGTATTCCTCAGCCAGTATTTTGCATAGACTCCCAACTTACCATTCCTATTGCCTGCAGGGGCATCTACAACCAGGTGTTAATTTTACTTAATCACCTAGGGGACAGTGAAAGCATATTTCCAATCCAATTAAAACAACCCAAATCCATGTTTTGATAAGGTTGTAATTAAGGTTTGTATAATGAGGCTGTATCTGAGTTTCAAACCCGCACGTTAATGTTCCTTTTGCACTGTTTTGAAGTAGCCAAGAGATGGTTTTGCCAAGCAAAGTCTGTACATAAATAAGCAACTCAGAGTATGATGGCTGGGTCCTTGTGTGATCACAGGTTCATTCTTCATGCAGACATCTGGCTTTTATTGATATTTGTGTGAGAAGGAGTGACCACAATGTGGGAATGTGAGAGCTATTCATAAATACTATCCTGTACAGCTCTAGGTCCCAAACACAGACCTCTTTAAGATAGCTCAACATGTAGCAACAAGGTTGTGATTGAGAGGTTAAGAAGGCAGACTTGTTATATGTGCAAAGCAGTTCAAAGTGAAGGCATAATGGAGGCAAAAAATGCAGGTAAACAGACATGGTGAGAAAGTGATTGCCTATCTCACATCATAGCACCTCACAATAATGTCAGACATGAAACAAACTAGAAAAAAAGCAGTTAAAATCTTTTCCTCAGGGAAAGGATATGGGAGACTTGTGTTCAAAGGTGCTGATCACCACCTGATCAGAGTATTCTTCCCCTCTCTTCCGCAAGTAGCTCCTTCCCAAATGTGAAATCCGTCAAAATAATAACGGAAAAGAATAACGTAGACACAATATCTTAAAATGTGAAGATACCCAGGGACCACTCGAGGTGATAAGGGATAACATATAACACTCACCACTTTGAGTGGTCTCCCATGTCTGCTGTGTCCCTCCCTGGTTCCTCTGCTCAGCCAGGGCAGGGCAGGTCTCAGCACTCGGCTTGGTCGGGAACTGAACGAACACATCGCTGAATGGAGAGTCCTTACCTGCCAACCCACAGCTACTCTGCTGTGTCCACACCACCTTCTTCCTTCTTTTTTCCCATTTCGTTCCTTAGTTTGCTATGTTATCTCCTGATCCCTTGAACTAAGTACTAGTTAACTCATTAACTATTATTAATTATTAACTAAGTTCTTTAAATTCTGTACTGCTTTCTCATTCCTTTATGTCTTTTTACTCAGTGGATGTTTCATTTGCTCTTTAATTTTTCTAAATAAAGCAGTAAATTCCCCAAAAACACTGTTTTTAAGGAGTTTTAAAAGTTTTGCCTTTAAAGTAGAAGACGTACAATGCCAGAATGTAATCTACACAAGCTAAATATTACGGCAGAACACTGTAAGTTTCAAACTGGATGCAGACAGAGAATTTTACAGGTGTCATAGCTGTAGCTTGACCAGAAACTGTTCAATGGGAACTGACCTGCAGAATACACTTCTGCACTGGATAGTTTTACTGTATCCTTTTTTCAGATGAGGGGACAAGAACTGCATGCACTACTCCAAGTATGAATATGTGGCAGACTTATTCATTGGCATCATTATTTTCTTGCTGGTTTCAAATCGTTTCTAATGCTTTATATACTTTCTTGACTGCTAGTAACCAGTGACAACACTTTCATAGAAAAATCTTTCAGGTTGCATTCTTGGTGATGAACACATCACTGTATTAGTGAAATTGAGATTTTTTTTACCATGCTTGCTACCTTATTATTTAGCCACAGTAAATTTCATTTTACCTGCCCAGTTGCTCATTGTTGTAAAATACACATGTAATTCTGCAGTCTGCCTCAGTTTGTCCTGAATCACTTATCATCACAAACTTTGCCACCTCACTATTCATCCCTTTTCCAGATCATTAAAGAACATAGTGATAAATAAATAGGTGTATTGGCAGTGTAAAGAATGGTGGAGGCCAATTTGCACATATGGCTGTCCCTGCATAGCTGTACTAGAGGAGTTATTCAAACGATAGCATATGTACTTCAGGAAAAAAAAGGGAAAAACTGTCATGCAGAGACAGGCAATAAGAACTCGAATGAAGACAAAATATTTCCATTTGTTTTATGATAAACCAAAGGCTTCTGTAATCCTCACATGGACACACAGCCATTTTAAAGAGTTCAGGAACTTAGAGTGGGTAATAACATTTTTATCCACGGGTGGTTTGAAGCCAAAATACCTGAAAGCAGATCAATTTCTTATACCTAAGATGAAGACGGAGAAGGTGGAAAGGAGGGTATTACTATCAATACTATAGTTTTCTGACTGGGTCTCACAGTAGTGTGCATGGTTAAATATAACAGTAAGTAGCATGCTGGGAATCAGGATGCCACTGTGAATCAGATCTCCCAGTATGTCCCATACCCAGGGAGGTCAAAAGAAGAGGAATCAAAAATTAGGAAAGCTATTAATCTAGGCTGGGGATTGGGGCAGAACTGTATGAAATTGACCTCAAGAGCTTATCCTAGAGCAGCAGCAGGCAGCCAAATCCAATACTGTAAGGCTGTCAGCACTGGTCTAGGATGGATCCATGTCCTATTCCCTTCCTACCATAGTATTCCATGAGGATTTTGTTTGTCATAAGTTTCCACTAAAACCAGCCAGCAAAGCCTGGCCTCCACCCGTAACCAAACCTCCTGCACAAGCCTGGGGAGTCCAGCAATTCCCAGAAGCTCCAGATTCCCGGCAAGTGCAGCGTGGGACTGCTCCAAGGAAGCACCACCGAACATCACGCGTGTGGAAAAGCCAGGCTGTACGTGCCCAGGAAACGAGTCCCTGCAGCGCATGTGCAAAGGCAACACACGGCTGCTCCCCTGGGGCAGAGGTGGGCATGCCTGGGGATGTGCACTTCAGTGAAGTCTGCCTTAAAGAAAACAGCTAATATAAATTAGCCATTTTAATGCTAATGCTGTGGAACAGAATACACTTATAATCATGTATGTAAGATATACAAAACATCTTACAGCAAAAAATCTCACTGAAATAGCAGCCAGATTCCTTATATGAGATCTTCACGACTCTCACACAAAAAACAGTTCCTTTGTTTCCCTTTGTTTTTCTGGAACTTTGTTGCTGGAACGTACCAGAGTGTTTTAAAATCACTTTCTTTTGTCAATACATGACAAACTCAGGCCATCAAACACAGCTACCTTCCATTACTTACCTGTAGCGGTGAATTTAAAATGTTGACCTTCAAAGAGAAAACAGATCAGATTTTAAGGTCAGTGATAAAATTGACAGTAATCAATACAAGATTTAAAAGCAAATTAATTGGAGAAATTGATGTAATTACTGACAAATGCATAGATCATTTAAATTGTCTCAATCAATCATTTTATTGGCTTTTAAAAGACAGAGGAAGAGAAGTTGGAGGCAAAATGAAGTTGCAGCATTAACAGCAAGCCAAAGGCAGCTGGACTTATAAACAGAGCTGCCAGAAGCACTGGAGGCCCCCATTTTAATTGCATGAATATCTAAACAGTCATGTTTGGCATGAAGTATTCAAGGAGTATCCTCAAAAGTCCACTTTTAGAGAACAGGCACAAATTATAACTCTGGGCTTTATTCACAACAAATTAGTCATACTGGTGTTGCATAATTTCGCTTCAGACAAAGAATGAGCAAGTGGGGAGAGAAGCTCATGCATTGGCGTTTGGATGAAGTTTGCATGCATGAAGGGGTAATTTTCTAACTTATAGAGGAGTCAAGAAAGCAAAACGCAAAATAAAGGGATTGGAATAGCTTCAGCAATTCCCTTCTCTGGTCTGAGAGGCTACTGAGCACACATTTGACATGTAAATAACACCTTTGATAGGGTCAAGCAAAATTCACCCATACAAACTCAAACCAGAATGTGAAAGGGTAAATTTTATCCACTGAAAATCATAGCAAAGTGGTCGGTTTGGCCCAGTTAAGGAAGCAAAAGTGCAGTGAAAGTGTTCATTTGGAGAATATAAGGATACAGCAAGTTTCAAAGATATGCAGTGCTAGCTGTTTGCATTTTGAGCTTTCACAATAAACATGTTAATGATGAACAAATTCTGTTTGGTGAAACTGACTTTTTGACATAAAACTAAAAGCTGGTTCTTTTGCTGGAAGATATATGTGAAACTGAGGAAAAAGGAAAAGTGGTATAAAGTGGGAAATAGCACAGGAAGAATGAGGGCCGTTATGTTTGTGGAGCACTGGAAGAAAACTTGGAAAAGAATGTCCTGAAGAGTCGGTCAGGCCCAAATTCTCCTGTCTGTTCTCACATGTAGCAGAGAAAGGGGCTGTGGGAGTTATAAAATCATAGCAGTCGGGAAGAGCCAACAGCCGGTAAAACCCACCTAATGCAGGCTAAGCCAACATTAGCTGGGGTAGCAGATATTTTTTATTTGTAACATATTTCCATATGATTCAGGGATCTCAAGATGCATTGGCATCTAAACCATGGCTGTAATACTTTCAGGCATCCTCTTTTCCATTTTGTTGAATTCACTTGATTGAAGCTGTAGACTTGAAGCTTTTCAGGCCAGGGACAGCATTTGCGAATGAACATGTTTAGCAAAATACAATCCAGACTGCGGCTTTTGAAGGACTACTCATACTAAAATAATGATGCAATGCAAGAAGAGTAAACAGATCTATTATCAGTCCTGCCTTGCTACTACAAGAAGTTTTTTAAAATCCATTTCTATTCTTGTCATGGCTTAACCCCAGCCAGCAACTAAGCCCCACACAGCTGCTCGCTCACTTCCCCCTGGTGGGATGCGGGAGAGAATTGGAAGAGTAAAAGTGAGAAAACTCGTGGGTTGAGATAAAGACAGTTTAATAGGTAAAGCAAAAGCCGCGCGCACACTAGCAAAGCAAAACAAGGAATTCATTCACTACTTCCCATCGGCAGGCAGGTGTTCAGCCATCTCCAGGAAAGCAGGGCTCCATCACGCATAACGGTTACTCGGGAAGACAAACGCCATCACTCCGAACGTCCCCCCTTTCCTTCTTCTTCCCCCAGCTTTATATGCTGAGCGTGACGTCATATGGTACGGAATATCCCTTTGGTCAGTTGGGGTCAGCTGTCCCGGCTGTGTCCCCTCCCAATTTCTTGTGCACCCCCAGCCTACCTGCTGGTGGGGTGGGGTGAGAAGCAGAAAAGGCCTTGACGCTGTGCAAGCACTGCTCAGCAGTAACGAAAACATCCCTGTGTTATCAACACTGTTTTCAGCACAAATCCAAAACACAGCCCCATACTGGCTAGTATGAAGAAAATTAACTCTATCCCAGCCAAAACCAGCACATTCTCCACCCCTTATTCCATACCATTTACATCATGCTCATGTCCCACACTATCCAATTCATCCTCATTAACCACCACACCCCTTCCCATCCTTTGATATAATACACAGATATCACTCCCTTAGTCTATGGACCACCTTCACAAAATGTCTTTAAAATGTCCACAAATGTCCACAAAATGTCCATTGAGTTCATTTAGTCCATGACTTTGGGCTCCATCTGTCATAACAGTCCTTCAGGGCTGGAGATACAGTGTGTGGTGTTGGATAGTTGCATCCTGAAGCCAGTTCTGGTTCCATCACCGCTGTGCTTGTCTGGTTCTAAAATCGCTGCACTTTGCTTGGTTTCATCAAAATTCATTCTTCATTAATTTGGGTGATTCTTACTGTAATATCATTGATATGGCGTATAGCAACCATAGTAGTGATGATATACAGTATTATATAACAGTTAACATCATACAATTCAAATCATTGGCTATTCTCGCTCAAATCCCCGTGATGTACACATTGGACCATCCTTTCTCATTACCCATCAAGTGCACCCAGCTCCTTGAGAAAAAGCAATCCCACAAATGGGATTGCCGTTGCCTGCGGCAGGAATAACCCAGACTGTCTTCCCCAGCGTATTTTTTATGTGCACAACAGGGACTTTATCTCCATCTACAGTACACAAAAGTTTTCATTGGGCAGGGCCAGCTCAGTTGGCAGATCCCCTGGTGTTGACTAACCAGGTGGCTTTTGCTAAATGTGTATCCCAATGCTTGAATGTCCCACCACCCATTGCTGTCAGTGTTGTCTTTCGCAGTCCATTGTATTGTTTGATTTTCCTGGAGACTGGTGCATGGTAGGGGATGTGATAGACCCACTCAATGCCGTGCTCTTTGGCCCAGGGGTCTATGAGGTTGTTTCGGAAATGAGTCCCATTGTCTGACTCAATTCTTTCTGGAGTGCCATGTCTCCATAGGACTCGCTTTTCAAGGCCCAGGATGGTGTTCCTGGCAGTGGCATGGGGCACAGGGTATGTTTCCAGCCATCCAGTGGTTGCTTCCACCATGGTGAGCACATGGTGCTTGCCTTGTCAGGTTTGTGGGAGTGTGGTATAATCAATCTGCCAAGCCTCTCCATATTTATATTTCAGCCATCGTCCTCCATACCGGAGAGGCTTTAACCACTTGACTTGTTTGATGGCAGCGCATGTTTCACATTCATGGATAACCTGTGCAATAGCGTCCATGGTCAAGTCCACCCCTCAGTCACGAGCCCAGCTATATGTTGCATCTCTTCCTTAATGGCCTGAAGTGTCATGGGCCCACCGAGCTATAAATAATTCACCTTTATGTTGCCAGTCCAGATCCACCTGAGCCACTTCAATCTTAGCAGCTTGGTCCACCTGCTCGTTGTTTTGATGTTCTTCAGTGGCCCGACTCTTGGGTACGTGAGATACCCCAGATGGGTTTACCTCTGCGCTGCCAGTTGTTCTGCTTCCATTACTGTAACCACCCCCACAGGGCATTTGCCACCATCCATGAGTCAGGACAGAGAGAGAGCACTGGCCACTTTTCTTGGTCAGCAATGTCTAAAGCCAGCTGGATGGCTTTCATTTCTGCCAACTGGCTCGATTCACCTTCTCCTTTAGCAGTTTCTGTGACTTGTTGTATAAGACTCCATCAGCAGCTTTCCACCTTCGATTCTTTCCCACAAGACGACAGGACCCATCAGTGAACAGGGCATATTTCTTCTCGTTTCCTGGCAATTTATTATTGGGGTCTCTTCAGCACGCATCACCTCCTTCTCTGGCGATATTCCAAAATCTTTGCCTTCTGGCCAGTCCATGATCACTTCCAAGATTCCTGGGCAACTAGGGTTTCCTGTTGAAGCCCATTGTGTGATTAGTGAGACTTACTTACTCCATGTAGCATCAGTTACATGATCCTTTTTGGACAGTTAACGAAAATTCCAATGCATTGATGAGCTGTGAAAAAGTGAATTATGCCTTCTTGCTTCATGCAAGCTTTGGCAATTATTTTTCTCTTGTGTTACCATTTCCAACTTGTTTCATAACTTTGTTGATCTCAGACTGCAGAAGAGAAGTTCAGGCTGGTTTATTTTGACCCTAATTATCACAAATATGCTAATATTTGAAAATGAAATTGCAAAAGTAATGGTCCAGTTCTAAATTCCTGGAAATTGCTTCCCTTCGCCCTCCAAGTAAATTACTCCCCTCTTCAGCTTGCCAGGATACAATAGCACTTAATGTTGGCTGGCATGTTGGGATCTCTTGGTGTAATCATAACAAAACCTACTTGTATTAGATGCAATCTTTCTTTAAGACAAGAAGATGTACCAGCCAAATGTTGTTGTACCAGCCAAAAAGCTTATGAATGCTTAATGCAGTACCATGTTCTTTGGTAGGATGATAAGGAAGGAGAAAGTTTCATCTCTGATGAAGATTAAGCATTGTTGGTTTTTTTTGAAATTCCTGTTTCTTTTTCTGAAATGCAGTGATGCATTGAATAAAAAGTGAAGCATCATTTGTTGTACCAACAAAATACTAGTTAGCTTTTATGATGGCTACTGTTGACCAATGGTGTTAGAGTGTCATAAGCTGATGAAACAAGCAATCACTGAGAAATTTAGGGAAAAATGTCAGAAATGTCTCCTAGGTCATAGGTCTTAAGGGTGATTAGCATTTCCTTATCACATTCATATATAAACTGTTCCAAAAAGATAGTATTAACAGCATCTGTGACAAAAGAAGGTGTCGGATATAGTGAGGTGTTCAGGATTTTTCGTAACTGTACATCTAACTAATAGTTCATTCTCTACCTGTAGAAATCTGAATACCAAATAGGAAAAATAGCCTTCTCCGTCTCTTCTTGGTGAACCGGGAAACCTCTCATATTAGTTGTAGAGTTACAACATTCAAGTTACAGAGGAGCCCTCGAGGAAAACTAATTCTAGGTTCTCCTTAGCTCACATTTAGTGATGATCAATAGCCTCTCATTTTACATTTTGAATGTTAAGGTACCTGAAATCACCCCTTTTGGAACCTGTAATAACAAGCAAGGGAAACGACTGCATTTCAAACACTCGGACTGGGTTTCTAAGTATCCACATTCCAATAAGCAGTTCTGTCGAGACTTACCTTCTGTCTGTAATTCATGCTACAAACCCCAGCCTCAGCTGTGCAACTGAGCAATTTTATCATGTGGACAAATAGATTGGTTTTTTAGAAGAGTCCTTTTAAGATACATAAAATCAGAACTAAACAGAGGGTTTGCAGAAGTGGAAATCATTTTCGTTTTTCATGAAATCCATGCTGTAAACTTTTGGAGACTTTTCTCTTGCACAGGATTTAGTATTTATATGTCAGAAGCAATGCATTTTAAAAGACATCAAACTAAACCCTGGCTGGTGCTAATATGAATTGTATAAAAAGGTTATATGACTTTGTTAGGTTCTAATATGAGGTAAATTGCTTTCTGTTTTTACTCCTGTACGTTTTGTCTATAAAATATCTTCCCATATGAGATAAAAGTTTCTAGAGGTAATGAATGGAAAGAAAGGGGGCTTTATGCTGGGAAATGCATTGCTCTAGCAGAGAAAAGGTACTACTGAAATCACCTACTGCACTTTGGTCTCACATTTCCTCCCGTAAAATAACAAAATGTTTTGAAATAGGTTATGGCTATGTGTTAAACAATGAGTATACTTAGACTGTTAAATAACTTAGCCCCATGCTCTAAAATCCCACTCCCTGATTACCTACACCTCATATTGTTTTAGTCATAATGGGCCAAATTAGCTGCCTTTGAGATGAAGCCCAGACAGCTACATGGATAATTCACCCCAGGACCGCTCCATATCGAAAACTTGTTCTGCTTGGGAGGGAGGGAGGGAGGAAGGGAGGGAGGGAGAAAGAGAGAGACAGTGCAGGGGTCTTTCTGTATCTCAGTAAGAAATGCCTAACAGCAAACAGCTTAATAAGAGAACTGCTTTAATGAGACAGGATAAGAAGAGGAATATAGACAGCGAGTAAATTTTACATGCCTTCAGACGCCGGGCACCCTGAATTCGTGTAGCGTTAGATGGAGCCCAGATGGATTTTCCCACAGCACGCTGCACAGAGCAGATCCTGTCCATGGAGAGAAGCTCTCCCTTTTGCTCATTCCAGCTAATGAACAAGGATAAGTTACAGACTACATTAATAACATATGGGCTTCTCAAGCCCTAAGTACAAGGCCCAGTGGAGCAGACATAATCTGCTCAAGATCACTAATTCCTTGAATACAATGTCTTCCACAAGGCTCCCAATACACAAGTCCACTCCGGGCTGGGTTCTCCCCAGCCCCCACAGTCCTCCAGCACCTTTTCAGCAGCCATTGCTCTCTTTCATCCTCTAACACCACAGCCCAGACCACAACAATCTGCCTCGACATAATGCTATAAAAGCACCCACTACTCCAGCATGCTGTGATACAGTCCTCGCGTGCCTTCACATTGTGCCTTGTTGACCAAAACGCACACATGCAAAACAATTATTAGGTCCTGAGCCACAGGGGCAGCTCTCAGGCCCATCATGGACCCATTCCCAGTGCTATGCCAGGAGGAATGGCTAGTACTCTCATGGCAAAGGCACACCTGGCTTGTTTGGTGTTGACTGACTTGTTAGCACTTGTCTTGTTTCTACGTAATGTTTCCTGGGGCAGCACGCTTTGATGGGACAAGCAGAGATAAGGACACATGGACTCTTTTTTCATCTTTATTTGAGCTGATAAAATGTATTCAGTAATAGCTGCATAATTAGCTCTGAGCCTTTAAACATTCAGTGTCTACTGTAAACCTCTAGCCCAGAAAACAGAACTAGCTTCTGCTTACAAGAAGTGGGCAAACTTGTTAAAAAATGCCTGAAATAGCCAGAACTTTCCAGAAACAAGAAATTCCTAAATTCACATGTTGACTTTGTTGTATATCCTATAGCAAAAACCTTGGGCAGTTCTTTATCCTGCAGCATAGTTTGCTGAAATTAATCATGGAAGACATGGTTAAATTCTTTCTGGTTTATATTGCATAAACTATTAACTGTTACAAAATTAACAGTTAACAAGGTCAAAAACAGTCAGGGAGAGTCCTGGTCTCTGGACAGCTAACACAAATGCCTTAAGTCTAGAAAGAAGTGGAATTTCAGACATGTCACTGTTTTCAGTGTCTTTCCCTTTAACACCTTCTAGACTTTTCTCTTTTTTTGGATCATTTTCCTCAGACACCTAGCTCTTCTCATTTAGCAGACAGACTGCCAAACTGGGTTTTGAATTCAGTATCAGTGGTCAAAAATATGATCTGCAGTACCTAGCCTTGTGTAGACCCACAAGCCTTCTGCTGGAGCTCATTTGAAAACAGCCCAAGGTCAGTTACATCTCTGACTTCTGACTTCAGTCCATTGACTCATCCCTCCTTCTTCTCCGAAGCACATTGTGGATACCTACATGACATTTTCTTTTTAAGTCATCCCTCAACTTAGAAAAGGATTGTCAGTGTTTGTCAAAAGAGCAAGCTGACACAAATTCTTTCCTGACCCTACAAGAAATGTATATAACTTTAATCCTAAGTGATCTTTGGTTTTGGTAAGAAATGTCTCCTACAATTTAATGCATTGTCATGTTTTCCTTTCTTGATGTAATTCTGCAAGAAATTTGAGGGTTGGAGGACTGTTTTGCACTGTAAACACTAAATAATAAAGTCTGTTTTTTCCCTCAAAATGTCTTTTATATATGCCTATCAAGCCTTGTAAAATATCTGACTCACATATGCTTTTCTGTTGCAGAGGTACCTATTAGTCAAAGGAATCCAAGAGTTCTCCCTTATTTAAAGATCTCAGAACAAGTGAAGAATATGTTGGAGTAATTAAAATGACACCAACTTGTGAGAAGAGCATTTAAAGCTGAATATTCTTAAAGGAAGTACAAAGTGGAACTCTTTTTATAAAGTGTCTTTCACAGGAAGAACAAAATAGTTCACTGTCCTCAATTAGACCAGCCAAAAGGCTGAAGAGAAAAGAGAAATATCCTTCCAACTTGCTGTGCATACAGGAAGGGCTGGCTAAATTAGCAGGAGTTCTCGTTTGGTGAGGGGCCGGAAAGCATCATGGTGCTTCGAGAGCTCTTTGTTCAAATTCTGCCTCAAATTAGAGGAAGAAATGAGATCATTTCCCTGCTAAATCGTCCTTGCCAGACATAGCTTCTTTTTTCTGAGCTGCATTTTTTTTTCCTTTAAAAATGATAAGATTGCACCAAATGGCAAGTATTTTCAAGAGTACTGGGAAAAAAAACTTAGGAGAGGTTTTTCACCTTTCAGCCTCTATTATCAAGCCATACACTGTCTGTACTGTCTCCCACCTTATCGTTGAGGAAAAGAACAAAATGTGAACCCAAACAACTATGAATGTTAGACAAATATCACTTATTTCCTCCTTGATTACAGCTGAGGGAAAGTTATTTTTATTCAAACAGTCCATTTTCACAATCTTTCACTCTTCATCTCCAACCATCCACTGTTACCTATGGTTCAAATAGTTGTTGTGGCAGAACCTTGTTAAAGATCTGACAGCCCATTACTGAAACTCCACAATACAATGGAGAGAATGGTGAAAACTTCCACAATGTGTTACCTAGCACTTGCATCCAGCCACCACAATAGTTGTTAAGTTAGAATAGAATAAAATCTTAAGGAATTCAAAATCACTGAAAACAGACTGGATAAGTCATATTCTCTAATGTAAAGTAGGACTCCCAGTGTTTTAACATTAGGTAGCATGTTTCATCCCTTAGAGGTAACACTCAGTTTTCAGCTCATTCAGGTAAAATTTAATTATTTGTGTATTGTCCAAAGAGTGCCAGCTTCTCTTACATTGTCCCATACACGTGATGACTTCTAAGAAATCTTTTTTTTTTTCCCAGTCAGCTGTTTCCAAAATGCTCTGAGCTAAATGGCTCTTTCTTCTGCAACAGCCATCAGAGACCTTTCAAGAACCTTATCTTCTGCCACAGACTGCATTTTCTTTCTGTTTTTTCCCATCCTGTCACTTACTCTCCTTTTCTTTTATTTATTCTTCTCTTTCATACTTTTGCCCTTCCAGATGCTTGTCTTAGAATTTAAAGAATCTTAATCTAATTAATGGTTACTTATTTGTCATGGATTACAGTTGGATTTCATTATCAAGGTCTATTAAGGCAGTTCTAACACGAGTTAATGTCTATCACAGCAATGCTCTTTTCTAAAGCTATGTTGAGTAGACAGCTTTATATAACAGATTCTCCATCTATTAATTCAGCTAACATCACTAAAAACAAAGCAATCAAGCAGTAAAAATAAATAGTAAGTAGAATTACATCTCCATAGTCTTGACCTCCCCCAACCAAAGTCAATAACACACTTCAAGTATGTACCTGTGGAAAATACTAAAACATCGCAGACTGAAGGAGGTCCAGATAAGATGGAATTTATTTTCTGAAATTATTGTATAAAACTGACATATTACGTGAACATCCTTATATGTTCTGAAACTATTTGTTTAGATCTTGATTCTGAAATTGATGGCTGTTCACTCATTATTTATCTTAATCATAGTTTATCTAATGAGATATTGAAAAAAAAAGGGGGGGCGGGTTGAAATATTTTACCAGGTTTTGCTATCCCTATGCTTTCCACTAACTGTCAAGGTTGCAGTGTCACAACCCCTGGGGGGTGCCTGAGTGAGAGCACAGCCCTACAGCACTGTTGGCTCTTCTGTATATCACAAGAGGCAGGGGCAGGGGTAGGTCAAGGGTACTTGTCCACTGGGATGATCAACCGCGCTGGAACTAGCACATAATTCAGTTTTAGTGACCAAAGCTTGCAAAAGAATCCATGCTGGTGATGAGCTTACTGATATTGATCACCATAATGAACTGGGTTTTCTAAGTCACAGTCACTAAATCAGAGTCATACACTAGTTGCTGAGCAGCTAATTCCACTGAGGAGCAAGTAATACAATCATTTCTACTGGATATTTTTAAGACTCTCATCTGAAAAACTGTATTCAAACACCTGTTAAATAACCCAGTCTGAATTTAACCTGTAACATACTTCATCCTCAGAGCAGGTTTTTGAAGAGCAGATTTAAAAGTTTTTCTGCATATTGATCTGAATATTTTAATGACATCTTTGAGTTTTAGTTCAAAATGGAATTTAATTCCATGAAATGTAACCAAAAAAATAGGTGCCAGTCTTCTAATCAATCTGAAAGTAGAAAGATCATACTTCCGTAATTGATCTGTGAGCACAATGGCATTGCAAGGACAGATGTTTCTTGAAACAAATTCAGCTCAACTCAGTTTTAAATATTAATAAGTATAATTGGAATTTGTGATAAAATAAGCTATTAAGCTACTAAGTAGGGACTCCTTTCTACTTTCAGTAGTTCCTGAGTTTGTGAACTTATTCCAGTCCTGCTTGAGCACTTTTCCTGTATGAATAAGTTTCTGGAACCAGAAGTCTTCAATCAGCTTCAGAGAGAAACTCTTTCACAATACATCTTCATACTTAGTCCTTCACTGTATCAAAACCTGATTTTAAAAATTGATGAAGTAAACTCTGTAGTTATCGCAAGAACAGCCTCAGAACACTTATGCACAGGACAAGAAGGGCACTACCAAAGAGTTTATGCTTACACAATCACTGTGTCAAATGTAAGGTAAAGAGTGAATGTTATGTCTTTCCAAATGAGTCAAGGCAGCTTCCAAGTGGCTCAGTAAAGCACAGTCTTGTGACAGTAACTGCTCACAAAATTCATCCATACATCCTCTTCTTAGTAGCCATGCTCTGCTAATGAGTTTTGAACAGCAAAGCACAATATTAGTGTTACATTATTTAAAAGGCAAATATCTAGGCCCAGTAAAGCAAAAGCATGAAGTACATATTCTATGTGTTCAGCCACTGAGTCACAACCATTGTGATATTTTCAAATCATAACCAAAAATTAGTTCTTAAGTCACTTAATTTTATAGCATGGTGTTCTGCACCCTGACCATTTGTTTGGAGGGAAAGAGGCTCCACTAGGAAATCCCTAAAGACTTCCATACAAGTAGAAGCTAATCTTGAAATCCAGGGCTTTTCTGAATCAGAGCTGCAGTCAGTACAGAAAACGTGCCCCATGCGAGAAGGGACCACAGAGAGAGCTTCAGCCATTGGGCTCTCAGAGCTTCCCCAGCTGTGGCAGGGACACTCCAATTCCACCATTTGCACACTCAGCCGGGGGGAGCCTGCCTGAACACACACAAAAATCCAGGAACAGATAAATGAAGAATTAATTGAACTAAAAACATACTGTATCTAGTTACTCACTGGAGGAAAAAGATAAGAGCAGGAATAGAGCTCTTATTTATAATGGAAGCTGAACTATTGTAACAGAAAAGCAGAAAGGTGGCAACATGAAAAGGCTCCTGCACTAAGAGCACTAAAACATTATTTTCTTTTCAGTCTTGTGATTGATTTCATCATATATGCACTGAACTTTCACATACACCCATAGCTAAGCCTTTCAGAAGGACACCGGCTTGATTCAAGTGGTGAAAACACCAGTTAAGTCAGTGGGGTTCGAACACACAATATACAAAAATGTAAAGACATAAAAAGATGGAATTTAGCTTTTTAAAATTTGCGTTTTCCAGCACCATCCTCAAATACTGGGGATCCTTAGAAAAATACAGTTAGCCTTCTTATACTGCTAACTGCAGGCACATCTTTACCTCCCTCCTTTCTAGCTGTCACTTCCTCTCTGCTCTAATCCATCTAACGGCACATATATGAGCTTGCAAGATCTCTCTGACTCTCAGTCACATACGCAAACATTAGTGCCAAATACTAAGAAAAGGATTCTGTGTCACTGCGCACTTCATTCTATATTTGCATAAGTTTCTCTTTACATGATGTCCTAAGTGTTTATTTAAGTTTGGCATGATTGTACTTTAAGAATTTATTCATCCTAATAAATAAAAAAACCACTGCTTGGAGATTTTCCTGCTTTGAGGTAAAATAATTTTCATTCTCAAAGGAATTAAACACTCTGGTTTGCCAAACTGGCATCTGAGGTGGGGACTGAGGGGCTGATCTAACTTTGCCAACAGAAATATTAACAAGGAGCTGGGCAACAGGAAAAATCCCCAGACAGCTACATGAGCTGAGGGATCATTTCCTCTTGAACTTGCTCACAGTGACAATTTAAGCAGCTGAGTCTCACTGACTCCAGAGTTAATGGAAGTCTCCCATAACTGCTCTCATGCAAAATTCAGTTTCAGTGATATTTGCAGCTGGCAGGGTTGTTAGTCATAGCAGAGACAGTACTAAGGAACCTATGTGAAAGAGCTCAGCTATTCAGTGCTAAAATCTTATAATTTGTATTATCCTGGTCACGTTTCCATCTGTTTGCATCTCTTTCCCATCCTTCTGTTTAGTTTTATAGCTTTTGAGGCTTAGTTCTCCCATAAATATATGTTCATACTGCACTTGGTGTCAGGTAAATCACTCTTTTTTTCACGTGATCATACTGCTAATAGTATGAATTAGTCTAAAATATAAAAATTCAACCTATCTAGAAGAGCTTGAGTATCAAGTATTTGTACTCACCAAAAACTGCTTCAATTCAGTTTATGGAGAAAGGGAGAATATGCAAGCAGATTACTGACTTAACGTGAATACATCTCTGTGTACAGACACTGGAAAAATAGGCTGAATTAACCAAATATATTTCCCCTTAAATAATTGACTAAGGTTTAACAGAATTCTCATAAGGTTTGTGTATGTTCCTGTTCCAAAGATGCTGTGATTTCCCTTTTCCAGTTCAACACACTTCATCAAATAACAAAAGCACCAACAGAGCAAAGCGTCTAAAGCTGAGTTCTTTAAGAAAAGGTTAATGTATAGTAGGCTAAATAATATTCAGATCAAGTTAAATTTGCATGTCAGCCATTTACAAACAGGGTGTAATTCCTCCAGTTTCACTCAGGTTTCGTACACAGTGAGGTGTGGAAAAAACCACCCAAATGTTAGTATTCTAGAGTTCCCACATTATCTAGAAACGGTAAAGGTAAGGGTTGAATAGGCAGTTTCTAGTCTTTTTGGTTTTTGTGTTGTTCAGTCCATGTTTTTCATAACAATAGTTACTGATTTTTTCCCTGTGCTCTTTTCTGCTTAGCAATTTTTTTCATTTCTTCTGTAAAATTATTTTGAATCAAAATTTAGTAGTCACTCTTTCAGACATTCTTGCAAGCTACTGTGTTTCTCCCCATTATCTTCTTATATAAACACACTTGACAATGTGTTTGCTGCTGTATGAAACACAGGAGTTTGAACTCTTCACAGTAGCAGCACAAAACATGCTATGCATAAAAAGCAAAGGAAGATCCATAACATATCACCTTTAATGCAATGCTGTCTATTTAGTTATCACTTTCTAACATGTTCTAGGTTTTTCTACAGTCTTGAAGATATAGTTTTCGATTTAAAGAAAATCTGTATTCATGGGGTGAGACTGGAACTGAAGTGGCCAGACTTGTATTCTTGGCTTTAAAATCAGCTTTCTATTTGCTTTTCTATTCCTCAGCAGAGATTGATACAATCTCTGTCTAATCAAGAGAAGCTAAGCAGTTTCATAGATCCTTTATTCCTAGGACTTTGTGTGATGTATTTGACAGTGCTAAATGGACAGCTTTTTCTCCCTTAGTCAACTTCCCCTACCCGTGCTTTTCTCCAGTAAATCCACACCTGAGCAATGAGATGATCCACCCAGCTCTTGGTAGGCTGCTACAGCCACATTAAGGTCCAAGGCCAGGAGCAGGCTCAGGACTTGGTGTCAGTACAACTGTATTGCTGTGACAGTAGCCAAGTCCATAAGCTGTGTGTCTCAGCAGGATCAAGTATCTGAAGTAAAGCACCATCCTGATACACCTCTACTTGCCCTGAGTTTGGGCCAGTTACTCCTTTACATTGGACATTCTCTACCCTGTAGACCTGGTTTGATGACTGATGGAAAAAAAGCATCACTTGTTGTAGCCACCTGAGAACCAAATGTCCTTTTCTCGTTGCTGAAATACAGATACAAGTCCTTTCTCAAGTGTTTTGACTAAAAAACCCAGTGTAAATTCTTAGTTTCATTATATTTCAAACTTGGCAGCAGTTGAGGTAGATGTCATTACTATGCAGTCATAACACATCTCCTCCATCGTACCATACCTTCCGACCACTTTCCAAGCCATGTTTGCTTAGGCTGCACCCTTATTCACTTTGTACCCACTATGCATTCCTGTCAGTTCACCCTTGGCTCAGGGGTTTCCAGTTGCCAATGCCATTGCTATACAGTTGCCACTACTAAAGCAAGAAAGGGTGAATACCAGGGCAAACAGACTTGTCATGAATGTTGGTTATTATGTACAGAAAGAAAACATTGAAGTAATCTGAAACAAATACCTCTTTTCTGCAGGAAAGAAAATCAGTGCAGGAGAATTTGTATGTAAATGTTGGTTTGGAGAATTAAGCTTGGGTGTAAAATCATCTAACATTTTACACAATAAGTTTATACAATCCATAAGTTGCAAATACTCCTTTAGAGATTTCAAAAGGGCCTTCATGTTTTTTAACAAGCTAGAACATTTGGGATCTTTCACAGCTGTTAAAGGATCTTCAATATGGTATTTCACAATAAATTGAACTATATAATATGATTCATTAAGATGTTCCTGTGCATAGAACTATTAAAATGGGTAGTAAACTTCTTAAAATGAATGATTTTTAAAATGAATTCTATGATTCTATGATTCTATGATTTAACCCATTTATGCAAAGTGTCTGAGCATTATTATTCAACTGATCTTAAAAGAACCTGTTTAACCTGAAAAAACTTCTGACTTCTTCAGAATGAACAAGCTGTGCACATTTTGTTTAGTTCTTTGGGCTTAACTACATGAAAATACACAGGGATGGTAATGTGTAGCCATTAAACTGCATTAAATCCCTCTAGGAACACTCTTATTCTGAATTCAAGTTGCTTTGTTCCAGCTAACTTATCTCACTTCCAAAATAAACTGAAATAAAACAAATTAAGGCAATTGAAAATAATCCTAAATTAAGGCCACTTTATTGCTGTATGTACAGAGATATGTACAATTATGTGATTTAGGATACTGACTGAAATGTTAATTTGAGTACATTTCTCTTACTGTCTGCCTGTAGACAAGCCCAGAGAGATACCCAGGCTATTTACCCACCACTGTACTAAATAAGAGAATTCCTATTTATTTTAATTTGCTTGCATTGAAATTTATAAAAGAAAGGGACCACTGATATAATACCGTGTATTCATTTTTATAAGTAAAATTTAAGACATGAGCAACATAACAGAAGACTGAACTGCAGATAAACTCTGGCCAAGGTTTTCAAACATGGATGTCTAAATTAAGCCATCATGTCCAAAAAACCCTTATCAATATCTATTTAAGAATATAAGAAAAGCTCTCTAATGAGATTTTCAACAACAGATTTTCAAGAGATCTCTAGCATGTTCAAATCCCATCTTAGTTTGATCATCTTCAGGATGCATGCCCACCTTACCTCCCTTTGAAATTAACTAGTTAACGTGGAGTAGTAAAGGTTTTCAACATTCATAAGTGTCTTAAAATAGTGACCTGAAATAACTGGCTGACAGTGTGCAAAGCAGCAGCTCCCGGCAGAGCTGGTTTTCGCAGGGTAAGCTGGTGCACAGGGGTCTGCCTGGAGGAGAGAAGGAGCCCCGAGGGTGATGTCTCTCTCAGGTGGCACAGCCATCACCCACAGGGCAGCCACCCTTCCCCACATGCAGCTCCAAAGGCTGGACACCACCATGGAGGTCTCAGGCCACAGCAGGCTCCTGGTGCTCCTCGCTGGGCCAGCAAAGGTGAGGGTGGCCTCAGCTGTTGGAGGGGAGCTCTGCTGGGTGGCCTGCAGCATCAGGCATGGGAGGTGCAGGAAGGGGCGAACAGCTTCCCTCCGTCAGGGATGATGATGAACAAGCAGTTGGGAGGACCCTCACAGAGCCTCTGCAAAAGCAAAAGCCTAAGCTCTGAAAGAGTGAGGAGAGTGGTATGGAGTGGTTATGGAAGCAAAGGAGGAACATCACGAGGACACGGACCCCCCAGGAGGGGGCAAGGTGAGAGCAAGTGGTTTTGGGCAGCTGGCTTCCTTCTCTCTGCAGCTCTTCAGCTAGGGAATAGGGTCAGAGCTTCAGTCACAGAGGAGAAGGAACAGCTACCATCAGGGCCAGAAACCTCAGGTCTTCCAATTAGGACTATCACTGTGAAGAAGAGATGGTGAGGAGAAACTTACTGTGCAAGACAAGTGGGAGTTTTGGCAAAAGCCCTGATTTGCTAAGGAGCTTCTCCATAAATAAAACTCAAAAAAGAACTAATAGGAACATATTTTTTACCTGAGGCGTCACAAGCAAAGCCTTCTCCCGGACCTCTGCACATACATGTTTCGTTAGGAAAGATTATGGGAAGTTACAGTCATCTTAGATAAACTGGATACAGATAGATAAACATGGAACTAGATAAAACTAGATAAACATGGAACTGCATAGGATTTACCCCCAGGTGCTAAAAAAAACGGCGACCATGACTGAAGTGCTGCTATCTGTAATTTTTTTTTTTTAAAGTGACACTCAAAGAGGTCACTGGCAGCTGGAAGAAGGCTAACTAAACACGCATCCTTAAAAAACATGGAAAAAGAACCTGGGGAACTGTCTGCTGCTCAGCCTCACCTCAGTCACTAGGAGGAGACTGGAGCACATCCCCTTGGAATCCATTTCCAGGCACACAAAGGACAAAAAGGCAATTTCAAACACTGAACAGGAACCCCTTTACCAAGGGGGCATTGTGCTTGACAAGGTGACTGCACAGTCACAGAACAGCTGAGGCTGGAGAGCACCTCTGGAGATCATCTAGTCCAACACCCTGTTCTGGAGCAGGTTGTCCAGGACCATGTGCAGTCAGTTTTTGAGTATCTCCAAGGATGGTCACGACCTCTCTGGCAACCTGTTCCAGTGTTTGATCATGCTTAAAGTAAAAGTCTTTTCGCATGTTTAAATGAAATTACCTATATTTCAAATGGTGCCCATTGTCTTTTGTCCTGTCACTGGATACCACCACTGAGAAGAGCCTAGCTTTGGCTTCTTTACTGCCTTCCATCAGTATTTATATACATTGATGAGATCCCCTCTGAGCCTTCTCCAGGCTGAACAGTCCCAGCTGCCTCAGTCTTTCCTCATACGATCATCTTTGTTGCCCTTCAGTTGACTCTCTCCAGTATGCCCATGTCTCTCTTGTACTCGGAATGCAACACTCCAGATGTGTCTCCTGTTGGCCCATTTCTCCAGCCTGTAGAGGTCCCTCTGGATGGTACAATGACCCTCTGGTATATCAGCCACTCCCGTGATGATAGCAGTCATCAGTTTAAATTGATGGGCATAATCGGATAATGTTGCATCTACTTTAACACTGCTAGTTTTTTATAAGTTAGTTTACACACAAGGAAATTTTTCTGCATTTTTGTTTAATAATCAGTAACATAGTCAATATGCATAGTTTAAGTATAATCTTTTTATATACAAGGACTACAAAATACCTTTTTGCATCTTCAGAAGCCAAGTCTATGCAAAAAACGATGTATCGATTCTGTCTTGACCAAAGTCCTCCCCCTATTCAGTGTCTGTACTGCAAAGTATACAGAGGAAGATTACTGACTCTATCCTGCACGCAATTAATAGGATCAGTATCTGCTTCATTTGGGGGGGATGGGGTGGGGGGGGAAGAAAAGCAATGCATATTTTGTTTATTATCTACAAATCCTGTAATATTAATCTAAAAATAACAATTCACAGCAGAAGGTCAGGTAGAATGTAGATTTGCAACAGATGATGGAAAACAGACTGCATGTAATTTTTGTTAATAGGGAAGGATGGAATTCTGGTGTCAAATTAGATCCCTCCTAATAGAAATTAGAAAAAAAGAAAGGTTATTTTTATAAGAACTGAAACATCCTCTTCATTTTATTTTTAATCCCTAATATATTTTCATGTGTTGCCGCAAGAAATCTCAAAGTTTCCAACTTGTTTCAATGTGTTAACATTTACCAGATATTTTTTAGAAAACCTTAGAGAATTTGAAGGCAGCAAGTGTACTCAAAAATAAAAGCTCAAATCTTTCTCCATTCTCCATAGAGAATTAAGTATTTTCACAAGACTCTTTAGAGTACATAAGACTCTAGTACAAGTATAGATATGACTAAACCAAGAGAAACAGATATAAGAGAGGCTCACACCATCCTTGTGGGCAGAATTGAAATGGACACTGGGACTACCCATAACTCATTATCTGTGTCAGAGATGATCCTAGATGCTAACAAGGAACAAGGGATTCAAACCTGAATGCTCAGAGTGAAAGTTTTCATGCACTAGGAGGAAAGCATTAGAGACAAAGACTATGTGTTACTATCTCTCATATGTTCTATTTTATTAGTCTTCTATACAACACTCGTTTATACCTATTCTTTATCTTTCTGTAGATAAGTGGGGTTTTTTTGCTAGACCTGAGTAGAAAATATCTATCTTTATCCTTTAGCTCTCTCTTAAGTAAGCAACTTGCCAAGTCAGTGTTGCTCCTCTTCATCTGGCTCTAATTATACCTTGGAAATGAAGGAGAGGTGATGTGGGGGGGATGGAAGAAAAGTGAGGGAAAGCTTTGTCTATTAACTACAATTAACTACAATTAACTACAGTACAACCCAAAATGGCAGTTTATTGACAGATGGACACATGTAATTGCAGGTCCCAAGGGCTGCAATTCAAATTAGACTTAATGTTATAGGGGATGACAAGGAATTAATCTTATCAGCACGCATGCCTGTGCTGTGTTTGCTGTTACATATGCCTCTTTTCATCTGGCTGGCTTTTAAATATATGAAGTTGCAAGAACATTTGCAGTATAGCTGGGTGACAGCACCAAAAAAAATAATTTAAAAGTAGGATATGAAGGAGCAAATGAACTTTCATCTTGCACATGGAGAGATCGTTCCAGGAGCCCAGACAGACACAAAAAGTGATCTGTGGGTGAAGCAGGCGAAAGGTGTCCTTAGAGAGTACCCAGCGCCCTGCAAAAAGCTGGAAATGCACTGTGTTTGGCAGTACACCTTGGTGACTCCTTGGTTACAGACACAAGCCTGAATATGACGGTTCAGTGGTGAAACAGAAGGTAATATCTGGGGGCATGTGCAGGGGAGGAGACATTAGAGATACGCCAGTTGTTCAGAAGGAAGGAGAAAATCAGCACCGTGGGGAGAGGGCGTTAAGCTCTCGAGCCTTGCTGGTGAGAAGGTCCAACAGAGACATGTTTCCTGGACTGCCGCTTCTTTGTGGGCTTAGGAATCACTTCTATTTTATCATTTTGAGTTGAGACCTTTAACACTAACAGATTGGGCATGCAGGTGGGGAAAGGGAGGGATGAAGTGAAGAGGCCAGACACATGAAGAGTGTAGACAGCTGATAAAAGACCTCACATGAGTAGATGAAGTCATTAAAACACTGCGGACAGAGGAAGGATAAATGGGTCAAGAGCAACAACCTGAGGATTGGAACAAGTCATACCAAAACTATGAGATGTAAATGTATCGCATTAATGGACTGAGACATAAGTTCTATATAAAATAGTGTATTAAATACCCTGCAATTACCATGCTAATTGAGAAACTGCTAATCTGTTAAAATCAGAGTACCATAAAATAAACTAATTCAAAAGCTTTCTAAAAGGTTTTCTAACGTGCATATGCAGATTTGTGCACCTTCAAGTCACTCCATGTAAACATAATTTTGAAATTTCAGCCCAGCTGGTGCCTTTATCTCTGAGGAGGGGTTTTTGTGGCGTTTGAGTGGGGGATTTTTTTGTGACATCTGTCACTGGTTTTACAATGTTTTTCAGAATTGACTAGTAATTGGAGGTACATTAATCTAGAATTCCCAGACTAAGATATATAAGTGAACTATAATTGTAGGAAGTGTTGTGTGAGTGGTTGTCTCTGAAATACAACCCTGCTAAGGTGTATCAAGCAAGGATCTGTGAAAGTTGCCTCATTTCTGAAACTCTTGTCCCAGGAGTTTCACCTGTTTCAAAGCAGGGTCTTGACGAGGGTCTGTAAATGAGGGGAGAAAAACAGAGATCCAAATATCAGTGTTTGTAAGACTAAGGGACTGCTTTCTTGTCTACAAGATGAATGGCAATCCACCAGCAGCTGCGTGCATTACTTTCCACTGGTTTCCCTTGCCCTAAGCTGTGGACTTCTCTTCGATCCCTTGGGCTCACTTCCTATTCCTTTCACACTTCATTTTACATGACCTTGTTACAGAGGGCCAAGTCCCAACCCTTAAACAGTTTCAATGCCTTTATCGGGTTATAGCATGAAGTACTGAGAAGGAGGTGAGATTTGATGAAAAATTTTGACTTCAGAAGGCTTGTAAATACCTCATGGAAGCAGTTTACACAACTATACCTTACAATGTTACACACACTCTGTTGAATGCCCTGAAGATTTTGAAAGAGCTGAAGTAAATTTAGATGTGGAAAAGCCTTAAACAATAGACCTTAAAGCTTCTTTAGTCCAAATAGCACTTCATCCTGCCCCTACTCACTTGAAATACACGAAGCAATATTTTTCTAAAAGAATGTAGTCTGGGAGTCACATGTGATCTTTCCATATTGACTAAATCCCTCCACCATACCAAATGTTTTTTCAAACCTGCCTCTTTTACAAACCTCCCATATGTTGCTTTTTAAGGAAAACTATTGTTCAAAGCAAGCCAGTTCACCATTGTTTTGTTCACCCCTGAAACTCCTTTTGAACAGAACATAGTGTTTCAGCTCTCAAAAATCTGGTCAGGCCATTTCATCTGTCTGAAACAGCTCTAACACCTTGCTGTGTGATGCCTTTCTATTCCCATTAAATTTCCACTGAGTCGAGACTGTCATCTGTGCCACAGAGGTGCAGAAGAAGCCCAGCTACAGCTAATAGTGCCATCCTCAGAAAGACCCCAAGTAATTCTGTAGTATCTTCTGCATATTGGTTCTCCCTTGCTTTTAAGAGACTTCTGCATTAAAAATACATTTTTCCTAAAGTTTATATCATGCTATAATGTTTTGAAGCAAATCTTAGAGGAATACCTCTAACTGAGGTCTTTATCATGCAGCCTGTATAGCTGCTGTATCTCATGCTCATTTCTGTTACTTAAAGGTCCTGCAAGAATCTATGGCTAATGGTATGAAATCCCTTATCACTGCTGCAGAGTGGGAGTTTGGCACACTGTGGTGGAGCGCATCTCGTTTGTGTTATTCTTGGGAACAAGCCTACAAACCTTTCCAGATAGTTTCTTTATTATTTTACGGTTTTAGCTCACTTTTCAACTCCTGTAACAAACTGTCCTGATGCAAACAATATGTCAGTGTAGGCATAGGAACCAAAAATACATTCAAATATTGAAGATGATATGTCCAATTTTTTTTTTTTTACTCCAAAGTAGATTACACATGACAGTATTTAGCATGAAATGTTGTAGAGATGGGAACCAAGACATCTATATGTAGAGAGAAGCCCAGACGTTCACTTAGAATAAGCAACTGTTCAGCATTGACTCAAACTAACAGATTTCCTTGTTGTCTGTTTTTTGTTAGTTTGCTATTGACTCCATGAGAAATGGAGCCAAATCTGGGGGCAGTCTATTCCTTCTGATTTATGTAACACAGACACTGTTCATTCAGCAAAGGAAGATTTGACAAAAGAAGCACTAATTGAGAATTATTAAGTTTTGTGCAGAGGCTGAGCTCTGAACACGTTTATATAGCTGCCTGGAGCTGTGCTGGTTTGAGGAATGGAGAGTCACAGGTTGTCACTCAAGCCTTGAATGAGTGAGGAAAGTTTGAGCAAGAGAAACTGTGCCAAAACATTGTTTAACATTTGTCCCTTCCTCAAGAGGGACCTGACTTTCAGTCAGCTGAAATCAGTGAGGGCTTCCCATGCTGTTATAACAAAACAAATGCTACAGTTCCCCAGTGCTGCTGCTGCGAAGGTGATGTGGATGAGAGCTTCCTTGATTCCTGAAATAAAAGACAAGAACTTGCACAGACATATCCATAAGGGGAACAGGGAAAAGAAGAAAAATCCGGTCCTCCATGAGTAGCACAGCCTGTGGGCTTTTATCAGTGGAAAGGACCTTCATTTCCCTGTAAAGGGCAATGTTTTCTGCTGTTAATGCTGCTAAAAGAAAAGGATCCTTGAGAAAGTAAAGATTTTCCCCTTCATGGCAGTCCTTCCTTGTGGGAAATTGAAAATGTTCAGTGAGAGGAGACTGAGGGGAACAAAAGCTGCAAGAGCAGAAAGAGGCAAGCTGGAGTCAAGAAAAAAGAGAAATGAAGCCAGAAAGACACAATAAATATGGAGAGAAAGGAAGGCAATGAAATATATCATCAGAATGAAAGAGCAAACCTTAGAACAAACTGAAAATTGTGGGCCAAATTAGTTTCAAACAAACATGTTCAAACCAAGGGAGAGAGATACAGATGATGAAAAGAGAGAACAATGGGGATAAAAAAGTAAAAAAAAAAGGTCCAATACAAATTGTGTAAAATTTGCTTGCAATGTATTTGTGGTCATCACCTGTCCTGGTGTCTTCACATCAGGAGTGTCCACAGAGAAGGGACTGCGCCGTTGGGCCCTCCTACAGCTGCCTGAAGTTCAGTGCTTTAGCTGTACTGGTGCAGGACTGGAAATGATGTGACCCTGTGCTGGGCCTCCCTCCAGTAAAGAGAATGCAAGTACAAATCAGCAGCAAAAGCAAAAGATGTATTTCAACCTTTGACAACCTTTTCTGACCCCTCCATTGAATTAGCTTTCAGAATGAGCAGTGGGACCAGATCTCACCCACAGCTACCACAACAACAACAGTTCATGTCAATAAATAAATCTCTTCTCCCTCCCCGAAGTGCTTCTGTCTCACACAAAGGATTGTCAAACTTGGAATTTTCTTTAGAATGACTCCTTACAACTAACAGGCTAATGCAATATTATTAAAGCTTTTCATTTTCAGCACTATTATTTCCCTTGTTTTTCTGTCTATTTAATTAAAAAAATGAAACATAAAATATGTTCAGCAGTGACTGTGGCGGCAGATCAAAGCAATTTGAAGTCTTATGACTAAAATTAATCATTGATTGCCCATTGGTAGGACCTCATTAACACTTTGATACTTGGGCTCCACGTATTTTACCAAAATCAACGCAACAGGCCACGTAGGCAGAAAACTCATGCCTTTTTCTGCCTTGTAAAAGATCTTGCATGCATTTACCCTTGAAGTGAGCAAGATAGTGCTCTGCAGAGGCCCTGGCGTGCTTTAGATAGGGCCATGCCTCCCAATGCCACCACGGCGTCCCTGCTTGCACTGGCCAACCCTGGCTGCCAGCTCCCCTGCACAGAGAGCATCCGAAGCACAATCCAGTTCTTTGCTCCAGTCTAGATAAAAGCGCATTTCTTTTCTCCAGGGTGTTTTGTTCTAAGTAAACATTATCCCCGGAGTATTGTAACAGCAACAACAAATCTCTGAATGTTGAATTTTGTAAAGGGCATTTGCAGACATGTGAGATTTAAGCACTCAAAACAATTCAAATCCTGGCATATTTAGTTGGAGCACACAACAGCAAAGCAACTTGCCAGTCCATTATTTTTGCAAAAACTTTGAAGACCCAAACAAGACCTCAAAGACCCAGAGGCAAAGAATTTCATTATGGAATGTGTAGAGATGCTTTCAAGATGCACTGATTACCATAAATACAGCAGGTAAATAAACTAGTCAATTTGCCTGAGGTCTAATGAAAACAGGCAGCCAGTTTTATTTGTGAGTTCACTGGATGTGCTGATAAAATCTTGCCTTATACACCACTGAGCTATTACAAAAGGAACTAAAATATGTTATTTAAATTAAATATTTTCCTTGTCTATGAAGAGAGGTTTTTCTAAGAGGAACTATCTCAAGAAGAGCAATCCAATGCTGTGGGCTTTACAGTGATCAGTGAAGCAACACGGTAAAGTTTTTCACTCAACAGCACTGACCCAGTCGAAAAGAAAGCAAAAAAACAAGAGTGAATTCTCTTTTGGATTTGCAACAATATGCAAGAGGAGAACATTTTGCTCCTCATTTAAGTGTCCACTTCTCTGCCTCCTGACATGCCCTGGTTCTCAGGCACTGGCTTAATGCAATGCAGGTGGGATGGTTGAACCGCCAAGAAGTCCATCAAGTTATATTGATTTTTTTTTGGTGAGTGAGTCTGCATGGCTCCTTAGACTGCACTTACTGAGTATTTTGGGAGAACTTAGATACACTCAGTCAGTGAATGTGGGCTGAAATCTTTGGAATTCACTTAGTTTAGAAAAAATGATTGAACCACAATAGTCAAAAATAATTCTACAGAAAAGGGAAAAAGGACTATAAAGTTCTTACAGATGGAATGAATCTCAGAAGTGATATTCCTATTGCTAGGCAATCCGTTCTCAAGCCTGTAGTCATGAATCCTTTGCCAACTTTAATCTTACTTGCAATCTGATTATTCATGTTTCACAGCTGATCTTTTATGCAGGTTTCAGAACCTGATTTCTGCAGTCACTTTTCAAACACAGGCTGTCCAATGCACAGCATATTAAAGGTAGGAAACAAACGTTCATAAATATTTAGAATTTTATTGAACATTTCCTAAATGTAGCAACATTAATACATTTCTGGAAGACAAACAATTAAGATCAAATAAATAAACTGAAAAAAAAGGAAAACTAGGATTCAGTAATAGAGGCACCTTTATGTTTTTTCTAAATGTTTACCTGCTTATTCCCTGATTTCCATCTTAGTTCATGCTGAATGAATTAAGTCATACTTGAATAGGGCTTTTTGAACTCTCCTGCTCATTCTAATTCATTGCTCAGAAGGTTGTACCATGATCTTATAATGGGCAGCACGATGTTCCATTTCTAATTATAGGTCTACATCTTTTCTCTGTTACAGAGGCCAGAACTCCAAGAAGAAAGCAGTAAGCAGAATCAGACCTGACTGACAAAAAAATTACTGCATGGTGGCAGTGAGACCATACAGACCCTAAAGCAATTAGGAGAACTCTAGTTCTGTGGTTGCTCCATAACGGCAGCTGCAGAATGAGTTTATAAAGGATGGTGGAAGTGTATTGTGGAAGACACTGTACCAACATAGAATAAGGACAGTCCTTGTCTTGGAGAGCTAGCCTTGGAAATAAACAGGAAAAAACAATGTTTTATAAAAACAATGGTCATGTAAATTCCACTATATATGTCTTTCTGTATATAGTTTTCAGCTTTTTTGGTGAGCAAAGAGAATTTTCTGAGAAAAACTTGAGTTGAAAGAAAGGACTAAAAAAAAGCAAAAGATATTTTGAAGGATGGGATTATAAGTGAGGTAGGAAATAAAGGAAAGTGTCCAAGGCAAGCAAGATGAAGAGTTCAGGGACAGGCTGGTCTGGAAAAGGCACATCAGGACAGACTGTGGGCATGATGAAGAGCTTGGCATGATGGCACCTCTGAGAACACAGTTCTCTGCTGCAGCAACTTCTGCAGCCCCATCCTGCTTGCTGCTGCTTGCCCTCATCAACCTCCCTCAGACACCACCTCCAGGGAAAATTAGCACTGCCCTACTTGAACTGTGTCCATGCTCACACCCCTGTGTGTGTTGGCAAAAGAATATGAAGAACTTCCTACCCTGCAGACATCTGAAACCAGGATGTCTGGAAAGAGAAGTAATCTTCATTACTTATTATCTTCACCCTCTGTTGTTTTCTGTGGGCTTGCTTTGCTACTGGCGGAAGCCCAAGAGCATGTTTCCTTTTTAGGCTTCTTTTCTTTCACTTCTCCCAAGCCAAAAACAATGTTGTTGAAAGTGCTTCTATTTTTAGGAGACACGTTGCTCTCCATCCACCAATAGACTTGTTGCTCCATTTCTGGCCAAATTCAAGAAAGTTGTTTCAGATACCAGTAGGCATCCCAAGGACGCTGCTCATTCAGCACAAAGAGGGTAAACTTTTGCAAGCCATTATTATTGCAGACACCTTTTGCAAGCCATTATTATTATTATCTTAGCATTCAAGACATTAAGAAAGATATTGAAAGAGATACAACAAAGGAAATTGAAAGTAAGGAGGAGCATGATCTCAGGATACTGCTCAGGTGAACAGTATCTCTAATTGGATTGCATCTCTCAGGATTCCCCATGGATAATGCCAAGCTATTGCTTAATTGGAATAAATCTCATGGTTTTCATTTGCCTTTCAGGAGCACTATCCTACAAACTGCAGCTGTCTAGCTGGATGAGCCCTTGAGCGTGCCAATATTTTCAATGGCAAGCCCTCATACTTTGATTTCTCTTTAGGTGGTTAAAGTAAGCAGAGGAGAGGAAGAGTACAGGAAACAATTTCCCAACTCCCTACACAAATTACACTCAGAAAATGTCAGAACAAGCATTGCTGATTAGTGCTCCAGACTGGAAACAGATATACCTAAAAACTTGCCACTGCTCAGCAGGAAGACAGGAGATTTGGGGGGAAAAAAAAATAAAACAAAACTACGGAACAATCCTTCATGTAAACAACACTCAAAAGCTTGTGGGGAAAAAGGACAAAATAATCACAAATCTAAGAGCACTTCTGCTAACATACCTCAAACTAGATTGTGTAGGAAAGAATTTGCATGCACAGGGAACAATTTGGGCTGATGTTAGAAGGTTGCAAAACACCTTAGATGGCAAAAAGAGGGAAGTTCTGCCATGCAAGAGCTGCAGCGTGTCCACACTTCCATCCCACAAGGTAGCCATGCCTCTATGCAATGTCTGCTCCAGACGCCAAGTTCATAACCATCACTGACAGAAACAAAAAAAAAAAAAGAGGAAAACTTCCAGAGTGCTTAATAGTGGATAAGTGTCTAAATTAGCATGAAAAACTAAGTAAATTTCCTCATTTGAAATATATCTGGTTTGGCGAATGAAACTCAGAATGTGTAACAGGAAATAAGCCACCATTAACACCCTGAAAAAGTTCATATTACTTTGCTCAAAAAAAACATTTTTTAGGTAGACTGTAATGATTGCTCAAAACACCACTTTATCAACATCACAAATAGAGGTAAATACTCTTGCTATGGGTCATATTTTAGCTTACTACATTGGCAAGGCACTTCTTAACAAAGAAAGGCTTATATCCTTTTTTTTTGGGTAGACATCAATAAATTCCACAGAAATAATCGGCTTCGTAGTCTTGGGTTCTCTCTATTAATTCAAGTCACAGTTTCACAACGTGCTGATATGAAATGTGCTAAATCTGCGTGAAGCAAGTTAACCTTACCATAAAGAGTCACCAGCTGCTGGCTGCTCTCAACGGCACATTGCAGTACATAAGAGAGACAGAGGGTCACAGAGAGAGGAGTTGACCTTTACTATGAGGTATTATTTAGTTTATAAAGTCTAAATGGCTAAAACCATATCCAGTTCCTGGCAGTACCATCTCCACCATAAAACATTTTAAAGATGACACTATAGTATTTTGTATCAAAATAAACCATCTTTTCTGATGGTTTTCTGTGAAAAATACAGGTGTCAGCATGTCTTCTGCTATGTACTTTGGAAGACTATAAAGCCACACAAATATAAATAAATTAGAATCGGATTTATAATAATTAGTTCAGACTCCTCTAAAACGTTTATTTTTAATAGACAGATTTATGTAAATTATTAACCTGGAACATAGAAAACTATTAATATTAAATGCTTATATTTGCCATGAAATGTAACCTACCATTTGGTAGAAAATAATGGGCATTCAGAATCACATCGAGAAGTGGACTTTTCTCTGTTCTGGGATTACTAGCAGGACTCTGAACTTTTTTCACATTTGAAATAGAGGCAAAGTCTCAAAAAGCTATTACGTATGAAGGTAAATCTCTAGTATTAGCCTGTTTCAAAAGAAATATTTATCTGAACAAAAAAGAAAGAAGCCATAATAAAAAATTAGAAGACCTGTTACCATTTTTAAAACTTTTCAATATCAATGATCCTGTAATCATTTCAACAAAATTTATGTCTGATAAACAATTATGGTTTTATGAAATAGCACTTCCAACTAAAAAAGAAAAATATTTTAAATCCTGATGGGCTTTTGCACCGATCCTGACTCTTATACAGTTGCATTTTATAAATCAGCGTCATTACCTCCTGGCTTTAATAATTTGGAGGTATCCTTTATTGTCTTTAAAACAGCTGGGTTTTTTATTTTGTTTCCTTCTCATGAACTATTGCATAGTGTTTATGCAATATTAGCTGAAGCCTGTTATTACTGATTTGCATAGCAAGTGATCTGGTTACTCATTTCACTGAACTAAACCTTTAATTTCTACAGGTCATGGGTTTGGGAAGATTGACTGTTCTTGTGTATGAAAAGCATTATTTTAGTGCTGAAGGAAGGCAGTAAATTACTAGCTGATTACTTGAATGACATATTATGGGATCAGAGGTTATTGTGTATAGTAATATTTTTCGTAGTTCAAAGACACTTTCATGTATACCATAGGGGAAGCAGCTTTATTCAAATGATCTTTGCAATAGGTCACTTCTCTTGAATTTGCTACAGTCACCAGTATGAGAAAGTACTGGATTTTTTTTACCTAACTTTTTTTTGAGTGATGTGGCATATGGGAAAGAACTGTCCATGGCTGACTTTTTCAGACAGCTTCAAAAGAGATATCTGAAAAGATATACTATTTGTCCTACTACATCACTGTGGTTGAAATTTAATCTTGTGAATCATTTTTTCCAGTAATTGAGGCAAATTTAAATCTAGTATTAGCTGATGAAAGTGTGCCATCAATAACTTGCAATGGAGTTGTATCTGTTTACGCTCCAGGTGAATCTGACCTTTGATCTCATGGTTGGAAAATTATGTTTGTTGTCATCTGATGTTGGTAAAATAGTAGATGCCTTAAGAAGCTAATACCTACATGAGGGAAGAGTATGTGCACAGTAATGTTGACCTAGGATACTCTCTTTAAACTCCCACTGGAGAGTAGGAAGATGTTCACTTGTCTCCTCACCTTCTCTTCTTTTTGAGTTTATAGCTTGTTGCCTTTCTCCAGGAAAACCGTATTCCCCTCACCTGCTTTTGCTAGAAGTTCACAAGCTAAGCAAGATGGGACATCCTATTCCCCTTTTGCTCAAACCTTTCCCGTGTTGGTGTGCAATCCTTTACAGCTGGACTCAAGTTTATGTCCTTTATCATGCTGTATGGCACAGATCAACATCAAGCTCCAAAGCAGTAACTGCACATTTAGCAAGATGAAGAAGATTTCCACTTCTCTTCTTCACATCTTGAATAAGCTTCCTAAATTCACTTGTTTGAACCTTCTGTATTTTTCTGTATGTTATCTCCACTGGTTACGTATCTGGTTTGGTCTGCTTGCTGTTCAGCTGATATTTTGAACTCTTCCTGTATGTTACACTACAGACAACAATTGTCATATTTGTTAAGGAACAGAAATAATATATGAATGATATACTGGACTGAACTACCTTGAACCTATTATTCTTCTGTGCAGGAGTCCATGCTTCCTAAAATCTGATGGTGATCAACAAACATTTGCATTGCTCGGCGCAAAGGTACTTTGCCAACCCATTCCTGCAAATTCTTGTTTGCATTTATCTTATCATGAAGCTTGGCTAGCCACATATCAGCACTTATATCTGTTTATCCTCACCCAACTCTATATTAACAATGACTAAGCAAAGACTGTCTCTTTATATAATTCTTTAAAATGCATGTGAAATAGCTCAATAAACAATGCAGTTCATGTTATCCCATGAGCTTCTGCTGGATCTGCTCCCAAGTCTTAAATAAGCTTTTTCATTTCTTATCTTTGGAAGACTACATCATAGTTTCAATTAATCTTTCTAGAAGATAGACATTTAGCCTATATTTTCCTTTCCTTAATTTTAGTAAATTTCTAGTAGCAGCTCCTTTAGGTCTTTAAATTCTTATCCATTGCATGTTTTTATATTGCTCAAATACATTGATATTGCACAGCTAACAGCAATTAATGGTATTCCTTTGTCCAAGCTAGTTACCATCTACTAAAACTAAGTAGGGTTTTTTTATCATTTTCTGATAAATCAATGCCTCTAACTCCTATCTCACTTGACTAACTCTTTAATGAATATCCTTTACTGTGGGACACTTGATGTGCCCAGAACTTGTAGAAATTTAGCACAGGCTTGCTCAAATCACAGAGAAAGGACTGTGATACCACCTGTGTGAAGGGCAGGCGTATTTAGTTCCTGGATATTGATTGCAATGAAAGAAGCATTCAAGTAAATGTTCTATACACTGTATAAATTAAATTGGGGTCATTTCATTTTTAGACAGTTATATTTTCAGTGTTCCCCACAGCAGCAAAAAACTCAGAGTTGGACTTCATTACAAAGTAATATAAGGCTATCTAAGGCAAATGTATTGGATATGTGATTGGTCAGGCTGAACTGTCACTGCTGCTGACAGCAGCTGTGGCTGATTGCTGGTGATCATGCAAATAAATAAATAAATAAATGGAAAGATAAAGAAAGAAAAGCAGTGTAGGCAGCAGGAACTTTCCTTACTGGAATTTTCCAGTGCGTACAGTAAGCAGGAAGCAGAGTGGCAGGTCATACAGGCCAACTGTTTGTCAAGGCACATCGTTCAGGGCTGTGTCCAACTGAAGCCATAACCGGGGATGAGATCTGATGAAGCTTCTTGACATTCTCTAGAAAAAAAATTGCTTTTATTAAAAAGTGATATTTGGGATGATCACAATCATTTTGCGCATTTCAGGTTTCTATGGAGCTTTAGGCTTTCCTTGCCCCAAGCAAGCAGGCTATAAACTACTTGCTGGAAACTCCTGGTATGTCACAGCTAAAACTGTCACCCAGCTAACATCAGTGTGACATTACCAGCACCAATATGAACGCTGCAAGACAAGACACCCTCATTGCGAACAGGATTGTTTGTGCCATCAGATAAAGCAACATGCACAGTCTGACACTCAGACACAGCAGAAAACAAGAATTACAACATCCTGATGCAGACTGATCTTGGGTAGAATCACTATTCTGTGTGGAAAGCATAAAAAGCACAGGTGCCTTTGAAAGCCTGTCTTTAAAGAGTCAAAAAAAAACCCTCATCAACTTTCCCAGAGGGCTAAATCAATAATTAGGACTTGGTGATTTTTTGCTCACTGTGATTTTTTGCTCACTAGCTATGGTCAAAAATATGCAGTGAAGATCATTTTGGAGCTGCTCACGACTTTGCAATGAATTTTTCACAGATTTGATTTTTAAAACATGAGTGAACTAGATTCGTAAAACATTGAAGGAAGAGCGGTACTGTTTCTACCTCTTTCACTGAGGGATATAGTTGTTAGCGCACTCACCAAAAGCAGAAAGACCCAGCTCCCCAGGTGGCAGGAGGCTGAACCTACACGTGCAGAAGGCACTGTGGTATTTGGGGAAAGATTTCTGGCAGTTCCTCTTATTGAAGCTATTCCACTCTCTGAAAAATCCTCATGTTTTCTTTGGACAGGAGAGGAGATGGGTAAACACCTTCCCCATAGACAGTCAGGGAGCTGCTCTGACACGTTCCTTCTTGAAGGGATGGATATGGATAACCTGGGCAACAGTGCACATATGAGGAGAGGGGCAGCGGTCTATGAAGGCTGCCTGCACGACACAAGGACAGTGTAGTACTTGCCAGAATGATCCACAGTTGAGAAAGAGATTTTCAGGACAGATTTACCTTCTGAAAGTTTCATACCACAGGGGAGGTACAGACTTTTGGTCCAAAAGAGCAGACCAAGCCCAGGACAACATAAACCTTCTAAACTGCCTTTGACAGAAACATGAGGAGCATCTGCAGCAACTGCTTCAATCTACTGATCCACTCCATTAACCACTAATGCAGACATAGTCATATGGATAGATCTTATTTATGGTAGATCACCTTGAACAAAGAGGTTAAGTGCAAACTACGCAGACTGCATTATGGTATGGTGGTCAGGGTGCTCTGGTGGGAGCAGCAGGTTTGAGCTGGTGAGTCTCGCTTTCTTCCAGCAGCATTTAACACAAGGCAGTTCCAGACCTACCTTTGTGTAACCAGTGCTGTAATCTACCCTTTTGTCACACGTCCTTTTTTCAGCCTGAGTTTGTTTGTTTCTGCAAGACAAACCTTTAAGTGTTTCCATTTGTTTCAGGTGATGAGATCCAAAAGAGACTGTTTTGGTTGATTTGATGTGGCTGCTGGGTCAAACAAAAATGTGATGACACTACCCTATTCTAAGTGTCATGCCTTTTTCAGATAGGACTTAATACCCTAAATCACTTAAGCATTTTTAGGACAACTAAAAGCATCCTTGTAGCTACTGTTAGTTTGCATAAATGTTTGTGTAGCTTAAAGCACTACTATCTGCATAAATTAATTGAAATTCTAGCCCATTACCATGGCAATGGAAGTGTTATCTTTGATTTTGGAAGGGCAAGGATTTCACCCAAGATACAGAGGTTTTTCAAATCATTAAGGTATCATTGCCATTCATAACAAGATCATTTGTATGCTTTTAAATACTTCTCTTGGTATTTCATTTTGAGTTTAATTAATGCAAACATCTGCATATGCCAGGACAAATTAGAAGAAGATTTTCCAATTTTATAAATAATTCACTATTATTATTTAGATAAACTATGAATAAGAGGAGATGATGTGGTCAAAAAAACAATTAGTTGAAGTAATGTGTTACTGTACTGAAGTTATTGGCTTGATACACATTCCTTTCTGCAAAAATTCTAAGTGGAGTAAAACTGATGGTGTGTTGTACAAATTTCGTTAGGTATAAAATATTCATTTGCCTTTTTCCCTCTTTTTTTTAGTTATCCACCAAAAATATATTTTATGCAGGTTTTGGTGCATTGGCTATGTACAAGAAGCTCATGGTAAGTCACACCGTACAATAAATTGCTTGAAATTAGATTGAAATCTGAACAGATTAAAGGAAGAAGTATTGAAAGAGCAGATGATTGAAAAGAAAAAGGTAATGATTGTGTGATAGAGTCTAAGCAAAATACATGAGGAAAAAGCACCAGATGTCAAGGAGGCTATAGCCAGGGATGGAACTGGGTCAGAATAAGAAGAAAAGTCACCAATTTTCAGGACTGTGCCCTTGTGTCAGTAGGTCTTTTGGAGAAGTCATGTCTGGCGCCTTAAGAGAGCAGGTAGAAATTGAATGCAAGGGAAAAATATACTTCAGAAGAATTCCTACCCATGAAAGACCTTACCTGGAGAAGCAGATCTCCATATGTACCAAAAGCAATATTAGGTGCTAAGTATATTTGGGTGATCGAACATACTGGTCCAAACAGCGACAGTTCGCTTACCCTACTATTTCACTTGTACGTTCTTCCTAGAGAAGCATTATGTCCTCATTTCTTTTTGTCCCTGGATTGCAAAATAACTGGAAAGACATAATACAGAAGCAGTGAGGTGTCATGTCACAGCTGATACAAACTGTGTCTGTCCCCTGTGTTGTGCGGTAGGTGTTCATGGTCGTGGAGATGCCCAGGGAACTCGGGAGGTGGTTCAGCAGCTACTGAATGGGTCCATAGACCTGTAACCTGTTCAGTGAAAAGGAAGCCATTTTATTGGCACTCCTTACTCTTCACAAGTATGAAGGGTAGCATAAAATAATGGAAAACCTGGTCTGAAGCGTTTTCTCTAACATCCTTGACGGTGTCCATCATTTAATCTGATTTTAGATTTCTCCTTTCTGTTGTGTTCATTTAGCAGCTTTGCTAGTGCTTTGAAGTTTGAAGCAGTTCTGCAGTCATTTTATGATCGTATTTATGGGGAGAAAACCTGCATTTTTTTATGGAAGTAGTATAGTGTCTTCTCCTGGACCTAGTTTTTAAAACAACATTAGTCTTCTGCATGAGAGTAGTCCTTCATGCTAAGTAAGTTTGAGCTGGTCAGTCTCCAGGCTTGTTTTGAATAGGCCCACAAGAAGTGTCTGTCACTCCTGCCGCTTGATCGCTTTAATAGGATTCTCAGTACTGGGGTCTGATCTCCAGACTAGTCCATTTGATTAAAGATAATTAGCACTTGAACATTTTCTGTTTAAAATCCTAATCAGCTGGGATATTTTGCCCACTGGCCATGACTGCGGCAGCCTGTGTACTTCACTTTTTGGTTCACGGATACACAGCATAAAAAAAAAGAGCCCAGCTTGTCTGGAGATTTCTGCCTGGAGAGTTTCTTTTGCAGGAAAATGATCTTTCTGCAAAGTAGCTGAAAGCTCTTTGCTGCTCTTGCTCAACAAAAACATTAAAAGAAGGAAATATAATTGGTGCCAGTCAACGTGGTCTTACAGAAAAAAGGTTTTGTCAAACATGCTCGATTTAATTCCTGGAGGAGACTACACGTTTGGTCAATAAAAGTAACTGTGTAAATGTGATAGACATTGTAAGTTATTTGCCTCGGTGCCACATACATTCTGATAACATTGAATTAGAGTGGGGCCAGAGAAGTATATTTCACGTATATTAAGAACCACCTAATAGACAGATCTTTTAAGTAATCATCAATCATTTCATGGACTTCATTACAGCAGGGTTCTCCTGGGAGTGAGATTAATCCTGAGGCTACCCAAAATTATTTGTTGTGATCTGGATAGAAGTACACTTACACTTTACAAAATGTAAAATTCTGGGGCCTAAAAATTGTCTGAATGAAGATTAGAAAATCTTCAGATTTCTGGCAGTCCAGACTGCCTTGTAAAATGAAGTGTATTTTTGTACTAAGGAAAAATGATGTCTAGAAGCAGTGTATGAAGGGCAGTACTATAGAGTGGGAACTGTGTTTTGGAAACCAGGGACTTCAAGATAATAGTGGATAAGCAATTAATATAAGCTCCCTGAATGATGCTAAAAAGCCCACCAGTAACCTGGATATGACTTAAACACATCCCATATCTCCCCATTACTTTCTCCTATCTCAATTTTTTTTGAGTTCTGACCTTTGCACTTTGGTTGGATAAAGAAGAAACAACTAAAAAAAAAATCTTGGGGACAAGCAATTCTTTCACTTCTAGTACACTGGTGATAATTTGGGATTAAGCAGCCCCCCCAACCTAAACCATGTGGGACGTGTGGTAGTTTACTTGAAACAGACCAGTGATTTATGGCAGATCCACATTACACTGAAATTACAGGCAAAATTGCTATAGGAATGCCTTTCCATAAACACCCCAACAGCCTTAAAATGAGCTCTCAAAACCAATCTTTTTTAATTGCTCAAGCCACAAGCCATAATCACATAATTCCTTCTGATTACCAAAGCACACTAGACTATTAAAATCTATCTATTACAATCTGAATAGATTAGCCTTTAGGACATATTAACATCAAATTTCACACGATATTAACTAATGAATTAATCTAGCAAAAGAGTTTAAATTCTAATTACCAGATAGTCATTAGATATGTCCAGTTACTCATATCAGGAAGTGCTGGAGGAAAGGGGAGTGTGATTAACTTGTCAGGGAAATGCAGCTCTGAAAGCAACACTTTCTCACTGTCTTACAGGATTTCAGCTTCTAACTCACACTAAGATGTCAAATACATCCACAAGCCCAAACCAAATGAAAGCCCTGTTGTATTACGCAAAATGTATACAGATGGCAGGAGCAAATCATTGCCCAGAGTTTCTGCAGTGTTAGCGTAAGAACCATTTCATCCACTGTTTTAAACATCATAGCGTCAATGCATTTCACGGTCACAGCTAAGCAGATCTGAAGTAGCATGCCGCAAAAGTGGGCCTCTCCTTGTGGTAGGTAGGTAAGACTGTGTGTGTATATATGTGTATATACATATATATGCATAATGTATGACTGTAAAGATAATAAAAAATTACTTCATATATGTTGAAAAGGACCGCTTCTGCGTAATGCATTTTACTGCAAATGAAAGAACACAACAGCATGTCATACCATCACACCTGTCCCTCCAAACCCCAAAACCATGTGTTACTGACATAACTGTGAGTATTAGCAAACTTCGAAAATCACCCACTGGTGGAAAACGTGCCTCACAGTGCAAGGCGAAGATGGTCCTCACAGTGTTTCTGCTTTGCCTCACAGATTCAAAGCATGCCTGTAGGCAAGTCTGAGTCACTTCAAAGAGGTAGACCAAGTTTAAAATTATGCTTTATCTTCATTCACCCTTTATCATTGATGCAAATAGGGTTTGTTTCTTCTGCATACTTGATACAGACTAAGAGGTGGCAAGACAAAAACAGGCATCTCTAGCAACATATTCATATTAATTGATTTACAGTGATGCAGAACCCTTAGTGGAAATCTTTAAAATACCTTTCCTCCAATAGTCCTCTCAGGTCAAAAGAGTCTATTCTTCACCTGAAAAATCAACATACATTTAGGAAAAAAAAGTTCCTGTTGGTACCCCCTAAATGCAAGGTTGCTTAGACACCAAGAAAGAGGCAACTAAGCCATAAGAAAGTGCTCCTTTGTTATCCTCACACTCTTTCCATTTGCTCTTAGTGTCATCAGGAGTGGGTTTGGGGTAATTTTTTTTAGATTGGCCTGTTCCTGTTGATCAGCTAATCAAAATCCCTGAGAGTCCTCCCTCATTTCTTCTTGTCCAAGGAAACTAAGAAAATGCTATCTAATTCACTGCTGAGAATTTCATCAAAGATTCAGCTTTGCTCATCCTGATTAGGAGCAATCAACATTTAACATTGACTGCTGGCTGAAGTTCAACTTAAACATTTCTGGGTTTTGCATATTATAATCATGTTAGGTTTCAAGACAGCAGCAAACATAGTAGAGATTGTTCCTGCTCTTCATGCCTTCATGGGATTACCTCCATCTCAGAAAGAAGAAAAAGAGAGAGACTGTCTGATTGGTGTCAATGTACTGAAGGTATGATATGGCATGATTTGGTCATTTCTTTTCCTTGCACCCAAAATAGAAGAAAAAGATGATGCTTTTGTGGCCAAACATTTATATTTTCACTATTTTCTTGAGCTCAGGATCTATAGCATTGCCTTGGTACCCTTCAGAAAAGACTTGATCCCATCCTGAAATTACCTAGGTGTCACTGTGCCTCATCTTGGTCTCTGCATTATTCTCTTTTCTACAGCTGAGTAAAGACACTTGATTGTTGATACATAATACTAAATTTAATTTTCCGCACATAAGGAACCACAATCCACCAGACAGAAGGGCGAGTTAACCTGTGGATATGTTATTTCTTTCCTTACAGTGCACTGCCAGAGCACCTGTCAGCGAGTTCAGTTTATTGGATGAATAGGAGATGGCTCCAGTTATCAGTCCCAGTGGTCACTGATATTTCTAATGGAAACAGGCACGATGAAAGTACGGGAGGCCTTAATTCTGCCTTCCTTATTAAATCACAAATCACAGCAGAAGCTTGGAAAATTTCAAAATCTAGAGCAAGTCAGGGTATAAAATTATCAACGATCCCAAATCAGGATTTTCTTTAGTAAAACCACTGTCCAAAATATGGCAGAGGCTTTGTTTAAAGACTGGATTCCAATCACTGGGCTATGCAAGTGGGTCACTAGCGGGGCAAAACAGAGCTGGGGACTGCCAAATAGACAGCTATAAAGTCTATATTCCTATATTCCTCTGTACTTCTTCCTGAATTTAATGCTGTACTGTTAGCATGTAGACAACAGCAAGTAAATCCTTCCTTCATTTTTAATTTCTGCCTGTCTTGAATTAAAGGTTACTTCATGGTGACTGGCAAAACACCAAAGTATTCCATTTCTATAGGCATGATACTCCTGAAAACAGAGCAAAAATAGCAATGGCCAACATGGAATAAGAATACTCAAGATTATCTAAAACATAGACAGTGTTCAGCTGCTGAACTTGAGAATGGAAATAAGGTGTCAGGATGGTTGAACTGTCTTTCAGCATCTAGTTTTAGACGTAAAAATACTCTGGAATCCTTGCAAGTAAAGGCCTTATGTGTGTAAGAAGCAGGGCAGAAACTGCTTTATATTTAATGTCTCTCTAAAAAAAAAAAATTGTGACAAATACAACATAAAGCATTGAAAAGACAGGCAATAAAGGTTAGAGTATTCTAATCTTTTGTCTTAATTCCTTCAGTTTGAAAAGAGCCTTTTCTCATTTGACATAATTCTCTGACTAACAATAAACCTTCTAGGTGCTCTTCCTGACAAATCAATAGAGACATCATGTTTGAGTAAAATATAAAAGAATTTTCTCACCATTCTAATGTCTTTTTTTTTTCAGTCAGTTTGAAATCTCTTTAATATTCAGTGCAGAAGACAGCTAGCAGAAAACAGACAGTAATGATGATGATTTTATTGATTTTGACTTGCAAAGAAATCTCAAATGGGACTAACAAGTAATTTCTTTTTCTTCAGCAAAATCTTTGTACCAAATCAGCTGTCAAAAAAAAAAGCATCTGTGGTGTCACATCTTGTATTTTTTTGTATTAATTATGTCCTATCTATTGTAAACTTTCGGACCACATACATGCCTTCTTTACTTAGTTTCTGCTATTGTCACCAGAATAGAAAAGGATAGAAATTTTGTTTTCCTCTAAATTAAGCTTCTAATCTAAGACTTGAAATTTATTCTGCACTTTTTCATATAGCTCACTCTTTCCATACAGGAATCTTGTTCATAGTGCTGCAGAGATGAGAATGATTTGTATTGAACTAGTTTTATTGCTCATAGACAAATGCGCATGCAGACATTTGGAGGAGACAATTTTTTAACGCAAAATACAGCACAACATAAATATGTCTGTTATATATTCACAGGAGACATTCTCCACTAGGGCTTACAGTAACATTAGTATTTCATCAGGCTTCTTCCAGACTGGTATGCTGTATTACTCATTCTTTGGAACAACAGTAAGCTGAACATTCACCACCAGAATAAAGGTTACGTGCTGTGAGATGATCCCAGTGGATGGACTGTAGTTATTTCTGCAGTACTTAGCAAAGAGAAAGTAGAGTGTCTTTCTAAAACTCCCCAAAGCCAAACTCCAACAGCATGGCAAATTATATTTTCTATGTATTTCTCATATTTCTTATCTTCACTTCAGTGACTATTCTGAATAGAAGACCAAAAATATACAGGACTTTTAAAAGTACTCTCCCTTTTTCTGAAGGTGCTCTCTCAGACTTCATATAATACATATTCATAATGCTTCCAAGGTGTTCTAAATCAAATGCCACTAAAAATGACTTTTTAAAAATTTCTATTTCAATACTGATAATGGCAAGCAACTACATCCCCTTTAATTTAGCAGCCCACAAAACTGTTAAAAGAATGAAGACAGAGATGAAAAGAATTCCCAGAAAATTTGTGGAGAAAAAAGAATAAAAGAAAACCTAGAACTAGCAATAGATGTGTTTGAACTGAAATCTCAGAATAGCTGGAGAAGCTCAACCTACCAATACTCTCAATGGTTTTGGTCTCAACTGAGTAGGAACGTTGGCTCCTTTATTAATCCTCAGAGGCCTCCTTAAAAAGTGAAATAAAGCTTGCATGAATTTTAAGGATTCCACAGACTTTTGCACTTGCCCATAGGAATAAAATTGACTTAAATGTTAAGCCTATCTTGAAAAGGTAGTGGGACTTTTTTTAATACACTTTCTCAAGAAATGTGTATTGCGTATGAACAATTTTTTGTGCTTAGTTGGGTGACAAAAATAAATTTCTACTTCCTGCTATTTCTATAAATATACTCACCCAGCACTCTTAAGGGATTTTGCCATATCAATAAAGCACAAACATAAGTTATACAACAGCCTCCAAATTAATTTTGTAACATGAGACTGAAAGTAGTGGTTACAGCTACACCTTAATGTGCCAATGTATAGTCTTTAGTATATTTCTGAGTATGAACAATGCATTTTACTTGCTGCATTTTTAAATGTACCTGCCTTAAATTTTTTTTAGCTTATGCAATGAATTAGTTCTTCCTTACAAGCAATAATATAGTAGTTTCTATTACAGGACTAAGACAGAACAGTAAGTAAAAAATAATATACTTTTCTGTTATTTGGAAGGAAAAAAATATATATATACATGTACACATTGCTCAATCAGAGCCTTTATTCATTTAAGGCTTCCTGGAACATTTAATGGACCATTTAGATGTTTTTCTTCACTACCCTTCTGCTTCTCAGGAGACATTTGTAGCCCAGCAGCCAGGCAGCCATTTTTTCTTTCAAGTGATGTAGATGAAAACATTACAGCTTCTCTCTTCTGTAGGCAAGGCAGTCTCTAAAACAGCAAACAGGTATTTGAGGTCAACAAATAGTTCAATATTGTAACTTTTTGCTTCTAGTTTTTCCTTCCAAAGCTATACACTTTCTTATTCTACTCTTGTTTCCTAACAATTCTCCCATTCATTTACTCTGTTTCTCTAAAAAATGAGTTTTCTAAGGAGTTATCATACCACAGCTTACTGTCCTAAAGGACCAGTCTGCCAATCAAATGCATGTTTGCACAGAGATTCTTCCTCAGACGGGTTTGAATCTTGGAATAACGCCCTAACAAAAAAATAACTGAAGCAAATTCAGTCTGGAAGTTACTGGAAAAACATTTCATAAGACACCACCACGCTTACTGTCAGTTCTCTGAGTAAAAGTCCACTTGTAAGTAAAAGCTTTGCCTTCCTCAGGAGCAACTGCAGAACACCTCTGTTCACAGATCTTCTTTCTTATCTTCAGATAAATCTCTGTGTGTGCCACCTCGCTCCTCTCCGCTGAACTCCGGGGGGCAGTTACATCTGCCTCGTGCCTCGGAGGACAAGGCAATTAATCTCATTTATATGTCCTGAGTGCATGACCTGAGGATTGACTTTCCTGCCAGAATGACTCCAGATTAACCGTGGCTCCTAAATTACTTACATTTGGAAAGGAAAGTATTAATAGCTTTAATCAGCAGGTACTATTATTCAAGAAAAGGCCTTTTGTTTTTTAAAAATCCTTCTGATTCTACAACCCATAGAGGTGAAAAAATATGTTTCTGTTCTTTTCCTCTCTAAAGCAATATCGAAAACAAATACCACATAGCCAGGTGCTTAACTAATGGGGAATAAAATTTTTCCATGGGAATCTATATACTAGGTTAATAGACATCAGAACTTATCAGAAATGAAGAGTGAATAAACAAAAGGTTTTTAAGAAGGTAAATCATTTTTCAGATATGTATCTTGAATGGCAAAATCATAATTTCTATGTATCATTTTACTTCTTTGCAAAATTAAATATTATCTTTATTAGTTCAAGGATTATTGTAGCAAATGGGTTAATTATATTTATATCTAAATACATAAGCTAGGGATCCCATATGCCTGTGTGGAGAATTGTAATCATGCAGACACCATCACTCAGCTTTTCTGTGTCGCCTTCTGATGACATACAACTTTAAAACCATTAGGTATTTTTAACTAGTTTTCTTTTCATCAGACTGACAGTCTGAAATAGAAGTGTGTTTTCCATTTGGTTTCTCAATTACTGTATCATTATATGCCTTCAGCAACCCTAACCTTTAAATTGCATCTTTTCTAAACAAGATCCAACAATAAGGAAAAGGCTGAAAATCCTAATAAATCACATGGCACAAGAGCTACAAGTGAATACACTGTGAAAAGGTAAATCATCAATAACAAAGGCTTTTTTAACAATCAGTTTTCCAGTTTTGAATTTCTTTTGTTCTGTCAGTAACGAAGGAATGCAAATCATGAATCCTGTCTCAGGCTGTCTTAAGATACTCTGGAAATGACATGAAATCCAGTGCAACAGCTGAATACGTAGGGCTGCCTTTTTCTTTGAAGGCACTGATGCTAAGGCAAGGTCCACTTGGGCATAACAAACCTTTCCTGTTAGAAGCTGAAAGAACAGTTTGGGAGGATCTGAGAGGGATTTATCATTCCTTTTGAAGGATTTAATCGGTTCTTCCCTCTCTCTTGAGGGAACAGTTTTCTCCTCGTAGTTTCTCCACATTTTCCTTTACATCTCCTCACTAGTAGGCCTCACAGGGGGAGGACCTCACAGGTGGGTCTCCACTTTCAGGGAGAAAAAACTCCAAGCTCACTCCTTGAAGGAAACCAGAGGCACCCTAAAACTCATGCTGGCAAAACCCAGGTGGTGCTCTGTTTGGGGTCCATTCCCATGATTTTGATGTCTAGTGCTTTTTAAATTCTGGGGTGCTTTCTGAACACATGCTCACTGCAAGGGCATCAGGCAAGGCGTGCTTTTTACAAAATATGTCTTGTCTGCAATTCTGGCTCCTCACTTGTCTGAGATGTTGTACTGTTGTGGTTTAAGCCGGTAGGCAGCTAAACACCACACAGCCATTTGCTCACTCCCCAAAAAGGTGAGATGGGGGAGAGAATCAGAAAAAAGGTAAAACTCGTGGGTTGAGATAAAGAAAATTTAATAGGACAGAAAGGAAGGGAAAATAATAATAATGATAAAAGAATATACAAAACAAGTGATGCACAATGCAATTGCTCACCACCCGCTGACCGATGCCTAGCCAGTTCCCGAGCAGTGGACACGCACCCCTGGCCAACTCCTCCCAGATTTTTGTTCAGCATGACATCATATGGTATGGCCAGTTTGTGTCAGCTGTCCTGGTTGTGTCCTCTCCCAGCTTCTTGTGCACCTCTGGCCTCCTCGCTGGCAGGGCAGTATAAGAAGCTGAAAAGTCCTTGACTTAGTGTAAGCACTGCTCAGCAACAACTAAAACATCAGTGTGTTATCAACATTATTCTCATCCTAAATCCAAAACACTATACCAGCACTATAGCAGCTTCTAGCAAGAAAATTAACTCTATCCCAGCTGAAACCAGGACAGGTACCAACAAGCAATACGCACGTTCCCACCAACCTGCAGCTGGAAGGGGTCTCAGCCTAGTTCGTTATTCAGTCTGGCAGGAATTTTCTTGAAGACTAAACACTGGCAGTGCAGGGGCTTTCCTAACTGTGCCTGCCTGGTACAGGCTTTCCTTAAACTTAAATTTCCATTGCTGCTTTTCCCTCCAGCTCATGAGAGTTAAATTCATCCACTAAAAACAGAACAAATTAAGAAATTAGCTTTGTTTTCAAAAAATTCTCTTTGGGACCACTATCAGGCTAAGTCAAGTGTAGCAGAACGGAAATTAAGTGCAGTTACTTAAATCTTATTGTTACACACGCTTGAATGAATATTGCAAATGTGACACTTTCTTGGGATCACCATCTTTATAGACATCAAAGAGCTAAAAGAACTGTAAATGCAGTTCTTGATGTTGCATGTCATTTCACAGGAGTCGTTCTAGGTAGGAAAGACTCAGTTTAGCTAAGGAAAATTAGATTCCCCAGTGTCTAATGGGATGAGAATTGCTGTGAATGAAGAAAAACATTAATTGTTTTATCAGTAAGTTCAGCAAAACTATTATTAGCTCTATAAGATTGCTTTTGCATTTCACAGGAAGCCTTAAGATACTTTTAGACAGTTCATCTTCAAAACTGCCCTTCTATGAAGGACAATTTTTTTATGAGAGCCTGTGATATATTAGAGTTGTACTTTCTTGCAATACGTGGAAGACGGATGATCCCTAAATAGCACAGAATAACTGCTGGCTAAAAGATAAATTTGGGGACCTGGTAAATTGGAGGAGAATTATTCTATACCCTGTATAGAAAGCACTGCTTTCTAGCAGGGTTTCTAACATTATCTTGCAGAAGACAATGCAAGAATATACAATGCAACGCAGGAGACTAACAAAACAATTGAGTTTCACAGATGCATGGCAGTACTTATTAATTTTCTGGCAACTTTATTTAAACATTTTTAAAGTTGATTACCTCACTGTGTGTTTTCCATGACTGTAAAACCCTTGTTTACTTGGAGTTACTTAGTTTTCAAATTTTATCGCAAAGAAAATAATATTACTCGTCAAGTGCTCCAAACCTCTGTGTTTGCAGTATTTATATTATAAATGTGTCAGAGCTCAGCCCCTAGAGTGGCCACCAACTGCACTGGGCCAGTCATCCCTTGAGCTAATCCTGGTTGTACGACCCCAGAAGGGTCTGCTGAAATTTTGTTTGTGCCCTCAAACCTTTACTTCAAATGGGACATGAAATTTGGCTCAGTCTTACAGCTCAGCAGTGCTTGCAATGCAGGGTTCGTGGAAAGGACAGAAAGTGCATTTCCACAATCTGTCTCGTTCTCCAGATCACTTAGCCAACACATGGTGTTTCACTAGGTCTCTCAGAGGCTGTTTTTTCCCCCCCAGAGAGTCTAGTGAATGGAAAATATCAGAGCAATGTATTATTTCAGAAGACCACTGCACTCTGCTTCTCCCTCCAGAAGGCCGGGGGCAGGCGGTGAGGGGTGGCTGTTGCTTGCCATTTTGCTCACAGCCGACTTGGTCCAGATTGGGGGTTTGCTCGGTTGCTTGCTCTTTCAAAAGAAACACTCTCTGAGTCGTGATTCAGCCAGCATGAGTATTTTATTTGCAGGCAGACCTCCTCCAGGTTTCATCTTTGCTGTTTGCTGAGCAAAGGAAGGGACAGAACGATGAAAGAGGTGACCAGAGGAGGGAAAGATATTGAGCCTGTCACTTCAAGACAGAAGCTCAAATTCCTGATGTGAAGCTGGGACTGACGCAGGGACCAATCTACTTTAGACATCCAGTTGTAGCCTTTGACGCAGAAGTACAACAGGGTGGGAGAGGAGTTTTCCTGGGTACCAAATATCTTCATGTGATTTGAGTTGTCACAATTCTTCCTATTCGAGGAAAAACTCTCCCAACTGATCTCAGTGTTTCAGGATGTTACTCATGGTCCCTTCCTTCTGTCCCAGTTCCCTGTTACTTATTTTACCATTTCAGCCAGTGATTGCAATATATAGTGTATTATCTGGTGTCACAAAACATGCTTTTGTTTTTCTTCCTTTGCAAAAATTCAAGTGCAACACCAGCAAACTGCTGATGTGTTGGGTTTTTTTACCCAGCCATTCCAGTAACCAGTTCCACCTATTGAATCAGAGTATTTGGACAGGTAGAGAAGAATACTTTGCTGTTTGCTTATAGCAACTTATAGCAACCTGTTTTGGGTAAGCTAGGGAGGTTTGATGATCAGTGATTAAAGAAACAAAGGACACTGCGAAGAAAGCCCAAACATCTAGTAGAATCAAGCAAAACCACTTTTAGCTCTTCCTTAGTCTTTTGCCTCTTTTATTTCTTTTCTACTCTGCTCTAGATAAAGCAGAATTTCCAGTGGTTTTTCTTTTTTTAAGGTACTATTTGCTTTAGACACAGTAAAACGCAAAAGCTCTGCTCCTCTTTCCTGCTCTGTGGCCCCAAGACAAGTGCAATGCATTTCAGAAAAAAAAGCATTGATCTGTAAGACACAATTGCTTTGTTTTATCTTGCTTGCCATAATGAAGACTTGCCTATCTCCGATTTGTGAACTTCTTCAGCTTTGAAAAGAAAATGCATTTCTTTGCTTCTTCAGCTCCTGAATGTGGTCCTTTAATATCCAAGCTGCAGAATACCACTCAGCCAAAGAGTTTAGAAAGTCTCAAAATGAATGAGATTTGTAAGAAATTCAGCTACAGGGATAGGCTGCAAGCTTGTAAAGTATATCAATTTTTGTGGTTTTAGATAAAAGCCAGTTCCCAAATACCAGGAGCTGAAGAGAAACTTCCCTCATATCACAATGCCAAGAGCCAGCCAGAGCACAACAATTCTGTTTCATGACAACTTGGGAGATTTTGGAATTCATTTTCATCCTTCAATGCAACAAAAATTAAACTTCTCCTGTATTTTCACAAGGAAGATTTGTGCTAATCCAAATTTTTTTATATTCAAGTTCTTCTCTCTGTCTTGTCTTCTCTCCAGAAATGACCAGAAAGGCTGCCCTGAACCTTAGAAACCAAAAAACATTGCTCAATTCTTTAAGCCCCTCAGTGACGGTGTGTTCACACACAAGTATACACGCAGACACATGCCAAACAGAAAAACGAAGGAGCAGCAGCCTTCCTGAGCCAAAATAACACTATCTGGTTGTTGTGAAGCACCTTGCCCCTTACAGCAAGGTGTCAGATGCTGTCTGCTTTCTGGAAACGGGCCCAGGACTGTGCACCTGGCGGGAGCAATTTCTTGGTCTCTAAACACCAGAGCAGCTAAAGACCCATAAGAAAACTGGGGTGTTTTGTTTCTCTCATGTGCTCCACATGCCCACGGATGGACGCAGCCCCACGGGAGCGTGCAGGAGACAGGGAAGCGGTGCCAAGCAGCCGCACACGCTCCTCCAGGTAACACAGAGTGCTTGGACCCGGAGCAATAACCACCTCGGTGCCTCCCTTTGCTTCAGCCAAACACCCCGTGCTGAGCAACGGTCCTACCTTCAGGACACCCAGAGTTCAGATCGGTCCTGTCCGAAACATGAAACGGGCCAACTGCAACACTTCATTAGCAATTTAAAAAGACTATATCTCATTTGTTTTCTCTCTTTTGGGCTTTGTTTCCTCATTTATTTGTTTGCCTTTGTCTCTGCTAGGATTTCTATTTTTTTCCCCCCTGATATTTAACGTGACCAGTGCTTTGGCTCTATGACTGACAGCAGCAGCATTAAAAAGGAGACAAGAGACCAGCTCTGGAAAGGATTAAACAGCATGAAGCCACAGCAGCTGCTTTTCCATGAGGCCTTCTCCGCCCAAGCGCTCCCCACTGCTGCTGCCACCAGTGGCGAGGAACAAATGCATCTGACAATGGGGAGAAAATTTAGGGACGGGGGAGCGGGGAGAGGGGACATTAGTGCAGCCACAGCCTTTGTGAAAGCGGAGAGAGCACATACGCAACACAGATCCAGAAGGGCAGGGGAGCCAGCAAAGTCATTGTGGAGACCTGCTTTAGATTGCCCTGTTTTGCAACTGTTTGAGTCATAAAACTGGCCCATGCAGCTTCTGCACAAAACACCTTTCTACTCCCACCAGACTCCTGAAATAAAAATTATTTCAAAAAGTTTAACACCTACCCCTTTAAAAACTAGATTTCTATTTTGGGTGAGTGATATTCAGCCTCTCTGAAAATCAGGACTACGGGGTCCTTCTCCTTATTGTGTAATGGCTTCATTGTGCATATTTCTATGTTGCTATTTTGAGGTAGCTTTAAACAGCAGTATTTCAGACAAAATGGTGGAGACCACAGTGCTAAAATCAGGGAACAGCTGGATTTTGTTAAATTAGCTTTTATACAGCTATTGTTGTGCCATTTTTCCACCCAGCTCTTCTCAGAAATGCTGAATGAAAATGTATGAGGAACTTAATATAACGGTCAGTCTAATTCAGAATAGCTCAGCAGATAAAATAGAAATTATTACATTGTTTGCTTGGGACAGACTGTATGTTCAGGGAGAGAGGGAACAGAGTAGAACAATAATATGACTAAGAAGATGCAATTTTGCAAGCAATAAAGTTTTAATTCATTGTCTTACGTTATGCTGCAAATCAGGGAAAGAGCGGGTAGGAGACAGAGATCTCTGTTTGACAACTCTGAGTCTCTGCAGACCCTGAGGGGGCAGGATCCCTCAGCCAGACAGTCCTAGAAACATCCAGAAATAAGGTGACATCTCCACCAGTGTTTCTGAAATGACGTAGGAAGGTTTCCTTATAAAGGAAGACCAACAACTAGAAGAGGGCCTAGAAGATCCCAATCCAGATATGGTCCAAAACCAGGTCAGTCAGCAGGGAGAGGAAAGGATTGCAGCCTCCCAGGAGGTGGGGACAGCTCTGCAAACATGGTGGACAGCCCACGTCGAGCCTGGGGGCGTCTCTGGTGAGAGACTGGGACAGCACAGCCTTTGGAGTTTTGCATCTAGTTGGCAGCAACCATCTTCAAACAAGGATTTTCTTGCCGAGAGGGAACAAGTTGGCAGCTGAATGCAATGAACATTTCTTAAAGAAAATGTAGTCACTAGGAATAACTAACAATTGTTCTGTATGTGATAAATGTTATGATAGCACATGTAATCTAGCACTTGGCACATTTTTTTTGGATGAATGGTAAATTCACTGAAAAATCAATGTTTCAGGGAGAACAAAAGCATTTCTAAAAAATTGAGTCAAATTTCACTAAAACTTTCAGCCAATGAAATGAAGTCATAGCATTTTGCTTCAAGCTGTTTTGAGTGTTTCATGTAAAAAAATCTAAGTATTTAATATCTATTTTATCTTATTTTGCCTTTTCATTTTGAACAGTTATTTTCATTAAAAATATTCTAAGGCTTTAAAATGAGAAATATTTCTATGTTTGGATTTTGGTGATTTATTCAACCTGCATACAGGGATCTCTCCAGTGAACTGATGAAATCCTGGAATGAATTTTACTTTACCTGTTATTAAAATTCAGGGATCAAGCACAGTCTTAATCCTTGCAGTACATCAGTATATAGCTTCTAGAAGATATCCAGATGTTTTCACAAAAATATGACCTTCAATATCAAAACTGACGGTACCGTCAGCACATGCAATAATTAAGACTAGGTATACAACAGCAAAGAAGACGTAGCTGGGATTGTTAGGTTATGTGATAAAAGCTCCTCTGCATGCCCACAAAAAAGCAGAGAGAGACATGACGGGGGAGGCCCAGGTAATACCCTGCCAGGCTACTCCCATGCCCGTCACAGGAGCCATCAACCCATCAAAGGCCCATCTCCACAAGCACAGAGGAGCACAAGGGGAAGTGAAAACCCAAATTACAGACCCAGAGGAAGGGAGACCCTGTCCAGACCCCTTCCAGGGGTGTCCCAGGAGACCCTCAGCCCCAGCATCCAGGCATGAAACCCATCATGATGAGTCAATGCCAGAGCATCTTTCAGACTGCTGGGGTTTGCTGCCTAGGGTTGTCGGACACAACATGGGACACAGAGGAAGAGCATTTCGGGATTGCACAGGACTTACTATGGGATGTTTAGGGGGAGAATAAAAGGTGGGAAAAAGGCTAGATCTAGGTGATTTGGGGAGGAAGAAGTGTGGGAAAATAGAGGGATCAGGGGATAAAAAGGGCCAGTTGCTCACCAGAGTGAGCAAAATCAAGTGCCAGCCTCTGGGGTGGAACAAGACCTCAGAGACCTGTGTGTCCATAGTGCCACCAAGCTGGAGAGAGACTCAGATCCAGGGGCAGCTGCTGGGCAGACTTGAGCCCAGCTGCTGGAGGCATCCTCATTACATATATATATATGCCTATATTTTCACTTGCAGAGCTCCATCCTGCTTAGCCAGAGGGGAGTGCAGGATGAGGCCTCTGGTGCCATCTGTGTTCATGTGAGTCTTCTGTGTGTCTGTCAGTGTTGATCTGTATGGCCAGCCATGTACATATGTATTTATATGCTGTATATGTGTGCATGTGCCTACTGGGAACACATGCTCAGCCTTGCTGCTAGTTGGACCTGGGGGCATGGAGCTGTGGCAACCTCATCTCCATCGGGTTGTCAGATTTGTCCCAGCTCCCCTAGCAGCGATGATTTGGCAAAAACCTGTAATAACAGAATATTACAAAACCTCAAATCTGTGCTGATAATTTTCCCATATTTTCATATTCATATTAAATACATTGTTTATATTTGGCAATCATAGACATTCCATCCCAAAGAGACAGCTTCCAGATTCTTGGAAATAATAATCATCAAACATTATCTAGCATTGCGAGGCTATTCCCCAAACTATTATTTTTCTGTGGTATGTCTAGAAATAGACAGTGAAAAACTTCAGAAAACTGATCAGTCTGAAAGTCATTTAATTTTATTTTGCTTCCTCCCCTTACATTTTATTCCACCCTGCATTGAAATATTTTCTCTCCAAATTGGACCAGTTACCAAACCAGTTTTGTAAAGGTGAAGGAGCATTTGGGACTACTGCAAAGGTCTATGATCCAGCCACACACGCATTAGAAGAACTGGAGGCATCCAGCCCTCTAGCTTTATAACACGACTTTTCCCCCCAGGAAAGACAATTGCTCTGTTACATGATCAGAAACAGGAATTGAGTTCACCTTGTCTTTGTGGAATTTGCTTGGTACTTTTTATCAGTTTAATCCCCACTGGGCTATACCCTATAAGCGATAGAGCTACGTGATTGCTGGGGAAAAAAACAGGGCTTCAGGTAATGGGAAATGAAATGATGTTTCCTCTCTCGCCTGCTCCAGGAATGCTTAGAGGAAGCATGAACTTGTGAAGTGTTGGAGCTCTGCCCAGGTGATTGATGAATAGGAGGTTTCTGACTGCTGTGTTGACGTTCACGGGGCTTTCATCAGCACAGTTTAAAAAGAAAAGGGGAGGCAAAAGAGATTTTCATCCTCTGCTAGTAAGGTTGCCTGGTTTGCGCCTGCAGCACTGTTTCAAATGCTTAGGACAGAAGTGAAAGAATGTTTTTTTACTGGAGAACAGTCAGTTCCTGAATTTGCATGACGGGCTTTTGTTTTAATTAGGTCTTTCCCATATTCTATTAGATTCATCTATTTTCCTAGAGGAGATATGCATAGACTTTCCCTCTCCTCCATCCAATGTTCAGAAAGGGAGATTAACAGTAAATAATTAGCCACAGCATAAGGATCTGTAATTCATCTGTTCTGAAGAAAAAGGAAATAATTTTCAACTGTCTGCATATTTTCATTCTAATTTTTAATCCATCAAATTGATGGGCTTACCTAGACTTTCATTTGTCAGGTACAAACACCCCTGTATGATTTGACCATTTATTCAGAAATCAAAATAAAATGTGAGTACAGTAAACCAAAGTTACCGATGAGGGCTGGTGTAACTGAAAACTGTGCATACTCATTACATCCACAGGAAAGAAGAGCATAGAATCATAGAATCATTAAGGTTGGAAAAGACCTCTAAGATCATCGAGTCCAACCGTCAACCATGCCCACTACACCATGTCCCTAAGCGCCTCATCTACACGTCTTTTAAATACTTCCAGGGATGGTGACTCCACCACTTCCCTGGGCAGCCTGTTCCAAGACCACTCTTTCAGTAAAGAAATTTCTCCTAATGTCCAGAGTAGGACATGAATAGGAAGACTATATTTTGCTCAGAACATGAAAAGGGAAAGTGCTGAAAGTCTTGGCAGAACCTGATGTGAGCAATGAGGGTCCCTTGGTGATTGCCGAAGGCCCAAACTTCTTCAGGCATGATTTGTGCTAACGATGGTACAGGTCAGGAGCAGAGTTTCAAGGTCAGAGTCTGCAGCCCACCTCCACAACCGCTGATCTCAAGAGCCAGCTGTGAGGCTACAAATTTTTCCATTAAAAAGTCAGCATTATCTGTTTTTATACAGTGTGATGGTGTCTGAGACTTTGTGTGCATCGTTTATGCTGTGCTTACAGCCTTACAACATATCGTGAGTAAATAGGTCTGGACAGACGATGGCTTCATCATCCCATGGGAGTTTTTGAGGTTTTGATGTTTTCTCTCAGCCCATTTCAGAAGGAAAAACAATTTCAAAGATTTTCATCCACAATCAGTAAAAAGGAAAAATTTTGTCTCAGGTCACTAAAAATTTTGTTTGTTTTACCTTTTTCTATTTTTACCTCTCCAGAAGTAAACCATAACTAACATTTTGAAATAAAGATGTCTTTAAAAAAAAAAAAAGAAATCTCCTGGCTCTAAGAAATGGCTGTTTTAGCAGCTACCATTTTTAATTTTTGTTCTTTAAATAGGAGATTAATTAGTACCAACTTTTAAAAAAGAACAGCTTAATTGTATTTATGCATATCTGTTGCATATGCAGCAGTATATGCAACCAAGCGGTATAAAAGGCACTTGAATTGGATGTTTCACAAATGAGAACTGTTTGTTAATATTGACAACAGACTTTCATGAGACCGTAACTCATGATTTCCATCTTCTCTAACATGGAGGAGCAACAGTCAGCATGAAGCTTCTCTTGCCACTTGTATTTGCTAACTACAATTTGTTGCTCCATAATTACATATATCACTGATGACTTTGAAACGGTAGACCCTTTAGGATAAAGGCAGTAGGGTAAAAGGTGCCAACAGCCCCCCAAACACTTCTAGATCGACTTATTGTAAACTTAGCAAGTAATATTCCCTTTAAGATTTTCATCTTTGCAACTGCCTCTATTTCTGAAGATGTCTTACTTTTATGCCCTGTCTTCATCTCTCATCTTTTAGAGACCATAATAATTTTCTTTGTTGTGGAAGTTTCAGAGTCCTCAGCCACTTTTGCCTCTTCTTTCTAGGCTTCAACTAACCATTTATTGAATCAATGAAGAAAAACAGTGCAGAATTGTCTTTCTCCCTCCCTAAAAAAGGTTAATCTTATACATACAGCCTAATATGCCATATTAATTCTTCTCCCCTTCCATCCACTCACAGTGACTCATATGAGAAACTGTTAAAAAGACACGTATTTACTTTCCCTGAGGAAGTCGTACTAGAACCACCCATTTAGAAGATCTGAAATGCAAAAGCCTTAACTTATGTACATGCTAACCCAAATATCCATGAGATTAGAACATGACCTTGTCACAAAAATGGATTAATGTTGTACCTTTTTTTCCTGTATTTTTACTTCAGGACAGATCAAACTGCTCTCAACTTTTGATATAATCTGTGTCTGAGGACCAAAGCCTGAATGAATGAAGCACAGCAATATATTCAATAAGCCATTCTTGTGAGAAACGCTTTTGCTTTGAATAGAGATGAAAGCAGGGTGTTTATCTTTTATGGAAACAATCTTTTCTTGAAATGAACACAAACAAAAGTCCTGCAGCTATCATTTCTTATGACAAAGACAAGCTGAGAAAGAGAAATGATACTCAGTCTACTTTGCTTCATGATAGTTTAAAAGAGCATACAGTCATGTTTTCCTCCTGTATTCCTTAATATTGGTAAGTGACAGTGAAACATAGTGGGATTAGAGTCTATACACAGGAAACTCCCTAAAATAATCTTCTTAGAGCAACCAGCGCAGCAGGTTTTCCTGCTCAGCTGTGAATTGCTCAGATTCCATACCTGTTGTTGCTCTTTGCCCCAGTAGTTCTGAGCTCAGCCCCTGATGTTGTAATGCCACAGACAGGGATTCCCCTGTACGAACATCAAAGGTGCCCATCTCAGTTGCTTCCAGCATCACCAACTGGATCTCAATGGAGATTTTTATCAGTATCAGCATGGGATATCTTGTTTCAGCATGAGACAAAGGGCTTACTGAAGCCAAAATCTGTCTCTCCAGCATCATCTATTTCATCATCTATCTTAAAACATTGGCCAGCACCATCACACATGCCACTGCTCAGTAGCTTGACATGGTCTTCAGAGAGCCCTTCCCTGACACCCACTGATCCATCTGCTATATGTCCATTAATTTAGTTCTGTATTATGTTTTCACCTATCGCAAAAGATAACTTCCTTTTCCATCTCTCAGTATTTGATTTCTCTATGCTTTTCTTTCCTGTCCTTTCTCTCCTTTCGTAGGTGTTTGAGTTTTTACGGGTGGCTTGGTGAGTTGCAGGAGCCATCTGTCAGCCCTGTGGTGTGCCACTGCTCACGCTATACAGTGCTGGTCTGTTAGGACTCAGCTGTCAAAAGAGGCAAACCTCTGTCAGGTTCCTCAGCTTCAAGTGAGTGTTGGAAAACGCATAGCGTGGGGGTAAAATGAACTAAGAAAGTAAAACAGTTGAATTACAAAGTACTTGAAAGACCCAGCACACCTGAAGTTTACAGAAATCTTTAAGGAAGCATAGATGTTTGATGATAATGTTTAGGCCACCATCACCACACTTTTCTGAATGAACAAAGAAACCCCTTTGTAATGGTGAGCAGTGCAAGGAAAATGGTGCTTACTTTTGCTGACTGAACCAAGAACCTGAGGCCCCTTCCTGTAAAAAAGGGGTGGAAGTGAGACACCTTTGAGATACAGAACTTGGGAAACTGAAAGAGATAATTTAGAGGCCCCTCTTCCAAGATACACTGACAGCAAAAGAGAAGCAAATTGTCTGTAGATGTCTCCAGGATGGTTGTTTGCACAGTTGCCAGGTGATGGTGTACCCAGAAATGGAAACCAGTGGTTTGTATTGCAGTTGCACTAAAGAAAACTGAGTATTTTCTGTTCAGAAAGGCAAGGAGGATTTGACACAGGGAAAGATCTGACACCGCCATATTCTGAAGTACAAGACTGAGCTTAGACTTTCCTTCATGTGAATGCAGAGTATGCTTGCATTTAGCATAAGCTATAGGTATCCCAGACAATAAGGGATATTGAAGAAATATCTCACCAAACCTCAATCAGTTATTTCAGTGCTGTGAGTGGTTGCCAGATTTTCAGCTCACTACCAGAAAAAAGACAGTCATTTTTCATTGAACGCTACAGATTAAATCCTCCACACAGGGGGCATGGCATGAAATCTAACGGTATTCCAGAGTGTGTCAACTCTCCTTAAGCCACACTTCTGTAATAGGGAGGGAGGATGCCCATTTTCTTCTCTTCCTGCTACAATACCAAACCCAACAGGGGACTTTCAACATTTTAAAGGAACAAAAGGAAATCAAAGGCCAGTAGGAGAGCTATATGCAAAGTTTATCCTTGCAAATGTGTCGCAGGCATCCAGTCTAAGCACATCGCTCTCAAAAGCAAGAAACCATTTATTTTAATGGAATCTGCACTGCTTTAGAGGGATTAAGGTAACTTCTACTGTAACCTCTACGCATTCTGTGATGATTTTAATAACCTTTTTTCATAACAAAGTTCTCAGACATATTTAAACTTAGTATTATTCACAAATGAAGTGTTCAGTTTACATTTACAGTCACAACACAAGCGCATACAAAGGGAGGAATCCTAGCCGTGCAAACATTTAGAAGGGATACAATGTTCTATCAATGTGTGAAAAGAGGACAGGGCACAATAGAACAAAAGTGACTTTTTTTATTTCTTCATGAAGGCTCTATTCCTTCTTTGAATGTAGAACTGGAAGCCCCAAACTCAGCCTTTATCAGTTAATTACAGAATTTTAAATGTAATTGTCTTTTATTCTTTCTTTGCCAAATCAAGGTTACATATAATGCCTAATAAATCTGGCAAATTACCTGCAAAGCTGATTAAAGATCATACAGATCCAGAATTTATAGCAATATTTATACGTTGTAAATGGGGGAAGAATAATGTATTCAGTGAAATACAGCCTTTTAGCAACACTGCTTTGATCTGTTTGTATCTAAGCCCACTCAGAACAATTCAAAGAATGAAATATTCTTGAAAACTATAAAAAAATCTTGATAAAAGTATAAATTAGGTTAAAAAAAATTGTCCTAAACAGGCACAAATAAAAGATTAATGAAGAGGACTGTGCTGGCATTTTTTTATAGAACTTCTTTTTGCTTATTGAAATATGAAGACAAAAAGAGAAGAATAGAAGATGACATCATTCATTCTTTTTTAAGTGGCTTTCATTTAAAAAATATACTTGGAACAACATGATTTTTTCAAGCTGTGCAATTGTTACATGGGGTGTTTTTTTGGTGGGTTTTTTTTTTTCTGTAAACTGCATCCTTTTATTGTCATCTCAGATGAGATCAGAAATTCCTCAGCTCCGTCTGTGAGCTGTTATAGCACTCAGCAATGGGACAGGAGGTTGCCAGCGTTGGTCTCAATCTGAGGTCTATAAGCAATGTCATAGGAATACAAATAGTATTTAATAGCATAGGTATTATGCAATAGGCTTAAAATTCTTTTCTAAAATAATGCTGGTTGGTTTCTCTAAGGAGTATTTTTGAGATGCAAATGCTTTTTTAGCAAAGTGATAATGCTTATGGCTACAGACCTCTCCAGGATAGTCTGGGGACTGTTTTCTGGCCCAGAAACCAAGTATTGCAGCACAGCTCAAGTCCTTACAGCTACACTTTCCTCCACCACCTCCAGATTATTTGAAATGGCTGCTGATGCAAGATGGTCCTCAACCTTGCCTGGCCATTGCCAGGCAGTATTGCTAAAAGGCTTTATTTCATTGAATACATTGGGAGAACATTGGGGCACATGGGCAAAAAACTCCAGGAAGCGTGCTAACAATTTAACAGTACAAACCAGAGCCCCAGCCTCCAATTAGTTTGTTAATACAGACATAGCCTATACTGAACACCTATCCCATCATCTGGTATTCTGCTGATTTCTGAAAATGAAGCCCATAAAAAAACAGAAGTCTACTTCTGCCTTTCATATGATGTACAATTTATTGACCTGAAGAGAAGTGCCTGAGGACATCAAGGCGGTAAGCTGAAAAGACAGCAGATCAATGCCCTCAATGGGACTTAGCAAGCTGAAATTTCTTGTGGTGTTGTCCATAATGCTTCCTACCCTACTGTGAGAGGATCTACCAGGGATGTTGTGGTGTGGGAGGAGCTGTTCCCATATGCTTGCATATTGACATCACTTAATACCTATTGAAACTGGAGAACTAATAGCCCTTTCTGGCTTATTATAACCAAACATTTCTAAGTTCCCCTTCTAGTTTGGCAAAAGCCCCTGAACCTCAGTCAGCAGCACTCAGGCTGTTTCAACTATCTGAATACAAGCAGTGAATTGCAGCTGGCTATTATTTTTGTAGCAGTCATTAAATGTCATTTGCAAGCACAATGTTCTCTGTCCCTGATTTTGGAGGTCATGTCTTAAAATCATATTGCATATTAATATTATATAAACAATGCAGAGAAACAAACTCACTTGCCCATTCTGTTTTGGCAAATAATGCATAAAACCTTAAACTTTCACAGCTACAAAGGGCTTGCTATATAATGACATCTAGTTCTTAAAGAGGATTTTTCACCATTCAGCCCCAGAACCATTTATAAAGGATGGAAATACCATCACTGCCATCACTGGCCATGAACTTGAGGAGCAGGATAATAAAGTGATGTCTCCAGCATCTTTCCAGGGAAATGTACTCAAAGCCATTGGCTTCACGTTCTATACATAAGACTGTATCAGCTATGGCAGAAGTGCCATAAAGCTTTTGTCTTATTCATGTAAATGACAACTTTTATCTGCAGATATTGGAAATGCTTGGGAGACCACCTACATGAAGAATTAAGGCTAGACTCCTTAGGCAATGACTAGACCTAATTTCTGTCAATATTATATACCTGTACTGCTGAGCATGCAGGAGAGATCCATACTGGTTTGCAATCGGTCAGCATAGCTGCTAAAGCAAACTCTTAAGGAATTAAGAAGGCTGGAGTCAATGTAATCTCAAGAGGTACAACATGCCACTTCCCTTCTCTGTGCCAGCATGTTGCATAGGTACAGCTACAGCTACTGCCAGTTTCCCCAGGCTGGATCAAGTTTAATCCTAAATGTAGGCAAAGTGACAGTGTTCCTTGCTTCACAGCAGAGACTGCCAAAGCAAAACCACAGGATTAAGATGTAACAGGGATGCTTGACCCAATAGTTTTTCTTTTAATAGAGGTTCATATAAACAGAAGGGAAAGACAAAGGCATCAACTCTGCCGCATTCTGAAAATGCAGATATTTCAGAATATCTGTAGCAGTCAAGTCAATTTCTAAAGCATTAAACACACACTTCCTGACACAAGTTTTCTCACGATGCTGTTTGCTCTGCATCACAATCCACAGACAGTTCCTGGCCAGACCATAAACAAGAGTTGTGAGTACCATTCTGATGTAGTAAGTCTCAGGGGCATAAGAGCAGCTATGTCTGAAGAAAGCTGTATTTAATAAAAGGACAAAATGCCACAGGTAATTTTAAAAATTTAGAGGAGTTTTTGATAAAGGAGAAGCAAGTGCTGCTCAGTTAGGAGTCCACACCACTTACATACTAGGGGAAACCTCTGCCGTCATCTCTGATTGCTGCTTCTGTTAGCTATCAGAAAGAAGGGAATGGATTAATGGACTGGCGACCTTCCTGCCTGCATCAGCCATTTAACTTCTGTATCCTGCCTTTCCCTCATTGTTGGAAAGTATTTGATACTACACTATGAAAAAGATAAACCACCAAGGTTCATCAGGACACAATTTGAAGGTTATCAAAACATCATTCATTCTGGGCCCTTTGATGAAGAGTCATCTTCATTTGAACATGTAGAGCATGGGAACAGATAAGCTTTCATATTGAAGAAATGGTATTAATAATAAACTGAATAAGCAGTTGAAAGGAAAAAAACAAAAATGCACTGAAGACATCTATTCTATTGACAATTGTAAAGCTGACAACTGCCATTCCAGCACCTTTAGTCCAGTGCCATTCTCTTATTGTGTCGCATTTTAACCACATGTCCAAGTCCTGCTGAGGACCCCTCTTCCACCATAGGATTATCTATGTTCTAAAAAGGCAGTAGAGAAAACCAGCAGACAATTTAACAATTTGAGTGTTTTCATCACCCTAGGGAATGTGAAAATGACAATGTGAGCTGTAGAAATCACTTTGACACTCCAGGATGCTGGCAGGGATGTAGAAAACAGCAACATCTCCTTCCCTCATTCCCTCTTGCAGTCAGGGGGGGAGCAGGAAGATAGCTGCTCTCCATCCCTGGGCATCCTGAGCCATTCCTGGAACTGCACAGCCATGTTTTGCCCCCCCGAGCGCTAGGGCCAGCTGCAAATGAGCTGAAATCAAAAAGTATCGCTGAAGGCTGAATCCCTACCTGGAATAAATCTTTACTATGAAGCCTGTGATAATATTTCAGTTCTTTGAACTATATGGAAATGATACAGAGATAATCTTTAATGAAGAGAGATGCTGACTTCATTGAACCATAATTCATGCAGGAGTTAGTGGAGAAAGGTCTGATGTTCATGAAAGTAAATGGAAAATGGAAGCACTGATTTAAGTGCTCCAGTTTGAATCTCTAGGAGGAAAATTATATCAAGAGTTCTCCCAACAGTTTCACCTCTCCAAACTGGCTGGATGACAAAATGACAATAGCATTTTTTACATTTGGATACAGCTGATCTAGCCAGAAACAGAATCAAATAGACAAATCAATACATTCTGGTAACTGGATGAAAAATATCTGTTCAGATCACAATAGATATGCTAGCTGTAAATGAAGTTAAACCATACCCAAGCTTAAACTGATAGAAAATTTATAAAACCATCTTTTAGGCCATTTTTTCCACTTTTCCTCTGCAACCAATCAATGTATTCTCTGCAAGAAGATACATGATTGGGCTTGTAATTTTGGTATCAATCTTCTTATTCCCATCTATTTATCTTTACAATGGTGGCAAAATTCTACAGGCTTTAGCAAATTGTCCATGGTAAATACACCATGTTGTAAGTACTTACCCAGAAACAGTACTACTTAATCTTTTTTTCATTTAAAAAGAATCCAAATAAACTTGCCAGGGCATGGACTAGTGCCAACAAAAAAGGAGCTGGTTATTCCTAAGGAAGGTTTAGCCTCTGACCTTGGATAGAAAGACATTAACATTTCTCTTTTGGAAAGAACCATTTAACTGGTAAAGAATTCTGTCTTGGGGCAACCCCTGTGGTGGAATGGGAGAAGTTACACATCCCACATCCTCCCCTCCCAAAATAGGTGATGCTGGTGGTGGTGATGGTGAGTGCTTCCATCCTGAGGCAAGTCCGTCTGGGGGCTGGATCTGAATCCCACTTCGTGTCCTGCCTCCCAAGTTGCTAAATGTGAGGGAGGAGGTGCTCAGGTGGCCGAGCTTTGCCCAGCCGGCTGAGCACGCCGGGCACTGCTCGCTCAGCTGCAAGCTGACAGACTCGCCAGTCTCACCAGAAGAGGTGGAGGTGGATCTCCCCTCTCAGGAAGCTTTACTTCTTCAAACATGAGAAGATGTTCACGAGAGGTTGGTTAAGGATGGACACTGTCTCACTAAGCTAGTGAGGAGGGCTTTAAACAAGAGTCATGCGAAAAGGACAAAAGGCCAATGGGTATGTGTAAGAACAGCTAAACTGCACAGCGAACCTGAGACTGGGAGGCAGAGTTGCTCAGAAGAGGGTTGAAGGATGGAGAAGAAGGAAATGTCCACAGAAAACATGGGGAATAAGCCAGGGAGGTTATAAGGTTTCAGCCAGAAGAAAGATTTAATTGGTGTCACAGAGTATGGCAGGATAATGCATATGACTAATAAATCAGTACAAATAGATATAAATTAATGGAAATGGCCTGTTCTGGAAGAACAGGCAAGGTAACAGAGAGGAAATGCTGGATAAATTAAAAAAAAAGTGCCCAGGCTGCCTCAGTAGGTGTCAGTTACAAACCAGTACACTGGGCAGGGCAGAATCCTCCAGAGCACTAAATGTGGTCCCCCCAAAGGATCTTAGCTGATCAAATGCCGGATGGAAAAGGGACACAGTAGGACAGTCTGCCAGGGATATGACATGCACCATGCACTCTTTCTGCATGCAACCCAGCTAAAAAACCAACCAGGTCTGAATCCAGGTGATTTGCAGAAAATTCAACAATAAAAGGATTGTGACTACCTGTTCATCTCGTGACTGGATATTGAATATTTTAACTGTTTTTAGTTTTTTCACAGAAATGTCAGATAATTCTTTAGACTTTCATCCTGGCATCCAATATTTCCCATTAAAATCTATCATTTTGTAAAATGAGTATGTGTGAATGTGGAAAGGAAATGAGAACAAAAAGTGGAGTTTTGCTTAACAGAACGTAAAACCGATAATTATTGTTAATATTCATTTGTGATGCGTATCACACTGAGCTGCCAAAGAAAATTCTTGCTGCCCTGCAATGTTGAAATGCATTCCACCAAGATCTGAGTAATTTTGCTTGTCAAGAAAACAGTCAGCATGCTTTATTCCACAGACCGGTTCCACCACCATCTCTTGTTCTTCGAGGGACAGAATACACTCTCTGCTTAACTTTCCCATAAATACCTGCTTAACATTTCTTTTAAATACCACACATTGTCATTGTGTGCAATTAACGATCTTTGGCTAAGTGAGGAACCTTACGCACATTTCAGACAGAGTGACAGGTGACAGATTTACTTCCCACATTCATACATTGTTATGAAGCACAACTTCCCCACTGAAAACTGACAGTTGCCTGCATTTACAAAGCCAAAGACCTGCTCAGACTGATTTGTACCAATACACGAGGCAAGATTGGGAAAATGTTCCTATTGATTCTTACACCCACACTGTAGGTGATAAAACTGGTTAGGTGACCAGGTTTTTCACGCTGCCATAAGCAATTTTCTGATTTAACATCCAGAGTTCCTACATCAATTCACTGTTATTTCAGTAGACTGTTTTGCACTTTTTCCCTGCAAAAGCTTAACAAAATACCATTCGCTACACATTGCATGGCTTCTTACTCCTTCATACCATTTGTGACACAGAATTAAAGGTTTGTCTTCATATATAGCAGAATATGTAAATAGACTTTTGTAGTTCAATGGCTACTTCAGCAGAGGTCAGTTCATCTAAAAGACTTTCTGATAAAATGCGTACTTTCCCTGGTATATAAAGACTTTCCACATGATTGAGATAACTGAGCCACAAGACTAGCTGGTGTGACACTTGGAAAAGCAATTTCATTCAACATTGCTTGAGGACTCCACAAGAGAAAGGGCTGCCAGATTAAGACCTTTATCAAGGATTTTCAATTACCTTGTGACTTCTTCCACCAGACTGGATGGGACCATTAGGGGCTTCAAAGCAGATGTGAGGAGCTTGCCTGGGGGAAAATGAGGATGAAGTCATTCATCCTCAGCTGACAGTCAAAGAAACTTTTTGACATGAAATGAAGGTGACATTTAAAATATTGGATGTATCTGCTTGTCTGGTATATCATTCTCGTCCTTATTTTGCCTGGCTGCTAATCGCACTCAGTTAAATCTCACCCTGGAAGTAGCCCCCTGGAAGCAAGTGGAAATATCCAGGCAGGTGTTACTCACTGCCAGAAAAAGCACCAGCTTTTGAAGAACATTTACATGTTACTGACTTCTGAAAACATTTTCTTTTTGTGGTCAACAAGGACATTTGCAGGAGTTTTTCCAGGCAGAATGGATAGTCAGTCATCCCAAGTGGAGCACAATCCAGCCTCGTCTGGGCTTTGATCTGTGCTGCAGGAGAAACAAGGGGAGAGAGTTAAAGCTGGTTAAATTGCTTCTCCTGCCAGCGCAGGGAGGGATGCACCTTGAGACCTGCAAATGGGGGTCCAGTCATCTAACATAAGGGTTTCCCTTATTCCACAGACTGTGTACATAACTTCAGTGACCCTAAATGCAACCCAGTCCACTTATGTTATATTTTAACAAGGGAAGATGCTAACTTTACCTAGACTTTTTGAAGAAGTGTTGTGCACTGACTGAGGAAGAGCCAAAGAATATTGGTAATTTAAAAGACCTGTACCGGACAGATTGTGACTACATTACACAAGATATAAAAGAGATGATTGAGCAAAATGGGGAAAGACTAAGACATAGAAGCATATTTCTGTGGATTGTCATCTGCTTACTTAAAGGGTATGGGGATAGTTGCTATCTGGATGCAAATCAAACAGCTTTGGTCCAAGAAATGAAGCTGTGAAGTGACATACATTCTGCCTGTCTATGCTCATATACACGGCAGGAACATTTTTGAGGGAAAATCCCAAGAATTACCAGCGGGATTTGCAATTTCTTGAGAAAACAGAAGAACTGTTGAGGAAACAGGCCCACTCAGGTCAGTTAATCTGTGCCCAGAATCCATTAGGCAACATCGTTTCTTGTTTTGACAGAACTTGATTTCAATTAAATCATTAAAAGAATGCAAAGCCCTATGTTCCATTATCACTGAACAAATCCACAGCAAATATTTTTAATTAAATTATAAGGAGATTAAAATACCTTAGAGATGGTATAATTATGCCTCAGTGTTTGGCATGTCCATATGGGGATTTAAGAAACTGCTGAAAAAAGCAGGCAGAAACCTTCTTTCTCTGTGATGAAAAAGAATATACATGATGAATGATCTGAAAACTATTAGAAAACTCAGATTGTGAAAATTAAAATTCACAGAGATTCTGCAATAGAGCTGAAAATATAAAATTAGAATAAAGTGCTTGCTTTCTAGCAACAGTTTCCATTTTTACCATTTAAATTATATCATTACATCAAGGTTCTCCTCATTATGATGAAAACTTCCAAAAACACCTAAGCACAAGTTTCTGAATTCCCAGCTATTCATACAAATCTATACTGATAATATACAGTCTGTTACATGTAACACCTTTAACAGATGGGTCTAACCCAGCTCCTGTCAATGTAGAAGGTGAACACCTGCAGAATGGGAGTTGACCTGGTTGCTTAAGACAGGGCTTTGGTATCCTGCAAGAGTAGCTACATGAACTGTAACAAACTTCAGCATGCCCAGACATCCAGAAATTTGAAACTTTTCTAGTGCATCAAGAAGGAAGATCAAGGACAGAGCCTAGGGAGTGTCTGTCTTTAGCCAGGTTTTAGTTAAGAGCTTTCCCTTTGGAAAAGGTTTATTACTGTTATGTCTAAGCCTGCTGCCTAAACACTTTGGAAGATAGCATCCAATCATCAATGACACATTTTTTTCTTTAGTGGATCTCTATTCAATTTAGGGCTGAATGCTGTTCCCAGAAAGCATAATTAATTTGGGGTAGGAGGGGCACATTTGGTGGTCACAGCTTGCAAAACATTTCTTGACAGTATCTTAGCCTACAGGCCTGGGGAGATGAGGTCTGATTCCCTGCCCTGGAGGTGTGCATGTTCAGAACCACCCGGAGGAGGGGCAGGCCCCTTCCCCTGGCTCCTGGGGTCCCTTCTAGAAGACCTGTGGATCAGTGCCACCCCAGGGCTGTGTGTAAGGTGCTGGCTGCAAAGGCCAAGGTCAATAAGGAGAGCAAAAGTGTCATCCATTGAATAACACTGAGCATTTCAGTTCTTGTTAGGAAGTGTGTGTTGGGCGATAATGTTTATCTTGTCTCCACAAGCAAACAGAAACCCAGGAAACTGCCCATTTTTGCCATCCTTAGGCAAAGGCCGTGTCCCTACTGGCTGGTGGCTCTGTCAGTGCCGGGGCCAGCTTCTCAGCACCCTCAGCGATGGGGCCACCCAACTTTTGGTCACATGCCATAGGGACAATGAAGGCCATCATGACACACTTCAGCTCTGCAGCCTTCATGGGAGCTGAGCTGCGGGGAGCTGGTGGGACAAACCAGTGCTGTATCGGCTGCCCAGCACAGGCTCAGATAGGTACCACTGGAGTGCCAAGCACAGCTGATGATAACCCAGAAGATCTTCTTTCATTCATCCCCACTGTCCACTCATCTGCTGGCAGATGGTTACAAAAACCAGTGAGTTCCCTTAATACAAGGTATTGCAGTAGAGGCCTGGGCTGGGCAAACAGGAGGGTGTGGGCAAGAGTTACCCTGGAGGTCTTTCCTGGGGAGGCAGGTGGAGCCTGGCAGCCTGCACTGCCACCTTTGAGGTTTCTTGCTTTTCTAATATAACATCACCAGCCAGGGATGAATGCCAAGACTTACTCTGGAGACCAGAGTAGCAAAGCTAGTGCGACATGTGTACTGGGAGAGGGAGAAAGAGCACAGCTCAGGAGTGCCACAAATGATAACTGTGTTCAGAGTTCATCCACATGTATGACCACAGGAAAAGCATGAGAGAAATACAACCCAGATTTTAAGATTACAAGTGTTTCATTAAACAATGAGAAATAACCTCAACAGGATATTATCACTGGCAAACTGTTAAGACATTCTTATATTGCATAACTAACTCACTATTCATAACCAGCAGGAATCATTAAGGGTCTCTGCATGCAGTCCACTGACATGACTGCTTTGGTCTCACGAATATCAAACTTCAAATGTTCATTTCACTGATATTCCTTCTGAAGGTAGAGAAAAATATAATACTCATCAAAGGTTCCCTTATCATTGCCAAGGCACAGATACAGCATTGAACTCTATTCTTGCTAAGCTGAAATTTAACATAAAATTATCATCTGCAATGATACTCAGTGATTAATCGCCTTAGTACATCCCTAGCCAAAACCCCTGTGGTCAAACTTATTATGAAATGAGTACCAATAGCTATTAGTACTGCTTTGAAATTATAATCAGTGACTGATGGCTCAAAAGATAACATAAACTCACCCTGTAGAAGAACTTCAGAATATATTTTTGTAGAGGCGAAAATTATCATTTTCAACTGACATTGAAACATGGGAACTATCAAGAAAATGTGCCACATTCATTCTCTTCACTCTGGGAACTTATTTCTGTGCTCTCTTTCCATTTAAAACAGGGCTGAAATAAATTACCTTATAATTTGAATCTGTTCATGAAGAGCAGCATCAGATGACCATTGCTCTTTCTGGAAAAATCAGAATATGTATGTGATCCAAGCAGCAAAAGTGGTGAGGAGTCTGGAGCACAAGTCTTATGAGGAGCAGCTGAGGGAACTGGGACTGTGTAGCTTGGAGAAAAGGAGGCTGAGGGGAGACCTCATCGCTCTCTCCAACTACCTGACGGGAGGTTGTAGCGAGGTGGGTGTCAGTCTCTTCTCCCAAGTAAGAAGCGATAGGACAAGAGGAAATGGCCTCAAGTTGTGCCAGGGGAGGTTTAGATTGGATATTAGGAAAAATTTCTTCACCAAAAGGGTTGTCAAGCATTGGAACAGGCTGCCCAGGGCAGTGGTTGAGTCATCATCCCTGGAGGTATTTAAAAGACTTGTAGATGTGCTAGGGACATGGTTTAGTGGTGGACTTGGCAGTGCTAGGTTAACGGTTGGACTCGATGATATTAAAGGTCTTTTCCAACCTAAATGATTCTATGATTCTATATACACTTGTTAATGTGAACGTTTATTGAAAATACCTACTGGGACTGCAAATGAAGATGTGTCAGGAGAGGTGCTCTGGAAAACAACCTCAAATAAGCAGTGGTCCATGTGGCCAGTGCTGGTTTTAGACAACAGAAAACACCAGAGCTATAACAGTAGCTGTAAGACAGTGAGGAGAGATGATTTTCTTGTGTCCATGCTAACTCTTAGTAACAGGAGCTAAAGAGTCTACGTTAATAGAATAATTCACCACAGAGACAGTTGTGCCCTTTATTAGCATTCATGTCATGTCTGTGTCCCTAAAAAAATGAATAAATATCAGAAATGTGTCGCGGTTTAACCTGGCAGACAGCCAAATACCACGCAACCGCTCGCTCACTCTCCCCCCCCGCCCCCCCAGTGGGATGGGGAGAGAATCAGAAGGGTAAGAGTGAGAAAAACCTGTGGGTTGAGATAAAGACAGTTTAATAGAACAGAAAAAAGGAAAATAATAATGATAATGATAAAATATACAAAATGAGTGATGCACAATGCAATTGCTCACCACCCGCGCTGACCAATAACCAAGTAGCGATCGCTACTTCCTGGATCACGCCTACCATTCATATACTGAGCATGACATCACATGGTATGGAATACCCCGTTGGCCAGCTGGGCTAGCTGTCCTGGCTGTGCTCCCTTCCAATGCTTGGGGTTTTTTGTTGTTTTTTTTTTTTTTAAGATGAATGTCCTTGACTAGCAGGGTACTTAGCAACAATTGAAAACATCAGTGTGTTATCAACATTCTTCTCATACTAAATCCAAAACACAGCACTAGGAAGAAATTTAACTCTATCCCAGCCAAAACCAGAACAGTTGTGCCCTTTATTAGCATTCATGTCATGTTTGTGTCCCTAAGAAAATGAATAAATATCAGAAATGTTACTGCATTTTTTCTTAAGTTGTTGTCTGGTAATTGTAAAAGGATTGACCTGTATAGCATGATTAGAAGAGCTTACACTTTGTTGCTGATGAGCAAGTATAAATCCTTCTGAAAGCAATATAAGTTTTCTGACATCTTTGGTGATTTGATTTCAGACTCCCTCAGGGCTATGTAATGTACAAGTTACCTAACACAGTCAAAAAGGAGAAAATTAAAGTGCATTACCAGAAAGCTTGAATCAAATCATCATCAATTCTTTGATTACCACTGGAAAGCAACGGTTTTGTTCATAATAGAAAATATTCAGTTTCAGTTGCACAGTATTGCTAGCCATCTGAGAACTTTTTTTTAAATTTTATAAATATGGGAATATTATGAGCTTTACAATAGTGTATGGTTTCATAATGTATAATAAATCAAAACAATTTTGAAGTTTCTGGTGTTCGAAGTATAAAAATACAAAGGTTTTTTTGCATTACAGGTAAAGAAATTAGATGTCAAAGAGTTATTTCCATCTTGAATTAAACAAAAGTCAAAATCTTGAAAAAAACTTATAAAAATTATCTTCCCAAAATTCATATGAGATCTGACAAAATTATCTGTTTTAAATAATTTTAAAATAGTTTATTTTGAATGTGTCCTTTAAAGCTTTATCTTACCATTAAATTAATTGTAAAGTCAAAAATATAGTTTCAATAAAACACAAAACTTCTCATTTTGAAAATATCTTAGGAGGATAGTCAGGTTATTTTGAAAAATTCCACAAGTGTGAAATACATAAAAACTGATATTTCCTTATAAAGCGTTATGAATTAAACGAAATGATGTATTACAATAAATGAAACATTGCTTCAGAAAAGTCCTGAGGGCAGATGGAAATGTAGTGATGTAAGGCAGGGAGAGGAAGCCAAGAAGCAAAAAAATTCACTTTTCCAGAAAGTTTTATTCCAAATCTGTATTGCAGTTCCCTCAGGGCTATTCAGCTCTGAATTTATCACACTTTTGATCCATGTCCGTGATAGAATTGGTTCTATATTGCCACATAATCAGAAGTGGACCCTTTATTTTATTTACGTCTGAGTCCCAGGTTTGCCTTCATAGGTAAGGCAATGACTGGTGCTCAGGCTTCCCCAGTGCTGAAGTTAAAGGCATCTGCAAGTGTTTTTCAGATCTTAATGACAAATGTCTAGGTGAAATTTAAGTACCTTCAGAGCTTGCTCACTCTGAGCTGGAGATGATCCCGTCCTCCCTCAGGGAGACTGAAGGGGAGGATGCGGAAATCACAGTTGCAGTTGCAGTCCAGTTGCAGTTGCAGTTCAGGCGATGGCACTGAGCGACCCAAGTGGCTGGGACAGCAAGAAGCAGCAAGCTCAAGAGCCCAAAATCACCTCCTCTCTCACTGCTAGAGCAAGTCTCACCCCATTGCAGGTGCTCCTCAGAACAAGCTCCCCTGTCCTCTGCACCCCCCATGGAGTCTCCAATGACCCCGGGCAGGCAAGAGGGGGCTTTCTGTCCCCCTGCCCTCCCTGCCCTGTGCCACAGTCTTTGCCATCCCCAGTAAGGAAGATTTGTCATAAGGGCAAGGCAAGAGTGGCTCCTGGGAGAGCTCTGCCCACAGACGGTACCAGATCCAACAAAAAATACCGATTAAGGTGGTTGGCAAAGTTTGCTCTCCTGCTTACAGCGAGCCAAGGGCACCCTCTGGGCTCACCCCAAACACAAGGGCAGACCCACGCAGGGATCCCTGTTCTCACATCTCCCATCGCCCAGTTCAGAAAAAGACACAAACTCAAGAATAGCCCACACAAGCGAACATAAACTCCAAATCTTCTAGTTATGAAACCTAGTAAAGAAAGTATCAACCACTTTCAAGTGCAGCAGGAGAACTGGACCAATGGGATTAGCACTGGTCTAATAAGAAAATTGTAGAACAAGTTCCTTTAGCTTTTCACTCCCTGTTAATTTAATATTTTCCCTATTTATTTCAACATCTGCAAAACTATTATCCAGCTGAACAGCGTTGAGATCACAGTCATTCTACTGACTGTTTATCTTCTACAGTCAAATACAGCTTTTATTTTCACCCTGCCCAAGATGAAGCATGATAATCCACATTAAAGATGGATTTGTGACATTCGCAGTCAGATTTTATAACTGTTTACAATTCCGGCTGGGCAATTAAACAGTGTTAATTTTTGGAACCCCATTTCACTCAATAATATAACAGGCACTTTCCTGATTAATAAGAAATTAGACTATCCATAAACTCTCTGCTGGATGCTAAAAGCTTTGTTGTGACAAAAGTCTTTCACTGTGTGATGATTAAGGCACGCATCTAGCTTCCTGGTTTCCAAATCTTCCATGCAGTGTTACGCTCCTTTGTCGTCATTACGTCCAAAGAAAATGCGCAATATCTTCTCATAGATATCTGCTCAGAGTCTGACTCAAGAAAAGGCTACATGAAAAGTGGTGGTACTCAAACTCTCTTTCTGAAATATGAAAGATTTAAAAACAAATTTAACCACAATAAAGGGGGGAATTTATTTTGCTGAGTAAAAGCCATCCATAAGTACAAGACCAAGATATGAGACAGGATGCTCTACACCAATGTCTAGGCTGCAGCAGTGACTGCTGCACCCTCTCCCTCATATTAGTTGGTCTTGGTTTTAACCGGTCTTGGTTTTCATGACTTACATGATCTTACTCCTTACATGACTTACTCCTATATGCAGTCAGTGCTAAACATCTACAGAAAGAAGTCATTAGGAAGTGATGATATCCCACTATTTTGCATGCCCAGATATGGCTGAACTGAGTTTTGCCCTGAGTTTAGTGAATAGGTTAAAACGTTGAGCTGATTTTTCATAAAGCAAGCCCACAAATTGCTCTAGCTCTTATTTTGAAAAACAGTCTTTGGTATTTAGCTCAGAGTCCATTCCTTAGGGCAATGAAATGTAAACAGGTATTTCCCTTTTCTTACATCTCAAGAAGAGTGAGAGAAAAGATATATGGGAAAATTGTAGGTATTTCAAAACTGTTAGGAAATAAACATTCAGAAACAAACCATAAAGTTCCCCAAGTGAAAATGCTTTTTTTTGTTGAATATCCTTTTTAAAAAATGTTGACTGTATCACTTCTTAAGCTCCCAAAAGAAGTGAATTTAAAAATGCCCTCAAGAAAGAGGACAGCATAATATTCAATTCTCACAGTTACTAGTTTTCAGGTTCCTTATGGCTTAATTAAGATTCTCCTAAATTAGTCAGCAAAAATTTTGCTACAGGGGCATGGACCCACATCACAAGCACAGATTCAAGCGCTCCAAATATAAAGGGCTTAAGACGAAATCCAGATTTTGAAACAAGAATTCTGTGAACCTTTTTTCACATCCTAGATACTTTGTTAATGAAAAAAGGTAAAGTATGGCCTTTTTATTAGAATTGTTAGTGCTTTAAATTAAACTTGAAATTTCTAAAAATCCTGGAATAAGTTAAAAACAAAAAATCCCAGCATCCACAAGGTCATAGGACCCACAAAGTGGGTCAAGTTTTGCGAATCAAGTAATCTGTCAGTAATAATCCACCTGTGGTATCTTAAGATCCCATCAAGTAGACCAGTATTTTTTGTATCTATGCCAGTTTATAACTCCTATGGATGGTCCTGTCCCTGTTCCTGTTGGAACCACTTGGGCAAGAGACATAATCATATTAACAAGATTTAAGTAAATCCCAGGAGAAGGAAAATGTGAAACACGATTTGTTGATACCTTATTAAAATAAGAGGTATCATTTGATAGACAAAAATTGCATTTCAGTACACTAAATCCTAGGTTTTTCACTGCTTTCATATGGGGAAAAAACCCACTATTGGTTGACTGATGTTTTCTTGTTATCTGCATTACAGGCATCCAAGTTCTTCATACACCACTGTTGATACCAAATTAAAAAGGAAAGTATTATATATTCTAAATTATATATATCTTAAATAACAATAAAGACTAAGGCAAGTACACTCACAGTAATTTTAATATAGCTTTTTTAAGTAAATTGGTAGTGAAGAAACAACGGCACGTGCTTTAGTACAAAATTGCCACCTTGGTTCTTACCCAGGATGCTCCTTTTTCAAGGGAAAAAAAGGCCATTGAGTACAGCCCAACAGAGCATAGACTTGAAGTTCCCTGTGATCACTCAGCTGGGCAGACATGGAAGGTTGGTCTTTAAAACCATTTGTCTATTTGTTTCGCGACTGCAAAGGAAAAGCTTTTTTTTTTTCCCATGATAGTAGGGTCAAAGAATTTGTTTTCTCCCCAGCTAGTAACAAAAACAATAATGGAAGCTCTTCAAACTAATGTTCAAAAGAGGAAAAGAGAGCCAACAGATTATTAACTTCTCAGCAGGAAAGACGTTATTACAGTCAAAAGACTTCAAAATCCCTTTTCTTACACGATTCATTAACAGACCTTCAGACCTCTTTGTCCTCAGAAGAAGAGTGTATATATTTCTTCAGTGGTATGTCTTTTGGGGAGTTGGGGCTAACAGCCCAAAGCCTGTTGTCCAATTATTTCTCAAATATGGCACTTTTGTAAATGTCAGTGCTAGATGGGTATTAAAATCATCCATCTGTGCATGGTCTCTGAGCTTTGCTAAACAATAAAAGAAAATTATATCACTCCACTCTGGAAAAAAACGATTTTTAAAATCTTTGATATTTCCTCACTACCCAGTACATTAAGCAAATATCTAATGCAGATTCTACATATTAATGTGACTTGTAATACTAAGTTAATGGCAAATTTGAAAATGGGGAAAAAATCCATCTCCTTTCTACCACAAAAGAAACTCTCTTGGAAATTATACTGTAGTTCCCATTGAGGAGCATTATTTTGTTTTTTTTTTATGTATTTTATTTTCAGATAAAAATATGTTTTCAAGATCAAACTGTAAGCACTTCATAACACTATGTGAATTTGTTTATTGTGCACTAATAAGCCTATCATTGTCACTTAATAAATGTATCCTATTATCATCATTAATAGCTCTATAGTAGTCTTGAGTATTCTAAAAAAAGAAAGCATTCATGGAATTCATTTTCTGAGACAACAAATACCTGCCCAATATTTGCAGCAAGTTCAGGCTCATAACTATGAAGATCCTTGCTAGAACTTTATTATAAATTACACTGATGCAAAAGAAAAAAGATATGTGTAAAATATGCTATAAATACAATTCAGACATAAATTTCAAATATGAATACATATAACACATAGGAATGAAGACAGTATCATTAATATATTCAAAGAAATCACAATGTGACTAAAATCACATAGAAATACTGATTGCATTCACACAAATCGATACAGACATTTGCTGTATTTGTGGTATGCTTAAAGAGAGCAGATTGATTACCTCAAACACAAAGATGATAAAAGCATATCCTCTAGAGTTGACTCATTCTTTAAACCATAAATGGCATAATTGCTTGCCTGACACTGTATAATCTGACTAAGAAGACATTTAAAATGTGTGGATGTTTTACCCAAAAAAAAGATAATTAAAGTAGCAAATAAGTGAATTTTGAGTGAGTGTACAGTACAAATAAATCAGTCTTCCTGCTACCCAGTGTAGTACAAATGATAGCACATTCTGTAGTGCTCAGATGGGTCCTCTGTTTTTGTTTCCTACAAGTAGGTAATTCCTCCTAGAAACCATGTCCAGTATATAATTTATGATACTCAAATTTAAAAAAAAAACTAAATGTGTAAACTGAAATCATAGACAAATGTCTTTATCAGTTCAAAACATATAATTCCACATTAAGAATATAACCAGACTCTATTTTAAAAGTCTTAATTTAACTTTAATAACATTGCAGACCAGCATAACTTTGCTGGTCACTCAAAATTTTTAAGAATGGTACCACATACAGTATTTTATTAAAACTATGTGGCAGACTGATACTTGAGTGACCACAATAAGCCCATTTTGGTTTTGTGATTGTGCACAAAGCTGCACTTCTTTGTTTTATACCATCTCTGTAAATATTTTTTAAACTTTCATGTTTATAATACAGAAAAAAATCTGCAATGCTTTGGAGAAACTTCCTTTCACGGAGAATTTTGAAATTCCTGAGCCACAGCTAAATCCAAAGGCTTAAGCCTTCTCACAGGAAAATTTTAGAGGCAAAGGTTAAATTCTGATCAATGGAAATATTTTCTTTCAATTTCTTTTTATTTTTACTCCTTAATTTTGTATGTAATATATTTAAATTGACTCAAGCACTCATTTCAAAGTCAAAAATTGAAATGTTTTATTCCAAAAATTACTACTTTGGAGATGTTAACATTCTCAGAAATTTTCCATAAGCTCTTCTTGTAAACAAATCTTCAATGAAATCAAGATTTTATTAAGAAAGAAACTTCTCAAGAGTTCCATTCAATGTTAGAAAACAGGCTTGTGAGATGTTTTTAATGTCTAACTGTAACCTATCACATAAAAAACCTTTTGGTCTGCAGCCCATCTCTAATTTAAAACATCCTGTAACAGGCCTTTTTTATGAGCCATAAAATTTAGCAGCTATCTAAATAACTACTCTCGTAATAAAAGAATTCTTATCAGCATGCACATGTCGCCTTCTTTGCCTCAGTCTTTAGTAGTCAGAGTGGTTATCCTCAGGGTACTCAGCCCCCTGAGCTGGAAGACAAGGACGACGAGCAGGATAAACCCCCCATAATTCAAGAGGATGAAGTTAATGACCTGCTACGCCACCTGGATGCTCACAAGTCTATGGGGCCGGATGGGATCCACCCGAGGGTACTGAGGGAGCTGACGGAGGAGCTTGCCGAGCTGCTCTCCATCATTTACCAGCGGTCCTGGTTAACTGGGGAGGTCCCGGACGACTGGAGGCTCGCCAATGTGACTCCCATCTACAAGAAGGGCCGGAGGGAGGATCCGGGGAACTACAGACCGGTCAGCCTGACCTCGGTGCCGGGGAAGATCATGGAGCGGTTGGTTTTGAGGGTGCTCACGAGCCATGTCTGGGACAACCAGGGGATCAGGCCCAGCCAGCATGGGTTCATGGAAGGCAGGTCCTGCTGGACCAACCTGATCTCCTTCTATGACCAGGTGACCCGCCTAGTGGATGAGGGAAAGGCAGTGGATGTGGTCTACTTGGACTTCAGTAAGGCCTTTGACACTGTCTCCCACAGCATTCTCCTAGAGAAGCTGGCGGCTCATGGCCTAGACAGGAGCACTCTTCGCTGGGTAAAAAACTGGCTGGACGGCCGGGACCAAAGAGTTGTGGTGAATGGAGTTAAATCCAGTTGGTGGCCGGTCACGAGCGGTGTTCCCCAGGGCTCAGTACTGGCGCCGGTCTTGTACAATATCTTTATCAACGATCTGGATGAGGGGATCGAGTGCTCCCTCAGTAAGTTTGCAGACGACACCAAGTTGGGCGGGAGTGTTGATCTGCTCGAGGGTAGGAAGGCTCTGCAGAGGGACCTGGACAGGCTGGATCGATGGGCCGAGGCCAACTGTATGAGGTTCAACAAGGCCAAGTGCCGGGTCCTGCACTTTGGCCACAACAACCCCAGGCAACGCTACAGGCTTGGGGAAGAGTGGCTGGAAAGCTGCCCAGAGGAAAAGGACCTGGGGGTGCTGATTGACAGCCGGCTGAACATGAGCCGGCAGTGTGCCCAGGTGGCCAAGAAGGCCAACGGTATCCTGGCCTGTATCAGAAATAGTGTGGCCAGCAGGAATAGGGAGGTGATCGTGCCCCTGTACTCGGCACTGGTGAGGCCGCACCTCGAATCCTGTGTTCAGTTTTGGGCCCCTCACTACAAGAAGGACATGGAGGTGCTGGAGCGTGTCCAGAGGAGGGCAACGAAGCTGGTGAAGGGCCTGGAGCACAAGCCTTATGAGGAGCGGCTGAGGGAACTGGGGTTGTTTAGCCTGGAGAAGAGGAGGCTGAGGGGAGACCTCATCGCGCTCTACAACTACCTGAAAGGAGGTTGTAGCGAGGTGGGTGTTGGTCTCTTCTGCCAAGTAACTAGCGATAGGACCAGAGGAAATGGCCTCAAGTTGCACCAAGGGAGGTTTAGATTGGACATTAGGAGAAATTTCTTTACTGAAAGAGTGGTCAGGCCTTGGAACAGGCTGCCCAGGGAAGTGGTGGAGTCACCATCCCTGGAAGTATTTAAAAGACGTGTAGATGAGGCCCTTAGGGACATGGTGTAGTGGGCATGGTGGTGTTGGGTTGACGGTTGGACACGATGATCTTAGAGGTCTTTTCCAACCTGTATGATTCTATGATTCTATGATTCTACGTCCACCTTTATCTGCCCTTCATGCAAAAGGTTAATTTAGTAGAAACATAAAACATTTTCTTCATTCGCTTCTTGCTTAGAAATTATAATACCTGCAGAGCAGCTGCAATGTAAGGGTACATTTAGATCCCCTTTTGTACCAAACCGGATTGCAAAGCCGTATTCAGTACACCCTACGATCACATATTCTTGAATATAGCTAGGCTTATTCTCGGTTATGGTTATTCTTACTCCTTGCCTTTCCCAAGGTGCGAAGCATACCCTGCTTGAAGCCAAACCCATCAGCCAGCCCTGTCCCAAAGCTTAGTTCTGACCCTAGGCTTCCCTGGTGAGATATGTGTGAGATATGTTTCCCATTTGAGATTAAAGTCATGGAAAGAGCAACAGTTGTGCCATTTATTCTCTAAGCCCACAATTTCAACCCTTGTGTTTCAAAACAGCCATATTTTGCCATCATTTTGTTCCCAAACATGGGATGACTGTATTAAGTATCTGGCATCGGCTGCTGGCTGCACTGGGCGCTTACAGATGGAGGAGTCATAGGCAAATAAGGTGGTTTCATGAGATAGTCTTCTGCCTGTCTCCCCATCTTTTTTCCCTTACCACATGATGCCCATTATGACTACATAGAAATCCAGAAGCAAAGTGGACAGTTACGTGACATCTGTTTTTCATTTCTCTTGAAAAAAATTTTAAATGGTCTCAATTTTTAGAAATCTGCGGTGAAAATGAAGTGAGTCTTTATAAGGCATTTTCCAAAAACTGCTAATCAAACATTAAGCAAGTGTTTGGGAAATAATGAAAGCAGAAGAAGATACTTTCTTAAAAAAAAAAAAATTAAAATTCACCTTAGCAACAGCCTGCCGCAGCCCCCGCAATGCCACACGCTGCACGCTCCCTCTTGGCAAACAGGCTGCAGGGTTTGCTACTGAAGCGGGCATTTAGGGGAAGAAACAAAGTTAGAATTTCTCAAGCTCCATGCTGGTTAATCCTTTCCCTTCTCCGTTATTCACCTCTGGCTCTTCTTCGGCGCAGAAAGACAAGAGACTCTGGCGTGACACGTGGGACATGGAGCCGCAGAATGAGCGGGGAGAGGGAAGCCTCCCCTCCCCCTCTGCCTGCACAGACCTCAGGGACCTCTTTCCATGCAACTACAAGGGTACTGTGAAAACAAACGCTATGAAATAAGCCACCAGAAATGTCTCATAATTAGTCTCAAACTACAGGTAGCGCTACGCGGGAGGAGAGTCCCTCAGATGTGGGAGCTAAGAGGGCTCCCACTGGCATCTGTCTCAGAGGCATATGTGCTCGCATTACGTGACAAGATTATGGCCTGTGGCTGCAGCTCTCTCCCCTGCCATCAGCCTAGGTCTGTATCACACTTGATGTCAATAAACAGATGCAAAAGAGCGTTAGAAAATGGAGGATTTCATTGCAGGGGAGGCAATAATACAGCCTCGGCACTATTAAATGTTTGATCTTGTTATAGTTTAGAAGCTTTAACAACTCATCATACTTAAGCCTGAATTCCTAGTCCCATTAATGTATTCACACAGAGAATACATTAAATTCATTTCTAATATAAGTCTTGAGTTTTCCCATGTTGGTGCTAACAGGACATTGCACAGGGCTATGGCAAACTAAGACACATTCTGTAAGAAGACCTTCCTAATCACCTCCGGGCTGGGTGAGAGAAGCAAACTGGGCCTCTTGGAAGAAAAAGTGTTAGGGACAAAAATCATGCAGCAGCATGCATCCAGCTGAGTACTGGAAGGAATGAAAGATACCTTGGGCTAGAAATAAAGCGGTGGAAAAAAATAGTCTGAATGTTACAGAAAAATGATATCTAAATCAATACCTAAAGCACGTTTGGTTTTTTCAATCTCATGGCCTTCTTTTCTTACAGTGACAAAACTGTAATAAAAATTCCCATGGCTCTTCTAATAAATGTGCTGATGTGCTGTCAACTAACTCAAAAGGTCCTAGATGTCCGACGGGGTGGAGATGCTATCATCCTTGACCCTTGACAGCAGCTGCCTCTTGCAGCTGCTAACACTGTCCAGGCTGGACCCAGCTGGGTTGAATCTGGAGAGAAGAAGAAGAGAGCTGTGGTATGGATGGCGGACCGCTAGCCTATGGCAGAGCAGAGCTGCTTTCCTCCAGGTCCCTCCTCAATTATTTCCACACTTGGTTGTGTCAGCAGTTTCTCTATACATGCTCCACAGAAACCATTACAAGCAGAGGTGACAGACACACACAGCCTTTCTCCCATCAGAGTGCTACCCTGCTGCAGAAGACTGAAGCAGACACACTGCCACACATTTAGATTAGGATGCAGCAGATTAATTTTGTAAAGTTCAGGGGACCTGACTCTGTGGCACTCCTACATTTTGAAATTATAAATGAAAGAGCAATGAATTATGAAATACAGACATTATGCAAGTGAATGTACATGAATATTATGTACATTAATATTACCCAAAAATGAAAGAGTAACCAAACATCTGTAAAATAGCAGTTATCACTGGATAGAGAGACTGTGTCTTCAGTTGTTTAGAGAAGCTTACAGGAGGAGATAAAAATCTACCAACTAATAATTGTCATAACAATAATCAATAATTTCTAACAATTCTCAAAGCAAACTGAAGAGTGTGTGGGCCTTCCCTAACAAAGGCACTTAGAGGCTAGTCACAACGAAAATGCAAACTTGTGGGCCCATTTCATATTTGCACTCAGGCTAAGTGTGAAGGAGCAAGTAAATATACATATACAAGGTATAAAATCTGGGTGAAATTAAAAGCAAAGGATTTAAACAGAGGTACAGAAAGTACACCAGAGAAAGATGAAGAATCATTGGGGCATTACATTTTATTCTCCTATTTTAATCATAATCATGCAATAAAGGACAGTTTGAAAAATACAGAGTAAAATCAATCTTAATGCGATAGTAAGTGTAAGGGAATTTCTATGGTTTATCAAAAAGAGTTTCAAGGTGAAAAACAGCAAATTACCAGCCTCCTGTCAGCTTTGAAACATCCCCTCTCATTTCTAATATCAATATCCATTATTAAAATCACTGCTCCCCAAGTCCAGGGATTGAAACTTTTGTGATATGCTTATACTTGTTTGGTCTGCCAACTCTTTCTGTCTTAATCCATTTTTATGGGCTGACAAAGGATTGAAACAGGTAAGAAAGCTGCTTTCAGGGGTTTTACACAGTGTCAAAACTGGCACGGGTGGTGAGGGGTGCTACATGGCGACATATGGTCACAGCATGCCTGGGGGCTTGAGGCTGTGGCTGATGCTTCCCCCCCTGAACAGGTGAGAGATAAAAAGGCTACAGAAGATTTTAAATCCAAAGATTGTCAAGTCGAGATTGTATGTGTGGGTCTGTCAGCCCCTCCACTGCCAACATGAAGGTTTCCAAAATCATGACTCAGGCTCTGTGAGTCAGGACGTCATAAAAACACTGCTCCACAAGCAGCATATTCATGTAACTAATGATCTTTGCTTCCTCTGGCTGCTCGCTCTTTGTCCCCTAAGCACCGCCGCAAAACTCCTCCCTCTACCCACATACGCTCCAGCACTTCACCTCCACAGCAGTGCTCATGCCGGCCAGGGGTGACTGCCAGCTGGCTGATAATAACCAGAGCTTTAACAGCTGCCCCTATTTTTTCCCCCCCTTTTTTTTTTAATCTCACTTCTTTAAGCATTCACCAGCCTGCACAGAACTAGTGAAGGATTATATAGTGTATATATGGTTTGCAAACTTACACAAAACAAATAAATGATCACTTTTCCTTTCTTTACTTAGGAAACCAAGCTAAGACTGATAGAAGTGAAATTCTTTTTGTTTTCCTCTCATTGAGGATATTCTGACATTTACTTTTCAAGTTCTTCTCTTTCTCACTAAGACAGCTAGAACAATACACTTCTTTTTGTTATAGGTAAGCTGGAAGACAAGCCCGAGCTTTAGCAAACAACACTCAGAGACTGGTGTTACAATTGCACAGGCTGACAACACTGCTGTGTTGCAACCCTGTAACTCACCTGCTGAAAAGTGCTTTCATAGAGGAACATTATTGTAGTGATGCCGGGGACGGTGAAGAGTATAAAACATAAGTGCACGATGTATGGAATGAGTTAGGGGGAAACTGAATATGCATTTATGTAAGCAATTGTAAAAGCAAGTATTTTATGCAAATAAATGCAAGCTATGCAGCAGGGGCAGAATATGACAGAAATGGAGAAGGAGAGATGGAGTGGAAAGATCTCAAACTAAAAAACTGAGAACCGGGCAACAGAGCACAGAGCTGGCGACCTTCCCCGTGCGTGGCTCAGCCTGGAAACGCAGCCGGCGCTCTGCAACAGCAGCTGCCCTTGCAAGTGATCAGCTACCTGCAGGTGAGAGAAGAGGAGCAGTGTAGGAACCTTTGGTGCTTCCACTTATTTCTGTGACAGGAAACGATGGGAATGTTTGAAAGAGAGTGGGCTCACAAAACAAGAACTTGAGTATGGTCAACTGGAAGATAGTCAACGGTACCTGAAAATACAACCCCACACTTATCTTTTGCTCTTGGTAGGTCACAGTTGTCTTCATACCGCTACTCAGTGAGCAATCTGGGAAAATGTGCGCAGGGGTGATTCAAATAATTTTTGCTTGCCTCTTCTGAAACAATTTTATAGCCCCTCAGTCCCTGCTCTCCAACCGACTACTAATACAAGTTCTAGGAGATAATCATCAGGAAAAAACAATTAGTTGGCACTCTCAAAAGCAAAAAGTGCCCAACAGAGCTGGTGGCATCTATACAACCTGAAACCACTTCTAAGTCATTTTAAAAGAGACAAACTATGCTTCAATCTGCCTTTCTGGCTGCAATCTATTTAGTCTACAGCTTAATAGACCTATAGAAGATAATCTGTAGAAAAAAATGTTGCAATAAATAGGTAGAAACAGATGGATTGTCATACAGGCAATGGGGCTGGATTCACACGGTTCTTCACACCAACCTTTTTAAATCCTTGGCTCATAAATACTGGAATTATTAGTCTTGCTGGTAGAAGTTAGCCAGCACTGTTCCCTTGTGTGTCTGTCCTTTTTTTTTTTAATATTTCTTTAAGAACTGAGACAAACAAAGAAACCTGAACAAAGGCGAATGTTTTCAAGTGCACCTGGACAGAAACACTGCTGCTGCGATCTTGTCTTGTTGCTGTGTGTGGTAAACAGGCAGCTCTCTCTCAAATCACTTCTCAGTTTTCTTCTTTCATTTCACATAGTTGGATTATGTTTTGTTAAAGTGATTTCTAGCAGTTTATGCAGATCTTGAAAAGCTGGGTTGTAAAAGCTGTGTGATGCCATTACTGTTAGCAGAGCCTCTCGTCTCTGTACATCTTCAAATAATACTATAACCAAAGGTGCCGCTTCATTCAAGATACACTTCATAAGAAAGATTAAAACAGTTAGAAACAACGATCACAGAACAGAGCAGCTCTAGGGAACTCCTTCATCATTGAATCCATCCTACAAGTAGTTAAGATTTGTCTGGCTATTTTCTCCACTCCATTAAAAAAAGTTCTGTTTTGTGCTAGATAATTATTACTAAAAAGATCCAGAGGCAATTCTACATAAATGAGGAGATAAGAGATTAAGTACATAGATATTTGTTTCCCATTTCCATGATGAAATTAGCCACTCTCACAGTGCAAAAGTCTGGGCACCCACCAGGGTGCCTACAATGATGGGAAGAAGAGAATGGGCTGTGCTGATCTCACTGGAGAGAGGAGGGAGCAGCCGCTCAGCACAGGAGCACACGGTGTACCAGCTAGGGCTTGTGTGGGAGGTTAAAACTTCATTACCTTTCCAGTCAGTCTTGGGCCTGGAAGACAGCACAGCAGCTGTCTTAAAAACTTTCAGTTTTTAAAGCAAAATATAAAAAATCATGACCTTGTCTCAAGTATGCCTAGAGAGATTTAGCAATGCTATGAAGAGCAAGTCTTGCATTTAGGTGGCATTGGCACTGCAGTCTACAGCAACCATCTTCTAAAGGTGCACCTGCAAAAGAAGCTACATCGCGTGTGTGGACAAGAGCCAAATTGTGCAGTGATGTCCAACTTGGGAGGGAACCTGCAGGCTGGACTAGACCAGGACCTCTGGTCACAACAGACACTGAAAGGCTATCACACAATGAGGACATTCAGATGAGGAAATGCCCACATTCACGCTTGAAGTTAGCACCAGCTGGCATTAGTCTGACTGTTGAGCATGTGAACAAAGCAGTTCACCCGCGAGGGAACCACGGGGTAGGCACATGCCCACGGCAATGAACTAAAGTGGGATGTGATGTGCTGAGGATAAGCAGAGAGCAAAGGAGAGCTCGCTGTCCTGGTGAAAAAATGCTGGATCGGTGGATCTCCCCAGCCTTCTCCTTCTGCCTTGTATGGTCACCAGCGCAGCACTGCTAGCTGCCTTGCCTCCTTAGTAAAGCGACCTGAGCAGTGGATTGAGAGGAAGGAGGCAGATCCCTGGGATGAGGCACAGCAGCTGCTCCCAGTCAGGCAGGTGGCCTTGGGAAGGCACGTTCAACGGTGGAAAGTACCTTCAAGGTCTGTTTGCCTCTCTTATGTGAATGATCAAAGGGATGTGCGAGGGTTTGAAACAAACTGAAATATGGATTTTTTGTGAGGCTTGTGTATTTGTTTCAAGATGCATTAAAATAGCTTGCTTAAGGTAAGTTACTACTTTCATTCTTCAGTTGCATTAGGGCAACAGGAGAAAAAGGGATTTATATTGAGATTTTCTAGCCCTTAGAGTGCTGAGATATTGCAAAATCACAATGCACCTTGGGAAAAGGTGGTAACTTATCTCTTGACAAATTAATAATTAATAATATATCTTACTGAAGATTTAATACAGATCAAAACAAAAATTCATGGTGTAGAAATGGAACAATTTAATGTAAGTATAAAATACAAACTGTATGTGACCTTTCCAGAGAGATATTAGAAAGAGAAATTGATGAAGCCAACATTGAAGTTCAAGAAAATACCATGTCACAGTGGGCCTGGATGTTGAGTTTTATAGGTCACTCACTCTGAAGACTTTTCCCACATTGCAGTAAAGTGTACAATCAAGTGTTAGATAATGCCATATAACCACAAAGCCTCAGGGAACCACTGATTATGACTGCCAGTGTCCACATCCCCAAACACAGTAGACCTTTCAATTGCACAAATTTGTATTAAACATGCAATTGTCTTCCCACTGCAGTCTAAAGAGCATTTGCCCGTAGTCTGTGGGGAGCTGGCTGACCTTCTTTTTCTCCAGCTGCCAAACTGCATTAATGGATTAAAAAAACATACACAAGAGACATTCCTAATAATATTTGTCAGTAAACAACAGCAGTCATGCCACAGAGATGTTATGCAACTGACAGTGCAAGCCATGATATAATTTCCATATTAACAGGAGGCCAATACACTTAAGCACCCCAGAAGCACGGAAGTGGACAGCTTTGTTAGCTAACCTTGGTTCTCCACACTTTATCTCCATCCATCCTTTTGTTCCTAGTCTAATTGCCAGATTTCCTCTCTGCCCACACTAGCACAGCCAAACCTCCTCCGTAGCAGCTCAGCCATCTGAACCTTTCCATAAATGCCAACATGCACCCAGGCCCTCTGCTCTCATACGTCAGCTACTTCTTCCTATGGACAATTTATGTCCAGCCACAGACATGTTTTGCATGCTGTTTTTCCCTATTTATTCCAGCTTCCTCAAGGGAGTAGTCACCGTACTTCCTCCCCTTTGCAAAGCTAGTCCCTGTCTTTCATGAAATCCCTGGGGTAAGGATCAACATCTTTTCATTCCTGATGTTTTCAGGTTAAATTGAATGAAGCACAACTACAGCCCAAATCCTTTTTCCCTACAGTTACCCAGGATACATGGCTTTGACTGGAGGATCACCCCACCTCCCTCCTAACAGTGCTACTTTAGACTCCATGATGGTCCATCACCATGAATTGCTCTGTTCCCTCCTCTCCTGGGTGTGCAGGTCAAGAGACTGACAAAGCTTTGAGGTTCCATCAAAATTACTCCAAAGTCCCATTTGTGCATTCCCGTGCAAAATGTTCCAATGTAATCCTATGTATCTCTAGATACCAAAGCTGGAGTGTCTGGAAATGATGCTAAAAGAAAGTTTCTTCGGGGTCCTGAGTCACATAAACCCTATGGGAATTATTACTAGTCTCTGACTAGTCCACAAAGGACAGTACTTATCCTCGCTGTGACTTCTAAGCGGCAACCGTAGTTCAAGCAACTGTTGACATGCTTTTAACACTAGAGATCTTTTGTTCAAATTCCTGCACAATCTTCCAGTGCAAAATCAATCACCATAAGCACACAGACCAGCAAGAGAGAACAGATCAGGGAATGAATATGAACCTTTAAGGAAAAAATCCTTCATCACAAGAGTGAGTACAACTGGAGTAGGTGGCCCAGAAAGGTTATGGCACCTCCATCCTGGAGAGTTTCAAAACTTGACTGAACAAGGTCCTGGGGGACCTGATCCAACTTGAGCAGGAGTCTGAACTAGATGACCTCCAGAGATCCCTTCCAGCCTACATTTGCTGTGATTCTTTATTCTCATGTGCATTATTGTGTCTCGAATGGAGACTACCTGCATGGGAGTAAATGCGCCACAGTAAGGTCTAACAGGACGCTCGCTATGGCCAGCCGTTAAAGAACAACTTCACTCTCTCAGGTATATACAAGGAGAGGATATCACGAGCAGCATGAGAAGATATTTGGATTCCTAAGAGGCTCCTGATTCCAGTCCCAAATACAATATAACCTGCCATGGTTTAGAGGAAAAGAAAACATAACAACTTCTGCAATTTGTTAAAAATCTCTCTAAAAGAGAGAGGTGCTTTGAAATGAAATATTTCTAACTTCTCTTCTCTCACAACATAGAGCCAGTAATGCCCAACTTGTTTTCTGTACTGTTCAGGAGGGATCCAAAATTGCAATACAGAAGGTATTAATGTTCTGTTAGGCTTAAGTGAGAGACATCTACTTCATATTTATGGTTTTCTTTTTTCACGCTCCATCATAGGATAGTGTTAAGTCTACTGCCATGACAACATAATGTCAGGTGTTGTTCTTTCTTCTTGCAGGCACTGCCATCTTTTACCTAAACAAGTATTTTAAGTAGTAGTTCTAGTGTTTCTTCTACTTAGGTTCATGTCTGTGTTCTCCTGCAGGCTTCCTTTCCTCCCTCTTTTGATAATCACCCTATAAACTATGACACACATGTTGAATAAGAATATGCAATGTTGAACTCACGCAAATCAGCAGAAGAAGATGAATGTGTAATTTATGCAGGTCTTTAATATTGCCTTTGCTATTTCTCCCTGCGTTCTCCCCTGAAAGTGCCCTCATAAAGATGCGTTCATTTTTCACTGTGGACGTCACACAGGGCTGCAGCAGTCACCGTGCTCACGTCCAGCTTCCTTTCTGACCCATCATAAGAAGTAGCTTTGGGAGTTCCAATACTGCAGCCCTGATCCTGATGAACTTACTCAGTACTCATATGAAAGGGGCACACATTCTGTTTCATTATAATTTAGTAATTGTCAGGTGTCACAATTTTTCCCATTTTTCATGCTGAAAGTAAGCCTTGTAACAGCTTTCAGGATTAATAAAGCTTTGAAGTGGTGACACTGGGAAAGTTTCTAAGATGTGCAATTTGATAAAAGAGCAGAATTAATGAAACTCAAATTTCAGGTTTCTCTGTCTTTACTCTGATAAAGGGTGAGCCTCTTAGCCTTTCCATCTACATGGGTGCCTGTTCTCCTAAGTCTTGTAGGAGCTTACCAGCTGAGAGGTTTCCACCTTTCTGTTAAAGAGGGTCAAAATTGAGCTAGTTCAAAACTTGTTATAGGGAGTCTGATACAAGCACATGCACACACAATAGGACTGCACAGGTCTTATTTCCTTCAGAAATCTAGGTATAAAAAAACAGGATATGAAAGTAAAACATACCTTTGGAGCAAAGGTGGGAAAATTATAAGGAAAAACTCAACACCTTGGTCCTGGGAAAAGAAAGCGTCTTTTAAAAAAAAAAAAAGCACAGGCAACCACACTTCTTCTCAGAAGTAACTTTGAGTGCGCCATGACAGCCTGGTAAAAGAGAGATAACTTCATGCATTCAAAGCTGACATGCCTTAAACTGCACTTTGTCTTAGAGCCGGATGATAAGCAAACCAGGGAGAAGGGAAGGGGGAATTTACAATATCCTTTGGAGTTTCCATTTATTGAAATGACTTTGTTGCATCCCATTTATTTTTGCTAAGTTTTGTAATAATGAAAGATCTTGAAGGCTACTAAGAAATGTAGGCGTCAAAGTATTTAATGTATTTCATGTGTGCTGTTGCTGTATGTTTCATAGTAATAAAGATAATGATAGCAAAAAGTATCTCTTACCATGACAGGCATTCATGAAATGCAGAAAAAAAAGCCAGCACACTATCATCAAAGACAGATACAAAAATGTGCCATGTCCCGCTATGGTGCAAAGGGTCAGGGATTGATAGAGGTCACAAAAGTTCTTGTTGATTATGTCAATTTAGTGGTAGCTGGTAAAACAAGTACAGAAAATAGTTTTGGGTGGAGTAATAAATACATATATATATATAAATATACATCTACATGTACATGTACATGTATCTACATATACCTGCGTGTATATCTAGCATGTCACATCAAAATGTAACATTACGTTTCTATTTTAGTCTCCACAGTAAATTAAATTTTCACTTTCTGAAGCAAAATCATGTCTTTTCACAGAAAAAAAAATGTGTTTGTGAGCGGCAGACAGAAAAAAGATGCTTATCCGATGAAATATAGTTTTACGGAATGCGAATCGGGGCAATAATTCATCTTTCTTGCTATTGCTTTTACACATTAGTCAATGCCACAAGGTTTTCATCCCTGCAAATTACATCTTCCCGAATCACTACACTGAATCACAGATCTTTCTGATTAGCTGCTTTTATTTAGCCGCCCCATAATCATTTGATTCTCTCCATGCAAGTAAAAAACAGAGCTGTGATCCATCTGTTAAGTTATAGACCATAAGTTCCCATCTGTCATCCATGGACCAGTGGTAGTCCCCGGAGCACTCTCTGCCCATCTGCAGAGAGTTGGCTGCCCTCCTGGTGCTGCCTTCTCCTCACCTCCAGCTGTTAAATGCCATTAAAAGATGGGTAAAAAAACACAGTAGAAAAAAATGTGAATAACATTAATTTTCCATGTAAACAATTGCTTTAGCTGCAAGAGGGATGTTATACAATTGGGAATGTGCAGGGAGGAACCTCGGAGCCACGTGCTTTTCTCGGCGGCAGCTTTGCGAACACCAGGTCCCCGCCAGCAGCTGCAGCAAGGGCTTCGAGTGAGGTCGGCTGCGGGGTGCTCCTCTGGAAACCCAGGGCCCTCATTCAAGTGTCAGCACCATTAACTGGTTCACTGCTGATCGCTTTGACAGAAATATCTACCACTTTAGGGAAGAAAGAGCTGATTTCCCTGGATTAGGCTGGATCAGTTGTCCCCCCTGCCAGCTGTTCATCTGGTCCTGCAGCCGAAGCACCAGCTCGGACCATGGCTGAGCAGTCTTGTGACAGCTCTCCCATCTCCACAGTTTACAGCCTGGGGTAGGAAACATAATTTTTGTTTACTTCAGTCTGCTAGGCTGCTGTAGTTCAGCAGTTGCTACAGATTCCACTCTTGAGATGAGGAATTAGTGGGGCATTTCAGTCATCCCAGTTTATTGTGACCCCACGCACAAGGCAACACTGCCTGGTCCCTACTCCTCCTTACGTCTGACAGCCCATGGTGGGGCAGCAGCAGCAGTGGTTTCTATCCCCTCTATCCTCCCACCCCACCTGCCCAAGGCTACCAACCCCATCAACGCCACAGCTGAACGTGCTTTCAAACCAGCTCACTCACAGCCCAGCATGCAAGTGAAAGTGCCATCAGTTCTGGTTTGGTTTAAAGTAGCTCAGGCCTCTGCATCCCCAATCCCTGCCAGGTGACCTGCTGGGGTAAATTCTTCAGCTATCACATCAAAATCTGACTGAGATCATGAAACCTGTAATACAATCCCAAACTGTCTCACGGGTACTTGAACCCATCAAACTGTCCTTCAGCCAGCACCCTCCAGACGTTGCACACAATTTTGCCATTACAGATCAGACTGAAAACTGAGGGTGCAAGAACATCATAACCAATCAATATTTAATTTCATATAAGCGTACCTGAAGGGAGGGTAGGTGTGGTAGTGGCTCTGTTGTCAGGTTTTACTCATATTTAACTCAATAACATTCCCCATTTTAATGTGTGCCAAATACCTCAAAGTGTTCCCGTACACCGTGCCAAAGAAACACAGGCAAGAGCTGCATGGCAAAAGCGAGATTTAGGTGTTTGTGGAGTTGGTACATGATGTTTATTCTCATCTGCACAGGAGAAGCTGATACAGATAGGTTACCACCCCATAGCCCTTTGCCCACCTGAATCTTACTTAGTAAAGCAAATCTATTTCTGTGACCAACAGCACACCAGAGAGTAGTATGGCTGACATCCATCATTAGTTCAAACAGTCCAGTACCAATTTACTGCTGGGTCTGGTGGGAGCATCCTTACGCACACACCTGGGACAGAGCTTCAGTTCATACGCGTGGATTAACTCTGAGACGGCTCTGCAGCTCTGCTGCCAGTCCTGAGAGCACCAATATGTCTAAAAACAGGCTGACGTGGGAATAATCTGACACAAAGTAAAATATCATCCCTTACTTAACTATCCCCAAAAGTGCTATTTCAAACCTTAACTCCTCATTCTTGGAGCACACATGCATGTACTTACTTACTGCCTAGTAAAACCAGACCTACTGACTATAATTGAACAACTCCATGAGTGAAGATGAACATGTTTGTAGGTGTCCACAGGAGTAGCTTCTTGGGGTCAGTTGTGCCAGGCTCAGGGTTCTTTGGGCTCTTCAAATTCAGCGTGTGTTTAAGCACTTTATAGTGCTTAACTCTGGGCTTATGGGAGCCCAGAATACTCCACACACTAAATATGTTAAGCAATTGACAGCTGGGGCCCTCAGTGTCTCTCAGTTATTCATTTTGAACAAAAGGCTGTGCTTTTCCTGGACTTTATGCTTTGCTAGCCTGGAATTAGCATTTTGCCAGCCCCTAAAGCCCAAATCTGAGATCATCCAAACTTTGGGAAGGATGGATCTGGCTCCAAGCCCTGTATTTCAAGGCCATCTTTAATCTAGTGCTAGCAAACGGGTTTTTTAATGCTAATTCCCCACTTTCTCATCAACTAATGGAACAAAAAGGAGGAAAAACTATCTAGGTCCTAGGGATATTATCTTCCTTTTCTTTTGGAAATACATAGATGATGAACCAATCAGGCTGTGAATGATAAACAACTGCTTTAAATAGATAAGAAGCAAATAGGCAAAGAGACAATAAGGTTATTAAGGGATAATACTGGGAAACTGAGTGACAGATGATTATCTGAATTTCATTTAATTTCAAATTTAGCATTTCTTTTATGTTCACTCCTATAATTTTTCTTTTCCCTTTTGTTCACATTCACTTTCTGCAGCAAAAAAGGGGGATAGATTCAAAATACAGAATTTGTCATCATCTAAAGCAAAAATTAAATGACTCGCCAAAAACTTAGTATTTTGCCACAGGTCTCCAGGGTCACATGCAGGGGCTTTCATGCAAATTGTTACCTCCATTTTCTGTTCTTGCTCTTCGGACAGAAGCCAGCACTGGCTGATACAGGAATGCTTTAGTGCAGTTGGTAGGTCCTGCCCTGTCAGCCTACTGTAAAGACCTGAGCTGGTTCTGTTCCCTGCTGCCCTGGAGCATGGGCAGAGATGACATGTGCCTTTCTACCCCGATCATGCAGGTATCACTTCAGAAACTTTTGTTTAAAAACACAAACGTACAGATAAAAAGTCTCACTTTGATTTTCTTTTTTTTCCTAATTAATAAGGTGAAACTTACTTGTGAGGCATATCAGTTCATTTTGTTGTTCATTTCCCTCAGAACAAACAGGAAATTTGATTAACTGAGATAGTCTTGGCTTCATAGGCCTGATGAGTGATGTCCTCTTTTATGCATGTACATGGGAAGGGCTAAATGCTTCTCTGATCGGTCTTGCTAGTTTCTGTGGCACCCGGGGAGATGGAGGGAGAGGGCTGATTGTACACCAAAATCATCTCATGGAAGGAGCAGCAATGCCCCGCTCCTGTGGAAGTTGTCTATTTTTAAACTGCTGACCTGCAGCTCAACAGCTCTGTAATACACCGCTTCCGACAGAGCTGACATCAAACCTTCACCAAAATGGACTCGGTTCTCTCTCCTCTTCATTCGAAGCCCCAAAACTCATCTGGTAGCTTCCATCCAAAAGCACAGATGTTTCGCCCTTTGCTCTAAATCTTACCACCTTAAGCAAAAAGAAATCCTCATCCTCTCATCTTCTCCTCTATCCTCACCTTATTCTATAATGTTTGGCTATTCAGGGATGAGTAGCTTACATCCTCTTTGAATAAAGTATCAGCAATTTTCCTATGCACGGTTTCATTCACTTGGCAGTTTTACAGCTGCTAATGCTACTGTGGATAGCATCCTTTTAAATAATGCCTGAAAATAATGTAATTTTACCCTCAGAAAGTAGCAAAGTTATGGGCTTCTATGGGTTTGTACATGAATATGCCATTCTTGAACCAAAAAGGGTCACTAAATTGTTTTAAATATTTTTTTAATCCCTGCTAGAAGGAAAGTATAAAAAATCCTGCCTTTATGCTAAATTAAGGCCAACAGCTCCTGCAATAGTATCTCTGATTTTATGTTCATAGGGCATACAAAGTGATATAGTAAGCAGAACTATAGTGCTGATGTTTTTCATCAAAAGAATAATTCAGTATGGAATTACATCAGCATTCTAACTAATATTTCTTCATTGGTATTAGGCAAAACATCAAAGAAATGTTGTGAACTGATTTTTCATTATATTTAGCCAAGGTCCTCAAGAAATATTTTATGACTTTTCAGATCAGACATTAGCTAGTAGGAAATGTTGGGTAGAAATTGGTAAACTAAACAGTCATTGCCCAGTGCCATGGAAAACAACTTTTCCTTTATGGAAAATCCAGACTATTAATAATCCTTATAGGGATTCAGCCAATCAGGTTCTAAAGAGCTTCAGCAGGGTGTTATTGAAATATAACCTAAAAACTCAGTACCTTCTTTTGGGGGGGGGGGGGGGGAGCTGCTGGTTTATATGCATTCAGCGGAGATATTTTGCTAAACGTTATTTGATTTTTTGAACTGTGTAACTGTTCTCAAATTCAGCTAAATTCTACATGGCTGTAGACAAATAGTCCCTGTTGTAATACTGAAGAACATGGATAAAAGCAGGAGAGAGAACCTTTTGGGAACACTGCTGCAAACCAGGGGAAATACACGTAGCTTGCCATGTGTTTAATTCCACGAATTTATGTACTGAATGAATTCCAACAAAAATCCTGCTCTGCAGATAAGGAGATAATTACAGACCCTTTCTAGTCATAAGTTGCTTCATCCCAACATCCCTTGGGAGTAACACTTATAAGAAAATCCCCTGGCACTTATTTCACTGGAACAGCTTCACAGGGTTAGTTCATGGAAAGTACAAAGCAGGCTAAACATAACCTCATTTGCCTTCTAGAAAGTGTAGTAGTTGCGTTCTTTGGGCAACCTTTTTCATTGACACCAAATTCTTTGGAAATCAGAGCAAGAGAAAGAGAGTTCCCATGTCCTCAAAGTGGAACTCTAGAATAGAGTTGAATCTGGATTTGACCTTGTATCTTTCTATAGTGAGGAAAATAAATGGACTACCACCATGCCTTTCAGAACCCATCAAGTGGGATGGGGCACCAAAGTAAAGCAGAACAGCTGCTTCAGCAGCAACAGGTAAAACAAAGAAACTCTGTTGAGGAGAATACAGCAAACCTAAAAAAACAAAAAAAGAAAAGCTGATGCTGATGTGAACACACTGCTGTTCATTATCCTCTTGAGAAAAATGTTCGGAGCATCATACAGACAGACATATTGAAGAATCAGTAATGCTTTGACATGCCTCTACAGTATACTGCTTAGGAAACAAGCACTGTTCTTGCTGCCAGTGAAGCTTGGAATTACATTTCCAATTATTCACTTTGCCTACCAGAGAACAATAAGGTAAAAGCTTATTAGTATAAAGATTGTGCAGAACTAGTATCTAGTATAAAACTAAATCATGTAACTACATAATGTGCACTACACTACTATTTGTGCTACGGTGCTAAATCTTCTATCAAATACAGTTACTGTGACGCAAAGAAAACCAATCCATCTACTCTCTATAGTTAATTAATATAGCAAAAAGGATAATCTGCACATTTTGGTATGCATTTTACTTTTACCTAAAAAGTCCTTGCAAAAAAAACATACACCTGAATGATATGAAAAACAAGTTTGCATTAATTTGTATTTGATAGCTACGTTCCAAAGAATAGAGCCAACGTATGGAGCAGGAGCACTGCTTATATGCAGCTTAACATGACTGGGAGCGATGGGGATGATGGTGACAGTAGCACAGAGCAGACGGAAGGTTAGTGAGGCTGAATGGTGTTTTCTTGTACACATAAAATGTGTTCAGTAGTCTTTAAAAATATCTCAGCCCAAAACAAGGAAAGGATCTCCTCAGCTCCAAACATATATACAGCAAGTATTTCAGAAAGTGGATAAACAGTTGCATGCTTATATATGGTTAGATACATGCATGACCTTTTCCCCTGAACTCCTAAAACAGTTATTGTATTTCCTACTAGTATTCACTCCCATTCTTTCTAAAGGCAAATAAAAAAGTCAAAACTAATGAAAATGCCCTTATAAATTTAATAGGAGGAGAACTTCACTGTATAAATCCATGGTTCATCCACATCATCAACACAACACACAGTTCTGATCTCTTCGTCTTTAAGAAATGTACAGAGCAGAACTGGAAAACTTTCAGAGAAGGGCAGGAAGAGGAATCAAGTCATACACCAGTTTCTGCGTGAGGAACTGCTTCATAAGCCAATGTGTTTCAGTTTGGGAAAGAGAAGACTCATGGAGAATACAACAGAGAGCTGCAAAACCATTAGTGATGTGGAAAGGGTGGATAGGATTCAACAGTTCACTGCCTCTTCTCATACCAGAACTGCAAATGAAGCTACTAGGAGTCAGCTTTAAAAAGGATTAGGGGGAAGCTGGTGGTCCCACAGTGGATGGGGACCACCCAGATCCACAGTATGGACTAGGGGATCTGCAGAGCTCCTCAAGAGATGACTCTGTAAATGCTAAAAATTGACAAGGTTTCCAGGGGAGCAGCTCATTTGAGAGGAGTCCCCTGCTACAGGACACGCAGAAACCAATCCAGCTCAGGAGGTGCCTGTGCTGAAATAACTAAAGGCTAAGAAAATATCAGAGGGAAGTATTACAAATGCTTGGCCTGTTCTTGCACTTTCCTAGACAGTGATGTAACTGGGTACTTATGGACACAGTGGGATACTGGATGTTGAACTAAATGGATCGCTGGTCTAAGCCAGGATGGCTCATTTTATTAGGGTGAGAGAAGGAAGAGGGAATTTTTCAACAGGAAAAAAAAATCACAAACTTAGCTTCGTTTATGATCGTGAATTCTTGTGCTTCACTTTAGCAAAGAGAAAATGCAACAGTCTTCATCCAGACTTCTGCCTTTTTTTGCCATCAAAATGTCACCAGTATTCAGGGTAAAGACACTTCTAGTTCAGAAAACCAACTACATCTTATCTTCAGCAGCCACTGATTTCAAGGGCTCAGCAGTCATGAAATTCTGACTACAGGATTGCAGAGGTAGAAAGGCAATCAAGTTATTTTCTACAAATGTACTAGAAAAAGAATAAGTATTTTTCCTAGATAAAAATTGTCACAAAATAAGAGTTACTTCATCAGGAAGCTCTACAAACTTCAGGTGTTTTCTGGCTACCCTCCTTCAAAGAACATGTCGTGATCCTGCACATAAACAAGCCCAAGTCAGAGCCTTTCTCAAAACCATTCTCCAAGACTGATTCCTTTCAGGGAAGGGGCGGCTAAGGAGCACACAGGACTCTGCATGTCCCAGGCTATAAGACAGATATAACACTCAGATCAATGAAGTTCATATCCTGCGGGGGTTTTGTTCAACGTAAGGAAGTATTTATAAGCTTTCTGCATTTTTCATCTCTCAATAAATGTTATAAAAATTATATTGTCTAATATTTAAGAAGTAAAACCTTACTTAAGCCCTTTCAATTTGAGAATTGTATAAAAGGATTGTGTGGAGTATGAACTACTTGGAAGAAAAAACATAAATCCTCTTGTTAACAAGATAGCCATCGACTACCTGGACATGGTGCCAGTGGGTTGGCATAAAATAGAGCTGTCGGTGGGCTGGGGAGAAAGAAACAAGAGAAATAGTCGGGCTCAGTTCTGATTACTTCATTATTAAAATAACTGCAAAGGGAGACTAGCATGAGTCATTTTCTTTAGGGCCAAATTTTTCTCACTTTCAGTCACATTGAGCAATACCATGCTGCATGCATTGTTCTGCAGAAATCAATGCGATTCTCATCAAATGTTATTCAGTGTTAGTCAGAATATCTGCAGGTGGCTTGTAGTGTTTGGGAGCGAATTTCGAAACTAGCTTGGGATGAGGAAATATATCATGGCATGGATAGAAGCCTTTTCTCCTTCCAGTCCTGGGACCGGAGAGGGCTGATATCCTGTTGCTATCTCTGCCCCTGCTTTCTAAACTTGCGGATTATCTCCCGAGCTTGCATACGATTTAGATCATCTGTCACATAGAGCGATCCCTTCTCCTGCCCTGAGAAAGAGATTTTGACACACATGATTTTAAGAAATTAGAGGGGGGAAAAGGGGGAAGCTAATCACTTTTTAAGGGAAACTTGAAATCCATAGATTGTTAAGCATTTGGCACTCCTAAGCATGTTGGAGGGGGAAAAAAAAAATACTGGTTATTTGGTTGAGCATAAAGGTTTGTTGCAGTTCCTGTTTGTGCTAAAGACATGGAGACTATTTCTCCAAGTATGAGCTGAAGTAAATACAGATTCAATAGAAAAACACATAGCATTTACCAATAGGAAAAGGTAGTTAACACTTGTCAATGTGGCAGAAGAGTTATATCAAAAAGGTCTGATTTCCTTAAGATAATAACATTGATAGAGATGAGTGCTGGAATGATGTGTCCACTTCTGGGATCAATGTTCTCTAAAGGCATTAGGAAAATGGAGGGACTACAAGAACTCTTTGAAAGTTGGAGAAAAACCTTTACTGTGAGAGACCAGACAAGACAGATCTTAATAGCTCGTTTGAAAAAGTACATTTAGAAAACATCTGATTACAGTGCATAAATACTGCCCTGGAAAGAAAACATCAGATAGAAAAGGCTGTGTAATCCTGCAGAAGAAGGATTATAAGGATCAAGAGCTGAATCCTAAGCAAAACTAATTTAAATTAAAAATTAGGCATCACTGCTTAATCATGGGAAAAGAGGTTAATTATTGGAAAAAGCTATGAAAAGAACCTGAGCATTCTCCATCTCTGGATACCCTTAGAACAACATGCTGCTTCTAAAGCCAGGATGTTGGCCTCATAACAGGATAACTAGATGAAGTTGAATGACTTATGATAACAAGAGGATAAGACTAGCCTTAATAGTCAATTCTGGTCTTAAAATCAGCAGAAAATAACATGATTTAGAAATTTAGAAAGCTGAAAAATGTGGTAAAGAATTACTCTGCAGACTGGATGGAATCCACTCTCACCTAATGCAAGTGCTGCTATTGGAGTACCACAGTACTTAGCAGCAAAATCATAGCCTTAAGAGCAATCTTAGGCTGTAGTAATAAAACTCGGGAAAAAAGCAAGCAAAAATGCTTTGGTTATCTTGGTGCTTCAAGAAAATGTAAACAATTTCCCAGATATTTTGCAGAGCTTACCTTCAGAATAACAAATGAAAAATTAAATAACTTGCATCTTAAAGTCCTTTCAATGGATTGATGCATCTGGGCTGATGGATCTTGATGGAATGATGCACACAGGAATGAAAAAGGACTTTAAATGGAATCTGAGTCTTTCTAAAATCCCAGGAATTGAAGGAGGAAATTTAAATTGATGGTTTTGCCCACGTGTGACAAGATGCACAATGGAAAGTCATTTCACAAACCCCGGGTTTAACACTTGAGGTTTTTGATGAGAAATAAAGAGTGGTAGAAATGGCAAATGAAATGCTGGAAATGTAGGCGGGTATTTATGTCACTTGATAATTAATGACACATATTCTCCATTGTATTCTGCTTTCCTCATTTAAACCCACTATCTTAAATTCTGAAATATGGAAACTAACACTTTCAATTTAAATGAGCAGTTCTAAGGAGCTTTGCTGGTGAAGTGTCGACCATATGGCAGAACAATTTAATCAAACTTAACCAGTTTTCAACTTTACACATGTATCAGCAAAACAAAAGTCCTACAATTTAAAGGTATGATTTTGGTTTTAATGTTAAATAGCATAGTTCTTTTTCACAGTGTTAATGTGGTTCATTAAGGTAAAATGGAAAGAGAGCTAAAAAGGCAGCTGAACTTTAACAAGACTGCTCTCTTTATGTAAAATTCAATGAAGCTGTGTCCAACTTCATTTTAACAACACGTTATATATGCACTATTTTCATGGAATTTACTAAAGGAAAGTGGTTCAAGAAGATACTTATTAGACCTTAGCATTGATTTATATGATGATTATCTGAAAAGAATATTTTCTATACTGATGGTAGCTTGAAATGTCATACATGTGACCTTTTATTATTTTTAAAATTAATCCTTTCTGACATCGGTGGTAAAAGGACGTTAGGTGTTTTTCTTTTTCATTTATTGATATTATTCCTCATTAAAGAAATGTTATTTTCACTCTTCATCATCTGACAACAAAAAAAAAGGATACCTTTGCTTTCCAGAGCAGCAGAGAGAGGGCTGGACTTGAAAGAGAAACCAACATTTCTATTTGGTATTTTGCAATGATAAGGACTTATTAAGCATGGCTTTGGCCACATTTATTTATCAGCTGCAAAGGCTCTGTCTCTTTAAAAGACAGCTATATGAACTCATTCTTGGGTACATGGGATTCAAATAAAAACATAAGAACTTATTACTTGTTTTATTTCCTCTCTCATTATAAAAGTAATGTTAAATATCTTTATATATATTGAATAAAGATAATGATGGTAAAAGGCATTAGCTGAACATGGGGACATATGCACTATTTCTTCAGGGAGTAGTATCTGACAGACAGCACAGATTAAATTCACATACAGCCGCGCCACCTCGCCCATGTACCGCATTTCAGCAGGAGGAAGTAATTGTGATGTCTGTAACATTACAACACAGAATTACATTGGAATTTCTGGCATGTTGGGCATAAACCACTAAGAACGGTGAAAACTGAACATAGGTTGGATGAAACCTAAAATCTTCATGAATTGAGAGGGCAGATATGCTCCTGATCCATGGAACTCCTCAAAAGAATAATAATGACCATTCAAAATGCATTAACCTGTTGCTGTTTCTGTACTTTCTTTGTGCCTGCAAGCTGCTGTGTGCAGGTCAACATCACTTGGCCGCCGTTTCCTTCTGAGCTTCCTACTAAGTTTTTTGGAGTACCCTCTGCCATTTCAGCACCCCGGCTTAGCCAGAAGGTTCCTTGGTGTTGGCTCATCATTGGCTTGTTTCATTCAGCAGCCTGACTGAGTTGTGGCTTTTGTACCTTTGTCGGTGGCCCATTTACCCCAGCACTTCTACGTGCCAGCAGGGATGAAGAGCTGCTTTCTTCCCTATGTCTACAGATGAGACAGGCAGGGTTATGTTTCAGACTTCCAGGACAACATTTTGTTTAAAGACCTACTCATGATGAATAAACATAGGTTCTTACCCCTGGAAAGTCACCTTTAAAATAAGGAAAATAAACAATTCTCTGTCACTGAGATTTTTATTATTAGGCAAGACTTACCAAGATAATGTGCTGCCTAGCTTGCTATTGACTCAGTTTGAAATCTAGGTTACTTTCCAAAGATTGGTTCCATATGGCCCAATTTACTATAGAGAAAATTGCTTTTCAGTTTAAGGAGTACATATAACACTACGATGTGCAGTCTGAAATGGAGGAAAGCTATCCTTTGTGCAAGTAATCCTATCTTATCAAATCTGCCTTGCAATAAACCAAGATGGAGGGAGTGATGGATGAGAAATAATTTACTGCTAAAATAACCTTAGTCTGAGTAAACCTCTGCAAACTGCAGCTCCAAATTATTTATCAGAGTTTACAGAGTTTGTCTTTGATTTGACAAATGTAGACACATCTTAGACAAAGCTCTGACTGCTTTAACTGAAATCTATAATCACATACATTTATTCTTTACTTTGGTTGTTTTGCATCCCGCTGCCTCTCTGCTGCTTCTGCTAAAATGAAAAAGCTGAATTTCTTCCATTAAAAATTTGTGTTATGAAAAGTTGATATTTTCTGTCTCCTATCCTTGAATAGCAAAAGACATCATTGTCTAATCAATGGAAATAAAATTTCCTATCCACGATGCCACCAACGGCTTCTTAGACGTAGCTGTCTTGTTTTCATAAACAATTCCTGTGACAGGCGGTTAACATTTTCTGGTCATTATCTGCTGTTATCTACATTTTTAAAACTTGTTTACAGAATTGATTTGGAAACTTCAAGAAAATGAACTAAGTTTTTTCCCTACCAACATGAAGCATGAGGAGTCATCTGTAATAGAACCAGTAAAGCTGCCGCGTGACAGAGTAAAACTCAAGAAACAGAAGGCTATAGCTGACTTCAAAATATATGTAAATACCTATTCAAATATGAAGAATTGTTTCACTGGTTTATATATGTATATTTATATGCTAAATATGCAACTGCAATTTAGCCAAATTAAAATTACAGGCAGAATCTATAGTACATGAATTTTGTGTACGAGACAATAGAAGTCCTTGAAATCTATACACACCAACACTTAAAAATATGGTCACATAAACTGTGTTTTGACAGCAAAAGAGATGGTCGTCTATTCTACAGTGCTGCCTGAGATGCAGCATTGTAAATGTTAAATGGGAAATGTCATTCAAGAGGACAAGGAATTGGGAATCGCAAGGTTCTGATCTTCTCCCTACTCATGCACAACCTTGGCTTAAAGCAATGGATAATCCTTATGAGATCAGGTTATGGTACAAACCTGAGACAATGAAGAAATGTCAAATTTTTGCAAAGGTCACCCTTGAAAGGTTTAGTAATCTGAAGCTGGTCTTCAGGTGAGGATGACCTCCCCCATATTTTTAGAGGAGATTAGAGAAAATTGACAAAGTAAAACCAGAAAAGTTCAAAGCATGTAGAAACACACAGAAGTAGCAAATGATATATGGGAAAATATATAAATAGGTTGATTAAGAAGGAGGTAATTCAGGTAACATGGCATCAGTAGGAAATTACATAGGTGAACGCATTCATCCCTAAACCACATAGAGAGTACTGCCCTTGCAGGAATGAGACTGAGTAGCTTGTTCAATGCAAGTGCTTTAAGATGCTTGGATGGGAAGTGTACGGATACAAAAAAACTGAGTGAAATCGTACCGAATTTTAAAAGAAATCAAATTTCTCTTGATTCTTTCAAGATAAGTTTGGCTTTGCCAATAGTAACAGAATTAACAAGGTCTGCAAGGTCTTATTATTGCAGACCTTAAAGTCTGCAAGCCCACGTTTATGGGCTTATAGGTACATTCTCATTGAAATATACTGTGCATCAAAGCATCAAAATGGGAGGTGGAGTGACCTTTCCTAAACATCCTTATTGCACTGATACACTGTTCCCCACTGCATAATTAAATCAACTGGCTGAAACAAAATCAAGCAATAGGGGTGCCACCACTTACCTCATATGCAGCTTTATTTTGGGGAATGGTCTAAGCACTTCATTATGTTAAAAGGTTTTCCTGAAAAGTACATCAGATGTTAGCTCAATTTAATGTCACTACTCACAGTCATGCATCTATCATCTTCTTTTCTGACTGTTTTTCTTTATAATAAAGCAGTTATAAATCATTGTCTGTAATGGAATTAAATCAAATGATGCATAGCAACTAAAAAGATCAGTGCCATAAAAACTGGCAGATTGGAAAAATATTAACATGAGTACATGACATGCAGACAAGGAAAAGTAGTTTCAAACTTCATCTAGAATACAAAATACGGTATCACTGTAGCTACATGAATTTGGACCAGCCAAGATATTGGCACTAAATTTCAAAAGGGTGACACTCTGTACTCCTCGGCCACAAAATGATTCCTCATGGGACTGAGACATGGGATCTTAATTCTTAGGTAGAGATTAAGTAAGATTAGGCAAGGAGGTTGCTCTGAACAGGCAGGGAAAGGTGGAGCACTGAAAATCTCTCATGATTTCATGGGTTATTTTATTAAAAAGAGAGTTAAATGCTGGTATTTCAGGGCCACTCAAGAAGCCCAGATTACCCAGCACAGTAAATTACCTGTAACCCTTTCCTCCCTCTTAGAAAATGTGGAACAAAAAGGAAGAGTAACCCGGAGAGTAAACATTAGCATGGGTACTAACGCCATGAGTTTCTTTTCTGTAACATATTGTAATTGCTTTCTATTTTAAGTTGATGTCAAAGAAGCAATGATCCATTAAAGTAGCAATTATTTAATACTTAGATCACTGCATTTCGATACTATTCCCCTGCAACTTTTGTATGTTCTAATTTATAACTCAGCTAACTGCACAATAGATACTAATCACAACTCAAACAAAGTGAAGAGTTTCTTTTCACAAGATCAAGGAGGGAGTACATGATTAAAACTGAACCTCTGTTTTAAATAGACCTCCTGGAACTGAATATCATATAGCCACATATAAATTAGCCATAAAACTCTACAGAAATTAAGTGAAGAGTTTTACAGAATTACATTAATTCTGTGTCTGTAAAATGCATTTGAAAATACCAGATTCAGTTTGATTGTAATTTTTCTTTCAGAAAGGAAAGCTTACAGGAAGTTGTCACCCTGTAAAAATACATGCACTATTCATTTCTGTGTGTGCATCAGTGGACATGACTGAATTCTGCACATTCATAATGGTAAGCTTGTGCAGAAGCTCCAAGTCATAATTTAATTAAACTTTTAACTGAAGACATTAGTAAGAGGTAAAGTCACCACCTTTCTTTGAACTTCATATTGCTCCATACTACTTATATTTAATTTAGCATTTTTATTGCAATATTTGATAAAACAAAACTCATTAATCCATACCTGATAAATTAAAAATTTACTCATCCTTTAAAATATTAAAACTTACACTCTCTCCATTATTCTCAACCCATTTTGCTGAGTATTTGCAGTGTCTCACATTACAGTTCCCTTTTTTGAATGGATATGCAATAATACAATTACTGTATTGTACTGCAAAATATTCTTATAAATACCTAAGCCACAGATGTCAAATAAATTAAAACTGCCTTTTGTTTTCATTTTTCTCCTTATTAGCTTAAAAACTACGATAGTCCATAAAGGGTCTCCCAGTCACTAGTTTTCAATTAGCATTCTGTTGTCTAATTTTTTGATGGAAAACTCTGGAGATGTAAAATAGAAAATATACACTCCTGTGAGCATTAGCAGAGAAGGCAGGTAGCTTATGGGAGAAAGGAAGGTGTGATTTTGCCTTAAAACACCAAAATTCAGGAGCAATCAATGGGGTTCATTACAGTTAAGTAGCCAAACCAAGCCCAAAGCACCAGCCTTGGATTTCAAACATTGGGTTATGTCCACGCAGAGCACATTTTTAGTAAAATGGATTTCTCAGACTCAAGTGCACATTCAGATATGCAAAAAAAGCGAGCAACCAGTTCTCCCCTCCAAAGCTCCGTTCAACTGCCCATGACAAAGGATAACACAAACATGGATGTCAAACTAAACCTGATAACGGGTGGAAGTTTTTCACCATAAAATAAAACAACTGGCAAAATTGAAAAACATGATGTGCCTTATACTTTCTCCTGCCTCTCTTTTCTGTTGCTGCAGCTCCATTCTTCATAAGAGCTAATCAGAGGAGATGTTAATTTGGCCATGGCCCACCGCACACAAGGACAGGGAGCCCCAGCTTGGACATAGAGAACCTGGAGGCCATCAAACATCCAGAAGACAACGAGTCTGTGGACAAGATAAAGCAGAATTCACTGGAACTGTATCTGTCTAGCAGACCTCCACAAGCACATCATTTTTAAAAACTTGGAAATTACATTAATGAAGTATTTAGTCTGACATTTTTCCTCATGAGCTTTAACTTTGATCTTTACATATATAGTTACAGTTTACTGATTCATAGTTATAGTTTACTGATTTATAGTTAGTTTACTTCACACATCCTTTCAGTAGGTTTACATGCATTCAAGTTGTGTTGGGCATCCCATCTGCAACTCTGTTCCTGAGTTCATACATGGTCTTAGCAGAAGAAGAACCAGAAACTCAGCTGCTGAGTGCAGTCAGAAACTCCATGTTGTCCTAACAAAACCAGAAATGTATCATTGAGAAAAAAACTCGACATCTCAGACATATTTAGAAGACCTGCATATTCTGTGGTGAAACCTGACATGGGTCCCCTGGGGACCCCTCCACCACCTGCAGGTATTCCCATACGTTTCTGCACCGCCTAAATGGGCTAAGGCTCAAAATGACAGTCAGCTCTTACGTATGGGAATTACTTTATACACCTCATCTTCAAAGGGAAGCAAAGCAGCTGTGCGACAACATGCAGCTTTGTCCCCAAGTGCTGAAGCCAAGACCTGAACAACCAGACTGGTGACAACAGTCACCCTTGCCCAGAAGCACCCTGATCACCTTGAAAGCCTCCCACTTCCTTCTGTTGGTTTGCAGCGGTATTTTGATCCATTGACCAGGCAACACAGATGCCAGTTATTTTTGCCACATCATTTAGTTTGCTATCATATTAAAGATATTCATTAATATTTGCAATCTTTCGAATAACAAGCTTACCACTTTTCATAACTAAACCAACATTAAATGAACCAGCAGGAAAACACCAATACAGAAATATTCTCCAACTTCTGGCATCACTCTGTTGGCACACACATTACATCCAGTTTAAGCACAAAGTATACACCAGACTAATCCTAATTATTCTGGAAACTGCAGCCTAGTTTAATCGTAAAAAACCAAGATTATTAGACAAATGAGTCATTTTATTTATTGCCACAAGAAAAAAGCAGAGCACTTTAGTCAACTTCGAAGCACAGAAACTTTGCTGTTGCATTTTTTGAGACTAGTCCTCATTTCAGTAAATGTTTTATCTCTAGTCATCGTGTCCCATGATAAAACTCCACCTCATCCTGAAGATCTGGGTGAGGTGACAAGGCAGTTACTAGAATGCTTTCAGAAGCAGGTGGAGAGTCCACCTCAGCCACCAACCAGCACTGCTGCCTGCAGAGAAAGGGGGAATACACACCAGGCAACAAAAGTCAGAGGAAGATAATCAGCTTGAGGAATGTTTTATGACACAAACTAGCCTAATCTCATAAAAGCTTCACAACTGTGACTTTCCCCATTCTACCTCATCCTAAACTCAGTTTTTCTTCTCTGTGAATTATTTGCTCATTCTCTATACCCAAAGTGCTGATGCACTTGCATAAGTTGAAGTACAACTTATTTCTGCTTAAAATATATTAGTATTTTAGTATTGTGAGATTTGCATTATTTTATATTCTATGTCCTTTTTTCTGAAATCTTAGCACACACCAGTCCATTTCCCTTAGATGTGTCTGAACCTAGCTGATTAAATCCTAGGATGCCTGTGTAGACAAGGGACACTCCAAGGTAGTCCAAATCACTAAGTTAAAAGTCTAAGATATCTGATATTTTAGTCCTGTCCTAGGGGTATAAATACTGTACCTGATACTTTGAATGAACTCAATAAAAGGCTATAAAATAGCATCTATTGCTTTGTCTAGCAAAATGCTGCCAAGCCAGGTATTATCAGATGATAACTGATAGCATTTACATTACATTAGAGGGAAATGGTGAATTCAGATCATTATTTGAGGTGACACAGAAAGCTTTTGGAAAAACTAGAAAAGACGTGACAGCCATGACAGCGCTGGTTAGCTGTGTGACAATGTCGTTCTGACCACTTTCATATTAAAAAACAAACTTTGTATTACACCTCCACTCTAGCAGTGGTTGCCACCCTGATTTTATAAGCTTTTAAACTGACAAAGGAAAAGCTAGGTATGATATAACAACCAAAATGCAAGATGTATCTTTGGAAGGTGGGAAAGGAGTCAACCACAAGGCAATCTCCTCCAATACATTTATGCCATCCCAGAATAATCAGAGTATTTTACCACATCTGTCATTTTCCTTTACTATGCACGGTCACTGCACCTACATTTTCACTCAACTCTTCTGCTTCCAAAATCATTCAGGATCTTCTCAGCCTCTGCATAAATTCAATCTTCAGGTTAAACCTGGGCGCCAGTTAAATTCACAGCTTCAACTTCCATGAACTATTTTCACCGGTTCTGTACAGGAAAAGCAATAAGGGCTCAGCTGGCTGAGGTTGCTTTTTAGTTTCTGGAGTGTTCAATTCTGCAGCAGGAGAAATGAAATTACGTTCAAGTATAAAGCAAGCAGCTTTAAAGAAAAGGAATGTAGACCAGTAAACCGAGAAGGGAAAGGTCGTAGTCCAGTTTCCAGGTTTTTTAATAGAAATACAAAGCGCGAAGAGGTACAAACAATGGCCAGTGGAACAGGTCAAATATGTGCAAAATGAAGGAATGTGATGATAATGTTTCTTATTTCACTTTCAAACGCTCTTAGGATGTTTTCTTATGTTAGCATCTTCTTCCCTGTCCTAGCTAGACAACTTGATTAATTAAACCTCCAGCTTTCCTTCCGACGGAAAACACTTTCTGGAACATAACTGAAATCCCAATTCATGTAAAGCAACTGAAAATCATTTACATTGAAAGAAAAATGGTGGACCTTTCATATGGTGCTTGTGAGAACCCTGTGCTTTATGCACCTTTCCCAGTCCATTTTTTGCATGAACTTCATCTGTTTAGTATTTGCAGTTCCGCAGGGATTACAACTGTGGCTGTAGCTAATCTAGAGTGAACTCTACCGTAAATGAGCATAAAGTTGCTTTTGCAGCTGAGGAATTTAGCCCACCATTAGACCAAGGTATGTTGTAAGAGCACAAGAGGCTCCATGCTGCTTGCACACGGGTTGTAAGGCAGACAGATTCCCAGTGTGGACGAGGGAATTTCCAGCAGAGGTATAACGAAATGAAGTATGACCCTCATTGCTATCCGGATCACCTCTGGGGAATCCCTCCAGCGCAAGAGCAGAAGGGGGAGAGCACACATGGCCCTTCGCCACTCCCTTCATGGTACGAGAGAGGTCGTGCTCAGGCCATGGTGGGAGCGGAAAGGAGAGAGTGCGGTGCTCGGCCGTAAAACGTTCCCTGTTGGGCTGCTGGAAATCACAGCAACCACCGACACCGTTTTAAATTACGTTTCTGAACTGCCCGAAATATGGGAGTTTCAAGTCACCTCTGCCTGCCCTGCAGCACCAAGCTGTGCCCCCCGAGGAGCGCAACAAGGAATCCAGCCAGCCTTTACCCTGCCTGCGTGTAACGCGTCAGGCTCTCCTTACAGCTCCGGTCTGCAAAAACAACTTGTTTTGAATGTTGTGCTAAAGTGTGAACACAGCACTCCCCAACTGGGCAATAAAATACTAGCAATGAAAATGTGAGGCTGGAACTGGGGAAAAAGCTCCAAAATTCTGCTGTATGAATGTGAATAATGGAAAAATAGCTGAAGCTTGCACTCCAGATACATTATTTAGACACTGCTTGTTTGTTTTTCTTAATATGACTGAAGTGATCAAAATCTCTCATTTACAATTTTCAGCTAATCCTTCCACATACGCATTAGACACTGCAATCCTTTTCCTAGATGGAATCTAATACTTCCTTTGTAATTCATGGATGAGTTTTCTTAATTAAAAAAATGAGGATAAATCACTCCACTTATGTGGAGTAGTTATTGTCTTAAATAATAATCACTGTGCCTGGGTTCCATCACAATGTATTTTGCTACTAACCACCCTGTTCTCTTCTTATTTTATTGGAAATACCCCTCCCATGGTCTCTGTGGAAATGAGCAACATAATGCTTTTATAACAAATACGGATTTTGTACAGTTTGTTCTAGTTACTCTGCAGCACATTCTACTTACTGCAGTTCAGGCCTGATCTCAGAAATCTTTGAGTGCACACATTCATGTGCCTGTGAGAAACAGAGAAGCATGTAATAAAGTGAATCTCTATGTGTCTCCACAGAACAGTATAAACTTCTCTGCTTCGTTCTTATCTTCTCTGATACAATCGCAGGTAAACAAACGCACCAAAAACTGTATTTGTTGTATGTTTGTACTGAATGCATGTCATACTCCTTATTTCACTCAGAGAAAGCAGCGTGAAACCTCCTCCCCCCTTAGAAAGCTGCATGGCATCAGCCATGAGACAGGGACGGTGGCTGTCAGTGCTCTTTCAGTGAATACATCGCCTTTCGCCACTAGGTCAGCGCATGGTTTTGCCTTCTAAAAAAGGTGCAATTTGTTCAAGGGCAAAAATATTATTAAAAAGACCCAGCTTTGACTGAGATAAAAAGTTTAGCATTCCAGTTCTTCACACAAGATTGTCTTCAGCAGCTGTGAGCAGAAATGTCTGCATCACTGATATCTTTTTTATTTCTTCATACCTTAAATGATACACCTAGATGTATATTAAGAGATATACAGAGATATGGGAAGCACTGGAACATCTCTGTCCTGTAAAGGTACATTTTGGGCAATGCCATACCAACCGTACATTGAGTATTTCTCTTGAGATTGAGTATTACAGTTCCTCTCTGCTTACATTAGACATAATTCGATAAAGATATTAAAAAAGTAGCAATGCATACCTTGTATCTGTAGATTAATAACTCATGTCTCTAAATTACTTTGATGATAACTTTGGTATAGGAGAGTTGACCTGCAATGCTTTTCTTGGCTCTGATATCAGGTATATATGTTCCCATTAAAAATTAAGCCCATTTAGACTGAGCTAAATGGAACCTGACTGTTTGGTCTTAAGAAATGCTGTGACCTTTTGCACTGAGCCGAAGAAAATAATCAACATGCTGTTTTACATTCCCTATTCCTCATTTCAATTCTATCAGAAAGGCTCTGTGTTGCGAGAAGGGTTGCTTGGGGTGCTAACAGCATGTTTATTTCATATTTCTGTAAATCCATCTTCATTTAATGATTTTGTAGCAGCTCGATTAGCATGATGAGTATAGTTTGGAAAGGAAAGCTTCAGTAAAGATACTGATGTGAAATCCAGAAGAGAGAGATTTAGTTTCTAACTCGGCTGCCCACTTTTGGCAAGACTTTGTAAAGTCACTCAAATTGTGCTCCCGATCAGTAAAATGAAGATGATTTCATCTTGGCTTCACCTTGTCTTGGCTTAAGTCTGGACAAGCCGTAGGACAACAGGGCTCTTGGGGCTGCAAGCACTACTGTAATACAAACAGGTTTTTTTCGGCTGGTATATTTTGATGACAGATAAAAAGCAGTTGGTGTCTGTGGTAATTCTGGATTATATAAATACCAAAGTTTTTATCAACAACAGGACATTTTTATTATGAAGTTAGTAGGGAGCAACAAGTTATCATCTTTACTGCTGTGAAAAGTGTTCGCTTTCTTTTTATGCCTCTCTATTTCTTTGTTTCTCAGTCCTCCATTGCTGAGGAAATATTATCCTTCACTCCTACAGTGAGTAATTTTCCTTATGTACCTTTTGCTTTGTAGTATTTTGTCAAAATTTTCCAAATTCTCTCCTGTTTTCATCCTCTCTCTGCAAAGAATACTTTCCCCATACAAAACTGAACTCAAACTGGGAATTACGGAGCTTTCGTCAGCTGACACTGGGAAAAGTGAGCTCTTCAAGAAATATTTTCCTTCCTTGTATTACTACTCATTCTCTGTGAATATTAGCATCTTTCAGGAGGAAGGAGAGGACTCTGTGTAGCAGGCACTGCTACACCTAGTGGGAAAAGGGTAAAACGAGAGTCCAGCTGGGACCTTCTTCCTGCTCCCCACCCTGCCAGGCCCTGGGGACCCTCATACAACCTCCGTAAGGATGCAGGATGAGGACCAGTGACAGAGAGGAACCAGCCAAAGACTCAAAGAGAGGATATGAGAAGCAGATGAACCAAAGAATCAGGGATATCTGTAACACTTCCAACAGCCACAGCTAGATTTCTTCTGCCCAGTGTTGCTGTGCAGATACCTCTCCTCTCTCTCTTACGGTGTCTTTGTACCTGTGCATTTCACACTCGATCTCTTTCCATCTTTTCCCCTTTCCTGGTCCCCACCAGCAGTCATAAGACTTATCCACTGTAAAACAACCCTCCCCATTATTCCCCTTCTACACAGAATTTACATGCCTTTTATTTGGTCCTTCTATATGCTTTACTCTTACTTCATCCTTTGTCTTTTCTCGTTACAATCTGTCTTACCTACAGCGACTATCTGCACCTATACAGACACAGTGAGGTTCTGACACTGGCTGGGTTTTCATCACGACCAGATTAAACACAGTAAGTGACATCAAACAGAGTAATGAAGGACATGGCAGACTGAGTAGCTGAGTGGGCAGGCTGAGCACGGTCGCTCGTGTGCAGAACGATGAAAGCAGGAGTCAGTCAGCCCAGGGATGTGGGATGTACGCTGCAGGAGGATTAATCAGGAGGCTACTGGGCTATCTGTCCCATCACGTCATGCTGGCTATTAGAGTGTAAGCCAATAAATGATGGCAGAGCTGAGGGTCAGTAATTGACCCAGAGGACTAATCTGATGATGTCCATCACAAAAAGCTCTGCTTGTAGAGAGCATCCTTACAGCAAAAGAGGCACCAAATGTGTCACCTCTGGAGTTAGTCAGTGCTTCCCTAATCATCTTAGGAACAAACTTTATAGCATTCCTGCTGATTCAGTGACATGGCAATTTGCTTGTTGCTCCAAATGCAGATCCCTCACATGCTGACATAAATACACCCACTGGGATGATTTTTAAAATGTCTACCTCTTCTCTTGAGGGTTTACTTACAAAGTTGGCTGATATTACTACATAAACAGAGAGCCTGATTCTCTTTTCACATACACTGATTATATGCAAAAGCTATGTCTTTGGCTGGAATGGATGTATTTCTGACAATCCAGACATTCATTTCAGCGTCCTTAATCTGAGTCAGATAGCTGATGTAAAGACTAACAGGTGGATGAAAGTGCAATTTCAATATAATAATAGCACTAGATTTTCTGTTAGTTCTGAAGGATAAAGACCTGGCTGTAGCTCAGTTACCAGAGAAGTGTGTGACATCGATGTACTGCAGCATTAGGAAAGGCAAATGAGATCTGAGGAGGTATAAATTGAGGTGCCTTCCTCCTCCAAGGGAGATAATTATGCATTAATGCCCTAATGAAATTTCAGCCGACATACTGTGTACTGTTCCCATCACTCATGCCCAGAAATTATGAACTCCAAGTTTAGCAAATGCAGAGCAGAACATTTACATGGAAAGGGCCTATCTCAAGACAGAATGCTGAAGAGCACAGCTTGTTCACTTCAGCAAAATGAGGACTAGGGAAAATAATCCCACCCCAGAAACACACCAGGAAGGGGAAAAATGCTCTTTAAACTGAAGGATAATGATGAAAGCAGATCAAACAAATACAAACCAGCTAGAAATAATTTGGGGCTGGAGACAGAAGGTGGCTTCTGACAGTCAAAGAAACGCAGCTTAGCATGGCTGGGGCAGACCCCTCTACAACGAAGAGGTGTCGGGGATCAGCGTCATCACTCTACGCCAGTTCCCCAGGGTGTCAAACGGAGCAGAGCAGTGAGCTGCAGAAGTGCTTGGGGCTTTGCCTCTATCTGGTTCCTTCCTATTTGTCTTTTCCTAGTCACCAAAATTGTGAAAATAAGGCAAATCTATCCATACTTGTGAAATTCCAGTATTTTAAAATCAAAAACCTTGTCTTCTCGCTCACTCTAGCAAAACCTGCTTCCCCCGAACACAGTGTTTTACACCTGAGGCCCAGGGAGGGAGGTAGAAGGCATGCAGCCGCCACTTTCAGCACCAGCGGCTTGAGGTTTTGGCAGGGTGGCAGAAAGAGAAGGCGCCCAAAAACAAAAAAAAAACTAAACCAAAACCCCCCAAACCCAACTCCGCTTCCCGGCGCCGTGCAACGCTCTGCAGGGAAACTGCGCCTGCCGCCACGGGGAGCGGGGCTGCCGCCGAGGGGCTGCCGCCAGCCCCGGGGCGCCTCTCCCCCCCCGGCGTGACTCACGCCGATGTCTCATCCCCGCCCGCCCCCGGTGAAAACTTCCCCCGGTAACTTTCCCGGTGCCGGTCCCCGCTCCCCCCGACGGCAGGGGCACCCCCCCCTGCAAGCCCCGTCGGAGTCACTGACGGCGGGGCAGCGGCGCCGTGGGGGGATGTCGTAGGTGCTGCGTCAGCGGGAGCCCGACGGCGATTGGGGGAGGCCGCGCTCTCCCCGCGTTCACTAATTATAAAGTGCCGCCGCCGCCGCCCGCAGCCGCTCCGCAGCGGCGCGCCCGGCCCCGGCAGCCGGCCCTCGGCTCGGCTCGGCGCCCCCCTCAGAGCCGCCCTCACCGAAGCTGTCAGCAGCCGCAGGCTGTGAGTTCCTTCCCCCCGCGCCCCCTCTGGGGTTTCTCCAGAGGCTGCTCGGCTTCGCTATAAATAATAGCGGCTCCGACGCCGAGGTTCCAGCAAGGCGCAGCTCACTCCTGAGCAACTCCCGGGAGCCCCGAGGGGAGCCTGTGTGTGAGTGAACTGCTCTGCCTGCGGGGGGGGTCCGGGGGAGGGCCGCGGGCGGCTCTGCCGGGGCTGGTGCCCGTCGTTGGGGCGGCTACTTGGGGCGCTGCGGTGGGAAACCCTTCCCGGGAGGGGCTGCCGTCCCGGCCGTGCCGCTCCGCGGTGGGTCTCTCCCCCTGAGGCGCGGGCTTTGCGGGAAGGGCGGGGTAAAGTGTTTTGGGACGAGCACTTTCACCGGACGGGAGCTTCGGGGCGCTTCATCGTTCGGGTCCGCTCCTGCTCCGGACGCAGATCTGTTGCCTTGCAGCTGCCAAGCTCCTGGTTACCTTTAAGCTCCTGCTTACCTTAAGCGCCTGCTTACCTCGCAAGCAACACCGCCCCGGCTCCAAAAAGCGTGTGAGTTACCGGAGTTGCGTGCGACCCAGGACTTGGTTTTAAACCGCGGCGGCCGAACAGTTTCGTGCCACCTTTTCCTGCTCCGAAGCTGGGGGTGGGAGCGGGGGGAGGCGGCTGCCGCCTGACCTCTCCTTCTTGCAGCCCCATGGCGTTGCTCCTGAGACTCGGCTGCTCGCTGCTGGCCCTCAGCACCTGCCTGCTCCCGAGGGCGCGGGCGGACTGCGGCCGCGACTGCGCCGCCTGCGCCTACCGCCTGGGACCCCGCGCCGGCATCCACCCCCTGGTAAGCGGGAGCGGGGCCGGGGGGCGCCGCCCGGTCGCTTCGGCGCCGCGGAGACCCCTCCGCCGGGCCGGGGCCCGCCCCGCGTTCACTTCGGGAGGGAGGAAAAGGGGAAGGGGGCAAAGGAGCGAAATAACAAAAATAAATAGTGGGGGAAGCGGCCGGGGTCGCTGGCAAGGGGGGAGGGAGGAGTGGGCCCCGGGGCGCTGGGGAGAGGGCGAGGCGGGGGGGCCGGGAGGCGCCGACACAAACCCAGCGCGCCCCGAGGAGAGCCCCCCCCAGCCCGCCCGTCCCTCCCGCTGCCCGTCAGCGAGCGGTGGCTCCCGGGGGGGCACACCCCGCGCCGGGCAGCCCCGGGGGAAGCAAGGAAAAAGCCGAGTGAAAACGTAAGGGGAAAGGGAAATCTGGCCGGAGAGGGCAGCTCTGCAGGGAAGGGTGGTCGGCAGGGCGGGGGAAGGCCGGGCGGGACGGGGGGCGGAGGGTCTCGACCCCCGGCCCGGGCTCCCCGGCAGGATGCGCTGTCTTCAGGCAGGATGGCTGTCGAGCTGAAAAGCGGCGGATCTGCCTGAAATCTCACAAAAAGTGGGGTTCGAGCCTGATTTGAGTAGCAATACCTCCCGCTTGCATGGTGCTGCACAGCGCTAGGAATATGCCTGTGAAAGATCCCTTTGACATTGTCTCCTAAGACAAATCATGCTAAGAAACCCCCCCCCGCTCCGCGTTCTAGAGTTATCTGTAATTTTAATCATATTGAAATTATTTAAAAGTATAGTCACAGAGGCAACTCAACTTGAAATTTAAGGATCGGGGTCGGTGAAAATCTGGGGTCCCTCAGCCCTCCCTGAAGAATGTGGGAACTCAGGCTGCCGAGTTCTTTGCCAGTGGCACTGCGGTTCCTGACCTCAAATAGATGTGTATTGAGGCATCACCTCTCACTACGTGTAAATGATCTGAAAAGTTTTGTTCCTAAGATGTCATCGATTATTTTGGGAGCACATAAAAGGAAGGATTGGACCCTATTCTTATGCAGAATTAGGAATCACTGAGTGATTCCTGCTTACTCCAAAAGCAAGGACTCACTCTTAACCACAGCAGGTTCATACGGGCAATATTCTTAGGATAGCTGGCAAAACAGTTTTTTGCTTACATTAGCTTTCAATCAAACTTTAGCTTTAATGTCAACTAGGGGAAAAAAGTGGTAGTTTGCTCTTTTGGAGGGAAGGATACATGCTTTTCGGAGTATATGTTGTGGGTGTCTGTATCGATACTCTCTCTTGTACACCTTCAGTAATTATTCAAGAAACAATCAAAATCTCATTCCATAACAACACTTATTAGTTGAAATGGGAAAATAAGCAATGTGCCATACCATACATTCCTCATACACGTATAAATAGCCTTTAGAAACAAGTGTTTCTAGTAACATAACTGATTTTATCACATTGTATCTGCAAGATACAAGATTTATCACATTGTACCTGGTTATTCACACCTATGAGATAGCATATGTTAATTTGGCCAGAGGGGGTTATTTAAACTAATTGAGAAGGGAAGAGGAAGGGAAAGACCTATTCTTGCTTTGATTTAGAGCAATTTCAAAGTCAGACTGAAGCTGAGATCACATTCTCTTTGCAGCATAACTATAATACATAACAACAAGTATGTAGTGCCAGTTAAAATAACTAAATTATTGTTGCAAAATACATAAATCCCTTTACTTTTCTTTTGATCATATCAAAAACCATATATAAATTTCTCAGACTCAAATGGGGCTCAACAGTCTGGTAAGGCCAGAGGTCAGTTAGCTGTTAGAGGAAACTGTGCTGGGGTTTAATTTCACATTTTAAAGCATATTGAGATCCTTGGAAAACATCATCTATAGGCAGAATAAGCGTTTCTCTTATAGAAAATATTGATGATTTCTTGTTTAATTATTGTGGTATAAAAACCATGGGCAAGAAAAAAACACTGGATTCACTTTTTTTCCAACTGAAGAGTGTGGCTTCAGAAGAAGTAAATTCCCCTGACACAACAGAGAGAGTAGTAGCTAATATGTATGTTATTATCTTTACATGACAGGTTACGATATATGCATACACATACTGAAAACTTTTTTTATGTCTTAGCCTGAAATGTTTTCATTATAGTCAGAAGCAACACAGCTTAGGAACTTTTCCCCTCTTTCTGATTGTCACTACTTTGTATGTCAAACTAGCAAAACCAGAAGTTTGATCCTGCCTAAGCCTGTATTTCTACATTTGAATTGGTACATATTTGAAAGATCTGTTCCACGAAGAGAAACTGATGATAACAGACAGAAATATAGCTTTAGAGCTGTGCAGTGTGTTGAAGATACTGAGCGGTACAGTACAGCTGGCTTCTTTGCAATGACAATGCTGTGTAACTTCTTTCCTAAAATTTCTGAATGTTACTTTTAATTATGAAGATTGAATACACTTCCACACTTTCATTATGAAGCAAACCACAATTGGTTTTTAGCTTCCCAGTAGTAAAAACAAAACAAAAAAAAATCATAACAACGCACCCGAGCGCAAGGGAGATGCAGGAGCTGTATGTGTGGCTTCCTTTGAAACAGAAACATGGAGACCCTTGATCCATCTTGTCCAGTATTCTGTCTCTTAGAGTGGAGACTACCCTGTCCTTCAGAGAGGGATATGAAGAACTTCAGAACAGACAGTGAGGAAACCAGCTGTTCACGAAGAGCAGTCCTTCCAAGCCACTCACAAAGAGAGGCTCACTCGTGGTCTTTTAAAAACAAGTAAATCTAAGACAAGGTGGCAGTGAGGTGCTTGTTACTATCAAATCTTTCTCAGTAAACCACATCCGTTTTTCAGGCATGTACACTAGAATGTGAAGGAAAGCTGCCTTCTGCCAAAGCCTGGGAGACCTGTAAGGAGCTCCTGCAACTGGCAAAGCTGGATCTTTCTGAGGATGGCAACATTGCTCCAGGAGACAAGAAAGAGCTGGATGAGAATCATTTGCTTGCAAAGAAGTATGGAGGCTTCATGAAAAGATACGGGGGGTTCATGAAGAAAATGGATGAGCTCTATCGGGTAGAACCAGAGGATGAAGCTAACGGAGGAGAAATCCTGGCTAAGAGGTATGGAGGGTTTATGAAGAAAGACTCGGACGACGATGCTCTTGCTAATTCCTCTGATCTGCTGAAGGAGCTTCTAGGAACAGGGGATAACCCTGAAGCGGGGCATTACCAAGAGATAAATGAAAACGACGGGGATGTCAGCAAAAGATATGGAGGCTTCATGAAAAGCATAAAGCGCAGCCCCGAATTGGAAGATGAAGCCAAAGAGCTGCAAAAGAGATATGGTGGTTTCATGAGAAGAGTGGGCAGGCCAGAATGGTGGCTGGACTACCAGAAACGTTACGGTGGGTTTCTTAAGCGCTTCGCCGACTCCATTCTCCCTTCAGAAGAAGATGGGGAAACTTATTCCAAAGAGGTCCCAGAGATGGAAAAGAGATATGGTGGATTTATGAGATTTTAATACCTTTCCCTTTATCCCTTTTGTCCTAAATGAGAAAGACTGCCTTATTGGTCATAACTTATTGTAACGTGTTGCTTGTACTGTACAGTTTTTTACTGTCCTTGGTTAATGATGCAACCTGCGATCTGTTGTTTCAGGTTCTGTGTTCTTTCAAGTCAAATAATTTCTGTTTTAGTCAAGTTTCAGTCTGTATTGTAGTTTCCATGCTAGAACTATTTTGATTACTGTATCCATTTTCTTTAAAGAGGAAGTACATCTACAGTAGAGTTGCTTAACTGTATATACAATAAATTCTTCATCCTAACTGCATAAATTCTGAAATGCTATTTATTTTCTCTTAGTCATTTAATCAAACATCATCTCAATTTTTCTTTAAGCAATCAGTAATGCCAACCTCTTTTCTGTAATTACAAAATTTGTACTGCACACACTGCTGAAACAAATTTGTCTTTAGTTTTCTCAGATTCTTAGAATACTAGAATAATAAATATACTCTAAAGCAGATATAACTGTATTTGCTCTAACTGCACTCATTTTAACCAGTTAGCAGAATCAGTGTTTAAAGCCTAAATTTATAATTCATAGTGTTCAGCCAATTCACATGAAAAAAAAAATCATAAGCGTGTTTGACTTAAAGCGCTAAAAACTTCTCTCCAGTGCACAACCCAATGCCACGTTTGATTAGCTACACCTTTTATATCCATCCAATATAGGATTGTACAGTTGGCCTTAAAGTTATAAACACTTAAAAAAAAACCCAATAAGTCAGTTTGTGCAAAAAAAAATGACCCAAAACTGCATAAAAAACTTAAAATCCTAATTTTACAGAGCACCTGACAAATGGTTTTCCATGGAACAGCTTTGTGTTTGATTCCTCAGCTGGGATAAATCACTTTGGCACTCCTGAAATATAGGAAACTGCTGATCAGTCTTTTCTATTTCAAAGAAAGGCAGTATAAGTAAATCGGAGAACAAACAGAAAACCCCATACTACACTGTAGATCCTTCGGCATTTACATAGGCGGCACTTACATCAAAGGCCAGCTCCCATCCCAGTGCACGCTTCCTTCCATAATTCTGACTGTCCCCTTAGTTTCCTCTAACAGGCGTCTGTGAGCACTTTTCCCCCACCTACCGCTACTAGTTACTGGTTACTTCCCACTTAAATTAACACGAAAAAAAAATCGCTTTGGCCACAGGCACTAACAATAATTTCAAGACATATGACCAAGACTTACAGAACTACAAGTATAGTATTTAAAGTTTCTACAGCCAAAATCCTTGAAGCTGTTTAGATACCTGATTGTTGCTGAAATAGGTTATGGGAGTTAGATGTCCAAAACCATCTGTGGCTCTGCATTCAGTATCTGTATTTCAATTTTGCACAGTACAACCTATTGACACAAATAGGTGTCTGACTTTTCTTTAGCTTCAAGTCAATGGGATCTTCTAGGTACTCAGGACTTTAAAAAATTAAAATTTGTGTTTAAATATGCACTTAAAAGCCTCATCACATAAAGTTAGTTGTGATGATTTTTGGCTTGGCCCTTAGAGGATGATATAAGTGGTCTCAAGTGGCCAAAATCTGCTGAAGAGTTGATAAACTGCAAGGCATTCCTTTTCCTTCAGTAAAAAGCAGGGCACCTATTTTCCCCTTCCTGCTGTACAGAATTGATGGTACCAAATTTTAAAAGGCAGAAAATACAAATGCCTGTAGAAGATCCATGGCCTTTTCAGGATTCAGTTGTGTTCCCTATCACCTTTCTAGAGAGCTCTTCAAGATGCCACCAGCCACAGGAAAAGTCTTCTTCCTGTTCTTTCCCCGCCATACGACCTGCCCACTAGTAGCTGGAGGACATCAGCTGGGCTCCTGGAACACATCACCTGAGTGATTTCATCCACGAGGACCTTGGGCTGTGCCCGCTGAGCCTGCCCTGCAGCGCAAACCTATGCACGGGATGCAGGCGTCAGCCACAGGTTTGCTTCAAATGTACACTCCAGAAAGAACTGAAATGACAATGCAGTTGCATCCTTAATCTTTCACTTCAACATTTTTTCACTTCTTTTCCCTAAAACTTGCTTACCTCTAATTTAGTCAGAGGCCCTTGCCAGCCTTCTAACTAAAACAAGCATTGTTGGTATTGCCACAAGCTCCTTGCTTGCCTGATGCAAGCCTCCATGGATTGGTAGCCAGTGCCCAGAAGGTGTAAGGGAGAAATCTCCACTAATTTTAATGAAATGAGTTTGATGTGCCTGGTGCCTTCTTAATTGATAGGAACTTGCAGGTGGGGTGGAGGACCTCCTCCTTTGCTATCAGTGTGTGGCTTGAGGACAGAAGGTGCAGCAAAAGGCTTACCAGTTGTTGTCACCCATCCTTCAGAGTTAACAAAAAATTGGTGATTTAACAAGGAATAAAACTCCCAAAGCTCTAGACACCTAGTATGTATCTTGCAGAATGAAGTGTTTTGATCTACTAAACCTTCCCATTTATATCAATTTACATAGTAAAAAAAGTACTTGATTCAAACACCTAACAGGGATATATGCATGCAACCCAAAACAGGAGTGAGGGCAAGCAAAGTGGAGGAGTAAGTCTCTTCCAAGGTTGAACAGGCAAGTGGCAATGTACATGGAAGGGGGATGTGACTTTGATTCTCTGAATAAAACAGCAAAGCTGAATAGTCCTCATGCCTTCCATTATAATTAAAAACTCTCCAGTCAGACTCTTTCTTACTTTAATAATTATAATTTAAAAGATGTGAAAATTAGAATAGGATACAATTTCTCCTGTTGTCATGGAATTTCTTATCTTACGACTTTCAGTTATGCCATCACTTAGGGGCTTTCTAACACTAAAGTGTTCTAACATTCTCAGTAATTAACATTTCAGATTAAATCACCCAAAACGTGCCAGTGAATCAGGCAAGGTTTCTTGAAGTCCACTTTACTAAATCGCAAATCAAAACTAAGGTTGAAGATAGGGTCTACTGGGCTGGGAGATGAAAAAGGGCATCTCACTCTTAGTCCAAGTTCTGAAAGGGTCCCCTAATTTTCCTCTTACAATACATTCCTAGAACTGTCACTTCGTCGGAAGATTATTGAAACAGCTGTATTGCTTTATATAAATAAAAGCAGAAAGGAGGAAAGCCTGATGTCTGGAAAGAAAAATAATTGCAAGAGTATTCTGAAGGAAGAAATGTCATCCTGAGACCAAAAACCAGATTCTACGTTTCCTTTCCCTGGCTTTTCGCATTGCCTTAGCACTTTTACACGGCCATCAATATTCCAGAGTATGATCAAATACAGTATCATTGGTCTGAATACTGAGTAAGTATAACAAAAACTGTATATGAACAATGAATGGTGGAAGGGTCTAGACCAGTCAAAGAGACTAATACCTCTGCATGAGGAACAAAAGGAAGAAAAAGATAGTCTAGTTGAGGTTGAGGCAAGGATGAGTTAGGCTTTTTAATAGGAACTAATTAGAGGAAGGAAGCAAAAAAAAAAAAAAAGAAGGATTTCCTGAACCAAATGGAGTTTACATAGGGGAGCAGATCAAGAGGGAGAGAGAAGCTGATGAATACAATGATTTCTGAATACCAAACTGCATGCAGCTGGACCTCTGCCTGAAAACCTAAGCTTAAATCTTGGGATAATGAGGAAAGGTCATAGCGCCATTCCCACATCTCAGAATCGAACTTGGCATGTTCTATGAGTTGAAATATGCAGAGCATAACTTTGAATTTCCTGGGTTTTTTTCTGGTAAATTAATATGTAATATGACATACAATAAATATAAATATCTACAAAATTATTATTACAATAATTATTTTGTCATTATTTCTAAATAATTATAATAATTTACTTTATAATTATTTATAACCATATCATAAATACAAGTAATTATAACATCAATGTGGCTAGCTGTTTCAGATAGTGTTTCCCAAGATAGAATCTTTATAAGAACAGACACATGTTCTAATTTAATATACTGAAATAAGTATTATTAAACTGTGTTCAACACAGACGCTAAATATGCACTGGCTTATTTTAATTCTGAAGGGAACTTAATTAACAAGGACCAAAGTTTTCAATCTATGGTGTAAAGGGCCTCTCTGTCATTAAGGATGGTTTTGGAGGCCTACATATAAGGCAAAGTGACAAATTCATAACAGAACTCTATGGTTTATGTACATATCTCAGTGCCACAAAGTTTTTTTTACAGCCTTCTTCCTCAAGCACTACAGAGATCAGCTTTATACAAACAGCAGGATTCCTTCTTATGCCAAAAGGAGCATCCCAGAATTTGCAACGTAAAAGGCAAATGAATGGTTAAGTTCCCTGACCCTAGGTTGCTCTGAGAACGAAGAAATGCCTGGCATGGGTTAGTTGGCCCCTAAACCCATTTTATTTACAGTGATGTTCTGGGACAACCCCAAGGAGCGTAGCACACTTCTGGCCTTTTAAAACACTGAAGTGAGATCTAAAAAGTCACACAGAGAACAGTGAAACCACTTTCCTATCAGAGTCTTACAACTTTCATGCTTCTCTTCAGTTCCCACCAAGACGGGTGATTGAAGCGTCACCAAAGAGATCCCTCTACCTGACTAAGCTTTGCAGTCTCTTTCTCCAAGAGCAGCGCTTTGGCAGTGCACAGACTTCATCCCTTCCACTTCCTACCACCTCTTGTAGAAATCCCTTTGTCAACTTCCACTCACAGCCTTGGCTGTAATTTCACCACCCACAACACGGAGGTTTGGTTTCTAACTCAAACTGTGAAAGACAATTGTATACATCTAATTGGAGAATGACTGAGACCTCCAGTCCTAACTATAGAGGTTAGGTGGCTATTTTTAAGTTTTCTACTTTTAATATTTTGATCATAATCCTTTGCTTCCCACAGTATTAAAAATAGGTGTACATATCATCAGGAATGCACTGATTAACACATCATATCCGTATCATAACTGTACATCATAATACTGTAACTAATATTGCAGTTATAGACCACTACTCCACCGACCTGATAAGGGTAGGGAGCTGTCATGAAGATAGCTGTAAGCAACGAACAGGGTAGCAAAGCCAGCTGTAAATCATTAATCCGAGCATTCAATTACTAATCCCATCAGCCTCATTTAAAGCATTTAAACTGACAGTTGCGTATCCAATTAACTGTTGCTATAGAAAACGAAAATGCTCGGAGGTATTTGACAGACAAATCTTTACTGGCCCAGCAGGGATTTAGTCTGAATTTGTTTAATTAGATTGTGACTTTACCTAAATTGAGCATTTACTGTAATCCTTGCTGAAACCATGGAATGAAATCTCTCAAGGTTAAACAGTCATCACAAAAGCACATCACTCTGCTAAATGATTCGTTAAATGCACTGCACTGCACTGCTTCCTCAAGGAGAAGGTTGGCATATCCTCATATGCAGATTATGAGTGCTAAACCTTTCCATAGCTATCCATGTCTGCAGGTATACAAGGGCATTTGTCTCTCGCTTTTCTGCCATTACTCCCTTTCTCACCAGTCTTCTCCAGCCCAACAGTGACTGTTTGCAAAAGATCCTATCAACCCGTTATTTTCCCACTAAATTTAAATGTATGCATTGACTTGCACTCCAAGTCTGCAGTGAGATCTGTGTGCAGACCTCTGATCAGAGCTCATCTCGATTACAATCCATAAAATTACAGGGCATTGAGTTATGAAAACTGTTCCTACACTCCTATGAGAATCTGCATCTTAACTCTTAGACTTAATGTGTCTGGAAAATATTCTAAAACACTTATTCAGGTAATGCTTTTTCTTTCTCTCATGAGCAGAAGGCAAAGGCAGCAGCAGTATAAATAATAGGTGAATTTCTCTCATAAAAGCAGTTGAGGCACATAAGCCACATAAGCCTTTCTTAGAACATACACACCAGCATTTTTCAATCATGACCTGCAGTATAAATGGGTTTTACAGTGGGGCTTTCACATTTCTCTACATTTCCAATTCCATCTCTGCAAATAACTAGCTGACAAGGGTGGGAAATGGGGCTGAAATTTCAACCACGCCACATTTCTCCATCTAGAAAAATATTCCGTAGAAGAATATATTTTTTTTTTTATCTTTTGTTAATATGGCATAGCTGTCATGCTATGACAGCCAATGACACAATTAATGTGACAAAGTCATTCTCCGAAAATGATTAACTGATTCTTTGCCCATCAGCCAGAAAAAAGCTGTCAGCTTCCATCTGAATAGAAGCAGTGGAAACTAGATAAAAGCAAAGAACTTTCATGGGAGCCTATGCATGCTTAAACTTTGCTTACCGAGCTGCGGATCAGCAGACTCGAGATATAGGAGGTGTTTCACTCCCAGGTATCCATCATACTGAGTTTCTCTGTAGTAACTGAGACCAAAATTACTTAAACACGCGAGATTAAGAGGTTCAGAAGCAATAGCTTCTCCTTCTGAATTGTTCAGTGATCCCTTAGACTCAAGGAGTTTCGCCGGCACTCCATAAAATGAATCTGTTCACAGCATCATGACCATTCACAACACGTAGTGCCTGCAAATGCCTTTTAAACATAACAACCTTCACTGCCCCAGCACCAATCCTTGTGGGCCCTCAAAAGGCTAAAGTCACTGGTGAAGCCTGGCCAAAAAAGATGGCAGCATGCCGACGTATCTACTCCTCTACCTTCTTCGTGTAAATGCGAATGCCATCATCATTCAGTTTTCTCAATACCTTAATGAAAAGAGCAAGCAAATCAGTAACTAACCTTAACCTGAAGCAAAATAAATGGACATAGCAGTAGGTAAAGAGAAATGCTTAGAGGAAATAATTTTTCTGAATAATATCCCTCACTATTGAAGATACCTGCCCCTCCAATTCCTGCACAGTTTGAGATCTTCTGCGGTTCTCTGTCACGGTTTGTACACTCCAGCTGTTCTGATCTCCTGGTTGCACTGCTTCCTGGCATGTTTATTCTCTGTTTGGTGATTTTCAGACTATTTGATTGTTAAAGTTCGTTAGATGCATCATGTCATGCCTTGAGAAAGCCTCAACTACTATAAAACAACAGTTTGTCTGCATAAGTGCCCAGACATCCATCAGCACATTCCCTTTGCCTTCTGCTCTGTACTGTCTCACTACTGTTTGAGTCCAAAGTCCCTGATCTCAGAATTAAAGTCCTTCCTGAGCAGCAATACCATCTTTCCTTCCCCCTACTCATCACTACTAGGCTCTACAGTGGCACAGTGACACTGGGTACTGTTCAGTCAGGCTCAACGAGATCAGAGAACCCACCTCTGTGGTCCTTAGCACTACTGCCGCTAATATAAGAACTCATTTTTTCAGTATACAAGAAGAAAGGCAAATTAATTAAGAGTATGTACAAGTGCCATTATACCCACATGCAGATAAGCAACCAATCCTAGTGAAATAGCCCAATTGCTTCAAGCTAAGAAGGGTTAAAGAGAGAAAAGAATATATAGTTCCATAGTCATAAATACTTTCAGTCTCTTCAATTAATTGGCAGACAGGGAATACTGTTTGATAGAAAAAACTGGTCAGACTACATAAGACTTTGTATGTCTGACTAACTTACAGAAGACATCATTCTCCTCCCCAGCTCCTCCTTCTGGGGAATATGGACATTTCACCCTGGGAAGCAAAGACGGTTTTCTTTTTGACCTGCCTATATACAAGAGAAAACTTTATCATTTTGTCCTCTGCTCATTTGCCTAAACCTGTCTCCAAGGTGCCTGTTTTCTTCCTTGTGAAGAGCAGAGTCAACAGCAGCTTTTTTCCAAAGGACACACATTTCTAGGGGTTCTGCATCTTAAATCCTTAAGTGTCTTTAGGCACAATAACACCAGGCTCTGTGCTTTGCGCCCTCCATCAGCTGTGTGTTTTCCTTGGAGTGAAGCAGCAGACACGCATTGCTGCTCCGGGTAACTTGCGCCAGCTATGATTGTACTGTCACAGATACCACACCTGGATACCGCCAGATCACAAGGAATACAAACCTGCTGCTGGCTAGGCATATACTCCAAGCACCTTCTCAGTCATGCAGTGGTGTCGCCCTTGGACCGACATTGTGATTATCAATGGGCAGAACATTCAGCACCTACAGGGTTAGCGGCAGATGCAGATGAGCAACAGCTTTGAAGAGGTCTGCGGCACGCACAGGCCTGCTGAGGCACAGCTGTAGAGGTCTGAGCCACAATACCTCTGTAGGCTCACTGTAGGATGGCTTAAATTCAATAGCTGAGGATTTTCTTTATGGTATTAAAAGTCTTAAATGCCTCTTACAGGCTGGATCGATGGGCCGAGGCCAACAGGTTCAACAAGGCCAAGTGCCGGGTCCTGCACTTCAGCCACAACAACCCCAGGCAACGCTACAGGCTTGGGGAAGAGTGGCTGGAAAGCTGCCCAGAGGAAAAGGACCTGGGGGTGCTGATTGACAGCTGGCTGAACATGAGCCGGCAGTGTGCCCAGGTGGCCAAGAAGGCCAACGGCATCCTGGCCTATATCAGAAATAGTGTGGCCAGCAGGAGTAGGGAGGTGATCGTGCCCCTGTACTCGGCAATGGTGAGGCCGCACCTCAAATACTGTGTTCAGTTTTGGGCCCCTCATTCCAAGAAGGACATGGAGGTGCTGGAGCTTGTCCAGAGAAGGGCAACGAAGCTGGTGAAGGGCCTGGAGCACAAGTCTTATGAGGAGTGGCTGAGGGAACTGGGGTTGTTTAGCCTGGAGAAGAGGAGGCTGAGGGGAGACCTCATCGTGCTCTACAACTACCTGAAAGGAGGTTGTAGCATGGTGGGTGTTGGTCTCTTCTCCCAAGTAACCAGCGATAGGACAAGAGGAAATGGCCTCAAGTTGCGCCAGCGGAGGTTTAGACTGGACATTAGGAGAAATTTCTTTACTGAAAGAGTGGTCAGGCCTTGGAACAGGCTGCCCAGGGAAGTGGTGGAGTCACCATCCCTGGAAGTATTTAAAAGACATGTAGATGAGGCGCTTAGGGACATGGTGTAGTGGGCATGGTGGTGTTGGGTTGACGGTTGGACTCGATGATCTTAGAGGTCTTTTCCAACCTTAATGATTCTATTCTATTCCTACGAGAAATACAAATCCTCCCATAGCTGCAGTAGCCTATAGTTATCATATCTCCTGGATCATGACCCAGCAGTATTGCAACAGCCATCTGATACAGCAACTCACAATTTTCACTTCAACACCTGGACTGGAAATTAAATTAATTTGGCTAACTGTGAGATGAACTATACTGAACCAATTAGAAGAAAAGAAAAAACATAGGAAAGGAGGTCCTCTCTGCTCCCTCCTATTCCTTGGAAATAAAGCAACGCATGCTTTGATTCAGGATGCAAGATCCAAGTTTTGTGAGGTGGAACTCCTTTTCAGCCTCTTCCCTCTTCCCTCCCTGATCAACTTCATCGTGAGGTAGAAATGACGGGTTCGCTGCAGAGTGTCTTCCCTCCTGGGTGCTCTGTTGTAGTTCTGAGGTTTGGCCAAACCTGTTAGAAACAATAGGCGCAGATCCAAGGGATACATTAAGTTTGTGCTGAGGATTTAATTTCCTTTTGATGAATTAATAGAACCACTACTTGATTTCATTTAGGTTAAGTCTTAGCTATCTGGGGAGATTTCACACTGACACCTTTGACCTCTATGGATCAAAAATATGTTTTGACACAGGCATTTAGGAGACAATTTTTTTCCCTGCCCTTCTGAAAGCTAAAATTATTAAAGAAGGACTGGAGAGTTAAGGTTGTTGCATACCCTGTGTAATAAGAGATTCCCATATTTCATCTCATGTCCCATATTGGATTACTCCTAAAAGTCAATCACATGACTAAATTCAGTATCACAGACAGATTCTATAAACTGCTTGTCCAGGTCCTTATAAACATGGGCTTTTTTCTTTTAATAATATCAGTTCACTAACATCACTGAATACTAGCGACGTGCAGAGAGTTCCTTTTCCTCAGCAGTCCTTACTGGTGCTGAATAGTTCACCTTTTGTAGGCATTAGGCATATCTGGATTTTTTTGTCTCTCTGAATATATGAATAAAAATTTTTTTGCCACGTAATCTGCACAACTACATTAATTGTTAGCACTGGTATGATATCAAACTACTTTTGAATGTCTGAAATAAAATTCTTCCACAAATTCAGCAGCGATCTAAAGCACTATTAGAGTCTGCAGAAATGAGTTTTGTCAGAAAATGTTAAAATACCACTTAATTTGTCTATTTATCGAAGCATTTGTTTGACACATCTCTTTGCAGCATGTGAACGGCTTATGTTTTAAAAAGACAAACACAAGTCATTCAGCTGCCCAGTAATATAATTATTCGTCCAGCACTTTAATAAAGTAATCTCATTCTGCTAAATCCATTTTTTTTCTTTTTGGCAGTAGAGTTTTAAGTTTTACATACTGAAAATACATGAATGCCTTTTTAATATATTGATAAACACTTAACAATTGTTTATCAAAAGCTGTGAAATATAATAATTACTAGCAATTAATAACATATATTTAAAGTATATATTGCAGCTCAGAGGTCAAGGTGCATTTCAATATCATTCTCCTCACTGCTTTGCAAGTAAGCTGCTTCACATTCTCAGTAACAAGAAGATGTTGGTCAATGTGTAACCACCAAAAATATTCGAAAGGTCCAGCTGGCTTGAGAACAGGAGGTAATCCTCTGACTCTAATGTTCACTACCAATCAAGAGGCTGATAAAATGAGTTACGCTTTCATTTACTATGCATGGCCTAAAGCAGTTTTGACAACTCGGTGTATCACAACAAACACATACTTACTGAAATATTATGTCATCTTTATCACCTTGGCAACTGCAAATGTGCCAGAGGATTTACACCACGAAAAAACTTCGGCCGATTCCCTCGCTACATGGGTAGATTTTAGCATGCGTGTTTGACCAATTCTCACGCAGTCAAAAAAGCAGGATGGTGATTTATTGTGATAGACTCACTTGATAGGCTTAATTTGACATGCTTGATATAACTTCTCGTAACATGGAGTATACACAAAGTATACAAGAGATGCATAAAGGTGCTGGTGTACTGTCAGTTTTAGGTATTCTCAGCTGTGTGGTTATTTCTGTTCTTGATCTTGTTAGTGGGGTACCTTTAACTTTTAAATTGATCTATTTGCGCATTTGCCCTGTGTCATATATTTAATAGCTTTGTTATAATTAAAATTAATGCCAGCCATCTCAAGGTTTTTTACTGGAAGGTCAATAATAAGAACACCTCTCATAGAACTGTGTGCATGGCTTCTCTGGCTGTAGCGTTATTTTCTTTTTCAATGCAGTCAAACATTGTAGACAATTTCACTACTGTATTTTTACTATCACTTATGAAATGGAGCTTTTGGTACAAGCCATTTGAAGTTCAGTGCAGAGAAAGGTAAGTTGGGGGCTAGTTACTGTGCACACAGCAGCCAGAAGAATAAGTTTCTGTTTAACAAAAAAAAAAAAAAATTCAACATTTTGAAACGCTGGGACAAAATTGGGACAAAAAGCCATACATACACATGATTTCCAAATGCTAAACAAGCCTTTAAAGGAGCTATCAAAACTAGCTGGTGGTGAGCTATCCTAAACACACTGTGTATCCCCCAAGTCCTTTCTGACTTACCATGTCCACTCTCTATCAAAAGCTAGCAGTGAGCTGTAACCCTCCACTACCACGCCAAAGCCTCTAATTTAGATATCTAAATTATTAATCATCATTGTCATCTTGACTACTTATGGAATGATAGCTAGCCGCTCTAGGTCAGTTCAGTGTAAGAGCAGGGAAGTTGTGTGTTTACATACTTGCATAAGCGTGTGCTTTGGAAGCAGGACCCTCCTGTTACCTTACAACTTGCAAAGTTCTGGTTGCAACACCATTCCTTACCAATGTGGTTTACCTTGAAATGTTGTCCTAATAAACAAGCATCTCCTCTGGTTTGTTTCATAACCAGGAATTCAGCACTTTCCTCTTCCCATCATCTGCTGCTTTTGCCATGTAATTACGGATTACAGCGTAAGACGCTTGGGGTTACCTTATCCACCCACTTTGCATTGGTTGGCACCTTGTTTGGAATCACAGTTCATTGAGGCTTTGAGATCTGCCTTCAGCCTCAGTGGGTGTATTTCAGCTTCACCTTTTGCTGAGATCTAAACAGAATGTGCAACAGTTAATTGTGCATGGAAATATATAACTTCCATACAATTATTATTAGTACTGACAACATGGAATTTTCCACCATATTTCTTGGTGTAAGTTACATCAAATTATGTGAACTACCATTTTATTTCAGCTAGAATGAAAAATGCCCCATGATTCCCCATAAACTGTAATCTGAATTGTGCTTACAACATAGATGTGTGGACCAGAGCACACTGTGACTTTATTCAAATTCTTTCTATGATTTGCCGATAAACAAGACATGACCTTTAGTATCACTTTTTCAAAATGCAAAGTACAGCAAATAAGTAGTGCTCTCTTCATTTGCCTTTTTACATAAACAGCGTGATCGAGGCAAGACGAGAATGTAATAGGAAAAGCACAGTCTTACGGGCCTAAGTAGGAACATGGCTTTCTATTCAGTCTTGGGGAAAAAAAATACTGACACTACAGTGGTGCAAGACTGTGGTTTTAAAGCTGGATAATGTATGCATGGAAAACTGAGGAACCACGACTGTCATTTTAAAGATGAGAAACAATGATAATAAGGTGGTTTCACTGTTTTATAGGGAGACATTTATGATCAGCACCTCCCTTTTTATTCCCATTCCAGCAAGTGGGCAAGCTGGAGAACAGTAATTTATGATGTAAAGTAAGAAGTGTTTAACTTCATCACTACAATAAAGCAGAGGAAGGAGAGAGCACTTGCTTTCCAAGTCCTTGGCCAGGTCTTTCCTCAAGTCCCAAGCGAGATGCCAAGCTGCGATGTCACCCGCCTGCTTGGGGCAGGTCGGGTGCGGGAGGGAAGGTGATGCAGCAGCAGGGTTTCGTGACGCGGGAGCGGAGGGTGCCGCCCAGCAGACGACTTCGGGAAGCCACCCGGGACCGACACCCGCTTCCCTAGAGCCGGGAGCGGCCTCCCGGAGCGCCGCCAGCCCCAATCCCGCAGCTCTCCGGGCCGCCTCCGCCCCCGCACGGAGCCAAACCCCCAGGGGCGGGCTGGGCCGGGCGGGGCCACCCTCCGGGCCGCGGCGGGCAGGCAGGTGCGGTGGCGGCGGAGGGTCCCGCCGGCTGCGGCGGCCGGGGGCTGGGCGGGGGGCGGCCGAGCGGCGGGACGGTGCGGGGCGGTGGAGCGGCGGGAGGCAGCGGGCTGGGTCCGGCGGGTCTGCGGTGGGTGCTCCTTCTCCCGAGCCTTGCCGTTCCCGTCCGAAATAGTGTAAAGGAAATGGTGTGGTCTAAATGCAGGATAAAAGCCAAGGACCGTAACTCACAGGGCCACGCTACTTCGTGTAGTTGGTAATTTGCTCACAAATGAAAATACGCTCTGTGATTTCGGCCCCACGGCATTGGAAAATGTACACATGGCCTGCTTTCTGAAACAGCAGATCATATTTTCTGCTAAGGAGGACGCCTTCCTTTCTAAGGTTGATATCACGCCAGTGTTTTCAGTACTTTTTTGTTCAGTTAATATCACCTTGCTAGGAAAACAAAGTGCTCTATGGCCATTGCCACAACATACATGTATAAAATGTACGTTACTAAACATTTTTAAAAACCTAGATGGAAGCTGAGAAGTCTGGAACAAAACAGCAGGTGTGTAGGATCTAGCAGAAGATATTTGCTTTAATCCTACCAGTAAGAAGCTAGCAGCTTTCACAAAACAAATCTTTAGTAATGTATTTTTTACCTGCACAAAAGAACAATGTGAAAGAAATAGCTGCTTGAAAGTCAATCTCTTTTTTTAGTCAAGATCTCAGTGTTTTGAAGGGTCAGTAACATATTGTATTTCTGGGTTTGTATAATAGAAGAGCGGTGTTTGTGCCTGAAAAATCATGTTCAACTTCAGAAGCATCCTGAAGATACTACAGTTCCTGAAATTATTGATTTTTTTATTTTTTGAGAATTTCATCTTATTCATATTTCCTCCATGCAAAAAAACTTTTGCTGGGGAAATAGTGCTTATTACTGGCTCTGCAAATGGGATTGGAAGGCAGATCGCCTTAAATTTTGCTCCTTTGGGCGCAACCTTGGTTCTTTGGGACATTGATGATGAAGGCAACAAAGAAACAAGCAGATTAGCCCAAAAAAATGGAGCTACACGAGTGTTTGCCTACCACTGTGACTGCAGCAATAGGGAGGAGGTCTATGAACAGGCAGACAAGGTAAGAGACAGCTTCTTGCTTCTGATTTGGCTTCTTGCTTCTGATTTTTTGCTTCTTTTTAATAGTATATGCTATTGAATTTTTTTTTTTTTTTTTGAAACTGTACTATTCACTAAAGGGAAGTAATCATGTAGAGCAATGATTTTCTCTTTTTGACAAGTAGCTTCTAGATGGAACTTAAACTATGTTCACGATAAAGTAACTAGGTTTAATCTGTTCTGTCAAGATTTATCCATTTCCAGTCTTCGTTGTGAGATGGTAACTTCTTTTAGATTAAGAGTATGGTAAAACATACAGCAGAGGTTAGCTCCATGTATTAGCTTGTTTAGGCTTTAAAATTTCTGTAAGATATCAAGAAACAAAAAAAAAAAATTAAAACCAGTGGAAATTGTAAGAGGGGGTGTCCTTTTCTTTGTCCATTTGTTTAGAAAACTGTAGTTCTGTAAGGGTGATGTGAGGTGTAATGGTTTCAGAAATATCATCAGGACATGGCTGGTCTCCAGTCAAATTGATGGTTCAGCTTCAGTTTATTTTTTGGTCAATCCAGCTGGAAAGTAAGGAAGAGAAGGACTCCATTTTAAGTGAGACTCTTCTGCTGTGCTGACCTACGCTTTGTAAACTATTTTTTTTTTTCTATTATCAGAGTCCAGAAATTGGACATTAAAGTAACATTATTAATTTTCACTTGTCCTTTAACTACATACCGCCTGAAAATGTTTCCCAGTATAACCTCACTTATAATCCAGTTATCCACTCTGCTGTTTCATCCAAGGATAAATTCTTCTTTTGTTAAATTCTCAGTATATGTACTTATATACATGAGTCTCAAGTCACATCTTTGACATTCTGTGTCTGAAGGCATACATCAGAGAAATTAGCTAAAATATTTCATGACACGTGAACATTGATAGATTGTTTTGGAATAGCCTTGAAATGTAACATTAATTTTCTACGAGCTGTCAGGGGGGCTCTTTGTTTTGTGGTTGTTGCTTTTAATTTTAACCGAAACAGATTAATTCTTTCTGAACACGGCTATGAAAGTTTGAAATAAGTATTTTTCCTCAAGAAATGTTCCCAATGAAAAGTACTTCTAGAGGGTGAGTTGGATTTAGTATCTGTAAGTGGCTGGAACTGCAATTCTCATGCTTGCAGTCAACAAGGTATTATTTTACTCATACTTGCTAGCAGCGTTTGGGGCACAGCCAACTAACAGTGCACAGAAAAAAATTCCATTTGGGGCCATTGGTTGTAGGTGTTAAGATGTTAAGTTGTATCATAGCATTACTTGGACAGTGCAGGCAAGGATATAGTGTATTATAGTAGTATGTCTGCAGAGATGAGCAAGTCATTGAGTGTTCTGTACTGACCTAACACACAATGTTCAAGGAGGACGATCTTGGCCAATTACTTGTGCAGTACAGATGATGTGATCCTCACTGTGTAAGACATTGATTATGACTCCTGCAATTTTGGAGTAAGAATCCCAGTAATTTCGACAATCTTAATATCTGTTATCACTTCCCAGCAAGATGAAAAATTATTCTGAGCAACTTGTGGTCAGTGGTTCAAATATAACACTTGATCTTTGTTTGCAATGATACTATAAATCAAACAGTAATTCTTCTGGAGTCCTCTTTGTGCAAGAAAAAAACTCACTTTAGAGTTTACCAAGATCAAATGTCTTTAAAAAATAACATTTTAAATTGGCATTAAATCTCTATTCCCATAAATGCTATCTGCTTCTTGCAAAGACATGCACCGAAATGATTAGTTTAAGCTTTTGTAAGTAATTCCTCTGTTGGACTCTCCTGTTGATGCTGAATGTTTTGAAATGATTTGTTTGTTCTTAGTTTAGCAGAGTCTCAAACTGTTTGTTTTGTGCACTTAAGTAATTCTCAATCTCCAAACACATCAACCAAATCAGCCACAAGGCTCCAGCCTGCCAAATTTGCTGTGCCCATATCAGCAAAGAGTATTCTGAAGTGCACAGACTGACCTACAAGCAGAAACTCAAAGAGCTGTTTCAGATTCAAGAATTGGTGTTAAGGTGTTAAATGATTCTTAACTCTACCAACAACTTTGTAGGTGTTTGCATGAATTGAACAGTCATGTAGGAGCCCGAAATTTTTTTAGAGCAAGAGATTTTTAGCCAGAGGCCTCCTCTACTCTTGGAAATACCTGCAACTTTTTGATTGGTAATATGAAAAGTCTTGAGCTTGGACACAGAAGATAAAGCAATAGCAGAAAACTTAAATTAATTGCTTTGATTTGGGATATTCACTGCAGAAAGACCTAGGTATTTTCCCACAGTGGAAGGCTTTCTTTCTAGGAAGCAAATCAGATCATCGAAGTCCATAAAGAAGAGGTTTTAGAATAAACTGGTGAAGTGACACTGATCAGGCAGTGTCCACCTGGGAATTCTGAAGGAAATCAGATACAGATCTGATGAGCTAGAATTGGGGGGGGGGGGGATGTTTTGCTATAACAAATGTCCAAGGAACAAAGAGTAGCAAATGTGCCAGTTTTAAAGAGCACTTGAGAGGACACAAAGAAACTACAAACCTGTCTTACAGAAATTTAGTAGAAACGATAATAAAGAGAAGAATTAATAGACATCTAAAGAAACACATAATGAAGAATAATCAGCTTGACTTTTTGTCAGGCTTCCCACATTTTTTGGGGTAGTGATTAAGCAGGTCAAATGAAGCTGGATTAAATAAAATGCTACCATTGGGGAAGCTCTGTTGCCATGTGAAGAAAAAGGGGATCGTCATATGGACTAACACAGTAGCTAAAAGGTACGAGTGGGGAGAAAGTACAGACATATCCCACAAAGGAAGAGTTGGGTAATCCCGCCATACTCGGCAGTGTATGAATTTGCATTCATTTGTGCAGAAGGACAGGTGCTAGTATCTGAACCTGCTTGTCTACGACAAGGAGAAAGCCTGACACAGCTGGAGGAGTATCAAACAAGTCTTCACTGAATGCTAAGGTTCCATGAAAGAGCCAAAGCAAGGCCAAATGTTGTGGCACCTACTTCCAAATTGCCAGACAGCAGCATATCTGGGATTTTTATGATTTTGTAGTTGTTCTGTAATTTTTGGGACACCAGATAACCGTTTGCCTCTAGCACAGAAATCTCTGCAGTGAGCCTGATTCTTAACACTATAAGTAAATCTTGGCCAGCTGCTTTGATATAAATCCAAATCATGGAATAAAATCTTTTTATAACAAACCCAAATGGAGTTAACAGTGATTTTGACCTGCTCTCCAAGTGATGTTATCTATCTATTTCATGGTACATGCTTCTGTGCTCAGAGGATTGCTATCCCCCAGGGATCTGCGCTGAATTCTTTCCTATTCAGTAGAAATGATCTGGAACAGGCTTGGCTGAGGAATACAGATTCTCACAATACCAGAAATAGGGGACAAGAAATGTTTAGGTTGCAATTAAAGCATGCTCACAGTGCACACTAAAGCTTTGTAACTGATTACCTTAGGTTCCTGTGGTATTCTGGAGTTCAGGAAGCAATTAGACAAATTCTTGGGGAAAAAAAAATCATCAGGATATATTAAATACAAAGGTATAGATACCTGATCCGTCTCAGGAAGATCCTAAGCTGCAGAGTGTGAAAAGTTGAGGAGTACACTGGAGGAGACCTTAGAGTCCTGGTCCTTTTTTTACTGCTTTCCACCATGAGACAAAGACTATGGGGCTAGATGGACCTTTGATCTGATGCAGTACAACAGTTCTTATGTACTTACATTTCCAGTAGAGATATAAATAATTGCAAATATCACTAACCATTTTCATAAATGAAGTACAAGAGGCAAGGATACGTTCTAAAGCTTTCTGTTTATCCTTTTTTTATTCAGGTTATAAAAGAAGTTGGGGATGTTACTATTCTAATCAATAATGCTGGCATACTGCTTGGGAAAAAGTTTTGTGACATTTCAGATGCAGATTTTGAAAAGACCTTAAGAGTCAACTTCCTCTCTCAAGTCTGGGTAATGTATTTTTTTCTCTCCTGGGTGACCGAAAGGTACAGGCAAGTATTTTAGTGTGAGAATCACCACGGTGGCACCTACCTGGGGAACCCAATTTGGAATAGGGATGGGAAGGGCCTTGAATGGGGTAAGGTACATTTTTTTAATCATCCTATAATTGGAGACACACCAAATTGACAGTTTCCCCACTACGTCTCAGTAATGTTAACACAAACCTGCCTGGGCACTCTGGTGAATCAAGTGTTTGTGCAATCATATTGTGAAACAGGCTCTATCTGTAACAGCTGTGGCTGAAGTTAGTGCTGACATGATGGCCTGTGACTTTCCTGCTCCTGAGGTTTGCTGGCATCAGAAGGATTTGTCTAACAGACTTGTAGCATTCTGGGAGGCACAACCATGGTTTAGTGGTAGACTTGGCAGTGTTAGGTTTACCGGTGGACTTCATGATCTTAAAGGTCTTTTCCAACCCACATAATTCTATGATTCCATGCTGCACGTGTTGGTGTCAGTCTTCAGGTTGTGCTTTCATTCCTAGTCACCACGGGCTTAACGTAGGTAGAAAACTGATCTGGATAGTATGTATTATCTTTGCTTTGTTTTCATACCCCTGAAGGAATTTGCTGTTATTTGGGGTCTCAGTTAACCTTTAGGTTTTGTTGGGATGGAGTGTTACTCTTGCCCCCACTTGCATTTGTTGTTTATGTGCCTGAGTGAGCAGCCCGCATCAGGGCAAAATGTAGCATTGCAACTCCCTCGCTAAATGGCATTTCTCAACGGAAAATCATTGCAGGTAGAAGTCCTCTAATCATTTCCCCGCCCACAGTGCGTCATTCTTCCAAATACTTGAGGCAAAGGGTCTGAAAGAGATGTTCCTCCTGACAGGTCTGAAGAGACATAGGGCAGGAGGACGGTGACCGTGGGCCCTCAACCAAAAAAACACGTACTAGGCACACGCATATGGAGTCGAATAGACATTGCAGCACATCTCAGCTATTGAAAAAAAATTGTTACTGCTCTTGTCTTTTTTCTTATGTCCCCCTTCATAAAACACTAGCATCCTCCTTGTATATTTAGTATCACCCACAGTGGCGGTCTGGGGTGCCGGAGTTGTCAGGCAGTTCGGTTTGTAACAAATAGGGCCCATAGACAGCTGAGCTCCCCTTGATGTCTTGACTTCTAGCTCCCTCTTGTGTACCAAATCTTTGGTAATAGTCAGAGGACTCAAACCGTGAGGGATCAGGAGGCAGAGAAAATACAGACTTTGCTGCTTTTAATAACATGGTTTTAACGCTGACGGATCTTCAGAGAGAGGGCAGTCATTCAAGGAAGGGCTGTCTCTCATTTACTAATTCTTAGAGAGATAGAAGGTCGGTTGGGCTTCTTGTATGTTGAAGCCCCAGAAAGCAAATCAGGTTGTAAAGCCTAATTTGGAATGCAACATTTTTGGCATGTCTAGTTATAGAGGGTTTTTTTTATATGTCTCTTAGATTTGCAAGGCCTTTCTTCCAGCCATGATGACCTGTAACCGTGGACACCTGGTTAGCACAGCCAGTGCAGCAGGGTTGCTGGGAGTCTACAGAATGTCAGGTTAGTATCATCAAGTGCCATTAAAAAATTAGATCTACATGCTAATAACTTTTCTTGGAGATCTCATAAATGCTTGGCTTAAGCAGTTTCTACTGACATACTGAACACTCAGGAAGAGCCTGCAGATACGAAAGGTGGGGGTGTATTGAAGAGGATGATGGTGGCATGTTGCCTGAGTGGCACAGGGAGCTCACTGCAGATTTTACTGTCCGACTGCAGCTTGTCTGATCTCCACAGAAGAAGGACAAATCAGCTCGTACGTGTGTGGTGGAAGGGAGCCTGCATGCAGGTTGTCTAACACTTTCTCATGTCAGGTTTTCTGCAGACGAATGTTCAGAATCCTGAGACATACATGGGTTATACCTGAACTATACATTTAGTTGGAAAATGGTTTTCAGTTCCAGAAGGCATTTTGGCAGAATTTTCATTAAAATTAATTTGAATGAACTGTGTTTAAGCTATTTTAACAGCTCCATATTCTCAGCTGTTTCCCTCAGGAGAGCTGTCTGCTACAGTCCTGACTATTTCATCAGCCTGGGTCTGCTACCCAGTCTCTGCTCAAGCCTCTCTGACATCCTGATCATATCTCTTAGGTCGCCCTATGAGAATGTGAAGTTCAGTGTAATAAGTATTTCTTGTTTCTTCTGCTGATTGATGGTGTTACTGTAGTGTTTATTTGGCACCTGTGATCGTTGGGTCAGATGCGGCATTGATAATAGGTCACATCCAGCTTTCATCATGTAACTGTAAGGCTTATGAAAGTGGACCTGCCCGCCCATGCACTATAACTTTTTACACCTTAGCGATGCATTTTCAGGTTGTATGGTTCCATCATCCACTATGGGTGAATCCGTGAAGAACAACAAACTGTCTCTGATGCCAGTTTTTGAAGTTAGTCTTTTAGCAAAATTGTATTTTGTTGTATCTAACAACTATTTTCACACACTTTTGAAAAAGCCTTAGGAAACCACATGTAAATTCCTATATTAAAATAAGGTTCTTACAGTTGCGAAATTGTAGAATAATTTAGGTTGGAAGGAATCTCTGGAGGTCATTTGGTCCATACCCCCAAATAAAAGCAAGCACAACTTAGATCAGGTTGCACAGGGCCTTGTGAGGGCAAATTTTTATTATCTCCAAGGATGGAGTTCCATACGTTCATCAAACAATAAAAATCAGACAAGATTCAGTCTTCCCAGGCAAACAAAATGGTATTGCAGTTGCAGGGTAAATCAGAAGAAGTAATAGGTTGAAGCAGCATTTATGAGTAGGATATTTAGATTTTACCACTAGAAATAGTTCTTACTGAAATGTAAGCTGTGATATGGAAGGGTGAAGACATCCTGAACCGAAAGAATGCCTGGCTTGTATGAGAGTATCTGGAAATGTACATAAAATGTTGAATAAGCTCATCTTCCTCTGCCTCTCTGCAGTGCACTGAAAAAATGTCCTCTGGAAAGGAGGACCTTAGACAACTGCATCTATCATGGGAAGAGCCATTAACCCTCAGAGTTAGCATCACCAATGTGCACAGCATCCTTAAAATACTAATTACAAGACTGCTAATTACATAACTAAGTAATATCAGGGCTTAAATAGTATTACAAAACATTAAATTCTGTATATAACACTTACTGTAGTGCTTTTGACGTATTTTGGATGTTTCTTCTTTCTTCACGTTTCAGATTATTCTGGAAGTAAGTATGCAATCTTTGGAATGATGGAAGCCTTAGATTCGGAGCTGTATCATGCAGGAAAACAAGGCATTAAAACAACAATCATTTGCCCTTATTTTATTAATACTGAATTAGCTAAAGGTTTTCAAACCCAGTAAGTAAAACTTGGATCGTGTATTATTTCATATGTAAAAAATAATCACTACTCACTAGATAGGCCATATTCAGTCTCTAGCTATTATAAGGTTGATTTGCTTTTCAATTCAGTATTTTTACCCTATTGGCACAGACAACAATGTCTCTTGATATAAGAAATCCAAGCTTTGCATACAATTAATAACTGACATGCAACAGGGACTGCATAATAACCTCGGAGTTAAGGAACGGTTAGGGATGCACAGCAATATTTAAGGCAACTTTATTTGTCAGTAGAATGGGCACTGTTGAGGTTCTCTGCTCCACGTGCTTTTGGCACAGTGATTACAGTTTTGGCTGTCAGGATGCCGGTGACCTATCGTTATTAACTGGATTAGCAGGTCCTGTACTTATCTGGGTGAGAATAGCTGTGATGGTAGTATCTGCTGGGTTGCTGTATCGTAGTGATGGTAGAGGCTGCAGGCACCGGATTAGCCATTGCAGTAGTGCAATACCAGTGGTTTGGTTTTTCAGTGCTCTGTTCCTGCTTCCACTATTCGTCATCCTGTAGTAGCATATATTATGCAGAGCATAGTCTTCCTCCTGGCTGGAAACAGGACTGGTCCTGGTCAATTTAGCTGTCACCTCAAAATCTGCAGTAGAAATGGAGGAGGTGTGTGGAAGGCAGAACTATTATGCGTAGAACAGCATATAGTATGGCTTAGCTCGGAAGTTTTCAATGCCACAATCACTGTGGGCATTGACTTCATTAGGGTCGGAGCAGGGCTTGCACAAAAGTCATTAAAATTCACATCACCAAAGTGTTTTCGATTTATTTTGATGATAGCAGGAACAAAGAGGATTGGAGGCTCCTTTTCAAGACTACTTGAGGGGAAGGGGGAAAATTCTTACATTAATTACTTAAATTATTTCTGTGTTAGAATACCTCTCAAAAGTTGAGTTTTATAATTTTGTAATGCTTTGTTTCTTGTTTCACCAGAAACCACCTTTTTCTTCCTGTTTATGATGCCAAGTATGTAGCCAGCAAGATTATGGATGCAATTCAAAAGGAAAAGTTTTATCTAATCATGCCTCTGACTTTACGCTTCCTTTCTTTCAAAACGTAAGAATGTGACTCGTCTTCTAGCATCTCCTTCTTTCCTTTGCCATATGCCTGCAAAATCAGCAGGAAGGTTTAGTAAAAACAGTCCTTTAGTTAGTATTCTTGCAGTCAATCCGGTTATATGTACCTGATTATGAAGAAACAGTGGTTTTAATTTTTAATAATCTAGGTGAATAGCAGTCCTCTGGCCACTTCTGTCTCTAATACACGTCTTAAGCTACAGTCAGGTATAGAAATTTCAAAAATTTTCCTGGGATGGTATACTGGGAGTAATGCCTGGACTAGAACTGTCCGCTTCCAGTAACTGCCTCCACCGCCGGCTGGGCTTTCACAGAATGGCTTGGTCTGTCATTCATTTCCCCCATTTATAACACGGGAGAGCCAAATGTGTTGTTGCCAGATGTTAGAATTATTGAGCACATATAACAAATTTATCATTTCTTTATTTATAGAGTACGTTTTTCTAAAAAAAACATAAGGCTAACTCGGTGTTTGTCTCATCAGTCTTATTCCTAGAAAAATGGTACTATTCTTCGAATCTTGCCTTAATATCGCCAACAGCTTCGATAAAGCCTTTGGTCGGAAGAAAAAGGATTGAAACCAAAATATTCTGAAGACCTCGAGTGCCATCTAATTGAAAATTTTCAGTAAAAATTAATTTTGAATCATGTTTATCCTTTGACAGAAAATTTCCTTCTTGTATGATATTTGACATTGGTCAGCATGCAATTTAATTCTTCGTAACTGTCTTTTAATCACTGATTTTTAGCCACAGCCCTCTCTCTCATTTCATGACGGCATGCTGCTTTTATCTGAGCTCTCAATAAAAGTCAGTAACACCAGGCAGGGATGTTTGACTTCATTTCATACTCTGAATTCTCAATTTCTGAGCAAAATCTCAAAGCATGAGAAAAAACGCACTACTGTTCATGCAGAAAGAAAAAAAAAACACAAAGCATTTAATGTATTTCCCTTTCAGGGCCAAAATAGCACTGCAGTTCACACAAAGCCGGCGTGAAGAAGGGCTCTGTGGGATGATGTGCTCTGGCTGCCGAGCCGCGTGGGGAGCCCGTGTCCTGAAGAGGAATGAACTGCAATGAGCGCTGATAAAGTGTGTGCAGTGCTGTGCTGCTTACCGTGCTCCTCGTTAGCCACAGCACACTTTTCTAAGCACAATTCCACGGGAAGTGCGTGCCTCGGTTTTAAGCCATGGCTAGAGGCTGATATCGGATCATTTATCAAAGGCTGTGACTTAGAAAGAGCACTTATAAAACTGTAGCGGCGGCAAATAATCATGTGCCTGTTCAGAAAGGAAGGATGATGAAGCCCCACAATCAGATGGAGCAGACGGGGAAAATTCCTTTATAGAAATTACTTATATGGTAATTAATTGCCTCTATAAATTTTGTAAAATGTTCCTACAACAGAAGAGTCAGAGTTTATAGACACGGGCTCTGTGGTCAGCATCTGCTGTGGGCAGCTGCATGGAACACTCGTGAAGTCCATAGGCATCTGACTCCCTTCTCTGACCCTATAGGCACCTATGTGCCTTTGAAGCACCCTGCTGAGGCCAGATAATCGGGTTAAGGTGTTGTGTCCCAGGTTAGGTCCCTGAAGTCAGATGAATCTGCTCCTGCAAACTGGTCCACACAGTTCTCTTTAGTTTCATTTACCTTAGTAAAATTACTTAGAAAATTGTTGACTTAAGAGTATTGTGAGGAATCGGAGCAAGAATTCTTTGTTTGGCAGTTTTCTGAGTAATTTTTGAAAAATCATTAAAATTTAAAATTACATAGGTATTATGCTAAGTGACCAAGAAACAACTTTCCATGGACTGTATTGCTTTCAGAGACTGACTTTTCAATGAGGTAGCCTGTTTGTTAGTGTGAAACATAACTCTGCTGTAAATCATGGGAAAAGAAATACAGACATGAGGAATACCTCATGTATTCTTGGACAATTATGGGATGGCTCTTGGGCAAAATTTCTTATATTTGGAGAGAAGTCACATCTGGCTCCTTCAACTGTCTCTAAATGAAATTACCTAAATAAAGGTCCTAAAGGAAAAAACTCCCCAATAGCAGAAGTTCAAAAATTAGTGATGCAAAAGCATGTGCTGGTACTTAATTGATAAAAATCAATCCTCACAGAAATTTTCAGAAAATGCTAACATAAACCATTCATAATTTGCTTAATTTAAAAATAAATAAATTGCAGACCAGAATAGGAAATCTACAAAGCATAGTTTATAAAACTCCACTGTAAGGAATTAAAGAGAACCTTGAATGGTCATCTGCTGCCCACATTTGTCACCATATTTCTATTGTACTTAACTAACCCCATACTTACAAGCTCCCTTGCAGCTACAAATGCCTACAAGAGAGCACACTCCAATTAAAAAACTATTTTTTTTAAAACCTAGTGTTTTCAAAGTACACATACATTCAGTAAATTCTTTAAGGTACCTTGTAGATATTACTGGGAAAAATTTAGCTGAGAGAAGGAGAAAGCTATCTGAAGTTTGGCTCTTTGGAAAGCAAGGTTTATTGATTTATATTTTGAAAAACTCTCCAGGTGATCAGTAATTGAAATATGCTTTTCTTCCTACTAATGAGCCAGGAACAAAGTCTAAATTGCTCCCTGGAAATAACGATCCTTTCCTTTTCAACTGCAAACAAATATGTTGAATATTGGGATGCCCTTATTCCGCACGAGTGTTGCAATTTGGCTCTAGATCTATGATTGTTTTTAAGTATGGTTACAGGAGACTAAACAAATTGGCATGACAATATATTTGTGAATGTATTGTGGGCCTGAATACGCTTAAAACATAATTTCATTGCTTGTGCTGTACAGCTTATGAACAGGGCTCACAAGGCAAAAGACTTACATTTTAAAATGCTTTGTAAAATAAGGCTCCCATTTGAAGTTACCTGTGAGTGACATTAAGATTTGGTGAACTAGCCATCATTAAAAATCTGGTATGTCAGGATGAAATATTTGCAGCCAAAGACCATACTATGAGGGCTCTCCTTTCACTACCCTTTTTTTTGTTGTTGTTTCTTTAACTAAAATATGCCAACCTTACCACCATCATTTGCAATTGTAAGTTTACCATCTCTATACACAGGACATGAGAAGATTGAGAATAATGTAAAAGAAACAATGCTTTATTTTCTAAGCCATATTTCACCTACTTTGCATAGCCATCCTGCAGAGCCTTATTCTGTATTGCTGCAGTCTCAGCCAAGGGCACTCTTTGGCTCCATTTCTTCTGGCTAATCTGCTTGTCTCAAGAAGGAATTTGTACAGCTTATGCTTTCTAAGTCTCACAGTGATCTGTTAGATCTTCTTATCAGCCCTAGAAATCAGGAACACGTTCTTTTCTATGAAAATACCAGGAAAATATTTCATTTTTTATTTTTACAAAAAAGAAGTGCGATGGATCCTGTAACACAATTCTAAAACTGTAAGCTAAGACCTTCCTATTTAAGTTCAGAAGAAACAATTGGATGCTGTTCCTGTCTTTTAATATAAAATTATCTTTTGTGCTTTGAAACATAGTGTGCCACTTAAGAAGTATCTCAGAGTTACGGGCAACTCCTGAGAAATGTGTGCTTTCCTTCTTTGAGGCTTTCATCTTATTTGTAATTTCCCCACACAAAAACAATGTTGCAGGGGAAATTCTGTTATTTCTGAAGCTGCAAATGGGACTGGAAGGCAGTTTATCTTCATTTTTTCGCCTTTGGGAACAATCCTGGTTCTCTGTAAAACTGATGAAGAAAAGACAAGCGGATTAGCAGGATTAGCCATGGGCTGAATCTACCTGTGTTGCTGCATCAATAGAGGGATAAACTGTGGTGTCAGATAAAATGGGGTTTCTTGCTCTTTTTTTATACCCATTAGTACAACATACCTTTTCAGAGCATATTTTGCTTATAGAGGAAGTTGTAGAATCAGGTTTCTTATAAAGATCATTAATCATACCCAAACTATAAGCATTTTGAGGAAAAAAACATTTGAATGATTCTGTAATCTCTTGGGTATTTCAGTGTCACTCTGTGACACTCCCTGAGCACCTATGCGAGGGCTCAGGTGGTTTTGGTGGTACACGGCACCCTGTGATTCCTTAACTCCCAGACCATGAAGAAGAGAGCACCTTGTCCCATTAAGTCCACAGGCTGGATGGCTCAGTGCAGCTTAGTTCCTGTCCCACATCAAAGCTCCTTCTGGAGGAAGAGTGTTTTTAAAGCATCTGCAGAAAGCAGAGAACATTGTACTATGTATGATGCAAATGTGCAATACGCTGTACCAAAGACATTATGCAGTAGCCTTCTGGGCTCAGACCCAAAATGTTTGCAGTTCTTTCTGGGTATATAATGCGCTGTCATAGCCAAATCAGAACAACCATCTGAAATACACAGCTCTAGTGAAGACCGCCATTGCATGGATATGGAGATATATTACATACTTTCTCCTCGATTTTTTTAGTTCATCTTTTACATGGGAGAGAAACATTTCCACTCAATCAAATTCATTTTATATTCCCTATAAATCGTCATTGCAGTACCTCATATTTGCTCAAATTCTTCATTTGTATACTTAAGCATTTAACATCTTAAGAGATGCCAAGGTGTAATTTGCAGCATATCATAGAAACAACTGACTTTCCCAGAAAGTCTGATAGCTTGGTTTGTTTAATCACCTGAATTGGCATTATCCCATTAAATTACAAAACATTCCCAGAACAACCTCAGGCTTTCCAAAGGCCCGATCACCCTCCATAAAAGTCAGCCTGGAACGCTCATTATTTTAAGTTATCTAATGAGTTTGTTTGGAGCCCAGTTTTGAAGAGTGAAACCAATCTGAAAAAGTAAATGAATAGTACAGTCAAAGAGAAGACCAAAGGAAACAGATGGGAAAAGACAGCATAGCCCAGGGGCCAGTCTGAAGACCTTTGTGTGCAAGGTTTGCCTTGAACGCCATCAAGATACTGGTGCTTGCAGGAAACGCAGCCAAAGGTCTTGGGATGCCGGATACAGACAACTCGTTTCCATTAGATGCTCCCAGCCTGCACAAAGGCTACAGATGCATTTGCACCCAGACCACAGAGCAGCACCCATAAGTAAGTATCTGAATATGTGATTCACTGTGGGGAAGATTCCCATTAATTTCCCGTAGTGTTGAAACATGTGCTACGGGCAGGTTGCTTACTAGATACGAGGAGTTCCCAGTGTCACCTTATTCTCCTGCTTTATCAAGTAGTAATTCTGAAATTGGGGAATCTATTGCAAGACAGGTTAGAGTGGGAGAAAGAAAATTATTTTAGTAGGACAGCTTTTATAAAAAGACACACGAAGATACTCAAAGCCAATTTGAGGCTAGTCCTATGTACTAACTTACAGGGAGAAGTGTATTTTTAAATTCTGCAATATTTGAAGTTAGTCTTATTCATGTGTAGCTTGTATCTTCTTCTTAGCCTCCACGTGGAACGATGTTTAGTTCACAGTTCGCACAAGCAATGGGACAATTGTGGAGGAATAGACTTGGAGCTGGAAGTCAGGAAATTCCCTGTTCCTCTGTCTTTGACTACCTTTGTCTTTGACCAAAAGGTTTAACCCTGCTGTTCCGATATCCTCATTTGTACCCTGGGAAATACAAAGAATAGTGAAACTGGTGTAAAGTATGTATAAATGTACTGTCCCTATTTTTCACTGTTACAAGTTGTGGACAAGGAGGCTTCATGCTTATACAATTTTTTAGGCTAACAAAAAATAGAATCTTCATCTCTTCACTTTTATACCTAGAAAAACATTATTACTTTCTATATTATCTTATGATTTTCAATACTTAATATAATTTCATGAGGTAGAAAGGCCTAAATCAATCCAAAGAGCTCAGTTATTATCAGATCAAAATTCTACCTTGATTACTATTAAGGATTTTTCTAGTTTCTTTCCTCTGTCAATACAGTGCCTCTGTTTAATACTGGAGATACTTCAGGATGCCACAGACTGCTAATAAAGAATGACTGTTTTAATTTAAAAAATAATGAATACAGATCTAATTGCCATTTCCCAGTGCACAGAACTGTTGCTGAAGCCAAATAAATGATCAGATGGCCATCCATTTCATTAACTAATCTCAGCTGGCAGCACTGCCTGAGGTAGCAGTGATTTAAATAGTCACAAGGCATTGCTCAACGCTTTCATAAACTCCATGCTTCCCAGGTGTTGTTCATTGATCAAATGTATTGTGTCGGTGGAAGTGGTATTCTAGTGGTTGCTCTGTCGCCTACTCCATTGCTTCTTTCTCAGAAATGTGGTTAACAAATGAACACACTAATATTTTCAATATGCATTTTGGGTGCCGTTTAAGTCACCATTCACCTGATTCTTATTGCCGTCTGGTTTAGATGAATCATACCCAGGAATGCCTACTCTGTTGCATTGTCATTAAAGGGAGTCTAGGTACAGGTGTGTACGATGTAGATGTCTACTTTGGGTCAACTGAATTCCCCAGATAGCAGGGCAGCCCTCCCACCTAACAGAGGGAAGGTTCAGAAATCTCAAATGGTATTTTTTTCACTACACTATTGCAGTAGTTCTTCACTTGAAGCATTGCTTTTAATCCCACCAAGCCACAGGCTGGTGATTAAAGGTACTTCTTCATAAAATTGTCCTACACAACTAGTAGTTCAGACATGCAGGGAAAACATGTTTGCTTTCTGATATCCACATTTGCAATCTGGGAATCACAAAAAAACAGTATAAGTGACATATATATGTAAATGTACTGTCCCTGTTTTTCACTTATGAGAGACCAAAAGATCATGTAAGGATAGAAACCGTTGCTTTATTCCTCCATTTCTCAATTGCTTAGTCAAAAGACCCACAAATCTTAAAAAGTCACTATTGAAAATTATCTTTTCACTGTTAGCATTTTAAAGTTATTAGCATTTTAAATTATATATTTATGGCCTTACAAATAAATTTTTTGAAGTACAGGCAAATCATCAGTTCCATATGAAGAAATTACTCAGTAAATATCTCACAGAGTTAAATAATTTACGTTTTACCAAACTCAGCTCCTTCAAGAAAAAGCATTTGTAAAGTAGCAGCAATGATGAGCCCAGTACAAACAACAGAGATGTTGACACACAAACAGACAAAGCATCCAGGAACAAAATTCAAATATCTTCCATTATCATTAATCATTATCAATATCATATTATTACCATCTTACGTGGTAATTAAGAACTACACAAGTTTTGTGAAATACTTCCATGTTCTAAGACACTAAGAGCTCTGTAGCTCTTCACAGGCTGGCAGTGTTGCCCATGGGTTAGTTCTAGGCATCTCCCTCTATTGCAAATATTTTTATCTATTTTACGCTTCCTTTTGACCATATAGTTAGCCAAGTTGCATCAATGTGCCTTGCTAAGGCTAAGCTTTCAGGGCAATTCATCACCAGAAGAGTATATCCAAAATAGATGTTATAAATTTGGTTCTAAAACTCTTTGGTTTTGGTTTTAGCAGGAAAAACCTAATGTAATTTTCAGCTCTATCATGTTTTAATGTGCTTCTTGAGCTTTTGACGTTACAGAATGTACACAAGATTCAACTGTCCTATAAAGAATGATGCAAGAGATTTTAGTCTAGTGTTGAAGGAGAGCACATACATAATTAAAGCAAAATACATAAATATGAAAGGGGGGATAAATATGAATGGTATGGTTGTAGCTGCTAGCTTATGTGTATCAGAAAGTAGTTTCCCCAAAAGATATAAATTTCTTGAAACTTCTCTGAGCTAAAATCATCTTCTTCAAAACATTAGTTAATGCGTCTTTTCTCACTTTTTTTTGTTTCCCATAGTTAAAAGAAATACAAATTTCATGCCGATGAAAGCATGTATATTCTTCTTTTACATTTACACACATAAAGATACTTTCTTTTCTGCAATAGAGTGGGCTAAGTAGAGCTGGCTCGAGAGCCAGCAGTGTTGCCTGTCTGCCTGGGATGATACGCTAGGAGGTATCGGGAAATAAGGAATAAGATAGATACTCCTCCAGAACAGGAAAAGCGTTTGAAAGAAGCCAGAGTGTGTGATAGTCCTGAAAAGGTCTTTGAAGGCTACTTAGAGTCTGACAGCAAATAAACTTAAAGTAGGAAACCAGGCTAGACCTGATGTCTACTTTGTTATCTAAAGTCCTTCGTTATCTATAGCTTACTCCTCCCTGCAAGTTGAAGGAATAGCAGCGCCTTAACTGTTAAACTGGTAAATCTGAGACTCCCCACATAAATTATCTGTCAATTAAGAGAAGAGCCATGATTCTAACCACGCCTTCGAACACAGGAGGTGAGCACCCACACTGTGGGCCCATGCGGGAGTGGAAATGGGAAGACAACTGTTTCCCTTCAGTATTTAAGCCATATTACATAGGACCGTGCTTCCCTTATACAGATATGTTTACAACCTGGTAAACTAGTGGTGTTTCTTTAATATATATAATTCTTTAATATATATAATTTCATGACAGCTGATTGCTTGCTATGCAAAGACTTCACAGTGACTTTCTAATTAATGATTTCCTTCAATTTTCATTTTTTACAATGTCCTTTCCAAAGAAGGCACATACTTTTACATGAAAGTCAGAAGTCACTACAATAACTAAAATAAGAATCAGGAAGAGAAATATCATTTATTTTATATAAGAAACAAGTTTGTTATATATCAGCAGATGCAATAGACAGAATTCCTACATAGGGAACAACCTACATAATTTGGGACTCGTGGTACACCTATCATGATGTAAAACTTAGGTGACTTCAACCACACATAACTGCAACTGATGCATTGTTGGGATAAATTCTCATCACGTGCACTTCGTAAATGAAAGGCATGTTTCCAGCTTGGAGATGGCATCATACCTAATTACATTAATGCTAATTAATTAGTTTTAGTAGTTTGTATTCCACCAAATGCAAAATACCTTTAAAATAGCTCCTTCATTATTATTGCAACATAGATGCATTCAGATACTTATTAACATAACCTGTTAAAATATCTAAACGAAAAGTCCAGAAGATTAATGTTAGGAGAATTTGATAATACTAGCCTTGCAGCATTGTGCTTCTCTTGCACTATTAATAGGAAATGTCATCCTTCTGGGAAAATATGGGGAAGAAGCATTTAACATTAACTAGCATTGCATGCAAACAGAGAGGTGGGACATACTTAGCTCTTAAGTGCACGAGCCCTCTTTTTGTTCTAGTATTTTTATGTTTCAGTGGAATATTTTTGCTTCTGGTTTCTTTGTTTTCTTATTAGCGGATGATCCTTTCTGTTTCCATGCACAACTTAAAAAAGAACTCGGAGACACTTCAGTCCCTGGGATTCTTCTTTGAGGCTTTTGTATTATCCGTATTTCCTCCAGACGGAAAGAGCACCGCTGAAGAAGCAGAGCTTCAGATGGGGTTGAAAGGCAGTTTGCCTTAAACTGTGGGAGCTACCCTAGTGCTCTAGATCACTGACAAAGAAAGCAAAAACAGGTACTTAGGTTAGCCAGAGAAAATGAGGCATAAGGAATGTTTGCCTACCGGCATGGCTGCAGGAGTAGGGAGGAGGGCCACACAGGTAAGGTGGGATTTCCTGCTTATGTGTTGTTATTCCCTAGAAGAGTAAATCTTCTAAAATTATGTTTTGTTAAATTGTGACATTTGGAAAAGGGGACTAAACAAACAGGTCTATGATACTTTCTAATTCAAGAAGGAAGTTGTAGACAACGCTTAAACTGTGTCTGTAACAAATTGTCTAACGTGTCTTGGACCTAAGCTACCTTGGATATAACGTGCTTCACCTAAGCTTGCCCACAAAACAGATTAGCTGCTTTGGTCAAAGATCAGAACTGGGTGTAAAAATTGACGTTTCCCCCTTTGGCTGGCTTTCTGAGACTCAAAATTTTCAAAGGGTACCAAGAAAGAATAAAAAGCAGGAAACTTACTTCTGCTTTTGTCCTTTATGTTTAGAGACACGTATATCAGCAGCAGTACCTGGTAACACTGTGGTTTCGGGGATGTGACTAGAAACAAGGAGAGCAGTAGTGTCTCAGTCTAGCTGCTGCCTTATGCCTGGGTGGCACAGCAAGGGTGAAACTCTGCTTGTGGTATTCACCACAGCTACAGCACAAGGGCACAGTAGAGTCTGGCTCCGCTTGGCTCTTTAACAGCACTTTCTCCTCAGCTTTGCTGTCTGGGACATCAATGTTGCTAAAATCTAACAGTAAAATAATATTCCACTGATTGCAAACATGAGAAGATCCATTTTCAAATTCTTCTGGCTATTAAATTAATCCCATTTACTAGAGGCAAAGACTTCAAAGACTCTTATAAAGAATACCTGTTTGGACTTCAAAGGCTCTTTCTTATAAGGAATACCTGTTTCCAGATATATTTATTTCAGCCTGTCATAGTCAGAAAGACCTAGCCAGTTTTCCTAAAACTGTAAGCCGCAACAAGAGTAATGAAAAGCAACAAAATAGAAAGCCTCACTGAAAAATATTTTTATCACCTGTGCCAAATCAGTGCGCAAACTCCCAGGTATGGAAGAACATTTTCGTTTGCTTCCCTGAGATACGCCTTTAAGCAAAGGACAGCAAGGAATTAGAGTCACGGGTCATGATTTTGGTGGAAAGTGCTAACGATTTGGCAGAAAGGGGATTTATCCTGAGCAGATGTTGGCAGAATAAATTACTAGCTCTGGATTACAGACAGGTATCTAAGGAAGGAAAGGCATGGAAAGCTACAAAAAGACACCCAACAGTTTATACTTCTTTCCTCCTCCCAAAAAACGCCTCTGCATAGGTTCAGAGGATTCAGGCTCTTCCTGAAGTATGCTGAGATCCAGAGCGCAGTGGAGGCTGCTGGAGAGCTTGAGGTTGGCCAGGTAACTCCTCCTGCCCCACACCGATGGGAGTATTTTCTGTCACCGTTCACAGACAAATACAGACACACAGCCACAATACCCCCCTTTAGGTTTAGAGCATATGAAATTGCTCAGAATTCGCCAGGTATTTGCAAAGCTACCTATAATGTATATCATATCAAAAAACTGCCTCTCAGTTTTCCCTGCTTGCTGGAGATGGGCTACCAGGTACGTGTGAGGCATCATTGCTCCCCACGCCTGGGTACCTCCCGCAGTTACAGAGAGGTCAGGCAAAGGCTGATGTCCACATCGTGGCTGCTTCTTCCCAGAACGTCTGGGTCTTTGGCCTGCCACAGTGCCAGTCTTCCCACAGGAGACTCTGGTCCAAAAAGCAAAAGATTTTCCCTTGGTTTTAAGATTTATTGAAAAATGCATTCTGTAAAAAATGCATTTTCTGTAAAAAAAAACCCTTCTTCAGCATCATTCAAATTATATTCAAATAGTCATTAACTTGACCCAGTCACTTGGAACTGGACCAGCCTTAATCACTGTCAACCACCTGGAAAGTCTTGTTTAATTCAGCAGCTCCCAATGTACTCTGGAATGTGCTGGAGACCATGTCCATGATACCAGCGACCTCCTGCCTCCCCACAAATGTGGGGGAAAAAAAATCAGGAGCTTGCAATCATTTTGAGAAATATATATCAGAAAGGCCTTGGATGCCACTATATCCCCAAACTATGTAATGCTTGACAGAAATATTCTGTAAAAATGGCTAATTCAGTAGTTATACACATTTCCATTTAAAGCAAAAAGTGTTCCTACAAGTCTGATAAATACCTAGCTTACTGCTGGTCCACAGTTTACTTTCCCCATCCTGGGGACCACAGAAGGAGTAGATGACTCAGAGAAAGGAGAAGTCAGTCTGAAGTTGGTTGCCACCATTCTTACCACAAACAGGACAGGTGAAATAGTTGCTTGTGTTTGGAAGAAGCAAGGACAACTCCTCTGAAAAAAATGCTGTTTCACAACACTGAGAAAGGCAGCAAAGCTGTCTTCCCTGTCGGTAAAATTCTCTGACTGGACCAAAAGTGGGCAAAATACAGGGGGGTTTGGTGCCTTTTTTTTTTTTTTAACCAATCAAGGTGAAACAGATTTAATAAATAAAAGTTTAATTGTGTCTACGACATTTATTCCTAGATGTCCTATTTTCCTCACAAAAACACAGAATGAAGAATGTTAATTAAATCAATTATAGTCTTTCCTGATATTCACTTCTTGATAACATGATGTCGTTTGCACATGAACATCTTCCTTTTCATCACTGACCATCATAGAAGTGCTCTCCAGAGCTTAAATAGCAGAAGGAATATTCCTGATGATGCCCATTTAAATTCAAAGTACATTACATAGAATTGCGACACACTTTAAACTGAAGATGTAACTGTGCAGCACCTGTTTATTTATACCAAAATATATTCACTCACCTGAATGAGGTATGTGATCCATCTCACTTAATTTTGGCTATCTGGAGGCAAGGTGGCAGACCCAAGCTATTCATTTCATTGCCTGATTGGTTTCTGATAGCATGAATCACTTTGCAGTAATTTATTTCTACCAGCAGACGAGGAAGTTTGGATGGATTTCATATCCTGAGATGTCCATTTAATTGTTTAAAAGTGGGGTGAAGGAATTCCACCCTATGTTCTTAGCGATATGAGTTCAAACATTTGGACTTTTAACATTCATCACAAAACAGACAGGAAGGATATAGCTAATTTATATCCAAGTTTAAACTGTTATTAAAAGTTACGTATGTACTATAACTACATATAATGCCAAAACATCACAATGCTGTTGATATGTTGGATTATTCCTTCTTTCTTCACTTCATAGATTAGCAATTATTTATAACTAATAAATTTGTACTAATTGGGCAAGCTGGAAACAATAGATTCTGGGTTGAATGCAGCAGGCAATTAAAATACCAGATGTCTTTCTTATGACTATTGAATTAGCTACAGGTGTTCAAATTAGTATTTTAGGTAAACAGCCTTTCTCTGGTAAAATCTGCCTCACATTACTCATTCTTTGTGGAGATCAATGCTGAGTGTAAGATTTTTATGCTTTATGGGATATTATCCTCAGAAATGCTATTGAGGTTAGGAATGAGTATTCCCATTTCTAAAAGAGCTTTAGTGAGTGTGGTCTTGGCTAAAAGGATTGCTTCTCATTTCTTATTCACAACTTCAGAAAGGCAAACATGTCATGGAAAACACTGATGAAGACGTGAACTTTGGGTTCAAATTCTGAGTTTTTTATCTCTTTATTATCACACAAATTGCTAGGGTATCCTATAAGATTCTATGTTAACTAGAAATGCTATTTTTCACTTATGAAAACTAAGCTGCTATAGAATAGAAAATGAAGGTCCTTTATAGGTATAGATAAATAACTGCCTAAAAGGTAAGGACAACTAGTAAGAGCAAAGAGTTGATTTCCAGAGTGGAGGTGGACTGCTCGGGGAACCCCAGAGAGATCTGCTCTGGGGGCTGTGCTCGTTTCATGTGTTTGTTAGTGATCTGGAATAGAGGGTGAAGAGTGAAGTAGCAAAATCAATGGATTATATTAAGCATAATTTAATAATTTATTTCACTCCCTCCTTCGCTTGGCACCTTTGTGTCCCAGGCATCCACAGTGCAGAAGTAGTAGTTAGTTTCCAGCTAAACTAAGGCAAACCAACTGGCTTGTTTTTTTTTTTTCCCCAGATGAAAACTAGCTGAAGTTTTCAAGTTAGTTCACCAAAGGCGTGGCTCCCCAGGGATGCTGTAGACAGCACCATGGCCAGAATATAAGAGAAAAGAGCAACTCAGTGACTCATTATAACCTTGAAAGCAATTTAAAGGTGATTAATCTGGCAGGGAGAGCTTGAGAGACCCTAGCTGTGGCCTGCCTCTGTTTACAGCGTAATGTTGCAGCACTGAAGAGCAGAGGGCTCACATTTGGTGGTGGCTTGCCTGCTGTCCCTGCATTGCTCAGACTTCATTGCTGGAGCGACGGCCAAGCTGTACCCATCTGGTTTTTTGATCTTAGACGCAAAGATTCTGAAGTCTGTACTCACCATATCTACCCGGCTGCACACTGAAGGGGAAAAAGCAGGCGGGGTTAAAACTAGAGGTGTGCAGATTATTGCCAGTGAGCCAGGGCTGCTGGATCTAGGTCATCATGCATTTCAGTGACCCTTAATTTTCTTGTGAGTGAGAGGTATGTGGGCAAGAAAGAGGAAACACATTATGCTCCCTTTGAGCCTAGCACTTGGACATAGACCTAACTCACTCAGCTATACATACCCATAGGCAGGTGCCTGTATGCTAAACTTCAGAGCGCACTCTGGTACAATGGCATGAGCAGTAACTCCACATCACACACACGTACGCACACCAAGGGTGTCCTCTCACCTGTTTGCAACTTGGTACCCTGGTTTCTCTCCCACACACACTGTCCCGTTTGCCATACAGAACTGTGTTGGCCGGATCTTCCTTCAGCTCACCAGCTGTTCCCAAACTTACAGAGGGCACGAGAGAACGTCCTAAGGGGGACGGCGCCGCAGCCCTGCAGCCCCCGCTGCCAGCCCTCGCCCCGAGCAGGGCCGAACACTCAGCGAGGGGTCTCGCCGGTGCCCAAGGCCCGCCCCGGGCTCGGGGCGGCGGGTGGTGCCGGGCCGGCCGCGGCCTGCAGGCGGCACCCGGGCCCGGCGGAGCTGCCCCGCGCCCCCCGCCGCGGCCGGAGGCGGGCTGCCGTGCCCCCCCAGCTGCGGCGTTAACCCGGCGTCAATCAGCGGTAGCGGCTTTATGTTGCTTATAAACACATTCATTGTATATTAATGGCTATTTAATGCTATTAAACTGGCATCTTCCACTCAAGGAATTTCATCTATTCATGTAACACTACACAGGCACTTAATCTTTTTTTTTCCCCTAGCATATAATTCCTAGGAGGCATCAATCATTTGGAAAGAAGAAAATCCTTAGAGACTCGCCAAACCAAACGTACGCAGCCCGCGGCGGCAGCACTCATTCCCTGCAGGAGGAAGAGGGATTATCCCGGGGGAGCGGAGGAGGGCCGGTGGGAGGAAGCCTCAGGCAGCCGGGCGGGCAGGAGCGGGGCCGGGGAGCGCCCGCAGCCCCAGCCCCGCAGGGGAAACCCCCGGCGAGGGGAAGGCAGCCCTGCCCTGCCTTTGCGAGAGGCAATTTCACAGCCTTTTCACTTGCTCCTCAGATCCCGCAGGCAAAACTTAAAAGGCAAAAGGCGGGCTTGTTCTTTATTTTTTAGGTTTTTTTCCAGTTGCCGGTGATTTGTATTTCCCGTTCAAACTGAGGCATGCGTTTTTATGGCGAGAGCGTTCACCGCTGGAAGAGACTGAGGGGTCCGTCCTCTTTTCACTCCCTTCTTCTAACCCCTGCTTTCACAAGCCCCCAAAATGAGGACTTCACCTTTCAATGGCACGATAGAGTTGTACAGCAAGAAAGCAATTTAAAGGAAACAGATTCACGTAACACTGTTATAAAACTGTAAGATCCTAAATCTTGCTTGGCTGTACCGTGCCATATAAGCACTGTGCACAAGGGAGTGCCCTCTACTGAATAACAGCATCTCTATATTGAAAGCAATACCTTTTCATGAATATTTCAAAGTTTAAATGAAATTTGCATGGTTTTGAGCTGAAAGTATTTTTTCGCTTTTTTAGAAAACTGTCCTGTGTATCAGAAAAATCATGTACACCTTCTAAAGCACCCTGGAGTCATTCATATGCCTGGGACATTTCTTGTATTCCTTCTTTAAGGTTTTTGACAACAGCCTTAATAATACCTTAATTAATTGCAAGCCTGGCAACAAGAAAAGACTAGGCACAAGAGTGAAATTGGGAGGGCAAATTGTTCTAAAAGTGCAGCAAGATATTTAAAAAGAGATGCCCAGAAGACTGCTGGATCCAGAAGATTAGACGTGGGACAGAGCCAAATTTGGAAGCCCTTGGTAACATGAAATAACAGAAGCCAATGAGGTTGCCCAATGTTTATAGGGGGAAGAGAAGGATGAACACAGCAAAATGCAGAAGAGTTGGGGATGGAGAGCCACAGCTCCCTGTGCATCGGCTATGCTAAGAGTGATGAAGATACAGTTATGAGCACGTAACAGAAATAGTGTTCTCCAGGGCATGATACAGAGGTAGATAAATCACTGGTCTAATTTACACTGAAAAGTCATGCATTTAGGGTCTACTGCAGGAGACAGTTTTTATCGTTCTCATTCCAATGCAGTTTCCTTTGGCATCACATAGCTGAGATGTCCTGAATGGAGGTTTTCACCTGCTGTAAACATGAGGACATCCAGGATGTACAGCAGTGTCAAAAAATAGTGATGTTCCTGTGGTCCAGGTCTAGCATCCAGGAAGGCTTAGTTCTTCCTTCTCATGAAGCAGATGAAGCTCCCTGTGGACAACAGCTACTCAGCAAATATCCTCAGAAACAAACAAACAAACAAAAATGTCTCCTTGTGCATACATGCAGTGTAAAAACAGGTTTTTGTGCTTTTGTGCACCTGCCTGAGGAGGACAGATACTGTGAGACAGATGGAGTCATCCCCAGGCTCTGTCACTCACTGGCTCTGCAAAGCCTCCACAGCGTGTGGGTATGTTTTACTGGCATATCCAAACCAGAGTGACCATGCGGATAACCTGGAACTAATGTGTAGCGCTCTGGGGCAGAGACACCTACTGCATGGCTACATACATTTGTAATAAAATCTTTGTACACTCCCTATATGCTTCAGTCTTGAAGAATAAATGCTTTCTCCCAATCAAGTTTAGATTCAGTTTGAACACCCCATCAAACGACATCGCAATTCTTCATGCTTGTACTTCAGTTTCCATTGGAAGGCACAAGTATTTCACAGCATGTTATAGCTCCTGACGTGTAACGTAGCACAAGAAAGAAAAAGGGCCTTCCCAGGAACTCTGGCATCCTTTTTAGTTACCTAGACAGACGATATCCCAGGTAATGTTGATATGATCCAGGTGTCATCAGGCTGTCCCAGCGGTACTGCTCATCAGCCACGAGCTTCAGCTTTTAACATGTTGTATTTAATGAATTTGCTGAGAACTGTCAATCGCAGGCATGTATTCCCCACGCAGCCAGTGAAAAGACCAAAGGAAAGGAGACTGAAGGCAGGTAACGAGTCTGAAGTACCGCTGAGATTCTGAGCCCTCTTTGTGTATGCAAGTATGGGAATTAAGTCTGCCTTCCCAGAAAAGTGTCCGTATCGCTGCAGGAAACTGAACACGGAGAGTCGCCTTCAGCTGGCCCAGATTAGGCATGCATTTACAGAAGTAGAACCCTGAATATTTATACATAGCACGAGTTAGTAAACATTTGAACAAGTCAGTTACTGTGGGAAAAAGTTCTATAAATTTCACCAGGCTCTGGAAGAAGTGTTATTTATTCATTGTTAAAATCCCACAATGTCTGCAGCTGTTCTTACAGATTTTATTGAGAGGGAACTCTGTGAGACTGGAGAATTGATACTGAAATAATTTGCTTTAAAATAAGGAAACTTGAATGTGAAACTTTAAACTTTTTTGCAATCCCCGTTTCTTATTTTATCAGGTGCACATTTTCATTTTCTACTTTAGACGTAGAGTACGCCGTCAGAAAGATCACGCTTGAAGTTCAAGTGGAAAAATGCAAGCACACTCTTACTTAAGCACTTAAGAATGTGTCTTTCCTCTTCACGGTCTCTTTCTTCTCTCTGCCAAATATTGATTAGTAAATATCGATTACTACAAACCTGGTAAAAATGTGCAATAACATAGAATGTCAAGCTCACGGTCATTTTCAATCTGGTTCACAGAGAAAAAGTGTTTTCAGATCTTGTTATGTTTTAGGTGGATAGGATTCCTATAGAAACACATGCTTCGTATATATTTTTCCAGTCCCGTGCATGCATATATTTAGTCCAAGAATTTCCATGAGTCTCAAGCAGAATTCTCTGGCAAAATACACTCCGAGGGAGGAATCAACAATTCCCAGTTTCTGAAGCCTCTGTTACTGACTGTTCTCTCAACTACAGGGCTTGATTGAAGTGAGGGTCTTTCTTCATCTGCAACCTGAGAAGGTCAGATATATCATGAAGAATGGTGTCAGAAATGTAAATGCAAGATCATCAAATTTATTACTAAAGAAGGTAGTAGTATAGTAATGTCTAAATAGCATATTGCAATAACTATATACTAATATAGATATGGTGAATTTAACAGGGAGGTTTATATACAATTAAGGGGGTTTTAGATACCATTAGTGAGGGGAACATACAATATTTTTAGGGCTAACTAAAAACGTCTCCTCAGTTTAGCACCTTCAAAAGCGATGCTAAACTCTTTCATTTACCTTGCGATCTTTCATTAAGTGAAATTACTCAGTTTGTTGAGGATTCACTCAATGAAAGAGAGAAGACTGAAAGCAAATGGCTCTGAAGATCTTAAATGCCAGCAATTTAGCAATTTCTATGATTGCATCTACCCTGTACTCTTGGTCATGTGGATTCATCTACTTTTGTTGCCTCCTGTGCGACATCGTAAAAATAAAATGAAAATGAAACTGAGATGTAAAGAAATACTGCGAAGTATAACTTAACCATTTTGATTTTAGATTGAATTACTGAGAATGAGGAAGGAGAAGGTGACTTCTACGTTTTATGGGCTAACAGAAATTCTATATTTGCCACCTCAGTTTTGCACCAAGGAAAACACTAATGCTCATTTTGAATTACTTTGGGATTTTCAACCACCTAGATAACATCATTGTTCAAAAAAGGAAGGACTGAAATTAGATAGCTTTAAAACATTGGTACTGGTAATTTAAACTTATTCTCTAGTCATTAGCAGAATTAATGAGTTATTTAGGTTTACTCCTTGGTTAGGTAATATTTTCTGTATGATACTGAAGATTTTTCAGGATACTGTTAATGTCTGGTAAACAAAATGAAGCTGTGAAAATCGCTCTTTATTCTTTCATAAATACCGTTCTATTCATTATTTTTTAAAAAACACATAACTCACATTGAGTCTCACACTAAATCTAGCTGGACTCTTAGCTCTTCCTTATAAAACGGTAAAAGAAAGTAAGTTATTTTAGTATATATTTACACATTGCATGTAAAACAGTAAAATAATTACTTTCATACAAGGTTGTTTTTAACTAGACTCTGTAAACTTTGTACTCTATTTGTCAGTAAATAGTTGAGAATTTCTCCTGTTTGTAATTTCTTGCCTTCTGCTTGATGATGTATGGGGCTGTGGAGGATGTTAGATAACTGCCTTCAAATATTGAAAAATATTTCAATATGAAAATATTTGAATGCAAGCAAGCATATAATTAAATAAAGAATCTAATAAGAAAGAGGGAATATGCTATTATGGAGCAGGCATAATCTCTTTCCTCTCTAGACACTAGTTTTCTCAACTGATTTAAGTATAAAACACATTAAAAAATACATCCGCAAAAATAAACTATTGCCTTGAAGTTTCCTCTCTTTAATCATATTTATCTTTTTTTTAAATGAGTATTCTAACAATTTCTTTGTTTTTATAATTACTTGTAATTTCTCAAACTAGAGTGTGATAGAAAGAAATCACAAAAAGAATTCCTCGGTTATGGCATTCAGCTGCAAATTCCACATCAGCGTGCGCAGATATGCACACAGTTATGCACAGGGTCAAATAACATGCTCACTAATTTCACATTTAAATACAGAGAATGTTAGTTCCTGTCCCAGAGTATTCTAGCTGCATAAAAGTAACTAAAGACAATCCCAATGCAATTCACATTTCACCTCAGAATAGAGAATCGGTATCCTGGCCAACCTCTGAAATGAACTTGCTGTGTCTCAGTCTTTTATTGATTTCTGAAAACTGTAGCAGAGGATGCCTAGAGAAAAAGCTTCTTGCAAAAGCAAGATCTTGCCTCTGGGAAGGGCAGTGGGCATCTGCTCGGCTGTACCTGCCTTCTGCCAACATACCTCTCGGCTCCACCATCCCAAACTCAGTCCCACACCTGAAGAAGCTGGAAAATCCAGATGGCATGCAAACATGGTGGAGTGGGTCGGTATGGGATAGTAGCTCCTGCAGGCTTAGTACTGAGACCCGCTGGGAGAGGTAAGAACATACAAAGACAAAGAAAAGTGCCAGGAAAGATTCTGTGGTGACTCTGGAATTTACTTAGAGTCTAAAAGAAAAGAAGCTTCAATTAACGGTGGCTAAACTTGATACCTTCTTTATTATCTAAGGTTCCAGAAGTGTGATCTCCAGCCTGGCCTTTAGTGTTCAGTAAATCTCCATACAAGTTAGGTAACTGCAAATTAAGCTGTGAAGCTACCAGTTGAACTGGGAATGTTTTTGGGGAGAGTGCTACAAAATTGTATTTTTGTAGAGAAAAGGTGGTAAACGTCAATTATAACTTGTGTTTACATGGCACTGTCTGCAATGGTCAAAATGTCCAATGAGCAGTAAAAAAGGTGTTCCTGTACAGACGCAGACTTCATACTTATTTATTTATGATTGAAAATGAGGCATGGAAATTCACTTACTCTCACAGCTCCTTCATGAAACTTTGACAGGAATCTCTGTCCCCAGGTTTCCAAGACATTAGTTTCACTGCACATTTTTCTTGTAAGTGCGCACAATTCTATTTATCCCTAAAATGCCTTACAACTTAAGTGTTAAATTGTTTTAAGTTTCTGCTGAATTCTCAAGAGGTAAAAGATGAAGGAAGATGGATTCTTATAAAAGACAGAAGATAAAAATACCGGCACTATCTTCATTTAGGTTTATTGCTCTATTAGTATTCAGTTTTGCACTTTCCTATCAGTATGAAAATCACTTTTTTCGTTTGTGTGTTCATGTGTTCGCCAAGTCTGCTTAAGAGCTCTTGTCATGGATAAGGAAGCTGTAAGCTTGATAAAAAATTTGGCATCTGGTAGAGGGAGTGGAGGCTGGAATTCATTAGGTCAGGAGTTTGGGGCTGAGCACAGAGGAGAACTAGGGGTGTTTTGCAGGGTTTAGACCTCAATCATAAAAACTTCTACAGGCGAAAAATGTTGACTATTTACAGTTTATATGTCACGCCCTATGGCAGTATTGCAAATGTTCAAATGGCAGAACCAAATGTGTTTGAAGGAAAGGATGCGTTTACTTTCTCAATTCCATTTACATGTTGTTCAAAGACGCAGGTATCAGGGTTGCATCAGGACCAGCTTACAGCATGGGAACTAGGCAACTTTCTGCTCAGCTTTGCAAGAGTTCTTTATAGCTCATCCACTAGCATGGCATTGGAGAGTCATTCCAAAATACATCAAGCAGCATGACTTCTTGCTTGTTGCACGCTGTTTGTTCTCTCATCTTCTCCCAAGGGAAGATGCTTGGGCAGTGAAGTGTCGTCTTTTCGCACTCAGTGTTTTTGCTAGAGAAGGTCAAATAAATGTGTCTTGTACTTTGAATGGAAGGTCAGGTTTGTGACTGTCCTTGTATTCCAGGATATTTATTTCACAATCCCAGAGTGGTCTCCAAGAACATTCTGTCTCCTGGACAGACAACTTTTATGACAGCATTTACCCCTACTGAGGTGGAGATAGGAAGCAAAGGGAATGGATCTGAGGGACAGATGAGTGTAGTTGTCAACACTAAGCTGCAGATGCTTTTTGGCTGTTGTGGGAAACCCCACTGTGATGAGAAGGACCAAATCTTGCTTTTGACTTCTTTGCGGGAAGAGATTGTAGACAGCTGAGGACAGGTCTGATGATACAGTCAAAATAAACAGCGTGGCTGAGGGCTCTTTATTCTAGGTGAATTGTTCTAAGTGCTGAAAAGCCTGGTGACCAAATACATCAGACTCTTGTAGTCCAGCCAGGAAGCAAGTGAAGCATGAATAACTGAGTAACGTGTCACTGTCTGCCAGCATGGGATGGGGTCTTCTAGCCAATCAAAGCTCACAGAAAGCATTACTCATGGGTAATGCTATGTCCGAACTTAGCACAATCAAGGAATGCACAATCAAGGAATGCAAAAGGACTTCTAAATTATAGATTCAGTTGATCAATTACAGATGTGGATCGACTAACTCCAAAGTAGACTGCATTTTGCACTCCTCAGAAAGGCTTTCCTCACATCATGATCCTTGCATGGGTTCTGTTTCACACAGCTGTTTTTCATCCTTGGGCTAACTTTGTCCAAGTACAGAGCCAACAAGACAGAAACAACAGCATGGCTGTACAGAGTAAGTAATAGTCAGAGCAGTGTATCATCTACCTTTCTCTAGTACTTGACTTTATGCCACCTGATCAGTTTAGCTTGATGATAAAAAAGATCCAAGAGAGATTGTTCTTGAACTCCACATGTGAACAGCCCGATAGTATCTAGCAATTATTCATCACTGCAAGCCTGCAGAAAGGACACGAAGCAACTTAGTACATTCTCCAGCACGCTTCCCTTTCAGAGGAAACAACTTATTTTCATCGGTGACCCTCTCAAGTGCTGTGGGAGGATATGGAAGGGTGTGAACGTGCTAGTTCTCTATAAATAGTCATTTCTGTTGATGTTAGTGACATTTAGCCACACAAGCTAAATGGCTCTGTAGGTCAATGGCCAGACCTGAGGTCAAGTAATCCTATTCCTTCTGTAGAGTAAGTGCTTGCTTGTTGGAATACACAGGGGGCTGACATGTGGTCCACACCTGAGCTCTGTAATGTCTGCCATTTCATTTTCTTCAGTTAATTGATCATAATGAAGACTGAAGATTTAGTGACTGGAACAGTTAAATACAATGAGCCTGTCAGGACTTTTTTTCCAATTCTTTTTCAGCCATGAGAGTCCTTTTACTTTCTTATTTGCAGCACAGAACAAAGTAGTGTTTGGTCAAAACAGATATTCTGTAGCATTGCTTTTATTTTGCACATCTTCGTTGCAATGGAATAAGAAAAAGTAATAATATCTGTTTACTAGTGGGTAGTTGCCTCTGCATAACTACTCAGGAATTTTTTGATGGGAAAATATAACTTGTATCAGCAATATTTCTTGACTGAGGAAACAGTGAATGGTAAATGTGCAATGTATACATTGTTGCAATTCTGTCAGAGGAGTATTAAAGCAGCGCAAACAAAGTAAACAAATTGTATATTCCAGAAATATTTTTTCTGCATGGTTTCATGTGTCCATTTCCATTCATATCATTCAATATATCCCCACCTATACCAAACAGAGGCAATATCTATTTTCTGTAAATGACTGACACCAGCAATACAGAATAAAGATAGAATTTCATATGCTTTAGGGAAGGTACTACATTGCCTCACAGATCTATTGTTCTTCTTTAAGGAAATCAAGAAGCCTACAGACATAGTCTATACAGATTCAAAAAAGACATTTGACAAGACTGAAAAAAATACACTCAGAAGGGTTAGCAGGGAAAGCCCTTGTGTCATTACAATTGTTCAAAAAATAGGAGACATAGGAGTAAATGCCAACTGTCACAGACTACATGGAGCACCTCTAGGACCTGTGCTCAGATCCAAAGTGTTCATCATATCCAAAAGGACCACAAAAAGGTGTGACTCAGAAAAAGACATGGTGTGCTGCTGATGCTGTTACACATGTAAGAATGAGGGCTGAAAATGAACCGCAGAAGAGCCTCAGGAGATTGAGTGACTAAGTACAAAAATAGCAGAGGAAATTACATTTATGTAAACAAGTGTAAAATGATACATGAAAACACAATCCTAACTTTGCATGCAAATCTAATGACGGTCCCAAATTGGCTATTACTACTAGTGAGTGAGATTTTAAAGATATAATAGGTAGTTACACAAAAATATCAACACAAACATTAAATATCAGTGTTGAATAATGATTTTTTAAAAAAATGAAAGGAAATGCTATGAATTATTAGGAAATGAATATTGAAAGAGACAAAAAAAAAGTCATTATGCCACTAGGTAAAATGAATTATATGTACTATGAATACCAAGAGTGTGACTGAAAGGGCATAGCAGAAATGAAAAGGTAGAGAGAAACCTAGCAAGGATAATTTTGAATCACGGAGTGGCCTTCCTATAAAGAAGAGGTAGAATAGATTAGGATTACTAAACCTGATGAGGAGACAGCTGGGAATGTGACAAGAGGTCTAGAAATCAAGGTGGCATGAAAAAGGTGAATAGCGAATCTGTTCTAAAACATCTGGGAGACATCAAATGATACTAGCAACAAAATGCACTGTAGATACAAATGTGTATACCATTACAGCTGCTTTTTCATCAGAAGGACAGCTGCAAACTCTTAAATAATCTGAGACACTAGATGAGCAGTTTTTATGGTACTTGAATCTACCAGCAACACTTCAATGTTTGCCACTGACCGAATCTTCTTTATGTCTAGTGAGTCACCTGAGAAACCACATTCTCTTACTTGACTCCTTGCAGATACATACAACTTCGGACATTTTTGTGTTGCAACAAGCATGCAAATAATAAGCGGGATGTCAAGTCGCTGAGGTCTACAAACTTAAATTCTTTTCCCCTCAAAAATGGGGTAGCCTCAGGGAACCATCCCTGGCCTGTACTGTCCTCGAAACCATGGCCACGCGTTGTTTGTGTGCTGACTGGTAAGGACAAAAGCTACTAATAATGCCACAGTATAGATGACCATGGGAGAGTGCTCAGGCTCTGGTGCTTTTTTCTTTACTAGCACAGACGCAGACACTGATAAATGAAGAGGAAAACCAAGGGTATGATGCATCTTTGCACAGTCCCGGGGGAGCCAGGGAAGCCTGTGCTGACTGATCACTTGCTTCTTGTGATTCATGGGCCACTTGCTGTAGAACCATTTAAAAAACTCGCAGTGCAGGGGTGTTTTCTATTCTTATTTATGGACCACATATCCACAAGTAACCTGGGACAAGGACTGCAGGGGCTTCATAGATATTTCTGTTTTAAATTTGTGCCATATAGACATCTATCAACAGCCAAAGAAAGATAGCAGTGATTCTTTGTAACCATTGTACAGTTCAGAGCTGTGTGAATGATGTCACTGTGTTTGGAATAATTCCTAAATCACATGAAAAATACTCATGGGCTATAGTAAGTACAGCTGAACTTTGCCAGCTTTCGTTTCAGGCAGGCAGAATTATCTTTTCTTTTTCACAGGACTTATCACAGAATCATAGACACATTGACTGGAAGGTATCTCTGGAGGTTTCTAACCCAACTTCCCACTCAACACAACATGGTCAGCCAGGGCTTTGGCTATCTGAGCCTTGAAAATTGGAAGTAGATTCCTCCATCTCCCTGGGCTCACTCTCTAGTGCTGCACTGTCAGTCTAATAAAGAAGTTTTTCCTAATGTCCATCCTGAACAGCCCAGGCCACAGTCTGTGGTTATTGCACCTTGTTATTAGATGAGGACGATAACTTCCCATAACCTGCTGGCCATGCTCCTCCCAGTGTAGCCCACTATGCAGTTTGCCTTACTGTCCACCAGAACAGTCTTGGCTCAAATGTGCCTCCTGTTTGTTCCCTGTAACACCCAGGTCTTTTCCAGCAGGGCTGCTACTCAGCCTGTAAGTAGGTATCTCTCTGCTGACAGAGGAGCATGTCTTTGTGTCCATAAAAATGGACAGGTTGCTTTTTTCACCACATATTCAAACACTGAAGGGGATTCAGCCCTTTTGTGACACAGTTAATGACAAGGTTCAGGTGAAAAGAACATGAATTAACGAATGGGTCGGCAATTATGATTTCGTTTAGATAGGACGTGCATCAGGAACCCAAACTGTGATTACTACAGACCTTGCTTTCAACTGACGACTGCACAGAAAATGGCTCAGAATAAGAGCATAATTTTGTTTTCTTAACGTGTTCTGTGCAAAAAAAAAATGTGGCTTTCTAACAATAAGGTTCCTAACAAGTCAAATATATTCATCCAGCTCTACTACCATCTTTTTAAACAGAGAATGAATTTACCACATAAGATGTGTGGAGTGGGGTATTCTCCAGTGCTCAAGCATTGCACAAATTGCCAGTCTCATGACAAGATATCAGGTAGTTTTTCACTGCCATTACAATCTGTTCTTTACCTGATTCAGAATGATAAAAGCCTCTCACTGAGATTGTGAGTATATTTGGTTATACTGTATGAGGCTGTGGCTACGTAATCACTTTGATAGTTGGTTTCGGTAGATACTAAGTAGCACGTAAGTTGAAAGCTAGATTTCTTCTTGCAGACCAGTCGAATACCAACATATTATTTTCAGCACAGAAGAAAACAGAAAAAGTTAAATCTACAATCCATTCCCTAGGAACTGGAAACTTTTCTGAAGAAAAAATTGTACACAGAAAATCAGCAACATACTGAAGCCAGCAAAAAAATTGAATACATCCCTATAATTCAGAAGCCAAGTTTACTGACTATAAATCTGCAGTGAAATGCCTGGAAAACCACATAGCAGACTTTCAGCCTTGACAGTGCTTTCCCCCACTTCTGATGTCTCAGCATCAGCAAGCACAGGGCACTGCTCAGAAGCTCTGAGTGAAAAATGGTGCCTCTCCCCTATCATTTGTCCAGACAGTATGTGTTTCACTCAGACTTCTCGCCATCACTGTAGCCATGTCTATATCATGCCCATGTTGTTCTTTTTTGATTGTGGAATAAGCTCTCGACCTCTGTATTCTCCACTTCTATTTAGTTAGAAAACAACCAGAATCACGACAACTGAGGCCAAAACTGTCCAAGTTTTTGCTGGATAACCAGGCAGTTTTTTGCCATGTCCTACTGGATGGAAAGCTCTCCCCGTGAATTGAGTTTTTCGGAGTCTGACTGAGCTGTGCATGCAGGCTGAAAGGAGGGCATGCATTGTGCTCCTTCCAACGCCATTACCTGGGGCAATCATACCAATAGGAAGGCTGAAATTTCCTCTTTTCCACTCAGTTCAGTTCTATTTCTTTTCTAAATTTCATAGCCCACTTCTTTTTAATGCATCCAGCAGTGACTAAATCAGAGTTCTTCCTACAGTACCCAAGAAGGCCAGCCTGGAAGCTAACCTTCTTTTCATCCCACTCAAAAACATTTCTTTCAGATGAGCCAAACCCCACACAGCATTGCCTGCTCCTACTTTACGCTCTGACACACCAAAGCCCATCTCTCATGCATTTACAGCAGAGCACCACAACATCTTCACTATGCCACGATCTCCCACAGGATACAAAGTCCTCATCCTACCAACCAGCCGCACTAGGGTTTGTCAAGCAGGGCTGGGCGGCACACTGCTCTTGCCTCCAGTGGGGGACCATTAGCAGGACCTTGTGTGGAGCCTGCTTCCACCTGCAGCCTATAGCACTACCCGCAACACATTAGTGCATAAATTAGCTCAACGCCACCTTCCACACTGAAATGAAGAAAAATCTTCCTCTGGCAAATCCTTGATATTTTGCTCCTGATTCCTTTAAAATCTGGTGTTATCGTAAGACATTTATGATAATTCAATGCTACAGATTGCATTGATACAGGTGGTAGAAGAAGAGTTTTCTGTTTAGATTATGTTTCACTGTGAAATTTGCACTGAAATCAGTGCCCAATTTCTACACATTCTTTAGTCATTCACACTTTTCCATACCAAGAGAGGGAAGGGCTCTGGTAAGTAAAAGAAATGGAGAAGTGCCTAAAAGGCAGGTATCTTCTAGTGATGGCATTCCATCTTCCCAAAACACTCTACTTCTTAGACAGATTTTTGCAAGTCAAGCGGTAGAAAAGATCAGACATTAAGAACCTTCAGCTCCTTCAGTTTTACAGTCAGGCTACACTCACACGAAGTTCTCCTCAAGATAGTGCTGAAATTGTGTTACACTCATTCATATTCCCCTGATTCTGCACCAACATTTATAAGGTCCGAAGACTTTCCTGGATGAATTTGCCCAGGAACAGTTGTATCTTAAAGCTGAAGAATAAACACTAAAGTTGAAAAACAAAATGAATTTTAACAGAACTAGATAAGACCAATGCCTTTTTATAAAGCCTAAGAAGCACTAGCATACCGATTTTCCTGCTACGTTCTTCTCGGAGCAACTTTGCCTTACATTGCCATTAGCAAATCCAGATACTAAATTCATTTTAATGATTAAGTTAAAAAGAATCACTCGGGTGTATAATGGTTAGTCATAATTTCTAATATCTTGACCACACTTCAAGAGATAAAAACGCACTTTTCCTAACATACCATGGGTGAACTCTACTATTTGGTTTGAATGGGACTAGTTTAAAGCACCAGAATTAACTGTTTTACAAGTTGTCTTCGATATTCCTTTAGGACAACCGACTTTGATTTTACAAAGGAGAAAGATGAAGATAGGCTTTTCGGTTAGGATAGCAGAATCCAGATCCAAAGAGTTGCATTGCTCTGAGCACCAGCTCAACCATGTCACTTTTATTAGAGCACAGAGGACAATATTATCATTGGAAAAAATGATAACATCCTTTCGGAGGACTGATAGACACAAAAAAATGAAGCTCCATTCCAAGTTCAGTTTCTTTTCCTGAAACTTCTTAAAGAGAAAAAAAAAATCTGAGTTTCCAGAACATAATTTTATATCTTTTTTCCTCGGGTTTTTCGGGGTTGTGGTTTTTTTCTTTTCTTTTTCTTGTCTTTTTTTTTTTTTTTTAAGAGCAAGAGAGTTCTCTTATTTTGTTTTGGATTCTTGCCAACTTTCCAGTTTTCCTACCATTTGCTCTGCTAATTCAACAGTACCCAGTAGGTGGCCTCAGTGTATAATGTATTTCTTTACTCTTTTTTATAAGTTCTGCCTTGCTTTTTTCATTGTAAAAATTTTACTTTAGTTGGAATCTCCCGCTTTTGATTACTTATTTTCAACATTTCAGCATCGGCTATTTGTTAAGTATTAATCCCTTTAAATATTACTCCTTCTCTGTTGGTGAAAAAATTTCACTTGATTTCTAGAGTGCAACTAATGATTTGGAAAAAGAACAAACAAGATCCATACAGTTCTGCTCTGGTTTAGAGATACCACCCATGTATTTCTTGATTCTCCCTTTACCTCTCATTTTGCATTCCTCAGGGCTTAGAGAAACATTTTCTTTAGAGAACATTACATATTATCCAGGTCCAGACAGGCATACTCATATGGGCTGACAAACGTGGCAGATCCATGGAGTCTTCTGCTCTGGATCTTTCATAGAGCTATTGCTGACTCTTGTTCTCCCACATCTCCATCTTCAGAACTCAACTAACTTCTGGGATACAGTCAGCCCCCGCCTATGAACAAGGGTGTTACCTACATTCATCATCCTGTGGGAATGCCCTTTCAGATAAAGAGGGGGAGGCTCTTTTGATATGAAAATTGCATTCTTAACCAATTGAAGATCTTAATTATCCTATTTCTTGCTCTTGTGGGAAATGTTTCTTAGTTTCTGGGCAAGAAGGACTACCTATAGCTGGCATCACTGACACAACGTATTTGCAGTTCTTTGTATTTTCAAATACCAGAATGAATTAAATGCAAGTATTTAAGACATATTCAAAGTCATGTATCTACCCATTATCACAAAATAGGAAATTCTGAGCTCCACCAATTAGTGGAGTCACTTCTATAATATTTTGTCTTGATGAGACTCCGTATTCATTCTACCTTGTCAAATCTCATGCAATAAATCCTGTAACACAAGATCAGTTGTCATTTTCACTGTGACCTTCTATACCAAAAGAAATGCCAGTGTATTTGTGAAACACATTTGCCAGTGAAGTATATTTGTCTATAATGGATGTCCCCAAACTTCCTGACTCTATTTTTTGTAGATAATTGATACATAAACTGAGTCTTTGGCTATTGCCAGTAAGCTAATAAGACAGACAGTCTTATGGTTTCCCTACCATAATGAGGCCTGAAACCAATTTGGCTAGGATCAAGGAAATATGAAGCCTCCAAATATTTCTGGAATTGCCTCACTATAAACTTTTTCAAAAAGGCAGATTGAAATGTCCTGTAATAGATGTGACTGTTTGCATCAAGAAGCAGATATTTTTAGATGTGTGTTAACAAGGGCTTCCTAAGAAGAAGTTGGTGTCTGGTCCTATTGTACCCTAACACCACTCTCAGCTAAGCTTGGGATCTTCATTGCCCAACAACGTGGCCTCAGTAGTACTGTCTTCACTTAAGGCTTCATTTACATGGGGATGCTAAGGAAAATGTCTAGTCAAGACAAATTAACTAGTCGATGTACATAAGTGAGGCTTTATTACATTTTCATTCAGAAGAAAGGCAGTTTTATTTCACAGTAGGCTAAGATACGGTGACCTAAGTTACAATGAAAGACAGCATCCACATAGAGGTTTAGTGCAACTTAGCATATGTGCATTAGTTTATTTTATTTTAACATTCCTGAGTGTCTCAATGCATGCAAGTCCTAAGAAAACAACGTTAGCCGAAATGAAAACTTGGGTTTGCATTTGTCCCCTCCATAGCCTGCTCTGCTACCATGGAGACAGACAGCTCTGTCAGGATCTCGTAATCTCATCTTCAAAGAAACAAAAACATTCTTGGTGAAAGAGCCTGCAAAGCTATATTGGCCCTAAATGTGATCTTGCGCCCTTCATTGAAATCCCACTTCATCACAAAAGGAAACAGAACTATTCTCTGCCGCCCTTGTTTTCTTCTCATCTCTTTCTCTGAATGGTAATCAGAGCTCTTAAATTACAAATTGTTCCACGGGCAGCACAACTAATGGGTCCTGCACAATGCCCTACATCTCCCCAGCAGCAGCATCACAGCACCCCTGTCCCCTCTCCCGCATCCCTTCTGCTCCTCAGTGCAACTCTTCCAAAACTCCCCCACCAAGGCAGGACCCTGCAATACCGTCAGTCCACCCTTGCATGCCTAGCTCAGGCTACTTAGTTCACACCCTTGTTGTCTCCTCTCCAGAGCTCAGTCTTCTCTCCATAGCTCCTGCTGGTTTGGCTGGGGGCTACAGCACCCTCTCCAGATAGCACTGGCCAAGCATCGAATGCCTCTCCGAGCAGGCAGTGACTCAATTCTTCCTGCATTTCTCTCCGTTTGAATCTCTTCTCTCCTACAACTCTTCACAAAAGGTATGGAAATGTAACTTCTATGTCCTTCTGCCAAATATTCCTGATTGGATTACCAGCAGGGCAGCCAAAAGACATCCTAGTTAGTAACATGTCATCGTGGTCAGAAATCAGGCCTGTGAGACAAGAGCACTGGGGTTCTAACCCAAACTGAGAACCAGCTTTCCCTGTGCTCCCTGCAAAGGGACTTCACCTCAGTCCTCGTTTCTTTGTCTATGTAACAAAAACGTGAAATAACTTATCAAAACTAATGCTCAGAAAGGTGGTGTAAGACACTGGTTATATATTGTAAGACTGCTGTTCTTTAGCACTGAAGAAAGAACAGAGTAGGTCTTCTAACCCTCAAGAACATGTTGAAATGAAGAAATTAAAACTACATTCAAGTACTTGGGGATATTTGTATTTTGGAGCTATATTCTGAATACTGAACATAATATAGAAGGAACTCCAACTATTTTTAAAGAGAAAAGTGACACATGGAAGTTATTTGCATGTTAGCTGGAGAGACATTGAAGGAAATGCAGATTTAACCCTCAGACTGCGAAGGACAAAACTACAGCACATTCCAGTTTCATGAGATTTAAATAAGCCTCCTCTTCACCACAGAGTAGACAGAGCTCTCACAAGCCATCACAGATCTCAGCACTGTTCCTTCCAGAAGCTGCTGCCAGAAAATCTTGACCTCTTATTTCTTACTTTCCTGGAGCACTTTATACCCATACGGTTGTATATGATTTGGGTGACTATAGTGATGACAAGGTCTTTGTTAACACACCTCTGCTGTGCATAAATTACTGAGGAGTCACTGGCCTGGGTCTGTCTTCCACCCAATGCACTGATCTATCCTGATCAATGCAGTGATGTAACTACTGCAATGCATTCTCCATTTCTTCAATCAGATCTTGGTGCAAATGCAATAGCCTCAACACGAGAAGAGTCTCATCCTTTCCTTTTCAAAGAAAAACAATCAAGCTAATCACCCATTTATAAAGAGGTGTCTCCAGCTGCAGCACAGCGGGTACCTGAGGTAACCCAGAACTAGTGAACTCCGAACCAAACTGATGTCTGTGGCGTGTCCAGCAATAGCAAATATGAAATGGAAAGCTCCAGCTTTTTACACACAGCTTTGCCACTTGCAACCGTTCAATGGGAATTAGAGAGGATAAGCTGGGAATGCTGGCTGGTGTAAGGACAACGTATTTGGGGGAAAGGTGAGCAGGTAAGTGGAAAGGAGAGGGATGTCCCCAACACGCTGTCAGGATTTGGCACAGACCAAATTTTTTCCTTCTCTCACTGGCCCTAACATATTTTAGCCATTTCAAAGCATGACCATTAGCCCCGTTCTGCTATAGCGAAGGGTACTGGGGGAGGAAGGATCAGACCAGGATCACACACCAACCATGCACCATGTTCAGTGTTACTCAAACTTCTGAAGTCAGGCCATACGAGTTGAGATACACACCAAAAACACCTTAGCTCTGCTCAACTTTGAGCAATTGTAGTTTAATTCACATAAATATATTTTGCCTGTGAAGATTATACATATTGTTCTAGAATTAAGGCTCTGACACTGATTCCATCTCATTGCTAAATCTAAGCATATGTTTACCTGAGAAGTATTAAACCAAAGCGTCCCAAACAGCTGTGCACTCAAACTTTTAGTCTGGTACCCAGAATTAGCCGTGTTAAATTTTACAACCATTTATTTTATTCTCAGCCACATAACTCTTACAGAAAACCACACTTTCACAGGCCTACTATGGACCCCCACAACCCCCTCTTCCCTGTACATCAGCAGCTCTTACAAGACCACAGGAGTCCACCACGGACACATGGTATAAAACTTGGCTTTGCCCATTCTGGATCCCTTAGGGAATCTCTCATCTTCTTTTGATCATATAAATGGGGTGGATCATCTCATGCCCCAATAACAGCGCTCTCAAGCTGCTCCAGCTACCCCTCAATTCAGCATCATCTAAAGCTGGGGACACAACTGGATACCAGCAGACAACTCCAAGTGATTATTGCCCGTTCCAGGAGGCAGAGCTAAGGTTGCATTAGCATGTACCTTGATTCCTCACTCTGGTTTTCAGAGATCAGAGTGTTACTGAACTGCACATCCTGAAAGAGCGTGAGACATTACAGAGCAATTCTGACAATGTGTCAACACGTTTTCCTGCAGTGAAACCAGCAGGATTATTGAGCTAATGACCAAGCTTTTTAAATCACAAGCTCACCCACTTCCCCCTCACCTTTCCACATGGAATCCTCTCTTCCCTCGTGTGACCATCCCATTCAGAAAAATTAAGGCAGTTTATCTCTCATGAGTCTTTAATGCACTGCTGTCCCTGTTTTTCTGGTTTAAGAGCTTATGCATGGTGTTCTTGTTTGCTGTAAACTTAGTCACAAGCCTAATGAGCTTGTATTTTACCTATGCAAACTATTCTGTGGAGAACAAAGTACATACATTTTTTTCTGTAAAAAGAAATATGATTGCATTTGAAACTGATGTGGAATATTGGAAAATAACATCCTGCAAAGACTGTAGCCGCTTCCAGTTTTGACCTGCAGCAGTGCTTCTAAGTTGCAAAATAGACAAAGTGAAACCTGAACAGACATGGAGAAATGGGAGAAGTTTTAATGGATAGCTTTATTATTCAGTTTGTGAAGCTGTAATATGCTTGTGCTCAGGACTTGTAAAAGTGTCTAATTTTCACAAGAAACACCTAGTACTGTGCTCTTGTGTTTATCGGAAAAATGAAAGTTGCATTTCCACAGTCAGTAAACAAAGAACAAGACATAAGAAGTTCGAGTGTTACAATAATATGGAGTGTAGGACATACATGACTATATGGGTAACAAAAAAGGAAAATAAATGTAAAAGAAAAGGAATACCTGTTTAAATTAAAAATTAACATCTTACTTCAAGCACCAACAGAAAGATAACCCACAGGGGAAGCAAATCTCCCCTTCCCAGCACACCTAGGTCTCAGAGAAGGCGTGCAACTGCAACAGATGTGAACACAAGCTTAGCACTAGAGGAATGCTGCCTTGGAAAAGAACCCTTCTTTTCTCCTTTTAGCAATAGTACAAAGTTCTTTTACACGTGTATCTGTACAAGGTTTTGTACATGTGTTTGGATAAATTTTATTACTAAACTACATTGACCTATATGAGATAAATAAATCTACCTATCTACTGCTGATACAAAGTTATCTTATCCTGTATGAGGCAACAAATATATACTGACTGTTTCAAATCTAAGATGGCCTTTTGACTTCTGCCCATAGTGAGCTCCAGTTCATATTTTACTTCTGAGTCTTCTCATCTCTGACATCTTCCATTCACCTCCAGCTCTGTCAGGCCTTGAGAGACAGTCATCAGCAACTGGAACTGTTGTGAGGTTAGGTAAGGCTGAACACAGCATGATGACAATCTTGCCTCCTCCACTTCGCACACGTTTAATTGCACAAATATGAAAGCCCAGAAATTCCTTATTACATTCGTCCCATTTTTCTTGGTTATAAATCAAATTAAAGTGTCATTTTATTATGTATTAAGTATCTTGGTGTGTACATTTTACTGTGGTTGCTACAGGTCCTGAACAAATGAAGGAACGCATCATTACATCTATGCAGGACGTGGCAGAACACACAAGATGAAGTTCACAGAATACATTAATAAAGAAGAAACAGGAGACACCAAATGAAAGCGGAAATTTGGCGCAGGGACTTTCTACAAAGGGACACCAGAGACAAGATGCTGAGAACATATAGACAAGTATTGGCTCCACTGGAAGGACTGATTAGTCTGGGCATTAGATCTGAAAACCCGACAGCACTGGCTCAGCTGTTCAGGATAGACAACTGCTGGCTCAAATGCTCAAGGAGCCGCATGCTTTTCACTGTGTAGGTTTTTCACTTAAGATTTCACAGTCATTGGAGATTTAGCCATAATATTATAATTACACACAGAGGAAATTTCTTTATGCTAGTAGAAATACATCTTCTTTAAAATTAGATTGTTTTGTGAATCATGTTAACCTATCAAATCTGAAACCTGTGTGCTGCACTGACCTTCATATATTCAATGGTCCCCAGGTTTAGACATTTTATGGACAGTTAATGTAACAAGAATATAAGTCTAAATATATAGATGAGATGAAAACTACACTTTCCGATGTCATTCTTCATTCCCTGACTTTCAACATGGATAGGATAGATCAGTTGGAAGGGACCTACAATGATCATCTAGTCCAACTACCTGATCACTTCAAGGCTCACCAAAAGTTAAAGCAAATTATTAAGGGCATTGTCCAAATGCCTCTTCAATACTGACAGGCTTGGGGTGTCAACCACCTCTCTAGGAAGCCTGTTCCAATGTTTGACCACCCTCTTGGTGGTGAAACACTGAAATGTTGTTCTTTTGCATAAAATGTGATTCATTTGTGACTTTCTGTGGCTCCATCCAGTGTATGCTGTTAAAAGATAGGCATATGTGATTTCCAGCCACACCTAATGACCATCACCTCTTCAAACAGCCACTATATCTGAGTTACGGCACTCAGAAAGCTTTTTTTTTTTTTTGTATTGTAGGGCCATCAGGAAATAATGTTCAGTATTATAAACTTTGCTAGGGAATGTGTTAAATGCTTCAGAGGAAACGTTAAAAAGACAAGCTAGTTTCAAAGTGTTTACAGTTCAATTTTGCACATGGCAAAGCAAGTTTGCCAAACATGAAGGAGGTTTAAGGGGAAGTACATGAAATAAAACCCAGTGGGTTTCCTTTCCTATCACACCTGAACACTGTGAAGGTGGCATAAATACTTGGCAGATGAAGAAACACAGGTCACTCTCTCTTAAACAAACAAACAAACAAACAAACAACCCAAAGCAAGCAAACCACTGGGTGAATTGTTCTCAAGCACTTTGTCTCCTACCCAAATTTCATTCAGAAAGAGTCATATGGAAGTGACAGAAGAAACAGAACTGATGAAGAGGTGGACAACAAACCTTAGCAAATTGTGGAGACAGACCTAAATACAGCAAGATGTATGAAGAGTAGATGTCAGCCATTATTTGTATGGGTTTGGAAAGAATTCTGCCTGTGGACAAGGTACTCCCATAATTTCTTGTTAGAGGAGCTCTGCACTTTACAGTAACCTTTTAGTTACAGTGGGTAACTTGCTTAATGGTTGGCATCATTCAGGCCAGCACCCTCCCAGAGCCAAGGGAACTAAGTCAAAGAGGGCTGGTGCCAATAAAACGTGCTGCTCCCCACTAGCTCCTGTTGAGGCCCGTGTAGCAGAAGGCTCCCTTATATTGCAATCCTGACCTGTGTAATCCAGGCTGGCAAAGCACATTCCTATGTGCTTTATTATCCCAGCTTTGACTACTGTTTTTTCCCTTCCTTGCAGAGGCTTCTCTGAGGGGGCAGCAGGCATGTGCATCAGATGTCCTCCTGTCCCTGACCTAATAGAAGGAATGAAGAAAGAAGCAGATCCTGTGGGTCATTAACAATGCATTCTCCATTCTTATATCCATGATGCTTAAGAGGTCCTCTGGCTTTGCTGTATTGGGAACTGATCTGTCACCAGCCTCTCATAACCTCCTACACACTCCATTGTCCTGATATTCAAGTGTCTGGGCAACCTCCTCTGTGGAAAGTCTTTCCTTAGATTTCTGAGGTCAATGGGAAATGACTGAGACACAGATAATCATTTTAGCACTGGCAAGTAAAGATTTAAAGAGGTGAACTAAAAAAAAGTTGAAGAGGATAGTAAGGGGGAAAAGAATAAAACAGTGGTCAACTTGCTGAGCAGGAAGGACTGTTGAGTTTTGGGACTGCTGAAGGTAGTAATGCACAAAAAGGGAGTGGTGAGAAGAGCTGAGAATCTGTCCTTAAAAAGGTGTGTGTGAGATACAGCCAAATGCCAAAGAGGTGATGCTTGAGAGACTGCTAGAATTACAACATGTAGCAAATATGGATTGGCTAAGGATCTCGAAACTGTTTCATTGGAAGTAGATAGGATTCTCCTTAAGGAGGAGGGACTGTGATCTGTTTCTGATACCAAAAGAGTTGAGGAAAGCATGTCACCGCCAAGGGCAAGGCTGCAGGGAACACAAGGCAAGCCAGGAATTGCGCATGATTTAACCCTTAAACATCATGGATGTGGAAAAAAGAGATACCAGCCCTGGCAACATGGAGAAGCAGGTCTGGTTGTAATACAGCCTGCAACACTGAACCCCTGCACCGTGAAATTGGGGGGTGGAAACCTGCTCACATATAAGCAGCCAGGTGCTTTTCACCACTCATGGGAGTGTCATCACAGGGGCACACCTAAGGTCTAGGCTCAGAGAAAACACTTCAGGACCCACGTTACTGTATCAGATGCCTATCGCTTTACCAGGTGTCATTGCTCAGCTGCCATCACCGACGCATGGAAGTTCATCCGCCCTCAAGTACGTGACTCAGCTTCGCGCTTGAGACCAAACCGCCGGCGCCAAGGCTCCCCGCTCGCTCCGGCGCAACCAGCAGGTGCCATTTTGTGGCACAAGAGGCCCGAACACCTCACGCAGCCTTCGCAGAGGCGCCCCCGGCGCTGCCGAACCTCCCGGCCCGCAGGCCGCCCGCCCGAGGCGGTACGGCGGCGGCCGCCGTGCCTATGCCCGCTCCCGCCCTCGGCCCGCAGACACCCTACGAAATCACCCGCGCCTCACCCGCGGCACTACATTTCCCAGCAGCCCCGGGAGGAGGAACGGCGCCGTGGCCGCCGCGGAGGCTGCTGGGAGAGCCGTTGGGGGCGGGAGGGGTGCCCCGACGGCCGCCCGTGGTGGGGAGCGGGAGGAGGCGCGACCTCCGCTGCCGGCGTTTGAGAGGAGGCGGTTTGCGTGAGCCGGTGCCAGTCGGTACCTGCAGCTGGCAATGAAACTCGGCTGCTGGCAGATAAGGTCAATGCTCATTGCGTAAGTGGTTACATGAGGGGTGAGAGGGGCCGGTGCGTGACAGCAGGACGCTGGTTTTCCGGAGCATCAACGGCTTCGTGCACCACAGGAAGGAAGGAAGGACGGGGAGGGGTTTTTTGTTGTAGGTGCAAACCTGAAGGGCTTGGAAGGCCCAACAGCCTAAAAAAAGCCAGACCGCTTACTCGGTCCCCGTTCCCACCGGGACCGGTAACGGTAGGGCCAGTCGGTAGCAGGAGGTTTTCAGCTGGCTCCCAGGTGGTTATATGGGGGAAGCAACTCCTTCCTTTTGACGGCTGTGGCGCTTCAGAGATGGATTCTAAAAATCGTTTATTAAATTTACGATCTCTATAATCACTTCACCGACATCCTGGAGAGGAACGGCCGTTAGAGGATTGCCGTGCCTGTGGGCTGTGACTGCATTTTATGGGCATTTGTTCAAAATACAAAGTTCAGGCCCTGGGAGGCAGACACCATGGCTGTGCACCGCTCCACGGGGACTTGCAGCAGACCTTGCCCACTTCTTACATGACCTGAGATACATCACGCATCTTTTTGTTTCTCGTGGCTTTTTGGTCTTTTCTAGGAAAGACTGCGAACGTGAGGTTGGTAGCTGGGCCATCTCTTTGGCAATACCTTCCTGACAGTGACTGTTTTCTCACCCAGTGTGATGCCAGTTAGGAAAAGGCAGTCTATCAAATCACTGTAAACAAGTGAAAAAAACCTGTACCCACAAGTATTTGGGAGTGCAAATAAACAAATGAGGACAACATGAAAGTAAGAACTGAATCTTCAAAGCTGAGGTTTAGTTTTGGTTACTTCTAGCTGAAAACCTTTGGGACAACATTGCACGAGCCAGCCTGTGGAGTTTGTTTGCTCAGCAAGTTAGTAAATAACTGTTTTTTTTCAAGAAGTTTGGGTGGCCTGTCAATTTAAAAAAAAAAAAAAAGAAGCAGAAAAAGAAGGATGGAGGTTTCTGTTGAACAATGGAAAGCTTTTTCCCACCTTCCTTGCTGATCTTCCCTTCTTAATATATTTTTCCATCTCAGTTTGCAGATGCCTAGAAATTTTCCAATGGAGCTATATGTCCCCATATGGCAAATTTAAGCCCAGTGAGAAGAGGTTTACTTTTTTAGTTACCTTTGTCATTATGTTATGCATGATCCACAGATGACACAATCCATGGATCACAGTTTAAAATGCAACAGATAGGCTAATCCACGTTGTTTTCCAATTCCATGGTACCTTCAATAATTAATCACTTCCCCTGATTGCACAGTAAAAATATTGTGTGCCTATATACTCTTATGCCTACAAAGGCAGTTAAGTCAGATAAAACCCTGAGACTTTAACTGTACATGGGTGACATACTACTACGGACAAACTGAAAACATGCACTTTACATACAAAAGGTCTTTTCTGGGGGAAATTAACACAGATTATGCAGAGCTCAAAAGGCAGAAAAGCAACATCTCCATAGTTATTCAGAAGCTGTGGTAATGTGCAAGCACATCAACTCTATTTGCTCCATTTACCCATCAGGACCATTAAACTCAAAACTATTTTCTATGTCTTCAGAAGTCTCTGAACTGAATGTGTCTGTACGCACTGGGAAAATAGCACTTGTATGCTTTCCCTGTTCTTACGCTGTTTTCCTAAGTACGTGCTGCTGGTTACCTGAGACGTAAAATACTAGGTTAAATAGGTATTTGTCTAACACAGTATGGCTGTTCTTCTGTAAAGAACTATTTTACAGCCAGTACTGTATAGGTACATGAATCAGTCGTGTTGGATCAGCTATGTAATTTCGGAAATGAAACGCTTCTTTCTTTAAACTGCTGCTCTGAAGAATAAGAACATTCTCCACAATCACTTTATAAAGTGTCCAGTACTCATATATAATTTAGCTGACTGCTGAATCTCTGAAAAGGGGCTTCTAGTAGGCAATTACTAGAAACACTGGTTAATAAGTACACTTTTATGGGTATGTATTTGTTTTATAAACAGCCTGCATAAAAGGGTTACAATTTGCAGCAGGAAAATCAGTCTGATTTCCAGAACTAAGGGTGCTGAGGGAATGGGCAATTTCTTTTCTTCCATTTATAACTTGAGGGTAACGTTCACTTATTATCACCTACTTATTTATTGTGAGAAACTGAATAATCATTCACTTCACCCACACCATTAGAGATTTTATATTCCTCTATCACACCCCTCCCCTCTCAACTCTCTTCCAAGCTGTTGAAATGTCTCTTAAGCAAAAGCTATTCCATACTGTAACCAGCCTTATCACTCTTCTGCATACCTTTCAAGTTCTACGAGATCCTAATGGGGGGGAAGATGCAGGGGAATTAGTCTTCACTCTGCGTTGAAGATATGGGTGCTCTATGGATTAAATCATGGCGTGATTATTGCTTTCTATTTTCTTATCCATTTCTTCCCTGAAAAACTATTACTTCACTTCACATGTTACTCTGACATTCTTCCCAATGTTCCCAGAGCTCTTTCCCTAATTCAGAGACAATCATTTTGGGTTTAAAAAGCAAGTGATTGTCAGCCTGACAGATTTTGAAACAAGGTCCACTCTAAAACCAGGTTCAGTGGTCATGTTTTGTCCAAGCGTAATTTTCAGGGAATGGGAAGGAGGCTGAGGAAAATAACGTTAGTGGAGCTATCCTTCAACTACAGGAAGTTAAATGGGCAACAGTGAAGCTTTTTAAAAATGGTTTTGTTTGGCGTTGAGCTATGGAATTAACACATTACAGATTTCAAGTCTAGTACAGAAAAATATTTCAGAAATTAAATAAGCACTATGAAATACAAACGTTTTAGAAAATACAAGGAACCTACTTCATATTCAGATAAATGAGAAATGCCACAGTGAGTGCTAAGATCATATATTGCATTCAAAAGTAACCAAAAGGAAAGGGGAAAAAAATTCTGCCTCTGTAATATTGAGCTGATTTCATAGGATTCTCTGTGGAGGAAGTTTCACACTTAGCTAGGTGATGTCTGAAAAAAAAAAAACATCACAAAAGTAAAAATTTCCTGTGGCTATTCAAAGTCAGCTGTGGAAAAAAGTTTCAATTGAGCACTGTTTTTCTAGGTTTTCTAGCATAAAATACAATGAAAGATAAAGGGCTACAAAAGCAGCGATAAGCTTTTTCCTTAGGGTTAGCTGAGAGTAAAGATCTCCTGAACAGGTTTCCTTTCTTCACAAACTTTGTGAAAAATCCTGGACAGGATTTTTTTCACGGACTTTTATATTTGAAACGTCTTTTTCCTTACACACTCTAACTTTCTAACCCACAGAGCACTATATAGGCCAATAGCCTCACTAGTACTCAAGACCTGAAAGCCCTGAACACAAATCATCTCCCTGGTTTAGATAAGAATTTTACATCATGAAAACAACGGCTTGCACTGCATGTAATATTGTGTGCACCATGCAGCATGAGCGTGTACCACCGAGGCACATCCAGAACCACCTGGTGGAAATCAGGCCTGTACACCCTTGTCATCTTTTGGGGAGCTGTTCAACTTAAATGAACTATTAAGTGGACCATAGAAATCCAAATCTGTAGATGTGGGAGAGTGACATTTAAGTTTGAACCAAACCTGGCAAAACAAAGGGGATTTAATCTGTGGTTTCTCAGATACCAGCTGGATCACTCAAAAAGTAACAGGTTTGGAGCTGGCCAGGGGAACGCAGTGAAACCTTGTCCAAGCCAGTACACTCCTGTAAATACTTCATGATCAATGTTCATCAATTTACATGTTTTCTGACAAAATGGTTTCACCAAAGTTTTTACATTTGCATTTTCTGCACAGCTGAAGACCCTAATAATTTAGAAATTATAGAGAAAAAGGCAAGCATCAATGCTGGGATTCTGCAAATAGCAGAGGCTCAAGGGTGAATGTCATTGCAGCTGGGAACTAAGTATGATATCATGGACATAAAAGTTAAAATAAAAGTATCGGCCGTTTTTCCCTTCATAGCATTTTTCTTCACTTTGCAGACCAACAATTAATGCAGAGAAATGTAGCAGCCTTTACTCCTCTCACAGCCATTTGCAGCATTATCTCAACTTCTGAGAAATACGCAACAAGCCAAAATTGACCATCACAAGATGCACAAGTATGTTCTGGCTTTCAAAAGTTTCACTGAGGGACAGAGGGTACTTTTCTTCTTGTTGAGAGGCACTTACTTCAGAATAGCCAAGAAACCTGATGCTTAATAATCACATCAGCTGATATCCTAGAAAGCACGGTGCAGAGCTGGAAACTCCCATCTCCTTGAGGCCTATAAAACACAGACTAATGAAAGGACGAGGGAGCAAAGGACAAGTTTCCTTTTTTTACAGTAGCTTAAAGTGATACAAGTATAGAGTGAAGCTGAACACTCGGAGAATTAGTGGCCACATGTTAGAGAGTGCATTAGAGTACCTCACTGCCTCCAGATTATTTACCATCTAAAACAAGACAAAAAGCAACAGAATTTGAAAAGAAGGAAAAGCAGAGAAAGGAAATTAGGTCTGGCACAGAATCATTATTTCTTTGTTTTCTTCTCCCCCTATCATTTATCTCCACATGCAGTCCCTACCTACCTGCAAGGCTGCCCCAACTTTCCGTCAGGGCACAGATCTGCAAGCCCAGATGAGGTATTCATCACAGCCTCACCTGGAGTCTTCCCTCCAGTGCATGGAGGTTCAGAATAGTTCTCTGGTTTGTTTTAGCCTGCTGTTCCCATCCCATGTTCTCCTCCAGTCCCTGCTTATTCCCGTATTAGAACACACTCCCACCCACTGCTTTCATATACACTCAATTAATTAAAACTTGCTAACTTTTCTTTCTGTTAGCTGGCCATCAGCCTTGCTGCCTCATTTTCCAAACATCACTACAGACCTTGGATCTCTTTTGCTAGTTTTGCTTCCCTGCTGTGTCTCTAATTTTTCCATGTCAGAAACCTCGCACTAGTCTTTATTAGGAAGAAATTTTTCCAAGTCCCAAATGGTAGGAAGCTGCCTCACTCTGTTTACTATTCAGTGAGGATTATATTATTATTAATTACCTTTTTTTTTTCCAACTTCTCCCTTTAAATCCATCCTGACAACGTGTACGCATCTGTATTCTAAATGATGTTTTAGACCAAACTCCCCAAGTAACCACTCACAAATATATTTTTTTCCTGGAGGAAGGAGATAAATCTCTTGTGGGCCACTTCCTCCTGCGGTACAGGCAGGTTCTCTTAAAAGTAGAGATACTATGAGGAATATATACCACAGGCACAGAGGGGAACATGCAAAAACAGCGAGCAAAGAGCTACATAGCAGCAATCTCTTTGAACTGACTATGGCAGGCTACTGATTACCTGTGTTCATTGTGCATCAAAGTTATAGCTTGTGCATTTGCAAATAAAACCCTAATGGAGGGATCGGAAGACACGACGCTGCTAGATGAGGCCCTGATTTATAACACCACTTGGACACATACTCAATATTAGGCATATGCTTTAACACTTCTGTATCACACTAGAATTACTTGCACCTTTCATTCGTCTCATTGTTCTGAATAAAGTGGGTCTGCTCTGGAGGCAGACAAGAGCTCAGCCAATGCTGCTTGCTTACCTGAGTGAGCCCTCAGCTGTCTCCCAGCAAGTTCATGCCAAAGCATGTTTGGGATCAATAGACTGAACACTTCTGCACCTGAGTACACAGAGGGGATGTGTACCAATTCCATCCCCATTGCAGGGAGTTCAATAAAGTTCAGCACCCTTGGCAAATGTCACTTCATAGAGGTGATGCTGCTGCTGTCATCCACTTTTATACTGCAAGGTGAGTGTCGTGGTTTAACCCCAGCTGGCAACTAAGCCCCACACAGCTGCTCACTTGTTGGAGAAAGTTAGCCAGACTAGGCCGCGGTGGGAAAATTCTGAGAAGGGAGAAAAGAAAGTCATGCTGACCTTGCTCTGTGCAGATAAGCAACTTTGAGAAAGTACAGTATAAGAAAAACAGGATGGAACCCGGACCACGTAGCAGTAACCGAAAGTAGGAGGAATATGATAATGTAATTTTTAGAGCTAAGCCAATGATTGTGAGACAAGTATGCATAAGGTAGAACTTAGTGTATAAATATGTGTAGGGTTTTACAATAAAGTTGAAGCTGGCCTTATCACTCACATTGAGTCGACTGCCTGCCTTCCCTCGCTCGTCGCAAGTGGCGCCCGAACAGGGACCCCCCATCCCTGTTTTCCACCAGACAGCGAGATCGGAGAAGCACTGGTAGCAGCGACCAGGGAGCAGAAGATCAGTAGACGCTGTCACGGCGTGCCTGATCCGTGCTTGAACCCAGGATGATTAAAAGGGGTTCGCCGTCCGATAGAAGGCTACCCGTGGGAAAAGGCTGCAAACGACCGGATAATTAAGAGGGTCAAGAGAAGCGCGCAATGGAAGTAGAGGTAGCCTTCGATATTTTAAAATGCTTTTTAGAAGAGCGGGGAGTAAGCCAATTAAAAGACCTGGCTGGGTTAATTGCATTAGGGAAAGCGAAAGGGTTTTTTAAAGACCCTGAAAGTATGTTTGAAGTAGACGAGTGGCGTTTTTATGGAGATTGTTTGTGGGATCTAGTAATCGATGATGATAAATCAGCAAAAAAATTAATGAAATCTTGGAGAGATGTTATTAATTGCATAAAAAGATATAAAACTGAAAGGCGAATAGCTACAGCCGCCTCCGATCGGCTTGAGCAGTCCGATCCTGCCGCTGGACGTCTCACAGCAGGGGGTGACTACTTTTCACCTCCGCCTTCGGGAATTCCTGTTCCCGTCGTTCGCCGACCCTCTCGTCCCCCTCCTGATCCACCGACAGAAAGGGCTTGTCCCTCCGCACCGCCGGGGGAAAGGGAGGGGGAGAGGGAGGGTCCAAGTGAAAATGAGAGGGTAGACAGTAGCGGACAGGAGACTGCTCAAGCTGAAAGTCTTCTACAAGGAGCAAAAAACTTTACAAGGAGCAGCGCAAGTGCAGCAGTGACCCGACCTGAGCCAACTTTGGTGCCCAGTAACTCCACGCAACGCACCACCTCTGCTGACCTGAGTGACCACCATAACAGATGGAGCCCAAAGTCATGGACTAAATGAACGCAGTGGACATTTTGTGTACATTTATGGATATTTTATGGACATTTTACAGGGAATTGTGCGGGCCTGTCCTACGTGTAGCCACCATGGGCCTGGTCTTGGAATCGGCGTGAATCCCAGCGGACTCGAGGCCAGAGAATTGTGGCAAGTGGATGTGACTCACGTTGCTGACTTTGGCAGACTGAGATATATACATGTTACGATTGACACCTATAGCAAATTTATATGGGCCACGGCACAAACAGGAGAACGAGCACTCCACGTAATGCAACATTTGAGTAGTTGTTTTGCAGTTATGGGAGTGCCACAAACGATAAAAACTGACAATGGCCCTGCATACACAAGCGCCAAAGTGAAACGTTTTTTCCAAACGTGGGGAGTGCGACATACTGCTGGTATTCCGCACTCACCCACGGGACAAGCTATCATTGAAAGGGCGCATCAAACGCTGAAACAATATTTGCAAAAATTTAGGGAAATCTCAGATGTACAAGAAAGACTTGTTAAGACTCTTTTTGTGCTAAATCATTTATGTATTTTTGCAGATCAGAAAGAGCCACCAGCATGGGTGCATGGTTATCCTAAAGAAAATAAGGATGACAAGCCAGTTTTCGTTATGTATAGAGATCCAGCAACCGGACTGTGGAAAGGTCCAGCAGAAGTGAAGTATATGGGTAGAGGTTATACGTGTGTACTTACTCCCACAGGGCCGAAGTGGATTCCAAGCCGCTGGACCAAAGCTGCTGTTGCTGATGATGATCAATGCAGCTCTGTCTGTACTGATCCCAGCGATGCCGTTGCCCAGCCGTGCGAACTTATGGGTGGCGTGGGCGAATAAAACTGGGACGACAGACTTTTGCCTGAGTTCAGCTACGGCAACTGAGCCCTTTAAAACATGTCTGATAGGCTTTCCTGAAATTATTGCCAGAGATTTTGATAATTGGACGTCTGTAACAGTTAATTGTATAAATGTTACTGTAGCAGATTGCTCGGTACAACTAATAAGAGCCCTAAATCACACTCTCCCTTGGGACCCCCAAGAAATTGACCTTTTGGGGTCAGAAAAAATTGGAAATGCAACTGATAATGTTACTACTCAGACATGTTTTGTGTTTGGCAGCTTTAGCCGCTTTGCCGCACAGGCCCAGACCTTTCAGTCATTGATCGGTATAAGCAGCCGCACTGATGATAACAACCCTTTTGTTAATACCACCGGTTGGACTGTTGTTTCACCTTTTACGAAAGGATTCGAAATAGGCCAATATTGTGGGAATTATAACGCTTCCAAAACATTCAGTGCCTATGGACGGAGTATGAAGGGAACCAGTAACTCTTTGTGGAACAATGATATGGCCAAAGCTCTTCCCCCCGGATATTTTTTGATCTGTGGGGATCGAGCATGGCCTGGCATTCCAAAGAACGCCTTTGGAGGGCCTTGTCATGTAGGTAAATTAACTCTGCTCACAGTTAGCCGACAAAGTTGGCTTAATATAACTACAGTAGCGACAAATCGACACAAAAGGTCTATACATCAATTGCAGGCAGATTGTAACGACAATATAGAATTATGGTCAACCACAGCCAATGTATTTGCTTCCCTAGTGCCTAACATAGGCACTGCGCAAGCGCTGGCTTGGTATTTTATTAACAATTATAGTTATAGTAAAAATAGCATATCACTGTATTTTAAATAATGTTGTAAAAATGAACCACAATGTATTGGTGGTCCAAAAAGAAAAGGGGGGAATTGTTGGAGAAAGTTAGCCAGACTAGGCCGCGGTGGGAAAATTCTGAGTCATGCTGAGAAGGGAGAAAAGAAAGTCATGCTGACCTTGCTCTGTGCAGATAAGCAACTTTGAGAAAGTACAGTATAAGAAAAACAGGATGGAACCCGAACCACGTAGCAGTAACCAAAAGTAGGAGGAATATGATAATGTAATTTTTAGAGCTAAGCCAATGATTGTGAGACAAGTATGCATAAGGTAGAACTTAGTGTATAAATATGTGTAGGGTTTTACAATAAAGTTGAAGCTGGCCTTATCACTCACATTGAGTCGACTGCCTGCCTTCCCTCGCTCGTCGCACTCACTCACTCCCCCCCAGTGGGATGGGGGAGAGAATCAGAAGAGTAAAAGTGAGAAAACTCGTGGGTTGAGATAAAGACAGTTTAATAGGCAAAGCAAAAGCCGCGCATGCCAGCAAAGCAAAACAAGGAATTAATTCACTACTTCCCATCGGCAGGCAGGTGTTCAGCCATCGCCAGAAAGCAGGGCTCCATCACTCGTTACAGTTACTGGGGAAGACAAACGCCATCACTCCCAGTGTCCCCCCTTCCTTCTTCTTCCCCCAGCTTTATATGCTGAACATGACGTCGTATGGTATGGAATATCCCTTTGGTCAGTTGGGGTCAGCTGTCCCGCCTGTGTCCCCTCCCAGCTTCTTGTGCACCCCCAGCCTCCTCGCTGGTGGGGTGGGGTGAGGAGCAGAAAAGGCCTTGACGCTGTGCAAGCACTGCTCAGCAGTAACGAAAACATCCCTGTGTTATCAACACTGTTTTCAGCACAAATCCAAAACATATCCCCATACTGGCTACTATGAAGGAAACTATCTCAACCAAAACCACCATAGCGAGGGAAGGTATCGGCAAGGCCAGATACTTATGCAGTACACTCTTGTCCAGCATGACTCAAAGCTCTGCAGCTCTATAAAGTTATAACCAGGTACTTGACATGTCCTCCTGGGAGGTGGAAAATTGGTTTTAAGTCCCTCCCACCATCATCATCATAACCCTACTATAACAGAGACTGGCACACATTTCCATGACTGAAGGGCATACACCACTTTTACCATCAGCAAACATCAGTTACTCATACAAGCTGATGTAGCCACCTACATTCACAAGGAATAATTGGACTTCGGCTTTAGAGGCCTAATGTAACAGGCATTCCTGCCTGGATAAAGAACATAATTTCAGACACACCCTGATCTATAATGCTACCTGCTTCTGCCCATGCCACACTTTCACGTCCCGTGGGAGCTCCAATTAAGCTAATCTTGTTTTGCAGGCTTTCACTCCTATTCCCACACAATCCTCTGCATTGCGTGGGCACACGGTAAATTTGATCACAGAGCTGGCCCAGGTGAAAAAGCAAACCCCAAATATTTTCTTGCATGGTTTCACTCCTCAGTTCTGATCAGGTTCACAACGCTGCAGTAAAATGCTCAGGGAATGAAACACAAAGTCCTGACACTGACCATTATACTGGAAACACTGTAGCCTAACAGGCTGTGAACTCTGGGATCTGGGCATCCAATGGCTAAATCATGATGATAGTTAGTGCCAGAGTGTTCCTCTTCCGAAGAGGATTTGTCCCTTTCTTAATTTGATTTGCAAGGGATAGACGCATGCTATTCAGTGCACCAAGCTGCTGGTTATATTTACTGTGTAGGTAGTAAATACCTTGAACAGAAGATGTTAGTGCAGCACATCTCATCTCCTCGCCCTCACTAAACAGGACTTTGCATTCTTCCCAGATGTAGTGAATGGGGCACCAATTATCACTTCTACAATTCCTGTATTTTCAATCTGCTGACAGCGAGAACTAGCATTCAATAAACTCCTGTTAGAGGGTAAGTATGACTCAAAGGAAATGCATATGCTAACTGAAAATTCAGAATGCAACTCAGTCTTCTGCGTTGATGGATGATGATCCTTCCTTTTGACTGGAATGTCCTTTGCCCCAGCTGTTTTTCTTCTACTGGAATAAGAAGAAAAAGTCAATTTTGAAGAATTCTGGCTAAGTGATGTTTGCCCTACTTCCTTCATAGGCAACATGGGAGACATTTGACTCCTAGTAGCAAGGCACTAGTTTTCAAACTAAGACCCACTCCTCCCTGGATAGTTCCAATATGTGACTAAGGACAAGTTTGTGTATCCTGCAGTTGCAATGATGTACCTGCAATGGCTAAAGCAGCTGACACTACCACTGGAAATTTATTACGATTCTACAAGTTTCACAGCAGACACATAGGATGAATACATAGCACATATACAGTATATGGGCACCAGTGGTATCGCCTATGTATACAGTATATAGGTACCAGTTGTATCGCCTATCCTACTTCTTGCCGGTTAAAAGAAAGCAGAAAGAGCAGACTGTTTACAAGCATATTACACTATTCCACTTCAGCAGCTGAGGTAGGTGGTGGGTAATTAATGCTTTAATATCAAAATATTTGTCATATTTTGAGTGCTCTGATAGAAATAAAAAAAAAAAATGAGTGACCTTTTAAGAGAATATGGCTCCAACAGCAAGCCAGGCTGTTGGTTTTTGTATTATTCTAAAGTGCAGATGAGCATCCTAGGCACCATGCAGTTGCATTTATCCAGCTTAGATCAACCCTTACTCTCTATTTGCTTTATCATTATTTGTGGTGACACATCCATAATCCAGATTAAATGATTATTTAGTCTTTGAGATCCTTAATAGGTGAAGTCAGGTCAGTAATAAAGAATCTACCACAGATTCACATGAAGCTTAAATAATGATTTAGTGTGCTACTGCTTACGCTGTTCCACTAGAGGTGCCAGTATCTACCGGACAACAAATGCCAAGAGCTTTCTGGAAATTAAGGTAGACCAAAATACAGTACAGCCCTCGGTAAAAAACTGCTACAGACTAGCAGTACACTTAGGTAGCACAAGTACTACAGACAAGCAAAAGTGAGAGCACTTACAGAGTTCTGCAAACTTGTTCTTATGCCTTGAATGACCTTGGGTTCCTTTGAAAACATCCAGCGCAATGTTACACAAAACACACAAACACCACCAGTCCCAGTTCTGCACCCCTGGGATTTTGCCAGCACTCACAAATTGGTCCAAAAATAATGCGTGGCAAGAGGGAGACATCCTCATCTAACACAGATTAGGGTAGTTCCATTTCTGAACTTGAATCAAGAGTAATGATTCCATTTGGGTCTTCTCTGACCATAGACTGTGGAAGACACTAATTTGACAGTCTTAAAAAGGGTATCTTTACTTTAAGGCTGAATTTAGCCTTTCATCATACAGAGAAGTAAACCCAAGACATTTAGTGAGTTTTATTTCAGCAAGTTTTATTCAGTGAGTTTATTACTTGCAGGAAATCTTTGTACAAGGTGGGGAAAGCAGCCAGGTCTCCCACCTTCTAGCCTCCAACTCCGATCATAAGGTCAGTCTCAATGTTAAACATTATTAATTTCCAAGTATTACTACAAAGCACATCTTTTATTTAAACCTTTTTGAAAATCAAATGAATGGGTGTTTTTTACACTTCCTTCTTCTAAGCGAGGCACTGTAAACAATAGAATCCACAAAAAGAAAGCAGTAGCCAAACCCAAATTTCATCAGTGTCACTGTTTGGCTATCATCAGCCTCCTGGATTTACTGTATTAACACAATAATACATTAACTCCCACTTAAATATTCTAATCCAGCAGTTAATTTCTCTTCTGTGAATAGCTCTTGACGGCACAGCAGTCTATAGTCAGGAGGCTAGACTCTGACCCAAAACTGTGTACCTGAAAGAAAAGACCTTTTGACCTCTTTCAACAATACTTTAAATAGAATGTGCAGGGGAAGCAAGAAAAGTATTTATTTAAACAGTACAGCACCTTTCACACCCCTGCTCTTTTTGACTGTGGGGAGTCATTTATTCTAAGGCAAGCAAGCAAGTAAAGCAACCTGCTCCCTCACCAGTATGTATCGCAACTCTTCTCTCCATCCTTTCTCCTTGAAAGTGTTTGTGCACATGGAGTTTGTGAAATTTCTTTGGAGATTACTGGGTCAAACAGCAGATTTTTAAAGCTGCCTAAAGAAGCTTACATTATGAATTGCTGTTTCATATTCTTCATTCATTATTAAACCTAGTGTTTCATAAGCAAGTGTTTGTTTAATTCATCAGATGAAAATAACATTCAGAAAGTTGTGTTCTCTCCCTTCTACAGAAGTGTAACACCAACACAAACATACCGATCTGGGAAAGAAGCATATTAAGGATCTCAAAGCCAAGGAGATACCTTCAGTCATTTTTTTCAGGTGGTACTAGGCATCCTCTCCTCATACGGACATTCTTTGAAGTTGTGAATACTTAGCGCTTTTCAATATCAGAAAATCAATATTTCTGCTGCCTAAGGATAAGCATAAGGTAAAAAACACTCTCCAAAGCAATGCTGATCTGAGGGAAGAAAGTATCTATAGCAGTAAATACAGAGCACTTCACTCATTTCTTATGTTTTAACTTCTGTCCTGTATCCGGACTACGGCTCAAGTCTGGTCCATTCCCTCGAAAGGACACCTCCCTGGAAGGGCCACCTTCACCCCGGTGAAACCCTCTCCATGCAGCGTGGCTTCACGCGGGGTTTGGCCCTGCAGGCCAAGTAATCTCTTCACATCCAAGCGTACCTTCAGGTGCAGGTCTCTTTACATGGAGCGACAACCACCCCAAATGTAGTGACTTCTTCACACGGGCTTCCCTAAATCCTAGACGTCCCGAAGCCCAATAGTGCCCAACAGGTTTCTCCAAACTTCTTGGGAAGCCAAAGCCGGCGCTCCCCCTCTCCCCCCGTACCACCCCTCCAGCAGCCACGCGCGCTTGCCTGCTCCCCCGCAGCCCACCTAGGCTAACTCCTGCATCAGCCCTAGAGCACAGACCTAGACCAGCCGCACGAAATCCACCGTCTCCCAGTCCATCCCCTCTCCAACAGAAGTTATTTCTCCCCTCACAAAAATCAAGCGCACATAATAAATACTGCTTTTTTTAAAAAGCAAAGGGGGCGGGGGCGCGGGGGGAGCTGCCCCGAGAGCCCCCGCCCAACAAGCTGCTCCGTCCTTGCAGCCCTCCGCCCTACCCCGGCCGCAGCGAGGAGCTAAGCGGACCGAGCGCCCTTGCCTCCCCCGGGCCTGCATCGCTCCTTCCCGGGGGCGGCCCCGCCCGCGCCCGCTCCCCCCGCCCGCGCCCGCTCCCCGCGCCCGCTCCCCCCGCCGCCCGGCAGCCCCGCCCCCGGGCATCCGGTCAGCCCCGCGGCGGAGCGGGCTGCCGCATAAAGGCTGGGCCGCCCCACCCCGCCCTGCCTGCTCCCCGCCGCCCGTGGCCTGCTCTCTCCCGCCCGCCCCGGAGCCGCCGGCCGCTGCGCCACGCCGGGCAGGCGGAGGTGCCCTCTCTGTCCTTCAGCCCGACAGGCGGAGGTACCCGCGGCCGCGGGGACCCGGGGGCGTTGCGGGTCGGGCGTGCCTCGGGGGACGGGACAGGGTGCGGGGGGAGCCGTGCTTGTTTCCATCCTCCTGCCGGCGCCGGGCGCCTCCGCTCGCCCCTGCCAGGGCTGGTGCCGCGCTGGGGGGGTGCGGGCAGCCGGGCGGCGGGGGGGGGGGCGTGCGGCGGAGGCGGGCCTGGGAGAGGGCGGTGAGTTGATCACCGCAGCTGACACTGCCTGTGGGGTTTTTTTTGATGATGCTACTTGGGTTAGCAGACGAGGTGTGCCAGGTGAGAGTAAGGTAGTCCAGCGTCTTTCAGGTGGTGAGGAAGGTATTGCTACACCTCAGCCCTTGGACTGTCTTGGCTACAGGACCACTATGTTTTTGGGGGGGTTACCACCCTCTAGATGCAGCGAGCAAATTCATGCTTGCCAAACTCTGCTCAGGTGATTGCTTGACCAACCTTTAATCCCTCTGGCTAGCAGAGGTGTTTTGCGGTTTGGATGCCAGCCTCAATTCTGCCCTTGTGTTTTGTGAGCACTGACAATCTGCAAGAGCCACTCGGCTGTGAGCATTAGCACATGGACCGAGTCTGCTGAAAAGAAATCTGTCTGATAAGCCATTGTAAAACCTTTGATACTTCACTACAACATAAAAGCCTTTCACACTTACGTCTGTGTGGATGTAGGCATATTAAAAAACAATACATGGCATCAGAAGGGATCTGAGATCTTATGTGTACCAAAGGTACCCTTGATTAATTCACCTGTAAATAGATCCCTGAGCCAAAATCAGCCAAGTGTGTTGGCTGATTTGTCTGTGTGGATATGCTTGGTTACAGTAGCTAGTGTGATTAGCAGTACTAATGCAGTGAGCTGGTGAGAATGGAGGACTCCTGGTCCAGTCAAAGCTGGGTTGCGTGAGAGACGTGTCAGTGTTAAGCGTCTCATTGAAGGATGCGGAATTGGTGTTCTAACAGAAAATGGTCTGTATGCCTAAAACCACTGTACTTCTCTAAGAGAAGTCAGTACTTCTGTAAGATCTGATGTGCCTCTGTCCTATGCAAGGCTAACGCATGGTTATTTTACTTAAATTACTGACATAAGTTCTAAACTAGGTTTAGGTCAACTTGTGTATTATACTTTGAAGGCAATCACCTCTTTTGTTTTTCCATAAGGATTAACTATATAACATCTACTCCAGAGATGCCAATGTGTTTTCATGCACATGGAGGAGGTTACATTAAGTGCATTAAGTTAGTATAATCAAGTTAAATTCAGCAACTGCATTTATTTTAAAGATTTGTTGCTTCTGTTTTAGACCCAGCAAAGAACTTTTGTTTCCAAAAATTTTTGCTGTTTTTTTGATGTACATGAAATTTAATAACACTTTTCCTGTATAACTCTGGTTTTGCTTATATCTGTAGTAGCTCTGTAGCTGTGAGAAATGTCAGGAGAAATACAGGAGATGTCAATATGGGCGCTACAAAAATGTTCCTATGCTGTTTCGATATTTCTTCCTGGTGTTACTGCCTTCCATCTGTGCCAGAACTTCTGCACACATTTTGTCCCATTTTAAAGGGAACGAAGAACAGAAAACATTCACCCTATGACTCCTGTTCTTCAGAAAGAAGAACTTATTTCCCTACCCACTATGTTTTTGATGAATGTTATTCTGTTATCAGAATAGTTTTAAGATGTCCTAATGTTTCTGCCAGAAAACTTTCTGAAATAACTTGCTCTGTTCTAGCAGTGGCCTATCCCTTTTCAGGACTGGCCTTGTTTCCCATGTACAAAACTTGAGACTCATGATAACACGTGTATGTCCACATGCTAAATTTCATGAACTTAGCTCAGAGTAGCAGAGATGTAAGTAACTTATCTCTTGGCACTTGTCAAACACGATTGACAAACATGATCATACACATAGGTAGCAATGTTGACTAAGAGAGGTGATGAAACTGGGTGTGTAGTGCTAAAGGTTGAAGTGTAAGTGCCAGTGTGCTCTACCTTTAGCTGAGAAGGAAGATATTAATCCTTCATACCACAGTCAGTCAAAGATTAAAACCTGCTTTGACCAAGCGTGCATTTCTTGCATAGCATTTGTATACCGGGAAATAAATAGCATTCTTTCAAGCATTTAAGTGCCTGTTCAGTGTTAGCATTACTGTGATGAGTACAGACTGTGAAGTTAAATGCATACCTGGGATGGTATGATTCAAGCCTGTGACATTAGCTTAATGCAGGGAGGTGAAGAGAAGAAAGTCAACAGCTTTGCAACGCATTCCTAAACAAAACACTCTGTTCAATTGCAAAAGCAGGCTCTCTTCCATAATGGTGGTACTGGTAGTTGAAAAGCTAGTAGTGACAGCTAGGAATTTACCTGGTGTGTTTTGGAGATTTATAAGCATATCATATTCTGAAGCTCCCTATGCTGGCAGTTTTTCAGCAGGGTTGAGACTGCGACGTGGTCTGCGTATGATTTCTTGATGACAAGGAGTGCCTACAAAGCAAAAGTTGTGGTCCTAAAAGGAGAATTTTTCCTGACCTAAAGTACTAGCTTGTGAGCACTAAAGTTGTTTGATCAAGCCCTAAGTTTTGATTTGCAATTGCCATGCATTTCTGCTTAAGATGCCCAAGGCGCAACTATCACTTTTTTGATTCTAGTTTTTGAGTCCACGTTCTGTCAGAGCAGAGGTGGAAACCCATGACGATGACGTGAGGGATGGGGAATTTCTAAAGCAGATGAGGGTAGGTGTTTCCTGCTTTTGGCAAATGGTAAATCAATTGTGTGCTGTGTTCTGGAGGAGAGTAGGAGCAACCTGGAGATAATACAAAAACAGGACAAATGGGTCAGATGTGCAGATGTAAGCCTATTTTTTTTTTTTTTGAAACAACACTCAGAAGCAGGCTAGAGAAAATATTTCAAATGGATCTGAAAATGCTTTTCAAGTTTGAAATATTGATGTTTGCATTTTCTCTTTTTATGGTTTATTCTATCTGGTAAACATTTTCTTTTATCAGGTATCGGAAGAAATAGCCTCAAGATGAACTTCTTCCTGGAAACGTTCAAAGTCATCGGACTTTCTGTTTATTACTTGCTGGTGTCACTAGTGTTCTTGGTTGTGCCTAGACGGAAGAAGAATGTTAGTGGTGAAATCGTATTAATAACAGGAGCAGGAAGTGGCATTGGAAGGCTTTTATCTTTAAAGTTTGCCAGCCTTGGAGCCACAGTGGTTCTCTGGGACATTAATCAAGAGGGGCTCAAGGAGACAAGTAGACTGGCCAAAGAAAACGGAGCGGTGGGAGTATACTGTTACATCTGCGACTGTAGCAAAAGGCAGGATGTCTACAGAGTAGCTGATCAGGTAAAGTATCTTATTTGTGGCTTTGGCACTGTTCTAGGATGAGTGTATGCACGTGTGTATGATGTATGATAAGTTTCAGTGACCTCAAAGCAAGAGATTAAAGTTAATTCATTCAGAACGTATTGCACATGCTACTTATTTCACAAATACTGTTTTTTAGAGTTGACTTATGTACCTCTGTTCCTTTTAAAAATAAAAACAGATGGTTCTCTTTTTCAGTAGTTAATTTCAACTGGGTAGCTTCTCATTCATTCAATTATTGAGAAAGCACTTACTGGTGAAGGGCTTTGAAGCTAAAGCAGTATCTCAAGTTCTGGCAACCTTTTACCAAAAGTAAACCCTGAAGACCGTACATTGTAAAAAGGATTAACTGCTTAGGCAATTTTCAAATAATTCCATGGCTGTGAGTAGATTTTTTTGTTTTGCAGACTCGCTTTATCAGAATTAATAAATGTATCTTGAAGTCTTAAATATTTCTTACTTTCCTTTCTGAAGAGCTTAGCAAATACAGCATGTGGTTAGATATTTTGGGCAGAGTAATAGAATTGCCAAAAGCTAAAATTGCTTAACAGTTTCCATTATAACAACCTGTTCTAATTTGCTTCAAAAGTTGCTAAACTTAACTGTTGGACTAGAAAGTTTCCACAGTGAGTGTTTGCCTAAGGATGAATTTAAAAAAAAAAAAGTTCAGCTGTCTTCAGGAACATCTGTTGGCTGAAATAATGTTCTTTTGGTGCTGTTTAAGAAGCTCTAGCGTTCTGCATTTTTCTATCTGTGCAAAAATGACTAGAAAAAACTTTCTGATCAGTGAAGCTTGTGCATGACTTGCAGCTTGTTAGAGGCTGGTACTATTGGTTTTGTATTCTGGTAATGCTGATCACCCTTTGTCCCCCTTGCAGCTCTGTTTCGCCAGCTGAGTTGTACATCTGTCCCTGCAGAGCAGTTGCACGTCTCACCACAGGCCTGTAACTGTGCTTCCCTCTGAACTGGGAGGAATGGAGGAGGAGGGGGGAGTGTGGTAGTGTGACGGACACTGGAATGAAGAAGATGGAAACTAACCTTCAGTTTTGAGGACTCAAGGGCTAGCACTTCAGTCCCATGGAGAAAAGCAGTAGCAGAGCCTTTCTGGCCAAATATAAAAAGGAGAAGAGGGTGTAGATATGTGTGTGACACAGGTTAGGGGTGATAAAAACAAAGGTAAGAAAAGCAAAGAAGTGGTAAGAAGGTCTCAGTGCATGATTCCTTGCTTATAATCTTCTGTCAGCAGTTCACTAACAGCTGATCCACTAATAATCCTCCTGCTGATCCACATAGAAGAAAATACTCTACTACTATTATTTCAGAAATGTCATGTCCTGCTGACAACTGATACAGAACCATGCTGACAACTTTCCCATCTTATTAGTGACAAAAAGACATTAGTATTAGTTAGTGCTTGGTGCCACTGATTACTTAACGTGGTGTAGTAGACTTTGGCTCATAGTGTGCAGTGGCAGCCTTGGCAAGATGAGGCAGCACAGTTCCAGGTTTTGTTTCCCACTACCCCCGGTGATTCAGCTTCATGCAATGACTTGGAGTTGTGCAAGACTATAGCGAACTAAATTCATGCAGGCAGGGCAGGACATGGCTGAAAACTCTGTGCCCAGTATAAAACAATCTCAAAGCCAAAATGAAATGTATGTGAACCTTAAATACCTGCTTCTGGTACTTCATCAGCCACACAGAGAGACCAGGAAAAAGTCACTTCAGTAGGAAGAAAACCAAAGAGCCCTGCACATGTGGTGTCCTTGTACCAACAGGATGAAGGACAGCTTTTGGCTATCAAGAGCTATAGCTTAAAATTTATTTCGAATGTCCCTGTTCCACAAGTACCCAACCCCAAAAGGAATGTGGCCTTCTTTGACCTACCCCTCCCTCCCTCGAGTTCAGCTAAACTTTAAGAATCTAGGGCTTTGAAAGAGGGAAGTAACTCTATGGTTTTTTGATCCTCCTACTTGTGAAGAAAGGGAAGCCTTTTCCTCATTATCATGTTACAAAATTGCATCTGGGCTCGCATTTACTTCCAGGATCTCTCTTGCATGGTACTTTTTTGCTTATTCACTGTTTTTTCTTGCTCGTTAGTCAAGATGACAGTTTGCAGCCAGTCTGCCACTTTTCTGAGAATCTTCTTTCCTGTGCAGAGGAGCAGCAACAGTGGAAGCACACTTCCTGGTGGTATTCATGCTACCTATAAAACATCCAGTGCTTTCTTCCACCTCTTGTAGGCAGTTACGGACGGGTTTGTGGTTCTTAGAAAGTAGACACTTTGGGATGCTGTTTAGGAATTGTGGGAATTGCTCACTACTTAACTTCAGTATAAAAGCATAACTATAAACGCAGAAACAAACAGGAAATAGTGTTTATACCTCAAAAGGATATTTAACCAGATCAGCTGTTTGCATAATACTTGCCTTACCTAGGCCTAAAACAAACACCTGGGAAATACTTTCCTGCACTGCACAAATGGAGAGGTTTAGAGCTCTCAAAAGTTGACATTATCCCCACCCCCTTAATAGTTAAGGAAAAGGCTCGGTAAAGGTCTTCTGTACTTGGCCTCAAAGCAGAGTGTGGAAGCCTAGGCTGAGTTTCTTGGCTCTGTCATGCACAGGGGAGAGCTGAGAGAAGGGAATTAAAACAGCTAATTTGCTGAGGAAAGAGCTGCCATATCTAGTTAGTGTGGAAGCAGCATGAGCAGAGGTGTTGTAAAGCTGGAATTATTTGTCTGGGTTGCAGGAAGGCCCTTGAATATGCTTAGAATTCCATCCAAAGTGTGAATATGTTTTGGAAGACTGAGTAGAGACAGGTGGTAAAGGAAGAGGTTGTTCAGGTTCTTGCCACTAGTTAGAAATGGGATGATCGAGTTCTGTTCTTATTTCCCTTCTCCCATCTCACCTGAATACCCCAATCACCAAGTTATAAGCTGTATGTACCACATCCCCCACCTCTGTCTGTCTTTTGTTTGCGCAAAAAAAACCATGACCACTTATTCAGGTATTTGTTATTTGCCCCAAAGGGTAGATTTGGGGTACTGGTCTAGGCTTCCAGAATTGCTAGATCATCTGACACGAGGCAGTATTAAGGCATCACTTACTAATGATTATGTTTATGTCTCTGAATGCATGCTACTTTTAACTTGTGATGAGGGGTGCATACTCAGGTTGGTGACTAGAACAACTTCTCTAAGGCTGCCTATGGGCATCATGTGGCACTGCTTCAGAAATATTTAAATTGTTACATGACAACTCTTTGAGAGGGGAGTAGACAGACAAGAATGCGTGAGCAATGACTCAGGTGGAGAGGGGCTCTGGCTGATGAATTTATTATAAAAGCTGCTCTGTATAATCCTACCAAGGCTGCTTTCTGTTTTTTAAACCCTTAGTTAAAAAACGTGGACAAGATTGGAACAAGTTTAAGGAAGATGAGGAAGTTAAGTTAGAATAAAAGATAGGTGGTAAATTATCCTTTAATTCTTTACTGCTATACAGGCTAGCCTACCTGGTCTGCTTGTGCTTTCTTCAGTCACTGTAGGCACCTCGCAAAGGAAACGCCATTAAGAAAAAAGGTTCAGTGATCTGCAACTGTATGGCAAGATGGCATAAAACCAACATGGTTTCCCAAAGCTACTGATCAGCACATGTTTAGCACTTGATCTGGAAATCGCAAATTAAACAACATACAGAGTACTCATTTCTTTTTTCCCCAGATAGCTCAGATTAATGAACTGTACTTCAAATATCGCATTAAATATTTTCATTCTCATTTTGAAAGCTGGCACAATGTCTTGGTGTCAGCTGGCCTATAGTTCTCTCAGGTGAGTCTGTTCATGAAAGTTCTCAGTCTGGAGCTAAAATGAGAACTATACTTCCTCTTACTGAACTAAATGTGTAGATATTATTCTTTAGCCAACTTACTTTCTGGGAACCATCTTATAAGGATTCTGGTACGCTGTTAGAATTGAAGCAAATACACTAGAAACAAGCTTATGCACCATGAGCTCCAGAAGCTCATAAGGCACTTGCCTTCTGTGAAGGCACATGTCCTAAAATCTTCCTTTATTCAGAACCCTACAGCTTTTGTTTAATTTTCATAACAAACTACTACTCTTCCTACAGTTTTCTCATTTCTTGTATTGTCCTGAGAGCTAATATCAATGGAGACATGGTGTTCTTTCAGGCTGTCTTCATGAGAAGTAAACTTGTAAAAAAACCTTTTTGTTTGGTGAGATAAGGTCTTAAGTTCCTGACCTATAAAGTTGCTTGAAGTAGTCAAGATATCTAACAAATAAAAAGGTTGTAAGGAGGAAATTAATTTTATAGCTGGCCTTTTTCACTGCCTATGCATATGAGGAATACTTCTTATCAAAAGGGATTGTTTGCCCATTCTAAGTCCAACACACTGAGGGCAGAAAACTCCATCTGCTCCCCTGGAAAGCTGCAGGGAAGTCTGGCTTAATGTGTGTGCTGTGGATGCAAGTAAAGTTACCACTAATGAAAAACTACTATGTAATACATGTCAGTGTTTAACAATTGCAGTCAGGAGAAGTGGAACATGTGGAAAACAGCATGAAGAATCCTGAAATGTCTGAAATATTAAGATGCTACTAAGTAGCTGCTGCCCTGTGCAGTGGGAGAGATGAATCCCTGGACTGTTGGGATGCAGGCAATTAACGCTACCAACAGGGAATCCAATTTTCCTTCTGCTCATCAGAGGACTCAAGTATTGTGCAAGCTGGCTTCAGCTTTCAAGTCATATGGCAGCACTGCTTCTGTGCTCAAGTTTCTTTGTGGAAAACACAAGAGGATTTGAGTATAATGTAAGCGAAAGTTTAGATATTGCAGCCCTCACATAGATTTGATGTACCTGATTCTGCTGAACTTGCCTGAGGATCTATGTACTGCTGCTCACCGCATGGCATAGAAATGGCCCTACAAACAGAATTGCTCATTGGTCTTAAGATGGTTTTAAGTTTTACTGTGGCAAAATACTCGTTGGGTTAGTTAAGCTCTCTGCAATAGAGATTTATCTGGAAGAGCCACAGCAAGAACCAGAGGTGTTGAAAGCAGAAGCCTGTGTGGAGCTGCTGAGCTCCACACCTCCAAAGAAAGTCCAGTTGTAGACTCAGCTCTAAGCAGGCATCAGGTGAGAACATGCAAGAACCTGAGGTGTTTGGATCTATAACAAGCATAATAAGTTCAACTTAGTTGAAATGTGCAATAGTTCTATTTCTTATGTTTCATATATAAAACTTGGAAAGCATGTTTTGAATTTGTGTAATATCTTGAGGCTTTTTGTTTTAGGTTAAAAAAGAAGTTGGCGACGTTAGCATCCTAGTCAACAATGCTGGTATTGTAACTGGGAAGAGGTTTATTGATGCTCCAGATTCACTTGTGGAAAAAACCATGGAAGTGAACATAATGGCACACTTCTGGGTAATAGCTGTACTTTGCATATACATACTAAAGCATCCTTTTACCATGTTTTCAGTGTTAATTTTGCCTTTTGAAATTGAGGAAAATATGCAAGAATATATAGCTCCTTGTAAGTTCAGTCAGAAATGATACAAGAAATTACTTTCTATGCCTGGGAGTCTGTAAAATAAAAAAAGGGTGGAAGAATGGATCCTTTGGGAACTTCTGGGATAGGTAGGTGGCAACAAATCTGCTTCATATTTAGAAATGCTCTTAAGAACTGAAGTTCACCATCTGCTAAATTCTGAAGCTAGTCATATGTTATAATCCCTCAATATTAATTGACATGAAGCAGGCCTAGTAACAGAGAAGTGTTCAATTCTGTTAGTGTTCTAGTTGCTTTGTGGTTATGATATTTTCAGTAAGAAATACCACATATTCAGACAATGCTCTTATTATTAAGTGTGGCTTTTGTCCAAAATAAGTAACTTAATACGCTTTTTCTTCCTTCCAGGGAAGGCAGGTCATCTATATGGTGTTCCTATCATAAAGAATTGCAAAGGGGATATTAAAACATGCTTCGGTTTCTTCATAAATAAATTTAATCACAAAGATTAAATTAATTTAATAGAAGGAAGACATTAAATTCAAACTTTCGCCATTTTACAAAATCTGCAGTGAACACTTAATTTTCATTTGAAACATTGCAGTGCTGAGCTTCAGGCTGAAAGAAGCTTAACAGCTAGCTGAAGCTATATCTTTAGCTTTCAGCAAATTACCATCTGTCTTTAGTGTTGAGGAGAAAGTGGTACTGGTGGGGCCTGGAAAGTCCCAGCTTAGTAGTTGAAGGTTAGAGTTCAACCAACAAACTCCTCTTCCCCTCCTTCCCTTCCATAATGGAAGGGGAGAAAGCTTATTTAAACGGTAGGGAGAATTTCTTTAAAAACACCACCTTCAAAATATTATAGCACATAGCTTACTTAATAAAATGTTTCATTGCAACTCTGACTTACATTGCAGACTTACAAAGCCTTCCTCCCAGCGATGATAGCCTCTAACCATGGGCACTTGGTTAGTATTGCAAGCTCAGCGGGACTGACTGGAGTCAATCGTCTTTCAGGTAGTGTATTAAAGCTAATGTTCACTTAGACAATTAGTTTGATTTAAACTCTGCAATCAATACTCATGAAAAAAAATCCTAATTTTGAGTTTCTGGGTCTTTGCATATAGGTAAAGCAAGTGGTCATACTTTCAATTCAGCTGATCTTAAATAGACCATTCCTTTCAAAAGACTTTTCCAGATGCTGAGCAGTGCTGTGAAACAGTTAGAGGAGGAAGGCAGTTAGAGGATCTAGGAGCCACCTAGAACTTTGGAAACTGAAAACTTCCATGTTGTTAAAGTTAACTTGCAGGTATTTGGTGGGGCCCACTTTTTTCTTTTCTTTTTTTTTTTTTTGCAAGTATGTTCTCAAGCTAAGCAGAGTCCTGTACAGGTTTTCCTAACTGAAAGAACTACTGAAATCCAGATGTGCTACAGAGGCAGAGGTGTGTTATCTCATTTTGCATTCTGTCTCTCAGCCATTCATTCAAGAGGACCCATACAGTGATTGGGAAAAAAGTGTTGAGTAGGGCAAACTCAGAAGGCATTTCTGGAAAACGTTTGCAAAGGGGCAGGAAAATGAAATAAGGTGACATAGCAGTAAAAGAAATCTAGCTTCAAGGCAGTGATAATGAAGACAAATGGAGTTTCAAGTTGAAACCACATTTAGAGAGTCTTGAAAGCTTGAGTTTGATGCATAAGAAGCCCATGCATGGATTCAAAGATAAGGTATGGTATGAAAAGATAATTTAGTTTGCTATTATTCAGTAGAGAGTAGGAAGGTGATAGTAGGGATGCGATGAGGAACCCTCTGTCTGCCAGTCTAGAACAACAGTTAACTTGGGAGAGGGGAAAGTAAAGAAGTGAATCACATTAAAGGCAAATTTTATTAGTAACCTAATCCTGAAAACAGTTCCTACTCTGTTGTAAAGTATTTTATTATTGGACAGTAATTTCCTGCAGGTACTGTTTATGTATTATTTCTACACTATAGTGCTGCTGTTGTATACTGTAAAAAAAAAAAACAAAACAAAAACCAAAAAAACCAAAAACACAACAAAAAACTGTGGCTAGTTAGTTTACTTACTAGAGCATAGTTTTGTCCTTGTTCTCTGACAAAAATTGTTACTGCTCCTGTGTACATGTTCAGTGGTAGGACTCACTGAACCTGTTTAGTAAAGTTTAATCAGTAAATAAAATGTTTAACTGCAATTAATGTTTTATTTATTTTACAGATTACTGTGCAAGTAAATTTGCAGCAGTTGGTTTTGCAGAGTCAGTTGATTTAGAGATGAGAGGTCTGAGAAGGACTGGTGTTAAGACCACAATTGTGTGTCCTTACATCATAAACACAGGAATGTTTGATGGCTGTGGAAGCAAGTAAGTAAACTCTTGCGAGGTTTTTATGCAACTTGCACATTTAGCATGTTAGGTACTCCTATTTCCTTTATGAAAATCATGAACTAGGCTTTTCTCCGCTTGTGTTATTTTTAGAGCCTCAGATGGGTGTTAACAGTGCTATCCAGTGACTGGGCAACTCAAATGGCAAAGCCCTCAGTACTCTACTAAACATGAAACGTAACTGGTGTCCTTTCCTCTGCAGAAGCCAAATGCTCCAGTTGTCCTCTCCAGTTTCTAAACCCCCGTTCACCTCCTAAAATCAGTGGCATAGCTTTGCTCGATATGCTTGTGTAATGACAAATTTAGGAGCCGAATAAAAGCCTAGTGTGCCTTTATATGAGGACTATGCAGATTTGTCTTATGAGAGAGCATACAAAGGGAAAATAACAATGGCCACTTACTTTCTAACATAATGAAAGTTCTGTTGTTCATAGGATTTGTGGTATTTGTTTCTTCTTTCAGAAGAATAACTGCAAAATGGAGGCTTATTTTGAGTAAAATGTGAATCCAAAGCAATTTGTATTATAGTAAGAAATATCTTCTCTTCCAGGTGGCCAATTCTGGTTCCCACTCTGGAGCCAGCGTATGTGGCTGAGAAGATAATCACTGCTATTCGGCGGAACCAAGAAATATTGGTGCTACCACGCAGTCTTTATTTCTTATTCGCTTTGAAAAAGTAAGTTATGCCTTTCTTTCTTTTCCCCTCTCTTTTCTGTCCAGGGATGTTTCAGCTATGTTTTTGATTAAAAGTGCAAACCAGGCTTCTACTTGTTGGTGTGAATTTTCGTTAAGTTCTGCACATTTCTGGAGTTTTTGTTTCTAGGGATTCAGTCTACCCTTGGACCACAGAACAATGACAGAAATGTCTAACTGTGACTTGCTGATTCCACTGGGGTGCAGTTTTACTGTGGGCTGTAGAGGCTGGCCTGCTCCGCAGTAACTGCATATCTGGTGTTCTGCCCCAGCGTTAGGGCACTTCTGACTGTTGCAAGTCAGGTTGGGAAATTGATCTGTCCAATAACTCAGACTGCCAAATGGGTGTAATGGATATTTTGAGAGGACCAGTGGTACTATATTCTAGAAAGTATACTGTCTTTGCCAGTATTAGCCAGGTAAAAATAACTCTGTGATAAAACTGTACAAGTCTTCTGATGTCTGTTTTGGTTTTTTTTTTCTCTTCTTCTTCAACTTCCCTACCTTACAGTATCTTACCAGTGAAAGTAACTGTTCTCCTTATGGAGTATTTTGGAAGCCTCCATGTCATGGATAGTTTCAAAGGTCGAGCGAAGGAGGACTGAAAAAGCGCAAAATTCAGAGGCCAGCAACTCTAAAGTGGACCTTGTCAAAGGTGGTGGTGGGAAAGGTTTGCTTCTCTAGCAGCTGTGAACTTAAGGTGCCTCACTTCTCGTTAGTTACAATTTGTAAGGAAATTGCTTTTTAATTGGCTCTTAATCAACAGCTTTCACTCAAACTATTTTTTTTAATCCGGTGAACTGTTTTCTTTTCACCATATTATGGAAATACATTAATTGAAATTGGTTCCTTTGATTATGTCTGTTATAATGCCTTAAATATGATCCTGCATCACAAACTAATAATTGGCAACTTTGGGGGGAAAAGGGGCCAAGAAACTACGTGTATTTGTCAGGGAGCCAGGAAAACCTCTAGTGGACCTGACTTCTCGCTGCCATGCACTGAACCATGAGGAGGGGCTGTACTGCTGGTGCCGTTACCATCCCCTGGTAAGCTGAGGAATTCAAGAGTTTCCTGAAACAACGGATTTGAATTTATACAAATGGAAGTTTTGTGGAATGAAAATATGTGCTGTGTTGGTGCAAAACCAATGAAATATATTAATTTTTGGAGGTGGTGATCTCAGGACTCACAGATGACTATGGATGTCGGGGTGGGGAGGGGGAAGGATGTAAATTATATATTTGTGCTGCTAATCTACTTTTTGTCTATTTTAAAAGCTATGACTGCAACTTTGTAGTAGAAGTCTTAAAATATTGCACTTCAAAGATACAAAGAACAATTTTAAATTTTCATCTCCTAAGCAGAATAAACTTGTAGTTATAAAGCATAAGACTGCAAGTCTAGGTGGGCTATCAAACATCTTACCAAGTAAGACAATGAGCTACTAAAAGCAAAGGTATTACATTGTAAATCAGGGCTTCTCTTGGGATTGTTTCAGAAAGGAATGATGCTGGTAGAACTGGAGTGGGATCGTTACAGCCATAGCTTGAGTAACAGCATTGGTTTGCTTCTCTGAATTGGGCAGCAGGTTGCCTTGTGTCTACAGAGTCTTGTTTTACTTTCCCTTTACCCTTAGGACTATCCATTTATTTTGGACATATGCTGAGGAGGCCTTGCCCTTTTTGACAATGGCCGCTTAGAAAACTGAAAGCCCCCTTGACTTCTGGTAAATCCAAAACAAGAAAAAGGAAGATTATACCTTAAATATGTCATTTATGCACATGCTGGCTAAGCCCACTTCATGTCACAGTACTCTACTGGCAGTTGGTAACACTTGCAAACTAAGACTAAAATGCATTAGCATGCAATTATTTGAAGGACTGTATGGAGAAAAGGGTGATTTTTTTTAATGTTTTTTTCCCCCATGATGGCCTACCTTCATTTCCCTTGTCTATACAATTAGTGAGGATTACCAGCGGAAAAGGCTTACATAGAACTACTTTATTACTGATGAGCAAGAAACACTGAGTAAAACAAGCGTGTTAAAAATAGCCTTACCTTTATGATGGATTGATGAGAGTTAGAATTCAGACTGATGAAGAAAAGATTTGTCTTACTGTCCTTTCAGATCTGCAGCTTTTCTATCTCAGAAATTCTGCTCATTTTACAGTACACTTCAGAAATGAAAGTTACGAATTAAAAACCAGATATTGCCTAAATGTGCTGTCCATATGTACATTGCACTGTTCACAAAGACAACCACTAATAACTGTGCGGTGTATCCGTGTCTTGCAGACTCCTCACCTTTTTATACTAACAGAGCACATTTTTCTTCCTAACTATGAAATATTAGGTGTTCAGGATTCTGGAGCAAAGGAGGAGAGAAGTGGATTATACATATGAACAGTATGTATCGAAGTCCAGCTCTTGTGAGAGCAAGTAGCTTTTCATTCTTAGCGTCTCTGCAAACGTGTTCTGCTGAGGGAAATTGAAAGCAATGAGTCTGGCTGTGAGATTTGTGGATTCTCGGCAGGTTCGGGTTTGTCACACCACTAGGAGACCTTACCTGATAGTCTGTGCCAGAGAAGTACATCTCCATAGGGATTTCACTGCTTCACAGAATCATGGAGCTCTGAAAGAACCTCTACTCAGAGCAAGGTCAATTAGGTTTCTCAGTATATGTCCAGTCAAGTTTTGAATATCTCTAAGGCTGCAGACTCTGGGCAACCTGTTCCAGGTGTGAACTGTGTGAACACACAGCAGTTTAAAAACAAATAAATGAAAATTATGTTTAAATTGAATGTACTTTTTTCCAATTTGTGCCTATTGCCTCTCGTCCTTTCAGCGGATACCACTAAGAGTCTGGCTCTATGTTTTACACCTTCCCATCATGTACTTACGCATATTGAGCCTGAGCCTTTTATTCTCTAGACTGAGCAGTCCCAGCTCTCCTTGTATGACAGGTGCTCCAGTACCTTAATTGTCTCTGCGGCCCTTCACCGGACTCACTCCAATATGTTCGTATCTTTTAGAGACCAAGTTCTGTAGTAGGTTGAGTGTGCATAATCTGTCATGCAGAGCTTCATTAGAAAATCTCTGCTAGCTAGCTGTCCTGGTAGGAGTACACAAATACTGCTTTCATGCAAGTGTGCTGCTACCACTTTGAATATTACAGTCACTGTCAAATTACTTTGTGTGACTGGAGGATAATAGCCTATCCTGTTAGTGGTTTTGATCTCCCACATTTCCTCAGACGGCATGACAGATGTGTAGAGTTGTGTCCTGGAGGTCAAGCAGCACAAATTCAGCACAAAAGCAGCCCTGTGTTCAGGAGGTGGTATGGGGTGAGTGTTTGGCTCTTCAAGTGACATATGAACTTCTTGAGATAAAAGACGGCTTACTTCCAGTATAACAATGATCTTGACTGATTACTTTCCTGATGCTAAGAAGGACTCTTTCCTCCTGCTCTCAGCAAGAAAACTCCTCACAGAAGGATCGCTGTGAGACCCAAACAAAAAGATAGAACATGAAATGGAAGAGCATCTCAGTTGTGACAGTATCACATCTGACAACAGCAGAGGACTGCTTTCTGAAGTACATCAGGCAGCTCCCACAAAGGAATTCTTGGTTTCGTGACCATTGGTTGAAACTTTAAATAGTCTCTAACAAAATGAATGGGTCCCAAATTTGCCTGGGATGGCTGCAGTGCCTTGACAATCACCGATACAAAGATTCAAAGACAGTCTAGAACATGGTATTTTGTTGCATATTGTGTTTCTTTTCCATGTGAGTTCATATTCTTGTGGTAGCAGAAATCTTGCTATCCTCTAATGTTTCAAAGCATGGAGAGTATAATTTTTCATGGCACTAACTTGATCCTCTGAACAAGACTGAGGAGGAAAACAACAAAAAAAAATAGCAGCTGAGAAACAGGCTCTATTATAATTATTAATAAATTATTATTATTATGAATTTGGAAATCATACCCAAGAGCAATATGCAGCTGCTTGGAAACTGGTCTTCATGGTGGTCTGATCTCATTTTGGGAAGGAACCAAGCAGATATCTCTTTTCTGGTAACTTTCCTAGGGGCAGTTGATCTTAAGACACCTGTGTGGACTGCATGCTTTGCTAAGCAGCTACCCAAAACCATAGGCTTTGTAAAGTAAATCTTTTGACAAAATAACTTATCTTCTCTGACTGAGTTTTTCTTTGCTGTGACAGTCAGGAGAGACAGGTTTGGGTCTACAGCTATCAGATATTCCAGGAGAATGCAGAACTACTGTCTCTCTGGTGAGACTTGGTGGGGTCATTGATGCTTCAATAGGTGGGGGAGCATTACAGGCAGTGGCTTTTGTCCACTCCGCGTATAACACACTTTCTCTGTAGTTCTAGGTGTCTCCAGCTTGACAGATCTTTTCTCTGCTTGCCAAAGCCACTAAGCTCACAGCTTGAAGTTGTGCAGATAGCATATACCTGAGGAAAACATAGCTTTGTCTAGGGAAGAGGGGTGAAAAAAATCTTTCACACCTTCTTCCCTTGCCCTCAGCAATATTCACACTAGGAATAAGAGTGTCCTCATGATCTGGACACAGATATACAGGAAAAGGGTATAACAAAGTCATAGGCTGCTTGCCAAGGTGCCTTGCAGTGTTGGGTCTGCTGGGTAGTTACTGCTTGATCAAAACAAACCTTGATAATTCGTATAGCTGTGTTGAGAGATGTTGCTTTTTTCCAAGGTGGTGAATAACCACATCTATATAAGGAAACATGGTTCTGCAGGACTTGTATTGGGGTAGTCTTCCACACTCCCTGCCCAGGAGGGAAGAACTACAGAAAAGACCCAGGAGAGGCAGAGCCCTAAGACAGGGTCTGGCATATATTCTGACATTTTCTTCTCTCCATGTCTTGAGGTCCAGAGGCAGCATCCCTGGCTGTGGCACAGAAAGAAGAATCAACAGCCAGAACATGAGCAGCAGCAACAGCACTGTCAGCAGATGCAGCCAACAGCAAAAAAAGAGGTTCTTGCCGAACAAGTTTTGTCTGTTAGCACCATAAACTTCATACCATGAAGGTGCCACGATCTAGGCTATGAAACCTAGGTGATGGTGCAGTCCCACTGGGGAGGAATCTGCATCACCTCTATTAAGTGCGTCACTGTAAAAGTAGCTCAGAGACTAATGCAGAGTGAGATGTGATAGCTGAGGAATCTGTTGAGCATTAAATCCTCAATGATTATTGCCCAGAAGTGGGAATTCTTGGTGGAGGGCTAATATGGAGGGTCTTCTCTATATTAATTTTAGAAAATACACTTTGCATTACTTATTGGTCTGTCTGCATATTTCTGGCATGATAATGGTTGACCCTGAAGCATGCTCATACAATTCACCATGCACAGTTAATTAAATTCCAAAACTGATTTGAGTCATGCTTACAGTTATTGCAAAATAGCATAGCTGTGTTTTGGGAAGCTTCTAACAATTTGAGAGAGAGCTGTCAGTTCCAAGTAATCACATCTGTAAAGGATGTGTATCCAGAAGGAACAAATCTCACCAGAATAGCCAGGTGAGGTGCTTGTTTGAAGTGTTTCTTCAGGAAGTATGTGATTTCCACGCGCTGGTATTGAGTCAGTCTGTAACAGAGGATGGGAGTAAAATGACAAGGTATCTAGTTGAAATCTTCTGTGTTACAACTCCCTAAAAAAATGAATACCAAGTTAATTTCACAAAAAAATTAAATACTTGAAGCAGGTAGAGGTTGATTGTAGAAATTATCTGCACCTGCAGCAACAGGCAGAAATCTGTTTCCAACCTTGCTTCTGAGCCGAGGACTTGGAAGACAGCTATGAAGCTAGTTTCTTCAACTTTTTTTTTTACATTGCCAACGAAATGGTTGACTGCCTTCACTCATGCTTTTATCTGCAATAATATTTATATTAACACTTTAAAGATTATGGATTGGTCCTTAGCATTCAGAAAATTAAAAAAAAAAAAGAAAATTAAAAAAAAAAAAACAAAAAAAAACAAAAATTAACAAAAACAATTGCTTTCAATTTGTGTGTGATTGTAACTCTGCCCATCCAAAATGGATCAGGTTTTCCAATTTCATTCAAAGGGGAGAGAGCGCTTAACAATCACTTCACGTTCAAGGAATAATGTCCTGTCGTCTGCTTCTTCTTAGATTTGGAAAGAGGCAGCTAGGTTTGATAGGAAAGAGATACAGTTTCCCCAGTGGAAAAGCACCTTAGAGAAGGCGGCTGGAGGACAGATGAAAAAGTGGTGAGGAAGTTTATTTCACCAGTTCAAATGGGAGTCCACTAAATATGTGGAGGGATGCAAGTAAACAGGGAAGGGTGATATTGGTGATCAGTAATTAGTTGGTACATGGTCTCCTTATAGGAAGTACCAGAAGACATCCTTTTGGTCCACAGGATTCTTGAAGGCTGGACCTGTTTCTACTGTTTTAGAGAATTTCCTGAGCTAAATAAGGGGTAGGTTAGCATTTTGTCTTAAAGTCTCAAACAAGGTGTTTTGTAAAGACGATAAGCAGAGGGTTGGGTATTTTGGAAAAGCAGAATATAGGACAGGAGGGTGGTGTGTCTGTCTGTATATATATACACATACATACATATACTTCAATTATACATATATTTTTTATAATTTTAAAGTTTTGTTTGAACTCTGCCTGTTCAGAGGTAAAAAGAGGTAGATCAGAGCTGTTGTGAGTGAAGGAGCAACATGCCCCCTTCCTGAGGCAGACAGGAAGGCTTCCAAATCCACCCCGTTTTCAAAGTCTTTTTAACTAGTTTTTGCAATTTGGTATGCAATATCAGGCTCGAGCTTTACCTCTGAGACCATGTAGTGACTTGCCTGTGCAATGCTTTCCCCCTTGGATTAAATAATCTCTTTAAAAACAGCAGGCATTTTATGGGGTAGCACCCTGACTGCTAAGAACCTACACTAAGGAGACACTTATGTGGCATATTCACATCTTTTATTCACCCAGCCACAAAGCTAGCCTTTTTGCCATTATTTTTTTAGAACTTGACACAGAAATAATGGATTTTTCACATCCAAAGGAAGAGCTGTTGCATTATTTCCACGGTGGAGGCCTGTCCTGTGTTCTCTTGTACACATATGCGTTTTGTCTTATTGTATTACAGCAGAGAAAACCATAAAGACGTACCATGAATATCCATCCATGTTCTCCACCTGAGTTATAGGTTGGTTTAGTTTTTTTCTTTTTAATAGTGTTCTCTTAATATCCAAAAAGGAGCACTAAAGGTACACATAGATCAAGGGAACAAGCTAGGAGAGATGTTCAGGGATCACACCATTCCTCGGCTGAGGATTTTGGAGGAGATATAATAGAACAGCAAAGTATGCCTTTACAAACCAAATATGAATTCTCGTAATTATTTTGAAGCACCTGATCTAGCCACTTTGAAATCCAGGAAATCACACTGAAGACATCTACAATGTCTGTTCTTACATTCCTATATGTAAACCATTGGAGCTTCTGTGGTGACTAATGAATTTCTGCATTCGTTAGGGCTTCATGCCCATGTATTCCATGAAATCTCTTTTGGAAGACACCCTTTGTCACAGGACTGGTCTCCAGATTTTATACACCTACAAATATTTTTAAAGAACATTTTCACACCAATTGATCTATAATCTTTAAACTATAAACCAAATATAACCTAAACAAAGAATGACTTGAGGTGAGGAAGGGGCTCAGAAAAGGCTGTGTTTATTCCTAATTGGGGAAGTAATTACCCTTCTTCTTCTTCTTTCCCCACTGTGTAAGCAAGCAAGAAGCTTTGATTTTGTTGGGACACATTGATAATATCTGCTAATCAGGGGCAGAATGGTCCTGCATCTAACTTTCATCAACCAAATATTCATGGCACTGTGTCAGTAATGACTTACTAGCACTTCAAGATTTCTGGAAATTCCTTGGCTCTCATCCTATTACCACTCCCAAGTTGGACTGTAAGGAGACTTGGATGGAAAATATTAAGAACCTTTGTATTTTGTTTGCGTAGAGAAACGACTGCTATAAAATGACTGCTGTTATCTTTGAGTTTTTTAAAGACGACTAGCAAAATGGATTGATTGTAAGTGGAGTATAATCCCTGAAGTGCTGTCATGCTCAGGTCCCGCACTATCCAATACATTCTCATTAACCACCACGCCCCTTCCCATCCTTTGATACAATACACAGATATCATTCCCTTAGTCTATGGACCACCCCTGTAAAATGTCTGTAAAATGTCCACAAACGTCCACAAACCTCATTTAGTCCATGACTTTGGGCTCCATCTGTTATGGTGGTCACTCAGGACAGCAGAGGTGGTGTGTTGCGTGGAGTTACTGGGCACCAAAGCCAGCTCAGGTGCTGCTGCACTTGCGCTGTTTCTTTTAAGGCCTGTCCTCCATTGGTTCAGGTGGTTCCTGCTATAGTAATTCCCATAAAATGCAACTCAAATCCCAGCTTACAACAATTTAAAGGTATTTCCATTACAATCTCCATCCCTGGTCCCTTTGGGCCAGGTTAAAGGGTTTAACATTGCAATGAATTCCTCCCCTTGCTCCTGCTCTGGCTTGGACTTATCCACAGACTGCAGTCCCTTAGGGGTGTACCTGCTCCAAGTGGAGCCCTATCTATGAGCCACAGTGTCTCCAGGGGTATACCTGCTGCGGCACAGACTTATCCACAGCCACAATCGCTTTGAGGTGCACCTGTTCCAGCGTGGTCTACTCCATGGGCCACAATGCCTTCAGAGATATACCTGCTCCAGTGTGGCCTTACCCACAGCCACAGTCCCTTCAGAAGTAAACCTGCTCCAACATGGCCTCACCCATGGCTACAGTTTCTCCAGGGGTGTACCTGCTCTTATTGAGAAGTAGCTCATAGTAGCCAGTATGGAGCTGTTTTGGATTTGTGCTGGAAACAGTGTTGATAACACAGGGATGTTTTGTTACTGCTGAGCAGTGCTTGCACAGCGTCAAGGCCTTTTCTGCTCCTCACCCCACCCCACCAGCGAGGAGGCTGGGGGTGCACAAGAAGCTGGGAGGGGACACAGCTGGGACAGCTGACCCCAACTGACCAAAGGGATATTCCATACCATACGACGTCATGCTCAGCATATAAAGCTGGGGGAAGAAGAAGGAAGGGGGGACATTTGGAGTGATGGTGTTTGTCTTCCCGAGTAACCGTTATGCATGATGGAGCCCTGCTTTCTGGAGATGGCTGAACACCTGCCTGCCCATGGGAAGTAGTGAATTAATTCCTTGTTTTGCTTTGCTGGCGTGCGCGGCTTTTGCTTTGCCTATTAAACTATCTTTATCTCAACCCACGAGTTTTCTCACTTTTACTCTTCTGATTCTCTCCCCCATCCCACTGGGGGGGAGTGAGCGAGCGGCTGTGTGGGGCTTAGTTGCCAGCTGGGGTTAAACCACACCACCATCATTGTGCAGGAGGATTTTTGCTCAGAGGACCCTGACAAAGATGATAGGAAATATCTGTTGGAAAGAGTGATCTAGCTAATCAGCTGAACAGGGGCCATGATACTGCTGCTCTCCACAGGGATGTGCTTTTCTTGAGGATGGAGCCAATCCCCAAAAATATATTAAGCCACACAACAAAGAGGCCAAAGTAAAAAACATCCAGCAAATAATTGCCATTGTAGATAAAGCTTAGTTTTTTCCTTTGCGCTTACTAAATTCTATCCTCTTGATGGTGGGCAGCCAAAGTAACTAGCTATAGTGACTATATTTTCTTCAAACTTCAGCCACTCAAGGAACTATTCCTGGTTAGATGAAGTAGTACAAATCTGTACCACAGGAGGTGGAGAACAAAATGTCTGCTGGTTCTTGCCAAGGTTCACAACAGAGACTTGAAGATGATCTTCTCACAAGGTCTGCTTGCTTGTCAGCAGGAGTGGTTGGTGCTACTGTCGCTGAGAACAGGCAGCTGCCTTATGCGCTGTTTTTCTTTGACTATTAAGGGGAAGAAGGTACTGACCCTGAAAGAAAGAGTCAAAAAGGCCCATTGATCACATTAGTTAAAAATTATTGTGGTAAACTAGCATTGTTTTGTATCTCTCAGCCTCTATTTGTAAAGGACATTTAGACTTGCCACATAGTGACAATAGGTTCTCCATGTTTTTCTCCTTAGCAGCTGGTTGGGCATATGCAGTCCCGTGGGGATGTAGAACCTGGCAAAGTTTTCCATGTGGTTTTTAGTTTTTCTCCTGACTTTCTCCACCATCACCAATCCAGAAAACAGTAATTTGAAATAGCAAGATTTCAGAAGGCTTTTCTAGATCTCATCTCTTTTCAGGAACAATCTCTTTGGTTGGAAATATTCCATTACTTTCCATGTCACCAAATGGGAAACAGTGAAACATCCCTGAGCAGTATTTCTTCAGTTACGTTGTACATAAGCTGTTCATCAATTGCTTTTCTGCTAAAGAAAGCTTTACAGCAATGCTTGTGAAAAGCCCTATCATGAACGAGCAGTTGCACAAGGAAGCTTTTATTAAGCAAGTTGTCAACAGGGATTATTGAAGTCACAGTAAAATCTGTGCAATCATCTCTAATTGCAGTCAATCTAGATGTGCAAGCAGGAAAATTCTCCCAGCAGCAGAAGACAATTTTCTTGCTAGTCTGCCTTGACAGCCCACTGTTGCTTGAGGAAACGGAGCCAAGCTATCACTTTTAGCACTTCAGCAGGTGATTCACCAGCAGCTGAGTCATCCCTGTCCAAGGCTAGCACATCCAAAACCCAGGGAGGGGTGGACGGCTGGGGAAAGGAAGCACAACAAACCTTCCTCCACTAATTCATGTCATCTGGGAGTGACAGCCCACAGGCCTGCATATTTATTTGCAAAATATTGTTTGCAGTTTTATTACAAAGTCCATAGGGGAAAAGATTTAATTTTATTTAACAGCTCATCATCATTACACAAACTGTTGTTCTGGATTCAGCTTCAGAAAACAGGAAGCAATACTCATAAGATGATTGGTTTGTTAGGCTTTTTTTGCAGACTTTGTTGTTAAGAAGTCAAACAATTAGATGGGAAAATTGGAATAGAACCCACTGTCATGCACTTGGAGTCTTTTGGTGTTACAGGTCTCTCTGGTGAGCCACAGAGGATATGAGCTGTTGCGGAGTCTTGACTCATCGCTTTGGTTGGTGGTAACCCAGGCTTACACAGGAGGTCTCTTGGCCGTAATGTTGATAACTGTACAGAAAGGCAACAATCACAAATGGTTATCTGTGAGCAGATGCTGCGGGGTGCATGTAGCTCACGTGTCCCAGTGCTTGCACAATCACTTTGCTTAAGTGTGAAACTACATAAGACCAGTCATTAACCCCACGGAAGCTGTTCCCTTTAAACTGCTGGGTTAGCAAATTTGCTCAGTGAAGGATCCAGCAAGTGTGAGAACTGGCGGAGGATTGAAGATGAGACTGTCCCTAGGCAAGGGGATGGGGTAAAGGGAGCAGGGTGTCCCCATTTAATAATGGTAAGCTGTTAGATAGCTCAGCCCTAGAATTTAACTCAACTTACAACGTTTTGTTTACTGATCTCAGAAACCACTTTAAAAAAAAAGAAAATCAGTAAAAATTAGTTGCTTTCCATCTGCTGCAACCAAAAATTAAACACCAAACTTTGCAAGATAAAGGTACACAGTGGATTATTCATTAACCCACAGTGCAGGAAAAGCAAATTCGCAAACTCTGTAATGCTTTAGAACACTTGGCTACAGCCAAAGTATGTCTCGAAAATCACTTTGATCTGTAGCTTCCATGGAGAAGGAGCATCCACTGCACTTCCACTCTGACCATGCAGCCTGGGTTGAAAACAGACTTTCCACCATCAAGGGTGGAGGTGAACGAGGTGGACACACTTGTCTTCTCAAAGGAAAGGCAAACTTTGGCTTTACCTCAGGACAAGAAAGCTGGACTAGAACTAGGTTCCCAAATCTGCTCAGTTTCTGTAAGGGAGCACGAGCGGAGGCAAAATATTCCCATATCTTCTCTCCTTTTTTGCCCCCACTTCCCCAGACAGAAGGAGGAGTCAGGAATTTAGCACGTGGTGCAGGTTCTTGAGGAACTTAAATGAAGGTGTAGAAACATCAGGAGTGTGATATGAACAGTAAGGTCAGGATTTGAGATGTATCAAGTGATTGAGTGGTTGGGCATTTCCATACTATGAGTATAGCCTGAGACATACCCAGAGGACCAACAGTCACAGGGAAGAAACACTGCCTAAAATCACAGCTTTCCATTCTGAAAACCTCATCTGAAACTCGTAATGTTTGGGCCTGGGTCTATGAATACAAGAGTCCTATGGGATGGCACAGGTCTACAACAAATAGGGCACAGACTGCAGTGTTCTCCATCCATGTGCTCTAATGGAACATATCATCGGTGATCGAGGCTCCAGACTTTGCCATTTGCTGACTTGGGAACTTTGATATTACAGGTGCATGTGAACTTTTAAAAGTTATTCGAGAGAGTGAAGTATCTATGGCCTAGGTCTGCTTTTTTTTTTTAAAAGCCATATTTTACATTGGCAGTAAAACCCCTCTTCTAGAGGATTTTTTTTTAAGATAAAAACCTAGTTCTGTTATTAAATACCAAAACAAGTCTGCAAATACTCTCAAATAGTCTTTTTTTCCATTCTGTTCCCCCTTGCTTGAATTATCCTCACAAATGATACTTAGCTTAATGACATCCCAATAGTTTAAGCAGGTCTCAAAGAAGGGGGGAAAAATATGCTTCTAGTTTTGAGAGCTAAAATGTGATTGCTTCACCAGAGGGAAAACATGCATATGACCATACACACGCAGTGAACGCTGACATGTAAATGCCTACTTAGATGTGAGCTGTTTTCCTCTCTGGTTTTGTTGTGGGTTTTTTTGTTTATTTGTTTTTTTAGGGGAATGAGGCCTAGAAGTTTGACCCATAAACCATAGGTTTACCTGGGAAACTACCTGTCTTCATAATAGGGTTAGAGATGGCCTCTTCAGAGGTGCCATTCCTTGCACCATTTTTTTTCAGCACAGCTGGTAGAACATGGTCTGTGTGAACTTGGAAGTTGTTTTTCTGCTTTTAGTTAATAAAATCTTAGCCGTCCTTGATAGCAGGGCAAAATTCAGGGCAGTCATAAGGAGTACAGATCTACTGCCAGACATCATTTTTTTTCTCTCAAGAATTAGGTTTTTGTAGTACCTGAGGAAGAAAAGTACCAGTTATATGATCTGCCTTCTTGGGAATAGAAAAGATTACTTTGGTTTCCTACTGCTGTCTTTACTGAATCAAAACACACTTTAACTCTGCTGGGTGGCCAGAGGTTGTGGACGCTTTCTTTCAATGTCTATAGGTGAAGCTAGTCTTCAGCGATGCTATTTGCTACACGCCCCGATAAGTTGTTAGGAGGAGATGACACACCTGCTAATAAGCAGGATGTCACACTTGCATCTCTCTCAAATGGCTTTGATTCTGTTTAGCAGAGAGGGAACATTTCAAAAGACTATCCTCATTTACAGCAACTTGTGACATTCTGAGGTTCATTTGGAAGGAGAATAATGTCTAAACTCCCTGACACAAGCAATGCATTTTCTTACATGTAAGTAGTATTTGATAGTTTTAAGTGTTTCTCATCCATCTCTCAGAAGTAAACTTACTCCTACCAGTCACCCAGAAGAGTTCAACACTGCAGCTCAGCCCTTACAGTCTGCTAACAGCTTCTCTCAGATCCATCAGTGAAATTAATGAGCATTCACACAATTTAAGTTGCTAGCTCAGATCTTTAGGACAGATTGTGTGAATGTGGATGCTTCTCAATAAATCAAGACTAGTTTATGGACATAATGATTGAAATGTCTTTATTGGGTTATATTAGTGGATAATAGTGTTAAAAGAAATAGAAGAGAATTTAAAATATAATGAGGTTATTGAAGGACAACTAGTTGGTGTTGTTTCATTTATTTTGAAGTGTCCAGATTTTTTTAAGAAATTACTTTCAGAAGCTTTTGCTCTTGTCAGAGTTACTAAACTTTAAAAATAATCAAATTGAATGAAAATGTGCTTCTAATTTTAAAAGAACCAAATCAAAACTCCTTTTTAACAAAAACCACGTGACTAGGAAGAAAAACAATATTGTTTCAGCTTCAGAAACCAGGAAACGATGGCACAGTCTAAGGAATATGTATATTAAGAAACATAAAATTAACTTGGCAAGCAGATACCCTCAGAACCAAATGCTAGTATTTCAAAATAAAATTAATTTCTATCTCACTTTGCTAACAAAAATATTATTCCAGTGGCTGAAGTAGTGACATCTAATACTGGTTTACCTGATTATTTCACATAACATCAACTCAGACCATCAAGAAAGATTATTAAAACCTACCTAACAAAACAGAGTAGTCAGCATATGCTGGGTAATGAAGGTAGAAGTGATAGATTAAAGTGGGATGATGGGCAGTGAAACAAAAGGCTGGTGGATGCCTTACTCTAAGAAAAGCCATGCTAAGGACCTGCCTTCATAATACGGTGTGAAATTGTCATTCTGACCGTTTAGTATGCTGCGTTTCACACTCAGAGAGTGCCACCTACCCAGAAACAGCAGGACATATTAAAAAATTGCTGTAGTGTACATAAGGGGAATATAAACAAAGTCTTCTTCCTATGTCTCTTACAGAAATCTGATCTTTATGCAACTCTTCAGGGGTTTGAGGTGGGGAGGGGAAGACTATAACTTTTTTTTTCCCCCCTTTACTAAGTCATTTTAAGGTCATTTGGATAAATACTGTGGGAGTCAACATTATCTGTGAGCTGCCTGACACAGGCTCTGTGTCAGACAAATCCAAAGCACATGATCTGTAATGTCTCATCCAAGACCCACTGTGAAGATACAGCGTATCCCAAATCCCACACACATCTTTCAATAGAGAAAGTGATACAGGGAGACAATTTCTGGCAAAAAAAAAATTTCTCATGGTGCAATCATCTCTCTTTGGAGAAGTCACACTTAATTATAAAAAGCGCCCAATTTTTGTGGTTCTCGGTCTTTGGGGATACAGAGAGATGACTTGCTGTCCAGCAATGTTGAAATCTGTATTGAATACGGGCTTTTGAAAGAAGAACTCTGTGTATGCCAAAGCATTCACTACCCACAAAAGAGTTTATGCATGTGAATTTAACACAGTGAATGGTTCCCCTTGTTAGAAACCCCAGAAATTACTGTGAGACTGGAAGCAGCGTGCTAGGACGCTTTCTGGTGGCGTGACAATTTCCTACTCCAGCCCCCCTCAGGTTTTTACCACTGATGAAACAGAAAGCAGTGAACTCAGCATACGAATAGCTCACTTTTCTTCGGCTTTCATTTCAAATTATGATTTTTTTGAGTTTCAGGGATGGGTTGTGTAGCACAGTGTCCATGCCTTCGTTAGAAACCCGGAGGAGGAGCAGGTCTGCACTAAGTGCTGCCGCTGTGCTCCCGGCGGAGCCGCCCTCTTTCGGCGGGAAACCTCCCAACGCCACCGGCTCCGCTCCTTCCCCTCCAAAACACTGCGCGAACTAGATAGCTTAGTAAGCACCCAATTATACTGCGCTAATAAAAATAAATTCCTTGGCAAAGAAATTGATTTGGCTCATTCTAGTTCGATGAAAAGCGGTTTAACTAAGTTAAGTCTATTTGCTTACCTAAAATTTGCTGAATATGTTCTTGCAACGCCACATGTCAAATGTCCTTTTAAAGGCTTGTGCAAGAACATCTGCGAACCTCCTGTGTCAGAAACATCTCATCAAAAGTATTAATCCTTTACTGAACAGAAAACGTTATTTCTCTTGGGTTGGTACAGAATCTAGCAATGTGAAAGCTGAACTGGAAACAAATCATGAGGAAAAACTTGCACATAAAATCATTCTCCACAAGTGAATAACAATTCTAGACCTGATAGAAGATGCAAACAAAAATGTAAGTGAATCCATCAACATTTTAAAATAGCAAATTGCTTTGATTTTAGACAGTGTCAGCTTCTTGCTGCTTTACAGAGGCCAATTGGTAGCACTAATCAGCAACAAATGACCTCACTACCACATTCAGAAATGACCAGCCTGCACTTCCAGACCAGTACAAAATCGGGCAGATCTGTACCCATTTGGGACAAACTGAGAATGAGATTTCCCTGACTCAAGGAGCAGCTGGTTGTTTGCAAACATCCAGCTTTACAGCAGCTTTTCCGGCAGGCCGATCTCCTGCAGCTGCCAACTGGAGGAGACCGAGAGAGATACTGATGCTCTCTGCCAACTCCTGGCTGGCAATTTTTCTACACCGCAGAAAAGCAAAGTGTTTTGTGAAGTCTTCTTGTCCCACAGCAACCCTAAAAGAGCTGAGGTGTTAAAGTATTTAGTAACATAATTGATTCTCAGGGTTTTGAACATTAAAATTTAAAGGGCAGAAACCTGAAAACTGCTTTTAACGCACAGGTAGGTAAAACCTACCAGGGAGCCTTTTCAGTGCTTTTCTACTCATACATGTGTTCTTGCAGCACTTAATTGCAATGTGATCACATCTGGGACTAAAGAGACTGGCACACAGTCAAGACTATTTAAACTGCCCAGCTGGAGATGCTAGGAAATTGTGGCTCCTTCTAGGTTTTATCTGCTTTCAGTTGCCTGCCACCTCGAGAATCACAGCGTACTCACAGCTTTGAATACCTAAGCCCGCTTTTCAAGCATGGAAAGCCTTGCTTGACCTGTGACAGCAGCTGTGGCTTCAGCATTTGCTCCCTCTCTTTTGCTGCTCAGACACCTTACATTGTCCCTTCCAACCCAGGGGCACAAGTGTGGCTGCAGCTGCACAGTGAGGTGCCCAGGGATCCAGCTGGGCTGAAAAGCACTGGTCCTCCCTTTCTCCCCATTTTCCCTTTGCTATTTTGCAGCTGGATACATTCCCCAGGCTAGAGCCCTGCACCAGCACTGGCAGTGGGGATCACAAAGAGGCACCAGCTGGAGGGCAGGAACAAGGGACTTGGAATAGCAGCTGCTGAAGGGAATCACTGAAGATATGACCATCAAGTAACACCCTGCAGAAAAATAAATTTCTTTCTGCTCACCCACACACTAGTAGACTTCACAGTCACTCCCCAGGGCTGATAGAATGAAATGTTTATTTCATAAATCCCAGCAGTGCCGAGGTGGGGAGAGACACGCAGTCCATCAGCACTGCCAGCACCAAAGTGCAAAGCAGAACATGAAGCACCAGGGACTTCTGGTATCAAAGTGTTTGGCACCCACAGGCTCTAGATGTCTGAACACAGAGACAGCCAACAGGTGAACAGGCCCTTAGGGATCTACATTTTAAATTTGAGAGTCAAAGTGATTCCTCCATCCTGTATAGGACCAGCCCAGGATCTTAAAATGTCATCTTTAACTTATTTGTTTACCTGTCAAGTAGAATACTAAAACACAGCATTTCTTAGACCATCAGCAAGATCTGCTTGAATCCATTCACCACTAGGAAACCTAGAGCCAAAGTACTGAAGACTGATATCGCAGGATATGGCAAATTCATAGTGCACATCCTACTTTAGGATCTGTCCCTTTATCTTCATTCCACCCTTTTGTTGCTTATACATTGAAGCAAGCATGTATTGCTAACATATTCCAGTGCAGCAACTTCATTCAATTCCACTATTTAACAAAAATCAGGAGAAAACACCACAAAACTCCTGTCACCCTACTTTTCACATGGAACCACATTCACTGATCACTTCAACAGTTGTATGCAACTCTAGAGCCAAGGACTGCTCAGGGGTCCATGGTTCAAGGCAAGAAAAATTGAGATTCACATGTGGCACAATAAAAAAAAAATATTACCAACAGGCTATTTCTGTGAAAACATTGCAAAATCTTTTTTGACAAAACAGTTGCAATCTTTTATCATCAATGAAAAATGTTTAGATTCTTCACAGGCTTATGGGTGTTTGCAAGGTTGAGCTGATGTCCCCTATTTCTACTATTAGTCTAACTTTGTCTTACAGCTGTGAATTGCTTTTAGTATATTCAGTGAGTACCTCTTTTCTATCTTGAGCATAATCTTTCTTGTTTGTCATTATACACCTTCTTACTCATCTTACAATTGTTTTCCATTTTGGAACAACTCTGAAGTATAAGTGCAGTTTTTAACCCATTGATACAACACAGTACAGTATCATCTATACACAGAACACTGATTTTTGACAGACACTAATTCAATTTTATTGTATGCATATACAACAAAATTCTGACCCCTAACCCATAAAGTTCCCAAACCTTATAGTTTGCAGCTATTTTTAACATCATCCAGCATTCATATTCAACTGCTTTTGCTGAAAAGCAGTTCAAGAAATCTTTTATTTTCTTCCCTTCCAGTAACAGTAAATTTAAAAAGAGGGTTGCTTTTTTTAAGATTGTTTTGTTGATTTGTTACTTTCTATTTTAAATCTACTGATCCGTAGCACACATGAAATGGTGTTTTGCAATGACTGAAGGTGATTATTCTTATTTTACAGGGCAACGGATGACATTGATATTCCCTGGCACAACAGACAGGTTTTGTGCCAGGAAATTGTCACATGAAGTGTTAAAACCAAAACAAAACATAAACATGGCACAGTTAAGGTGCTGAAGTACAGGAATTTAACAGCACCTTTCCAAAAGCAAAGGTCGACTTTAAAAACCTTTAAGAAAAAAATACAAAGTATATTGGAAAAGGTGTAAATTTAAAATACTGAGCGGTGAGAGATAAACACAAAGAACAGGGAGCCAAAGATGCATGCATTTCTGTTCCACCAAGGCTGTTAGATACAAGATGACCTCTTTGTTGGAAGAGAATTAAATATGTAGTACAGAGAAAAAGCTAAAACAGAAGGCAATATTTGTGGTAGTGTTTACCATAAAAGGGTAACAACGTTTTCCAGGTAAAATAAAAGAGTTTGGCATTAACAGAAAATGTTTGTTACATAGCAGCTTCAAAAGATGACCTCATAGCTGAGGTGACTCAGTATCCACTGATGTGACTCAGAAGAAATACAAAATAGAAAGAGGAGGCAAGTTTTTTTTGAAAATGAAAACAATGTTAAAGAAAATAGCAGGGATTGAGCAATTTTCATTTTTGTTTCAAGTCTCTGTTCTGCCAAAGTCACTTAAATATCAGGAAGTGTTTGCAGTGCATAGCTGTTTATCAAAGTAAAACAGGTAAAGACGTAGCCCAAGAGTAGTGGGACTTTTAAGAGAGAGTAATGATTGGAAGAATAGTGCAATGCAACACAAAACCTAGTTCACCAACAATCAATGTTTGAATTTAAAACAAACAAAAACATAGCAGGTTGTGGAATAGCTCCAGATTGGTTTAACTAGATTAGGGCTGGGGCTCCAGACAGAACCTGCTCAAACTGAATGTTGCAAAAAAACCACGCAGCCCCTGAAATAGGGAGGCTGTGTATATGAATAATCCTTTGGAGTATACAGAACCTAGAAGTTATTGCAAATATCACAATTTACTTAGCAAAAGGGGAAAAAGTCTAGATATAGAAAACAATTCTCAAAATTAATTTTAAAAGAACGTTCTCAGGAAAAAATAGATGCCTAGCTTCATTGACAATGAAGATTTTATTAGCTTTAAAAAAACACCACCAAAAGAAACCTCTGTCCTATTGATGGAAGAGCCATGCCACCCAACTTTTCTGATTTTGTTAGATACTACATAATAAATTAAGGAATTACTCCCACAGACAGCATTGGGAAAAAGCTTTTCATATTAAGTGGCCCTCACGTCTCTCCTCAAAAGAGATTTGCTAGGGAAGGAACTGCTAATAATAACTAGGCCATCTGCCACATTACTTCAGAATCAGAAAGACATGAAAATTTGTCTTAGCTCTCAGCCTAACCAACTTTGGTGTTATTTTTGCTCTTTCTCCAGTGCCACAGCTGTGTACAGCATTCTACAGGCTAATAACAAATAGCAGGTTGCTGCTCAAAGAGCTGACAGCCTGAATTAAACAGGATGCGCCACCATACAAGAAGTGACACTGGAAAGCTTTTTTGAGAAAGGGCTACCAGAATTTTAAAAAATATAAGGGAGATGCTTTCACTAGCTACCTAATTAGCATTTTATATAGATACACACGTAGTCTTTGAGTTTGCTGCTAGAGTGGCCTTTTTTTTTTAAATCACAAGGAATTAGCTACAGAAGTACATTTTTGGGTTGAAGGGGAAGATAGGGTTGTAAAAAACAGACACTTAGGGAAAAAAAAAAAACAGTTGTATAATGCATTTATGAGGAGGGAAGATACTCCAGCCAGAGCTAATGGAAATTAGCTTGTGAAAGAGATGAGTAGGCAAAAGGCAATTAGGGAGGTTTAAACTGTAGAATGAAACCTCCAAGATGAACTTTGAACCTCAGGCATGGATGGTGATCACAAAGTTACAAGACAGGGTGGGAAGCAGCATAATTGATAAAAGCAAGAAAGTAACATAGAAATCAGGAGATGAAACAGTATTGTACCTGAGGAAAAAATCCAGAAAAATAATGTAATAGGAGAACAGTGTCCACAGGGCAGAATATAGCATCAGTGTGAGGAAGACAAGAGGTTGAGCTTATTGAAAGGGATGCTGAAGGGAGAGACAAGCAAGTTGCAAAGGAATTTCAAGTTAGCTGCATTCAGATAGCAGCTCAGTTGTCAAAAAGGAAGTAATCATGTGTGATTTGAGGATCATTATGTTGAAGACCTTAAAACTGAAAATCCTCAGAAAAGGATTTTGAGATAGGAGGCATCAAGATAGAGACCTAAAGGATGTAGAGGAATTACTTATTCAAAATCTGATGAGTCTTAATTACTACATACATGGTACCATATGTATAAAAAACATACTAAGGTTATTTTAATGACCCACTGCATTCAGTCAGTATAAATGCAGTACCTTCCTCTTACATTTTTTCTATTAAAAAAATTCTGAAGTAGTATGCTTGTTTTACTTTTTACTACTTTAATACTTACGGAACTATTTCTCCAGTGCCTCAAATTCTTTCAAGAGAATAAGCCTGCAATAGTGTACTATTTTTCCAAACTTTTCACACTATGATGACTTTTTTCACAGCTATTTTGGAAAACTGACTTTAAAGCTGCAGATACTTTTAACATGAGTGAAGGACTGCCTCCAAAGGCATTAGAGCAGAGTAACATTGTATACTCTACATTGATCCTATCTGTTCTGCAGCAGTTTTAGGGAAACCTCCCCTATAGGCATGCCTTGGTCACACAAGTGCAAAAGTTTTTTTCAGAGAAGACCATGAAAAAGACTCAGAGCAGCAGCATATGCAACTCCCTGCCTTTCAAAGCTTCAGCTATTAAACCCAAAGAAGTTTTCAGGACCCTAGAGCTAGATGATTTTCTAACACCTTCAAGAGCACAGATGCATCCCAACTGCAGCAGCAGAAAGCTTCCAGAGCCAAACATAGAAGGGCCCTGCGCTGTAGGGCAATGGGAAAGGTAAGATGGTAGAACGTACAGATGGGAGTCTGGACATTCACCTGGGTCTGGCAGACAGCCTGTAGCTGCTCAGTGCTCAGCTGTGATCAAACGCCACAGTGAAAAACACTCTTTCAAGGACCATATTCCAAAGCTTCTCAGGTGGCACAGAAATCTCCTATTTTCCAGCAGTGACTCTTGTCCTCCTCTTCTGCTTACGTTGTAGAGACAGCACCAATCTTCCATCGCTCCTGCATGAATTCTGCTATCTCTGTGGGAAGAGGTTAAAAAAGCTCAAAGGAGCCTCCAGTGGGTGGAGTGATTCTGTTTTCATAGTCTGTTGTGCAACAGCACCATCCAGCTGTCAAAAAAAAAAAAGAAACATTAATGCCACTATCCAGATTTGGTCCTTGTATCACAAGCAAAATGAAGAATTACACCTATTAAACAAAACAAACCCACAGGTCTTTTCCCTGCTTCTGAATTAGTTATATTGGTCCATTGTGTTATGTTTTCTGGGTTAGTACACAAGAGTGTGCTTCAGCAAAACGAAGAATTCAACCCAGTTTATTTTTGCCCAGGAAGACTGGCAGGCTACAGCCTACCTCAGTGTTTCAGTGAAGTGTGGAATATAAGCTCTCAGGTATAATGAAAAGACCATTATCTTCGGCTCACAACCAAAGACAGTTAATCACAGTACAAAAGTTAATGGAAAAAACTCAACCATTTCATACATAAGAGTATGTTTTAGCTATCATAACTAACCACTCTTGAGCTTCAGTAGTGAAAGCAAGAACAGCAACCTCCGGTGAGGGGGAAAAAAGATGAAAAGTCAGGCTTAACTAATGGATTACTCTTGAGAGGCATTATGACAAGAGGAAGAAAACTTCCTGCTTTCCAAGATTCTTCATAAAGCTGTGTTCTTTAACAGTAACTATAAGGCATATGCAATGGAAATAAATGAATAGATGGCATTCTCTACAACAGATGACTGATTACCTGAATTAAATCCACAAGGTCACTGCTTAAATTGCCCTCAGTTCTTCACTAAACTCAATTTTGTTGTAACACCCGCAGGGAGCTTACCATGTGTGTCCACTGATGATCAGGAAGTCTAATATTAGAATACCATTCTTGCATTACATGTGCCTTAGCCTGTCCTGTGATCCCACATTCTGGCATTGTTTGATACTTGAAAGCAGGGAATGCATCTCCGTTTCTGACTTTCTGAAGTTCAGTACCAGTTCTTTACAAAGCAGTACAAGGTATTCTATTAAAGTCTAAAGATAAGTCAATCATCCTTTAAAAGAAAACAAAAACAGTAGAAACTTTCCAAGTAAATATTGGCAGAAGAAAATTGTAAATGCAACAATAACCTAGGAGAAAGGGCATTTCTACACTCAAAGAAAACTTGAAAGGGAAACCTAGGATAAATGAGATGACTTTAAGGAACTTGAGCTTATGCAAGGAAGAATCAGCATAATCACATCAAGAAGAGATGCTGTTTTTCTTGCATAGAACTAAAACATACAGTAGATTTTAAGGTAAGCCCAGAACATAAGAGCACAGCAACAGGCAAACAGCAAGCGCTAGAATAGTAGCCAAAGCCACAGGAGCAAAGAACTTGCCCAAAGATACAGCAGACGTGCCAAATGACAAACCTGCGCCAAGTGAGAGAGAAGGTGCCCTTAGACAAGCAAGGCAGCAAAACCAGAATAGTCCAGAGAGACATAGCCGTAAGGAAAAGGGGACAACAGCTCCCCAAAAACTGCAGATGAACAGGAAGATCAAATAGAGGTATGGCCAATGAGGAAGTGTTATGGCTAAGTTTGACTAATGAAAGCAAGGAGTTCTCCTCTCACTAAGACAGGGAGAACAGAGAACACAAGACCTACAAGAGGAGCTGACTAGAAAGTCATTGCAGGACCTCATCAGATCAGAGACAGAACAAAGTTACTACCAAAAAAAATGTTGGAATGAGAACAGACCAAAACGCTTGAATCGATAAAAAGGAATTGGTGCCAAATGGGGAGGGGAAAAAAAAAAAAGAACAGACTGGTATGTAGGAGGGTATTAGAAGAAGGTGGCAAGGAGGAGGTGGGCAAGAAAGAGCCTTTGAATCTATAATGAAAGGTTTTTTTGTGGAACAGAGAGGAAAAAGTCAAAGTTTGAATTTTAAGTGCAGAAAAAGTAATTTAAAACAAAGAATCTGATGATCTTGATTGAAGAAGATCTTGCCAGGAACTGACTAGAGAACTTGTGACACAGCTTGGAAGCTGCACAGCTATGTTCAGAGAACTGCACACTCCAAAGGCATAGAGTTACACATTCATTCCAGTAACAGAAAGGGTATGATCGATCCATTTCAAAACTCAGATGCATAAGGAGAACAGACAGAAAGAAGAGGAGGAGGAAAAGCAGATCTCCATTAGTTACTAGTCAGGTCAAATAACAAGGGGAAAGGTGGAAACAGCATAAAAATCCCACTAAGCATAGAAATAGGCCTCCAGTGGAAAGAAACAAGACAAGCCAGACAGAAGGAGAAACAGGAAGCCATGAAGTCTTTCCAAAACAGTCTAAATAGAGAGACAACACTTTTACACCATCCTCCATGAGGTCAGCCAGAGTTCTGCCAACTTGATCACAGTAAGTCCTAAAGGATTTCACACAGAACTTGAGCTCATGACAGTGGTTTTTCTGTTTTACCACAGGGTGCAAGCTTTTAAGCCAGGACACCTGAAGGTACTAAAGGTAAGAAAACAGTGTTTCCACTAGACAGCAACCTGTTTACACTTACTAGTTGTTCAGTTTAGTTAAGGAATCAATCTTACTTAAGATTAAGTACCTGTTCAAACTGAGCTTTGTAGTCTTGTATGAGTAAGCATTTCCAAACCCAGGGCTTCAGCTGTCCAGAGAGTCTTAGATAGATGTACTATAGTTAAACCTGCCATGTCACTCAGAGTATATGTTTACATGTCTACAAGTCCCCCTGCCTCCCCGCCAGCAAAGTATCTATTTACTATCCACAGAAGGTACTATTCAGTTCAGATGCGAGGAGTTCAGTTCTATCTTCATCAACCTCTCTAACCTTGTAACAAGCAAAGCTTGTGGATCTGATTTATTGCAAGCTTCTGCTGTCACTGCAGTGGCAGACCTAATGACAAGCTTGCTGGATTTGGGATTTTAGTTCATGAACACTCTTATTTAAACCAGGGACACAGAATACAAGTCATGTGAAAATAGTGATAGGATCACACATGATAAATCCAGAATATTAGGCAGAATAGCTGGATACAAGAAACACGTTGCACATACCAATCTCTCAACCTGCTCCATCCTTACAACTACAATGCAACACTCACCAGCCCCCTCTTTTCAAACAGATTTTCTGTGAGTATCATTAATTTTATGTTTAGCATTTCACAGCAAGTTAGTTTCTACTTCCAAAGTGTCTAGACATAAGCTGTATTGGTACCCACATCTTCCAGTGAGAGGCCTAGTCCCCACAACAGGGAATATGAATAAAACCAAGAAGTTCTATCCTAGAAAGCTCACACATTTCAAGATTTAAGAGCTTATTTTAATCCAAGATATGGTGACTGTAAAGTCCAGTTCATCAAAGGGCAACTTGCTGCTGCTAAGTCTTCATATGTAAAGTGAAAACAGTCAATCAATGCAAGTTTCTCGTCAGTAGGGCTTCCCCATTGATTCCAACATTTTCTTTCTCTCTTCTGCTGAGGGCATCTCCGGTTTCACACCATTTCTTCTCCTTTGCATCATAATGTCATGCTGAAAATAGAAGAAAGTGACCATGAGAACACAGATTTCTCAGAAGTCTCTGCCTCTGAGCTCGGAACGAATAAGATTCTTTAATAGAAGTACTCTTTATATATCAAGAACCAGATATTCTAAGTCAGATTAGCTGATAGCTAAAGGTACTAGTATTTAATTGAAGATATCTGATAGTTTACCTTGCTGCTTCAGAAGACAGTGAAATTACAGTATTCCCATTACACTATATAAGACTAATGTGCAATTGTCTGTAAATAGTTTTTTGGTTGTTTGCACAATTATTTAAAGACTAAGCTAAAAGACTCTTTGCTACTATGGCATAAGGAAAGAAAATAGCAGAGAACAGTTTAACTGCACATAGTTCCTCATGATACTTTTCTACTGCAAGAGAGAAGGAAATAAGGACACCACCTGATAAGAATGAACTCTTCCTAAGCTTTATCTTAGGTTGAAGTAAATGTGACCCAAACCAATGGAAAAACAGATGAACTTACCTTACCTCAGAATTTTTTCATTATATCCGTTTAAGACAGAACTTATTACTAGAAATATCTGACTCAAATTCAGAGGGAAACATATCAGGTACTGCAAAAACACAGACTCACAATCTAAGAGGGTAAACTTAGGAGAACCAAGTGAAGTACTTCAATGTACATCTGCTTAAATCTTCCAGCAACACACACCGAGACTACCTAGGCCTGTAAGTCACCGTAAAAACAGTAGCAGTCTGCACTAGTTAAGCCTGCAGAGTTCAGAAAGCAGTGTGTCAGAAGTAATGTACTTAAAGCCAAACATGGAGTAAAATTTAGAAAAACTACTGCGCTTACCCAGAATTTTCTGCAGCTTTTGTACTTCAAAAAATAAGCCGTACACATATCCTTGTTATAGTTGTTGTCATCCATACACTTTCTAGAGGCATCTGTTTCCTTTAATAGGGAAAACATACTTCAGAGCTGAGGGAAGTTACTGTACTCAGTGACTAAAAATTCTAACAAGTCCCAGAATATCTATGAAGACAGGAGGCAGCTTCTCAGATGAAAGAACACTACAAAGACAGTAGAGGAACATCTATCACAAAGGATAATCAGGAATTCCAAGCAATGACTTCATTTAAAGATGACAGACATTAGTACTCACTAAATAGTAAGGATAGAGTCCACAGAACAGTTGTTTACAAAGATGCTTGGTACAAACCACAAAAGACTTAAAAAAATCAACCAAGCTTGTCTAACCAGGATTTCAGGCTCTGGTTTTAAGGACAGAAAATTGAAGATATTGCTATCAGTTGTATTACCCCTATTTATGCGGAATTACTGGTTGTTATTTCACCCTTACTATAACAGATGATTTTCAGCTTTTCCCATCTTCAGACTCTTTAAGAAACCTTTTATGCAAAATGCCAATGCAAGAGTGCTATCCCTAAAAAAATCCTCTAGAAATTGCATTATTTGACATTGAAACATACAAACAGAAATCCCAATTTGATCATCTTACCGCTACACATGGATTTATATCATGGTCTCTAAGCTGTTGTGCATGCCTGGACATTCTAGATAGACACTCGTACCTTGGCTAGAAACAGAAAAGGAACACGTTAAGTATCTACTTTTAATAGCAACTCAGGATTAAGTCTGAACTGCAGCATGTCATAAAGGCCTTCCAATAACACACACAGTTTGGTTGTCTTAAAAAAAAAAGAAAAACCACCACCACAAAACTTCTTTTGCAAAATGCTATTTCAAAAGCACTAATAGCAAGACAACTCAGGCAAGTTTAGCCTGTCACCAAGACTGCTTACTCCCTGATAAATTCCTGCAAAGAATGGAGCTACTGCAGTGACTCTCATACCAGCCTGTCATATTGTTGCAGAAGTGACCACGTCTAGGAGAAACAGCTCCATAGAAGCTGTTCACAGCCAACATACTGTAGACCCTTCAATTAATACCATGGGGGAGCAATGTACAAGTAAACTTTTCCAGCCTTGTGCCTATGCCTTAGCTGGATCGCATCTGTATCTTCACTGAGCTTTCCCAGGTGTACTAAGTGCCCAACCATCTCCTGTGTTGCTGTATTAGATACTTAACAGAAAAAGAAATGGTTTTACCGCAAGGAGGGACCAGATCCACTCACACTGTGTATGACAGCCCGAATCACATTTTTCGCCAGTTTAGTAGTTTGACAGTGACTGTAGGAACTGTAAGCTTGAGAGACCAAGTTCAGTGCCAAGAACCTACACTGATCCAAGATGATGACATCAAGATGAACAGCAGACCCTCCATTCCCTTTACATTGCCTCTGGCACACATATGGCCATGCAGGTATTTGTTCCAAACAAATACTAAATCTAACCAAAAATAAATTAATGTTGACCAGATGACTGTTTGAGCTAATGCAAGCAGAAACACGGGACTGACGAAGAGAGTGCTCTTTGCCGCAAATTAAAGTACAGTTGATTAAGGAAACTGTGAAAGAACATCCTTGCTTGATCTTGTCGGGGGTTTTTTTTTCCTGAAGACATTGCTACTAATTCTAAACTTAAACCTGTTTCTGTTCACATTAGAGATTGATAACTGCAAGTCTGCAGTAACAAGCCAGTTTTGCTTGGTATCAATGAACAGAAATCAAATGCTGCTCTTAGTAGCTCACAGACAGAAAACAATGTTTTAGATGAAGGTTCTTCTTTGGACAAGAGTAAGCTATTCCAGGTGAATAAGCCTTAGGTCTTACACCCTATGCAAGTATACTCTCCTGGTGCTTGGAATATTTTTTGCCTTCCATGCAATCGTTTTCTTCAAACAGGCCTCTCAAAGAACAGCATCAGGAAACCCTTCCACTTTCTTTTCAGAACTATCCAGTGTTTAAGTTAACTTTACAAGCTAGGCAAATGTTTGCTTTTCTGTGGGTGCAAGAGGATTTTTGATCAGGCACTTCCAACTCAAATGGAAGCACAAGCATGTAAAACAATAGCATCATCCAGACTTCAAGGAAGGAGGGGGGAAAAGAAGTAGAAGAAAACAAAAGCAGGATATCACAATGCTTCATCTAAGACAGTACTACAGACACAACGTTTTTAGAGGTTTGTTTGCGTCTGTATTACAACTCTGTTTCATTGATATTAGAGGTGTAAGTACCACTTAAGCAGACATGCCTCAAGGTATATGGTATTAGATTGACTTCAGCCTTACTCTTTCAGAGTATTGTGAGTCGTAGGATGTGTCAGTGTTCATTATGCAAACTGCAATTAGCATTTCCAGTTTGATTACACTACCAGAGCCTGCAACCGTGCCCAGTTTAAGGAACAATCCACACAATACATTAAATACTTACTTAATGAACAGGCAGTTCAGGTTCTCATGAAGCTGCTTAGTTCAGAGTACGCAAATGCTTAAACATACTCAGTACTACCAAAAAGGTCTGATAGCTCCTGTGCGTGTTCCTCTCTCCCCCCCTCTCCGAAGTACTTCAGGATTTGAAACACTATCAGCTAGAAGGGCAGGCAGGTCACACCGAAACGCTGCTGTGCGACTGAATGAGCAGTCGAGCAGGAAGAGACCTTTCCCCCCAGTTTTCGCACAGGCTTCCCTTCCTGCTTTCAGATTACAGGTCTGAGCCCAACCACAACCAAAGGCTTGTCTATTCCACAGTTCTTAATTATGCTTTAACACATTAACAGTTGTAAACTGTACCACAGAGAAATACATTTGTTGCTAGCACTCTTTAACCCTAGGGCTTTTTTCAGTTCATAAACCATCAGGATATTTTTCCATGGGCTCCCTCCCACTGAAAAGTGTTTGGCTTTTTAAAATGCATATATACATACAATATTGCTAATTATGCTGCAATACAGACCAGCTTATTAAACCTTAAACCCTGGCGTGAAGGTCGTATAAAAATCCTACGGATTTTATCGCTATTACAGCAGGACAAGCGGGGGGCGGCAGCCGGCGGGTCCGGACGCTCGGCACGGCTGAGCACGGCCTCAGCCTCCACAAAAGGGCTGGGGGCAAGTCAGGTGCAGAGGGGGCGGGCAGGCCGCCACGGGGCCGGAGAGCGCCGGCGCCCACCACCCAGCCCCTGCCTTCCTCCACCAGCGGCGGGGGGGGCCGGAGGAGCCCCGCGCCCCTTTCCCCCCGCCGCCAGCGGCCCCTCTCCCCGCCTCGCGCGGCTAACGGCCGTCACCCCAACGGCCACCGGTGCCCAACGGCCGCCGGCCGGCGCGCGCGCGCGCAGCCTTCCCTCAGCACCACCTGCCGCCAGCGAGCGGTGCCCGGGCCCCGCCGCGCCGCAGCCCGCCGCCGGGCCCCCCGCGCCGTCTCCCGGCCAGGCAGGGCTCCCCCAGCCCGCGGACGGGCGGCGAAGGGCAAGCGAGCCTTCCCTCCCCCGGCGGGGAAGAAGGGGAAGCGGCGCCCGGCCGCAGGCACAGCAGGCGGACGGACAGCGCGGGTCGCCGGCGGCGGCACTCACCTCCGTCCCCGGCCGTGTCCGCGGGAGCCCGGGGCGGGAGGGGGCAGCCCGTCTCCAATTCGAAAGACGTCAGCGGCTCGGGCAGCCCGCTTAAGTACGGGCGCAGCCTACCCCGCTCCCGGCCTCGCGGCTCCCCCCGGCCCAGCGCCGCCACCGCCCACGCCCCGGCGGCACTGAGTGGCAGGGCCGGGCCGCCAATGGCGGCGGCGGCGGGCCCGCCCCGGCCTTGAGCGGCGCCTCCTTCCACCAACGGGGCGGGCGGCGCGGGCCGCAGGCGCCGGCGGCGGGGCGCGGCCGCGGCCCTGACTGACGGGGGGAGGCGTCCAACCCGCGGTGCGTGTGGGCGGCGGGCGGTGTGGGCGCGGCGTGTGCGGCAGGCTGGGCTGCACCGCAGCGCATACACTACAATGGCTGCTGGAAAGACGGGAAAGCAAACAATTTCCAGGCCCGCCGCGTCCAGCCCGAAATATGGGGAAAAAATTACAGAAAAATCGGAGAACACTGTAAAGGGTGGAAACGGGGCGCAGAGGGGATGCTGAGGCTCCCGCGGTGAGTCTGCTGCGGGTTTGGGGGGCAGGCGCCGGGGTTTAGCAGGGAAATATCAGGGTTATTTAAATTATGAAGGGGGAGGAGGAGAAGGAGGGGGGAGAGGAGAGAGGAGCAGCGAGCAGTGAGGAAAAGTTTGTGTTAACCATCCCTCCCTTCCATCCCTCTCCCCCCATCTCCCGCAGCCCCCCACTGCCCCGCGTCGGACCCCCCCGGAGGGGAAAAGCAGGGGAGGGGAGGCGAGGCGAGCGGTGCCCCCCCTTCCCCTCCCTCGGAGGGAGAAAGAGATGATTTTCAGAAAAACCTCTCTCAGGAGTTTCCTCCACTCCTCCCCTCCCTCCCCGCGGCGCTATGTTGGTTCGCGGGCGAGGCAGCGGTCTGCCCGGGGGACGGCAGGAGGGCGCGGGGTGCCCGCCGCCGACCCCCGCGGCGGGCCGGGGCCGGGGCCGGGGCCGCGGCGGCGGCGCGGGGCAGGGGCAGGAGCAGGAGCAGGAGCTGCGCGGCCGCCCCCTCCCCTCCTCGCCTCTCCGGAGCCTGTGCTGTGAATGCAGTGACAGCGGCGAGAGCGGCGAGAGGGAGCGGAAGACATTAGAGACCGCGGTGCCGAAAAATGAGGGAAAAAATTAATATAAATTCGCCCCCCGCCTCAAACGGGCCGAATTTCGCACAGAAATTTCCCCCGCGGACCCGGCTACCCGTGGGGTGTCCCCCGGACCTGGCGGGCGCGTCTTCGGGGGGATCCGGAGTGACTTTGGGGCACTCGACCCCCCTTTCCCGTCGTTTTTTGGACAAAAGTTTTTTTTTTCGTAATAAAGAAACGAATTTGCCTGCTCTCCCCCTCCGAGTGGCCCAGAAGCTTTTCCCTTCCCCATCGGTGTGTGTTTAGAGAAAAGTGTGAACCCAAGTAAGTGCCGAGTCGTGTTGCATTGGGGAGGGGGGTTTGCTAACTGAAAGCAGGAGAGATCCGGAGAGAGAGAGAGAGAGAGCAGGGACAGCTTGTTGTCAGTATCATAAACAACCAAAATGGAGGGAGAACTGAGGCATATAACAAAATAAAAATCAGAAAAAAATGCCAAAAAATACCTAAAAATCGGGGCTGCTCCCCCTTTTCTTCCTCAAGGTAACAGAATAAAACCCGTGTCTTCCCGAGACCGTTTTAAGGTTTCAGGGAGCAAGGAGTTAATATTTATTATTTTTTTTTGTTGATGAATTCTTTGGAAAGGCAAAAGCCTCTTATAACTCGCCACCGACAATGAGAAAACGTGAAAATCCCTTTCAGGAGAGAGAGGTAGGGGGAGATGATAGTGCAGAAAGTGCATAACTTGGGGGTAATGTGGAGTGATCCTAGATAAGATAAATGCTGTATGTGCTGCTTTATAACTTCCTTTTTTAATGCTTTTTTGTATGTTTGGGGGGGGTTTGGAGAAGGGGGCTCCTTTCTTTTCCTCTGTCTATTTTTTCTTTTTTTTTTTTTTTTTTTTTTTTTTTTTGGACCGGAATGTAATGCCTTTGTAGTGTCACTTTCCTGATCTAATTAGGATGTGTGAGGCAAAGAGTAAACCTTTCCGGTTTATAAAGTGCGTTTTCGTTGCCTTTGAATTTCAAGTTTTCCTGGTGGCTCCCTCCTCTATTTAAACTGGATTCTTCAGAGTAGTGTGGGGTTGAGGTAATGCTCCATAGGGAAAGCAGAGAGGGCTCAGGGGCAGGGCACCTCGTCTGCCGGTGGTTGCTGGTTTCCCTGGCACGTTCAGTTCACCTGTTTGTCTCCTACAAAGAATGTATTCTGCAGTCTCCTCGTTTTATTTATGTAAAATAATGATGCCTCGCCTCGCCTCACATTGAAGTTAATGCGAAAGTGCTGCTGATGTTGGTTCCACGTGGGATCAGGGACATAGCAGGGCATTTTAAAGAGACAGCTTCTCTTTTCCTAGGGTTATCATCACCTCTGCAGCACCTCTGCCTCTAGCAGAGGGATGGTTCGTTGTTTTTTTTTTTTAATGGAGAGGTATCAAATCGGCCCTGGTCTGATAAATTAAGGCAGAATAATAGGGGAAAGCGTGCAGATTCGTTGGGATCAAAGCAATTCTTTTGTGTGTAGCAGGTCTTCAGGGGAGTTTTCTTGGTGTGTTAATTAAAATGCTGTGTTTTGGAGAGCGTTTTTTGGAATGGGTGTTGCAGAAATGAAATAGTCTCAGATTGTTTAATATTAAAACCTTGTGGTGTTCTGCTAGCTATGAATTCCCTGGGAGGAGACCTATGTGCATAGGGCAATTTCACAGACATTTTGTAAAAGTTGTGAAGTACATTATTTTTACTCTGAATAAATTCAGTTTTGTTGGGGACACCCGAGTTTGTTGAAAAGTATTGTAGAGCTTGTTCTATACTTAAATCTTCCGAACAGTCCCAAAAGGTTTTGAAAGTGGTGAAAATAACTGTAGGTTTTAATTGGCCAAACTAGGGGCTTTTTACAAGTACAACTTAGCTGTGTAATTATAACATCACTTGGAAGAATTGCCTCTGGCTTTGTTTAAAAAAAGAAAAATCATCCTAACTGCGGTCTAGTTTCATGTATATGTGTGCATGTGTGTGTGCATGCATGTTTTTAGCATGGGTTCTGGCTGATACAGTTTTTTGCTTAATTTTTAACTTGTAAATGTTTGACTGTAGTGATGTGAAATGTTCCATTTATCTCCTTTGTATTTTAATTTTCAGTGAAATATCCTGTTTTAAAAATTAACATCGCCTCTTAACATGGCAATTTGGTATCTTTATGAGGAGTTATGATGTTTCCTTTACACGTGCCCTGTTTTTGTAGCCTTTGCATTTAATTCTAGATTAAAAATTGAATACAGGTATGTGGTTCTCAAGAGGGAAGATGGAGTACTGAACTTGTAGGGAGGCTATTTCAGCAAATGTTTTCTTTGAACTTGTAGAAGTTGAGTATCAGTTGTGATAGCCCTCTGTGTTGAATAGCATGTGTTCGCAAATGATCCCTACCTTTTCTGCAAGTGTGACCAAAGAAGCTGTTATACAGTATTTGTTGACTAGGATAGTCTTGTGGTTAGAGATTTTGGAAGAAATCTCAATGTTTTCCAGTGACTCACAATTGTGAAAATTAAATCACATTAACTACTCTTAGGCTAGGAAAAAAGGCTCATTAAGGAAGAAAGATTAATCAGTTTTTATAAAGGAATGAAATTGAACATTTTTCCAAAACGTGTCTTTTATGGTTTAGAGATGTCTTTTATAGTTAGAAAGAATTCATACTTCAAAGTTCCTTTCCAAATATTTCTTACACTGATCTCTTCTTTTTATTGACTGAAGTAACATTATCCTGAAATGCATAGAAATTTGATAAATTAATAGCAGTACACCATGTGTTGGTGTTTTTAATGTACCAGGGTAGATGGATAGTAGTAGATGTACAGAACTAATTTTAATAAACTGGTTAATGGTACTGAGAACAGTATTTAAGAACTCTTCAAATACTGTGTCTGTGACCATCAGTATGAAGTGTTTAATGTGTTACTACATTTTTACCTAATGAAGAGCTTCTAAATCATTAATATTGTAATGCTGAAAATAGGTGTAGGCACTGGTAATAACAACATGAAAGAAGCGCATGTTGTGGAGTATCTTTCTTGACTTATAGTTATGTATTACAAAGTAAATTCAGTGTATCCAACCACAGTACAAAATCCAGGACATAGCGAGGAGGAAGAGGAAAGGGTGTTCTCACAGAATTTCATACTCTTCTAAACTGGGTTTAAATGTAAGGTATAATCCAGATGGTGATAATAATAGCAGAAGATAAATGTTGTTTAGGATTGTTTTTTACAAACTTACTTACTCTCTTTTTGGAGAAAACTGAATTCTTCTTACAGGGATGATGTGGAGTTTAATAAAAATAGAAGTAACTTTCAAAGCTGCCTGGCTTCTAAGAGTTAAGATAATCTTCTCTATTATATGTTGCTCTGGTTCTATACATGATTCACTGTGATTTTTTCAAGATTTTTTAAAATTAAGACACCTGAGGAAGCAAATACTATGGGCTGTTGTTGGTAAAGTTACCCTACTTTTTGTAGGTAAACTGGGAAGCTGTACATGTATTAAAAGCCTTCTTAGATACTTATCAATCCTATTCAATAATGTTTAAAAGTTAATAACTACAGTATTCTACAACAGTACAGCAAATACAGGAATCTAAATTAACATGCATTCAACTTTTCTTGAATGCTTAGTTCAAGTGTGTCTCTTAGTGTGTACTTTTCATTTAGTAATTATCCTGAAAAATTAGTTTCCCAATGTAGAACTTTGAGATTTAAATTGAGAAACTTTTTAAAAGTTTGAGTAATTCCAAAAGGCACTGCATACAAAGCGCAGCCACTTCTAGTGGTCGTCCATCTCTGCAGCTAGTCAGTCAAAATGGTGCCTTTAAGTCTCCTCCTTTCAGGGTAGTGCATGTGTTTTAAAATTAATGGGTTAAAGAGAGCACTGCTCATGTTCTAAATAAACCACTATTTGTAACTGTTCAAGGTTATTTTGTTAAAAAGAGATGTTTTATTTCAGAGTCTAAAACATAAGTTTTTAAAATTTTGTATCTATAACCTCTTATATCTTTAAAACCAGTTTTTGTCAGCAAGTACCTTTTGGGAGGGTTCTTGAACAAGTTTATCTGTTTACCAAGGGGAAATATTCTGGAAAATGTGAAATATGTTAGAGCAATTAGACCATTCTCAAATCAGTGTAGAGTTAAAAGGAGCTAGCAGCCACCACCACCGAAGTGATAGAGCACTTGCTCTCAAGGAGATATTCTCCAAATATCTGCTACTAGTGAGGATTTAGCTTGCATTACTTTTGAAAGAAATGTGCAGTATCTATCCACTGAACTGTTAAGCATCTTTAACCAATTACCAAATGTTTAGGTAGCCTTAAAAAGCTATTTAAAAATAATTCAAATATTAGAATACAGTAACATTTTGTATTGATCAAATGTAAAATGTTTAAATTTCTGAAGTGTAGGGGATTTTTTTTTTTGCATTTATCTGAGCATTTGGATAATAGAGAGTTGTGTATTTTTCCTGCTAATCAAAAAATCTCATCTAGAATTTAATTAAATTTATTTTGATTTTTAAATTGTGCAAACTTGTAACTTGAATGTAAAACATTGATTAACTCTCAATATAATCTCTTAGACAACTGCCTATATTTTATTTTTAATTTTTCAAGGACTATAGTGACCCTTTATCTGAAATTGAATAGATTGCAGTTACTAATGCATTTAAAGCGAACAGATGTCCACCAAACATCAAATGCGAAAAATTCTAATTGTACGCAAGTTATGAAAACCTAATATTGAACAGAACTGGTCACCATTACTGCAAGTTCAGTTTTACTTTTATTTAGATTGGCTTGTTAAAGTATTTTTTTGTTTACTTCGGTATTAGTGTTCACCTGTTATTGTCTCATCTTAGAAGGATGAATTAGCAGAAATGAATAGAATTAGAGGATTTTTTTTTTATTTTTGACAAGATAAAACATGCTTTTAAAAATAGTTATGTGATAACAGTTATAAAGGATGGGGCCTTCTCATAGCATATATTAAAATTGTTAATATTTAAATGGACCCTGCATGTCTTGTAAACAGTTACTGTAGGATCATGGCATTAAAATTAACCACTGTACATAGCAGGGTTTTGAGATGACTGCACAAGTACATTCTTGACAGTGAAGAGTGGGAAAGCTTATATAGTTATTCTCATGTTGAAGCAATAAATCAGTTTGTATTTTAGCCTTCTTTGTGATAACTTCTGTCCCTTTCCTAATTCACTGTCTGTCCGGAGTGTAGAGATACTTTGTCAAATACATTAAAATACATGGCCAGAGTGATGGGCTATTTTACGCATGCCCAATCCTGGCAGTTTTGGTAGCCTTACAAGGGGGCACAAAGAGAGTATAATGTGGCCTGATGTGCATAATTTTATTTTATTTGTTTAAAGGAAGGCAAAGAAAAAAACAAACAAACAAACCAAAACAGGGCTGAACTTGTATAAAACCAAAAAGTGAGGTAGATAAAACAAATGAATGTAGACAAGTGTGGCTGTAATACACAGAACACTAACTCAAAACTCTGAAGTAAAATAGCTCAAATCAGCTTTGAGAAGTCAAGTGGGAATCAGGAAAGTAAAATCTAGAATTGCCATCATATGCAATTAAGAAATAACTACGTAAAGGAACTTGGAAAAATGCAAAAAGTGTCTGTTACAGTAAACTGAATTGCTATAATCTTCTTTTGCACTTAATGCGCTAAATTCCTCTCTCAAAGGAGAATATCCCTAGAAATCAGATTAGAAAGTGTTTAAAGGGAATTATTTGTCAAAGTTGTTTTTTTACTAAAGTTGGGATAACTAATAATAATCTCTTCCACATTGTTGTAGATAATACCTTATTTGATATCATTTAACCGTGCAGATTGCACATAGACCTACGTATAGTACAGGTAATTTACCTGGTAGCCTGACACTGTGTATCACTAACTTTCACCCTAAAAACTTTTCTTTATGGTTGTGGGTCACATTACACTTTGGAGACTGCCAAATCTGAAGTATTTCTCATTAAATGAGATGTAGATGGCTGATTCATTTACTGTGAATTGCCAAGTAATCAAAAAGCAAGGACAATGTCAGAAAGCTTATCTTCCCTCTCATTTATTGAGTATGTATTTGTATACTACAGGGTATCAGATTTACTAGTACATGAGTTCACTAAAAAGTCCTGCAAATCATCTGATTCTAAATTAGTGAGCTCTCATTACACTACATGTTTGAACAGCAGAAAGACCCTGTGTATGCAAATCAGATTTTACTGTCCCAAGTGCTTGTCACTTCTAATAAAACTGTTTATTGTGTGGTATATGTATTTATCATGAATGTTACATTTATATGTAATATAGATACACACACACACACACACACACATTTTAAGGAAACATCTGGCTGCTTAGGGAGAATGTCATGTCTTTTGAATCAGTTGTGATATAGGATTTTTTTCTTTAAAGAGACCTTTTTGAAGAAAAGGCAGAAAGAGAGATTCTGGCGGCTTACTATTAAATTTTAATCCTGTATAGTTAGTAATAAAAGATCTGCAAGTTTGTAAATGTTAAGTTTCTTCAAACTCCTACAGACATGTGTGGAATTTTCATTTATACTAATTGTGCATTTACTACTGCCTACATGCAAGGCTTAATAATAATACTGTATTTATCACATGGAAGTATAGATACAATATAAATATGCAAAAGTAGAGATTGCCTACAGCTGTTCCTATGTTTTCATTAGATGATACACTACAAAGGCATAAATTTATGGTGTTAGCTACCTGTTATCAGTTACTGGTGCTCTTCCCCTCACAAGTGCTTTAGGAAGAGTGAGTATTGAACTAAAATAAAACAAATGTGAAATCCTGTCAGGGTTTTGTGCTCTGTTTAAAAGCTAAACATAGACATTGTTCAAGCTTATTTTGATCAGTGGAAGTTACTGGTCAATACACGCATAATTTATTTTATCTAGAACACTAGGAAACTGTGAACCACGTAGCTTAGAGAAGAGCTTGGACTTAGCTGATCACAATAAATGCCAGTTAATTTGAGTCTGTAGATTTTTTTTTTCTTCTGTGACTTGACAGTTTTCTTTAATTCTTTTGAATACTGGGATTGTGTTTAGACTAAACCACTTCTAATTATACCCCAGCACAAACATATAGCTTATGGCTATATTTTAATCAGTTTCAGAAAAAGTAATAAAAATATTATTGCATCTGTCAAAGGATGGTGTTGCTACATGCTATTTTAAATGGTGTTTAAGTACAGTTACAAGCATACCAGTACAATGAAATCAGCTGTATTCCTAAACAACAAAGTTACATTATTTGTTACTTTAAAAGTTACCAAGAATCATAATATGTTAATTATCCTAATTATTCAGGCTGGTTTTAATATGTGTTGAAATTGCTTTAAAAAGTATATATGAAATATTTATATCAAACTCGTTTAATTTCTCATTACTTGTAAAATCTAATGTTTTCCCAGTTATAATTCTAAAGGGTTCTTGTCTTAGCTGCACGAATATATCCTTTTCTTTTGGATACACTCTTCTCTGAACCCAGCGTTCTTTCACTTATTTAAAACTCGATTGTTCTCTCAAAATGAATTTGTGTCCCATTAAGTGTTGATATTGATCATTTTTGTACTACAAAAATTGTGCTGAGGAGTACTGTGGAATTAACTGGGGCTGATGATGCTACAAGTATAAAAACTGGGTGTAGAGTAACATGGGAAACTTAATCATAGTGTATTTGGATGATGGGAATAGTTGCAAACTGGACGAATATTAAACTAGCCTATGAGGAAAAGATGTCAGGTTTTGCAGCCTTGTAGCATTAATCAAATATGTGGCATCACTATTCCTCATAAAAAATACTCAAACACAGTCCTAGCATCAATTGCTGTAGAAGGCAAACAGAAATATAGATTACAATTTCAGAAATTATAAACTACGAAGTAAGTTTCTTGGAAAAAAACTGGTTTTGGAGGTCTCCCCTGTAGCATAATATTATTTTGCCTTTGAAAACTTGACCACTTCAGAATATTTGAGAACAAGTAAGTTAAGTCCATCTTGAGTAATACATTTCATTTTCTAGTACAGTTTTTATCTATACATCGTGTAGAACAAACTTCTTACTCTTCATTATACTTAAATATTTGTACTGAAATTGATTACTCATTCATTTGATTGGAGTAGAAAAGTGCTTTAGTTGGGGAGGTTGAATATGTATTATTATTTTCTATTTTTCTGTAGTTTGCCTAATAAGAATACTGAACCTAAAAGGAGACTGGATCTTTCTTCAAGCCTTGAGTGAAAAGGGAGGTGTGGTCAGGAAGTGGCTCTGATGACTTAAATCACTGCCCCCCAGTCTCTCAAAATATTTAAATCCTATGAATTTGTGATTTAAGTCGCACAGTAATGTTGCAACCTCAAAACTGATAACATATTCAGTTATCTTGAGATGAACTCCACAGTTCTTCATTAGGCAGATTGAATTCCCTAAAGGTTTTGTCTGAATAAGTACTTGAGTATTGTGCTGTTTGTTCCAGTTTTCATCAGGAATCAAGCCATAGAAAGTCTCTCAACTCTGAGCAAACCCTCAAAAACTTCATGGATGCCGTACACCGCCCCTATTCTTGTCATAGTTTTAGTTGTTAACCTGTGGTTGAAAGTCAAATAATCCTTTCTGCTAAGCGTCCGACTTTTATCATAAAGGAGGTAGTTTGATATTTGGTGGTAGTTTTAGCATAAAGGTTTTATGTAGGTAGCTTAACAAAATAGCTTCAAGGCAGGCAGAAATTGGCTTTCAAGTTGCAAGTGTTCTGTAACTGTTACATGAAGTAGTACTTAAATCACGTTTGTTTCATTGAGATAGTAAGACTCGTAGTTTGAAGACAGAGCTTAACTGATTTGTTAATTCTTCCTTCCCAAATGCATAAAAATTTGCCACCATTTTTGCTGCCAACAATGCTCTGAAGATTATCCATACATATTTATATATATTTTCCAAACTTTTTGTAACTTAGGCCTTTGTGGGAAGGTTAAGAGGTCTAGTGGATGGAGATCATGAAGTATTTGTATCTGTCTTACGAATGAACTGTTACTTAGCAACTTTGTAAATTCATGATGCGATTTTGTGTTTGGGGGTACATCTGAGAGAGTATGTAGTCAAAAATACGTATACTCCCTCCCATGCATGGCAGAGCTCAGGCCTGAAGAGCAAGTATTCTATCTTCTTGCTTTGGGTATTTTTAGACTGGTTATGTGGAGATAAAAATGTATTCTTTTTCTTCCCCTCCACTTGTTACTTTCATCAGTTCTTTAGGAGGTCTGTTTCTTGATATTTTTTGAGTATGTTGCAGTGGCTGGCAAAGTTATTAAATGTCCTGAACTACAGAATTTGTAGATGGAAGAGGGAGACTTTTTTTCCTGTCTGATCTTGACCAGATTATTTAAAAGTTTCCTTGGCCTCTTCAACAGTGCTTTGCTATAAATCAAGACAAATTAAATTGAACAAACCCTCAATAAAAATGCATGTCCCAGGTTCCCCTGGCAAAGCTTATTAAACTCCAGTTAGATGCTGACAATTCTTCTTCACTGTGACCTCCAAGATATTCAGCCTTTACTTCAGGCTTTCCAAATATCATTATTTCCATCTATCAAATTCTAGGTAGGTCATTAGTAAATGTACAGTAGTAACTGTATAGTCTGTAATGCTAACATTTTAAGCCTGTCTCAGAATAAGAGATATATGTTAAAGTTGAAACGCTTCTCAGGGAGTGAGTGGTATTTCCTCATCTGTTTTTTTTATTGTAACATGCATTTGAGATTGTTTCAAGTGGCACTCATGAAGAGGAGTGATCTTTCAGGTTGTCAAGAATCAAGCTGTTCAGGGTTTTATAGGTTAAAACCAGTTATGTTTTTTAGCATCATTTGGAAACTGGTGGTCATTGAAGGTACATCATGGAACAGTAGAGTCATGTGCTTCTCAGCAGGAGATGCTGCTTAATGATGGAACTGCAATGTCCTGAATGTGGAAGGAGCAGACCTGCAGTGAAGGACTGGTCTCTTTCTACAGTGTGAACAGGAAACTGCTTTACTCTGGCTTCTACAAATAAATTAATTATTTGGAATAAGATCCTTCCTTCACTCACTGACATTTTCATTTTTTCCTGCAGTATCAGAAATAGACACTTCAGGATGGTTTTTACAAGTCTGTCGACTTGAAAGGGCAATTAATGTAACACATATGAAGTTAGAGTGCTTGAAAAGGACAAAATTCTTGTACTAAAAATCTTGGAAAAATATTTAACTGTCTTGAAAGCAAAGAAAAATAACTACTATACTAATCTGATGATATTTTTCAACCAAGTAAATAATACTTAGATGTCATGGGAGATTCATCTAGCAATAGCTTGGATCCCTCAGTAAGGGAATGTGTGTTATAGTAATATATTTATGGAAATAATACATAATGTACATTTAGAAGAATGTAGTTTTCAGTAACAAAACCATCAGAACTTGATCAAAGCAAAAAAAATATTATGTTGTGTCCATGTACATCCGTAACTTTTGGGTTTTTTGAGGTAAAAAGGTTAGATACCTAGACACGCATAGGTATTCAGAACCCTGCCATGATTATTTCTGGGAGCTGTACAAGCTCTTCTACTATATTCAGATAGTGCATGATAAAGTACTTTCTAAGGTTAGTGAGTTGTTTGGTTTTGTGGGTTTGAATTCAGAATTAAAAGTGATACATAGAAAAGTGATATGGTACTGACTTAGTAGCACGCAGTATTTTAGTCCAGCGTTGGAAGTGTATATTATAAAACCTGCACGTAAATGTTACATGGCTTTGGAGTTGACTTTCTAGTAATGTGGATTGTACCTAGGAAAACAAGTGTTTTGTTTTGTCAGAATTACCGTTTTCCTCTGGTGTATTTGCCTTTAACTGAATTCTGCTCCATGATTTTTTTTCTTGTTATTTGCACGGAATTGTGCTCATGCTTTTTCCTCCAAACAAATACAAATAGCATTGTACTCCTGCTGTGATTATTATGCATAACACCTCTGACTCAGCAGATCAAAAGTTATCTTTATTGGAAAATAGAATTAACATTTTGTACTTTTTTTTTAAAGACCACTTAAAAATAGCTGCATCAAAAGAGATCATGCTTTTAACATGCTAATCCACTAAGCCATCCTACATGATTCTGTAGGCAATGTTTTTATTCCAGGCAGCTACCTCTTACTAGAGTCCCTTTGAAAGGTTTCAGGTTATCACAGAAATATTCCCATAAACTTGAATTCTTAAGGAGAGAGGCTTCTTTAATAGAATGCATAATACGTGCATTATCAAATTGCAGCCTTTTTTCCAAGAATTGTTTTATATGTCAGCATGGTTTGGCCTGCTGTAAGGCATTCTGGTTATTTGAGACAAATTGTTGATTAAAATGGCATATGCAAAAACCTTTTCTCAGTGTTGGGGGGTAGCAGTTCCTAATTTTGATGTAGAATATTATGTTGTGATAGCCAAATACCTGAATGGAATGCTATACTGATTATGCGAAAGATAGAGTAAAGGAGGATGAGAATTTATGCCAGCTGGATTTGGAGACTCCGAGATTCATCTAGATTAGTAGTTTCAGTTGCTAATCTTGCCCCATGTTCCTCTGCCACTTTGTTTTCTGAAGTTGTATTTTCCTCATTCAATTTTTGTAATTGTATACTGTCGCTGTGTCGAGTCACACAAACGTGGGAAACAGCAATACTGACTTGGCAGAAAATTCTGTAAAGTGCAAAAAATACAACAGAAAAATATAGTTCTGCCTTATCTTTCGACTTCAGAAATCTTAGATGTTACTCGTAAGAACAGTAGATATATGTGTGTGTTAGTCTGAAATCTGACTGTAGGCTGACTGCCACTGTGTACATCAGTGACTAGAATTTTTTAGGTATTAAATACCAATACAAGGAATTTGCTTGTACTTAGTTGAATTACACTGCAAAGTTTGCTGAAACAGCTTAGCAATAACCATTTTCATTATTTTTACAAATGCTAATTCAGAATGGTACAACATGAGTGAAAAGTTTAGTTAGTTGTTACTACTTGATACTCTATTCTGGCTAGTTATGGAGCTCTATTTAATGTTATCTGACAGATTAGAGTATTTAACTTGAAAGTGTGCTGCTGCTCAACAGGCGAGCTGGGACATCGCCTACTCTGATTTCCTACTGGCAAAAAGTCTGTAAAGACCATTTTAAGGCAAGCTTTGCCGTACTTCAAACTAATAGAGTTAGGTAAGGTTTGACACGCTGCTTTCTTCTTTAGGCACACTAAAACACCTTTTGCAATTTGGGCCAATATATTTTTGAACTGGAGAAGTGTGTTTTCATATAATCTAAAAGACTCCTCGGCTTTGGTAGCTTTAGCCCTGTACCTTGAACTATGATTCTGTGGGGTTTTTGTTACGCTGGTAGTCTATGAACACATATGACCAGAGCATAATACGTTGTGTTGTTGATCATTTCCATATACAACCATCTGCAAAGAACAATGCCATAATGAGACTCAGGGAGAATATGGGAAAGAAGATAGCATGTGATACAGAGTAAAATGAAACATCATAGGGCCTACACTGAGGATGCAGTGACAGTCCAAAGAAGAGGTCATCCTCACAGTGTTTTGCTATAAGGCTGTGTACTGTTTGTGTGTGATAGTACTTTCTACGTAGTGCCTGTAATTATGTTAATAAAGTATTTTCAACAAGGAGTTTTATGTATCAGTAGACCGAAGTGCTGCATGGAAGTAACTATGCCAGTCTTTATGTAAATTGTTTTTAAATAGACTGTTGAATAAGGTGGTGTACCAAGTAGTCACAGTTTAAAATCCTGATAAGGAAGGAATTGTTGTAAAGTGTTTTGTTCCGAAGCTGTATACTGAATCATCCTGGCAGATAGAGTTCTTCATTCTTCCAGGGCTGGATTTTCACTGAACAATTAGATGAAGTTACCTACATTTGAACTGATTCCTGAAGTTAGCCTAACTGGAGTGAAAACGATAATGCTGAAAACCAGTACATAAATCACTTTGTGGAGCTGGGTTGTTAACTGCATTAGTAAAAAATATGTTCTTTGACTCACCAGTTTAAATTAAAAAAGAATAAAACACCTAAAGTGTTTTATGTGTGATTACTCAATTTATATGTATGGCCAGGCAGAAACAGAGAATGTCTCTAAATTCAGCAAGTGGTATGTGTTGCTCTAAAGGCAGCAAGTGACTCATGTGACTGTCTTAGCAGCTGGGCAGCAAGATTAGAGAGCTACTATGTACACATTCCCTTACTGAGGGGTCCAAGCTATTGCTAAATGAAGTTGTATTACTGCCAACAACTGAATAACGGGCATAAGAAAATATAGTAAATAAGTGTGTCATCAGGTTAGTGCAGTAGTTCTTTCAGACAGTCGTTAAAGTGAAGAAAAAAAAACTTTTCCAAGATTCATATTTGAAAGATTTTTGTCCTTTTTTTCAAGCACTCTAACTTCATATGAGATTACATGTTAATTGTCCCTTTCAATCTGCAGATTTGCAAAAGTCATCTTGAAATGGCTGTTTCTGACACTGCAGGAAAAAAGAATTAGAATGTTAGTGAGTGAAGAATCTTATTCCAAAGAACTAATTTATTTGTAAAAGTACTAAAAATATGCTTGTATCATGAAGTATTTTGATTTGAACTGAAATTGGCAAAGCATATACTTCTTGGTCACTTGCTAATTTGAAGACTTATTCATGATGTTATTCCTCATGTATTTCCTAATTGTAAGAATTTGTGAAGTTTGTTCCAAATTGTCTTTAAGTTTTCTTGGCATGCCAGTATGGATTAGTGGAATATGTATTCTTTCTTTTTTTTTTTTTAAGTTTCCCTAATCTGATTTTTTTTTTTTTAACTCAGATACTTGCTTTTCTTAAGAAAGTTGCTAAACATTTGTGAATGGTTTGTCCTTTATATATATGTATTTACAGTTACACATTGATTCAACTATTATTTATGGATGTAAACTCAAAACTGTCACCCTGTCAAACACCTCTTTAGGACTAACCCTCATAAGGACTCCTTTCAGTCTGGAGGACCAGAAGACATACGCTTGACTGTTGCAATCAAGTAAATCGATACAGAAATCAAAAAGGCATGAATATGAAGCTCCGTAGTGCTATTTATAGTGTCAACTTTCAGACCATAATTATGTTTTAAGGATGAGAATGTATTTACTGAAAAGGAACTTTTATATTTAAAATGCCCAGATGAGAGATCAAGCCCGTGATAAATTACTTATAGTAAAAGAGGACCAGAAGCCATCTTCACTGCATCCCACTACCCTCAAAAAGATTAAACTGTTTGTTTGTTACTCTGCTTCAGGTTTTCTGGATTTCTGCTTTCTTTCTTTTCCTGTCTAGTAATGACTTGTTTCCCATCTTGTTACTCTTTCATGTTTATTCCAAGTTTGTGCAGTTTTCCTCAACAACGGTTTTCATTTATATCTCTAAGAAAAAATGGAGAGCATAAAATAAGGTTATCCAGAGTTGTCAGTGCATCTGAAAACTACCTTCTCAAGGTGGACCATCATTTTAATAATACTTCAAAACATGCTGTTGATCTGGCCCTTTTATTTTTGTATGTGTCTAGATTTCTTCATAATCAAGTCTCTTATTGTTTAGTATTTTGAAATCTTTGATTTACAGGAAATGTTCAGTTTGGTTTTTGTTTTGATTCATCCTCTGCTGAATGTTTCATTACTACTTTTTTAATGTACCATTTTCCCATACCAGATTGCTTTTCTACTCTGCTTTCATCCTTTTTCAGTCACATATTGCTCATCAGTTGCAAAAGAAAAATGTGTTCTTATTTATGCACTGCTTAGTCTGATGGTGCCCTGTGACATAGGTGCACTAGGAAACAGAGGGATGCTGGTGTATTGGGAAGTAGTTTATAGGTAAAGCACTAGCAGATTATGGCCAAGGGTATACCTGCAAAATATGCCAATCCTCTGACTACTTGAATGCTTCAGTGGATTCTTGTGTGCTGTTCTTAACACATTCCTTGAGATGAACCACCAGAAATGTCCATCTGCCAACAGAGTTTCAGGTCCTGCAGGGTCTTGCTGCCCTGTGTTGTGTGCCGCAGCAGCTTCTTGGGCTTTGACTTCTCACCCCCAGGGACAGAGCTCTGCCGTAGTGCAGGTTGTGTTGTGCTACTTCCCTTTCTTCTGCAACGTGCTGTGTTTGTTTAGAGCACCTTTTGCACAGCTGGAAGAATTATATAAAATAAACAACTGTCCTGAGAAGATATTTGTGTGAACTTGGACTTCGGCTTGTTTGTTTGTTCCTTTCAGAATTACGCCCAAAATTTCTTAGCCACAAATTTGTGCTGCTCCACTGAACTGAAGAGGGAAGTATCTTCTCATGGATTCTAAGGAGGAAAGATCTTAAGCTACCTCTGGCCAAAAATACAGTATTTTCTTTAATAAATTTGATTTCCAAATGGCCAAGGAGAAACAGCCCAGCCAGATCAGCCAAAAATATCTTGTATTTGTGTGAGATTGCCTCTTGTAAACAGGCATGGTTTAAGAAAGGAATAGGAAAGATTCTTGCTTGATATAGTCCTTCACCCCCTTCTCCCTCATGCCATTCCGTTCCTAGGATGGGGAATTATCATGGTGTTTGCTTCTTAGGGCCGTTAGAAAATCATGGATATTTTGAAGGAAGTTGAGGTGCTGTTTCTGATGCTATTTCTGTCCTTCTGGTGAGAGTTTCGCAGTGTTACCGTGGTGGTGTGTGCCACCTGCCCAGTATGCTTTCCTTTGACAGGAAGATCTACAACTAAGAAGAAAAAATGGTTTGGGGGAAGTCGGTAGCTGTTTTTTAAAAAGCTCAGCCTGTGCTCTCTGACAGCTTTTCTTAGGGTCAGAGTTGCAGTCTCACCACTTTTCTTGCACAGGGGGAGGCCTGGCAAGGAGGCTGGAAGGTATAGGTTGATCAGAAGTGACTCTTTAGCTCTTCAGTTTCAGATGTGATCTTGGTATTTGGTTCTTTTAAGGAATGATGAGCTTCCCAGTGATGAGAGAGAATTTCAGTAGCTGCCTTTGGAAAGAGAGAAATCTTGGTTCTGGTATCCTCTGAGAAAGCAAGCCTTCTGGGGCAAGCTGAAAAGTAAAGCATGGGAAGGATCGGAGGCTAGATAACTGAAACGCTCTTCTCCAGTAACTATAGATACTGTGGTCTTTCACAGGAGAGCAGTGGACAGGAAGAATGTTTGTTTCTAAGCACTGATGACCGGGTAAGAATAAATAGAACTAAAGGAGGCTTTTGGAGTTGTGTTGCTTTGTTCATGTCTTTAAAAAAAAAAAGTAGCATCCATTTTTAGGATTCAGTGTACTAGAGGCTGAAAAGGAAAACACAGCAGGCGTCTGTCCTTCCCCTGACGAACTTACAGTGTTACTCTAAGGAGAAGAACTGAGACATGTGGAAAGGAAAGGGGAAAAAGCAGTTAAAGTACTTGCGGTTTCATATATGCACTCTGTTTAATTTTGTATGTTAATTTAACAACAGTGGCTGACACTACTGTTTTTAAATAAAATAGTAAATTCAGCTGTCCCTCATTTACACAAAGCCAAATTATGTTCCTCTCAGTCATCGCCATGGGCACTCCTATGCTATTCTACTTTTCAGGCCCTGGATCACTGAAGGCAAATACCCAGTGGGATGCTAGTTCTCAGAGCTGTATGTATCCCACAGATGGGACTTCACAAGCCAGTTTGCTGGCTGGAAACTTATACATGGATCTTGACAATGGAACATATTTATACAGAGTTCTGGTATGCTCCCTAGCACGTTTGATGTTTTGCTTCAGGCTCTGGATACTTTGAGAAATCCTGCCCTACAGCCACAGTCCATACCCTCGTGAAACACCTAGCTGCTTGTACATTGTTTCTGACTCTTGTGATGGAGAGGCACTACTTGCCCAACCTGCATCATGAGACTTGTACTATAAGCACCTTGATCCCAAAGCTGGAGAGCCTGCAGTGCATGCACAGGGTAAAATGCAGAGTGAGAATAAAGTAAATGGCTCCTGTGGTTTTTCTGAGGGTTGTTTTTTTAAGAATCAAGTTTCTGTGGCATTTTTTGGGAGAACCTGTTTTGAGATTACTAGGCCGAGTTTTTCAAAACCATTGTCTTCATAATCTGTTTAGAACGCAGCTTTCACTGCCTTCCACTGCAGCTGCAGGCACTAAGTATTTCTGCAAATCACTCCTTGTAGACCCATGCCAAGGACCTGGAAAATTAATGACCTCTTCTGTAGCATTCGATTTAAATGACACAGAGATCTATAGTAGAATCTGAGTTCTTTAGGACAGCATTCAATTATCTGACTCAAAAGATTGGTTTCTGAATGAGTGAAGGGCTTAATAAGTAATCAACAAATTGGCCAAATTTGGGTAGAGTTCACAGGAATGACAGTTCTACCACTATCCCTGTCTAATTTCAAGTCTCCATCCCAAAGGACAGGGGTTCAAAACTCTAGGAAAAGGAAAAGTAGGAAAAGTCTGCCAGAATCTTTTGACGCAGACAAAACTTTTTTTACATTAACCTTTATTTTTTGAAATGACCGCACTGTTTTGAATGAATAAAAAGTGAAGAAACAAAACACTGAAGCAGACACTAACTTGTAAAATTTCAGCCCAAACAATGGCAGTTTGGCAAAGTCGTAATTGTCTTATGTAGAGGAGTTTGTCTTACAATGGCAAGTATTTGGCAGCGTGGTGAAATGTGATCCTACTCATTCTGCCAATAACAAAATATGCTGGATTTGAGTTAGCATTTGTACCTACTGACAGCAGTGTTGGTTCTTGTGTAAATTAACAGAGGAATTGTCCTGCTTTCAAATCAAGAGTTGTTAGAGAACTGTTATCACAGGTCTTACCGGCCCAATTAAGGCCTGAGATGACAAATACTGCATTTAATCAACCTGATAAATGCTGATCAAATTCTGTTTGCATTTTATTTAGTAAGAATAATTACACTTGTGTGCAAATCAAAGCCCGGTGTTCTGTTTCTGACAGTGGCAAAACCAAAGGTGTGATGAAAGGCACACGAGCAGGGCAAGCATGTAGGGATAGCTTTCCCAGAGTGTTCTCCTGATCTTCAATAATTTGCTTGTCAAAGGCTTCCTGAGCCAGATGTGGTGGGTTTGTATTTACTAACCCTTACTGGACTCTTTCCATGAACTTTTTCCTGTGACCTCCTGAGCCTTTGCAAACTCTTACATGTCTAAACACCCTGTTGCAAGGAGTTCCACAGCAGAAATGTCTGAAGAACGGGTAAGTTTCCTTCTTGAGCTTGTGTTCTCGTCATTTCATTTCACATCTCCAGCTCTTTTATTGGAAGAGGCAGTAACTACCAGGCTGTTCATCTGTCAGTCTCTAGCCACTTCAGTGCAGGTATACCTGCATGCCGTTCAGTTGCATGTCCCTTATATACATGTTTATTGATTCCTTCAGAGAACTCCACTTGCTTGATTTCCTTTTCCAAAAGTTGTGTTGCCTCTTCACCAATACGTTGTATTTGTTCATGTGTCCTCCCACCCTCCACCCCTCCGTTGTTATTCAAGTTTATGCTGACTTGCCTGATGTAGACGTTAAGCTTACTATCTGTAGTACTTTGGTGGACATTGGGAATTGTTAGGAAAGAAATAAAACAGGCAGCAATCCGTGGTGTGTCTGTCTCCTGAATACTGTGTAAAAGATATATGTAGAACGGAGAAAATACAGGACAAGGTGATGAATGTGAACAAAGTAGTGAAACAGCTTCCATGCAAGGAAGGTCTAAGTAGGCTTAGACTTTTCAGCCTGGTAAGAGACTACAAAAGGGAGAATACAATATAGGTTTCATATCACAGACAGGGGATCATAAAGTGGCATAGATGGGATGAAGGAGGAGCAAAATTATTAGCTGAGAGGAAAGAGAAGTAGTGGGAGGTGGGTGCAGAACAAGCTAAAAGAAAGTAGTTGTGAATAAAATGTGCAATTAAGCTGTGGAACTCCCTGCCGTGGGATGTTCTGAGTAAAAAAGCATACATGGGCACAAGAGGGGACTGCCAAATTAGTGGAAAAGAGGGCTATTAAATCTATCTAGCACAGGAAGTCTCTAAATCACAAATGGTGATACTTCCCCAAAATACTACACGCTTGCCTTCCTCATGATCTGCTGTTACTGAAGCAAGGATGCTGGGCTGTATGGGCTTCTGCTCTGACCCGCAAGGACCATTGTTGTGTTCCAATGAGAATTCAGGGACCCAGAACCGGAACAAATCACCTTGGCTGAGCCAAACGCCATTCGGTCACAGAAACCATGTTTGTCTATCTGTGAACCTATACAGATCCACTTGTGAACTAGTTACATGTTTTCATCTCTTCACATCCCTATCTTCTGACATGTAAACTTAAAGCCGGTGTTTTGTTGGCTAGGAGACCTTTTAATTTCCAGCCTAAACTTACTTACGATAAGCTTACACTTATTCTTTATGCCAGCCCTGCTGATTGTCTCATTGGTGTACTTATTAAGACCTTTTGTTCAGTTTTGGTTGGGTTTTTTGTGCGTTAGATGTTTTGTTGTGCTATCCCAAATAAATTTTTTGCGAACATGTATTACCAGATTTATACATGGTGTTCCCAGAAAGATCTTGGTAGTCCACTATAGTGGCATCTGTATGTCCCTTTCTGCACTGGAAATACAGCTGCTTTTTTGAATCATTATATTTTCTTTCTTCTGAACCAGCTCTCTTTAGTGACTTTTACTAGCTGCTTAGAGGATGGTTATACACAAACTTTTTCCTTCTCTGCTACTTCCAACTAACGATTTGTCACTTTTCAGCAGAAACCACTAGTCTCTAAGTGCGTTACTCTGTCCTTTGTTGTTACTTTTCATCCCATTTCTGTCGCAGCTGTTGCAGTTTTTCTTGTGTATTGTTTCAGTCTGCACTGTACTTCTGGTACCTCCTAGTTTCGTATTTTCTACATATTTTGATAGTGCTCACTTGAAGGCATTAAAAAAATTCTAAATGAAAATGTTGAATCAAAAAAGACTGAAGACCAGTCTTGGCAGAAGTCCATAAATAACATCCTTCCACCTTTCAGAAAGAAATCTGTTGTCATCTCCTCTTGATCTGCTACTTTTCCTGCCTTACTATTCTTGAACTAACCCCTGTCTTCTCAGCTCAACAAACTACTGCTCAGGTGGTAGTATATCAGATTTCTTACTGAGTGAGACTAGAACTGTTGTGCTTCCTTTATATAAAGACTATTTTGTCATGTTGAATAAAAGTTGCATGTTTGACATGGTTGAACTTTTAAAAATCGTGTTACATTTTATTCGATTTTCTCTTTACCTTCATGTTTTCATTCTTTCTTTGAAAACATGCTCCAAGCAAGAGGCCATGCTACCATCATAAATTGTATGTCCAGATAACTTTTCTCCACCTTTCCTCAATATTGAAATGACGCAAAAAAGTATTTATTTAGATTTGATGCTGTTCTGAGACTCTTCCATCTCATCACATGGCAGCCTTGCTTCCTGTTAAATCAGAAGATAGAATTTCAATATGAAATGTAATGTTATATAAGTAGAGCAGATACTTTTTTTAATTCACCTTTCAGAAGCCCCTGTGTTGGTCTCTGTGGTTGGTAGCCATCTCTGGTGTAGAGGACTGTAAACTTCTACCTTATTCCCTGTAGTGGGAATAGTGAGTTGAAACAGTTGCACAGTGCTTCTCTCTGCTGTGATTGTTGATGTTTGGCAGACTTAGTTCTGACCAAGTTTATTCAAGGAAATATATGCACCGCCAATAATACAAACTTAGTCATTTAATACCTCTCATCACCCCTGCTAAGGTGAGAGCATCTCACAGTGCTGTGATACTCCATTAGTCTGTTGTGCTCAATCAGTTCTGCCAGGCTGGTTCCCCTCGCCACCCTCTTGGACATTGGGTCTGCAAGATGGAGCTGGTGCCAAATCCCCTTGTTTAGCAGCGTGCTGAAATTTCTGCTGTTCCTGACTTTGAGTGACTGCTCAATCCCATTAGTGCCAAGAGACCATAGGAAATCCGTGGGTGCAGTTTCTTGGTGATTTGCAGTTTGGGCTAGGGCTGTGGGAATCCCAACCTGCTCATCTCTGTACCTGAGACGGCTCTTCTCTGCCTCCTCTTCTGCTGGCACTAAGCCACTCCAAAGACTTAGACTTCATGGAAATGGTTGACATTTTTTCTGAAGGGTTAATTTGACCGTTTTAGCTCTCTAGGGTTAATTTGACTGTTTTAGCTCTCTGGCCTGGCATACTGTATGGCCAGACAAGCACCACTGCAAAAAGGAAAGGGAGGGAGGAAGAAGCACCGTACCTTGAACTGTTTCAGTGTGGAGGCATGCTCAAAATAACTAAGCTCTGGACAGGCTGACAGAGTGCTGTCCTGTGCTATGTTCAACATGACAGCTGGACAGATGCGTCCTTCTCTAATCCCAAAGCATTAGCCAAGGTGCTGTGCCAGAGCTGTTACCCCCTGCCCCCGAGCTGCTTATGGGCACTTGAGCCTGGCGCTGCTTTCACCGCACAGCCGGGCCTCCAGCAAGGAGGTGGCTTGTGTCCAGGAAGCTTGGGGTGTTGGCTGGGCACGGTTGCCTCTGCCTATGGTCAACCCAACAAACAAGGTGTGCGCTTAGGTGGGATTAGGCTTACCTAATTCTGGAGATAGCCGCTTTGGTTTTGGGGATTGGGTTCAGGGATGAGAAGGTAACTGCTGAAGCTGCCTTGCTTTTGGGATTGGATCCAGGGATGAGAAGGTAACTGCTGAAGCTGTCTTGCTTTTGGGATTGGATCCAGGGATGAGAAGGTAACTGCTGAAGCTGTTTGCCAGGCAGCTATCAAATCTGATGAGGGATCAGGCCTTGAGGTTAACTGGCAGCAATTATCTGTACCATAGCTGTATCCATGCTGAGTGATTCTTCAGTGTTTTGTTTTGTGTTGGTTTTGTGGTGGTTTTTTTTCCCTAAAAAAAAAAAAAAATAAAAAAGGTGATGTCTCACAGTGTTGGTTTCTGTGGCCCTGTAATTCAAGGGAAGTATCAGCCCTTGTCTTGCAAATACAGCCTTTTGGATACAAACCCTAAAGTTTTGGTGACAACTGTGGTAACAATGAGACTGAAATACAGATGTCTGACACGTTCTTGTGTTCCCATTTGGGATACAGGCTCCTCTGAAAGCACCCCCCTGCTTTAGTAAGGAAACAAACAATTTCAGAAAGGGCTATGTTGAAATCATCAGGCCGTTGTACCTGTTTTGGTAGTGTTGTGTCGTTTTTCTTAGCTGTTGCTTCGTATAACCCTAACTCTTTTTGACTGTCTTGTGGCCCTTTAGCAGATGTTTCCCCCCAGCACTAGTCATGGTGGCAGCTTGTGCTAACTGGCGGGGCTGGGAGAGAGCGGTGTGTTTGGGGAGAGGGATGGAAGATTATCATCGCTACAGGTCAGAAATTAAGTGTATTGTCTCTCTGCAGAAGAAGGGGATGCATAGCTTTCTTTACTCCAGCAGATTTCTCCGATATGATAGGAGGCAGGAAAGAAATGTAATTTCTACAGCCAAGTTTCTGTGTGTTACTTTCTCATGTGTTCTTAATGATAGAAAGCTTGGGTGGGTGCCGTGCTGTCAGACTGTATTACCCAGCGTTAGCTGGTCATGAATCCACGCTTCGTGGTCACAAGTATTTCTTTTTTCTTAAAGACTGCTCGTTTGTGCAGTTACAAACACTGATGGCACGGGCACGAGTCTCCACATCACCCTTGCCTGCCCTCTGGTACTCAGATCTGGGTAAGCAGGGCAGTTGCAGTTTGAAATTTGTAGTTGTAACATTATCTGTTAGAAGTAAAGGAAAAAAAAATCGTGCGAAAACAAGTAGTGTAGACCACACTAGATCTGCTTCGGATAAGTCTGTCCGTTATTGTGTGCAATTAGACCCAAGTATTTTAAATGATTAGTAGATATTATATTTTAAGAGATTGGTTAGTGGTAGGAAGTAAGGCTGCCAGTGAAATTTTTCTTCTAGAGTTCAAATGCAAAGATCTTTTATTAAAATTTATCCAGTTGTTTAGCTTTTCTTAACAGAAGGTTCATAGGTCATAGAAATAAGTGCGGTATGAAATTTCAAACCCAATAGTCACCTGCTTTTAAAGAAAAACAGTAATATTCCCTCATTTTAGAAGGCAACACAGTTATTTAACTACTGCTTTGTGCTGTCAAAATATGCCCATTTGTTTACATTCGTGTGTATTCTAAACTGTTTTGATTTTTGTTTTGTTAATTTTATTTTTAGCTGTAGAAGCCTGTACAGGCTCCCAACGATTTCATTGGCTTTCTAGCCACTTCTTCCTAAGAAAAGGTGACCATACCAAGGCTGTGAATAATCCTCTCTGTATTCAAATCTGCTGGACAGTGAGCGTTGCCTTGCAATTTGTTAACACTGCTGCTTTGCCTCTGCTTTGCTTCATTTCACTTTGTAGCACCCTTCTCCTCTTCACGGGATTCTCCGTTTTGGGGACTTTTTTACCAACGTGTCACCTGCCAGATAAAGGGGGGGTGGGGGAGGAAAAGATTGCTTTCTTATAACTGTTTTGTTAAGAGAGCTTTGTTGTTCCTAATCCACCTACAATTTGTCTCTGTTTCCTCTTCCTTAATCTCCTTTTGCCCCTATCTCCGAACCTCCTCACCTTCATCCTCATCACTCCTCCCTCCCCGATCTTTGGTTTGGAAGAAGCGTGGAGGCGTGGTTAGATGCCAGAAGAGCTCAGTTATTACTTACACAGGGAAACTTCATCCTGTCCAACAAGTATGCTATTCGTAGCCTTGAGGGTTATATCTAAAAGGCACAGAGTTTCCACTCAAAATTTAAGTAGATTAGATTATGTATACATACTTGTTGTGACTTGGCAGGTATCCCAGTGCCCAAGGTCTTAAAACATATACTTTGCTATACTCGAGGCAAGCTCAACTGCATGTTTCAAAAGATGCTCTGGAGAGATGGGAGGCTGCTGTTTGGAGTTCACAAAAGTGTTATCCTCTAGATCTGATACGACACAGGAATTCTGACTACTGTTCTGTCTAGTCCTGTATTTTGTCTTGATATTAGCTGCTATCAGATGCTTCAAGGGGTGGTATAACCATAAGATTCAGAGGAGAAGATCCTCTGTTATTTAACTCTCTGCTGGTTTGGGTTTTGTCCTGAAAAAAGAGGGTTGGTATTATTTTTTCTGAATCCCTCTTGAAATCGTATTATAATTCTGGATGATCCAGTTATCTCTGTAAGTCTTGTCTGTCTAACTGTATGCTACCTTCTGGCAGTAAATCTCACAGGCTAGTACTTTGCTGTTAAAAAATAAAGTCTTGGTGTTTATTAGTTTAAAATTTGCTATGCTGTGGTTTTATTGACTGTCTCTCACTGTCGTAAGAACAGATGAAACCGTCTGAGCAAGTTGCTCTACTGCTAATTATTTTAATAGTTTTATCTTGTCATCTTGTTTTTTTTTAAAAAAAAAAAAAAAACAAAACATAAAAATGCAGCCCCAAAATTCAGGTGCTGCAGATATGCTGGAGGGAACCGTGAAGTTAAACCAGCTGTATTTTATGAAATTCTGTTTGGTATGGCACTTTTCCTTATAAGGTCCAATGACCAATTGTTTTGATTATTTAGAAGGAAAAAATTCCATGAGAACTGTTACTGAAAATGACTAACTTGGCATTAGTGATCTGTCGCTCTCTTATAGCATTTGATGCAATACTGAAGTTAATTAAGATAGCTGAAATATCCAGTTAGCCACTCAGTGCCTCAGCTGTTCATATGTGACCTGTTTATTACATTTTCTTGTAAATTGCTAATGGTATCTGTAAATAAATACTCCTTCTGTTTGTAGTGGTGTCTTCTTAACATCCAGGCCTTTGTAAATAAAGAAGAGCCTGTGTATGTAATAGAAAGCTCAAACACTTGATTCACACTGCACAGTGAGCTATGGGCTTTTGCAGCGGGGAGCTGAAGTGATTCCTCAGGTTTTGCAGTTAGAGCAGTGAAACCTTTGAAGGAGGAGCGTGGCACTGTGGTTGCTAATGGACGGTGGAGGATCCGCAAAAGCGGAGTGGCTAGGGCTGCACGTTCGAAACTAGGGGTGGTCGGGTCAGGTTGCAAGAGAAGGGCATACTTGACAGAGAGGTAGGCTGGATTTAGTTAAGTGGTTTTGTTTCTTTGTTTAAGCAAGGATTGGAGGTTGATAAAAATGCACAACTGATATGCAGTATATATGAGCTGCTTTTGCTCAAAATTGCAGAGGGGTACGTAAGAGAGATGGGACCAGGACTTAGCAGATCTGAAATGTATGTCCACATGACCCATTCTTTTGGCCTCTCAGTGGCTTAGAGAAGATATGCTTGAAAACAGTTACTACAGTTGCTTAAACCCGTTTGTGTTATCTATTAGAGTAGGCTCTTAAAGGCAGAGGATGAGGAATAATCTATTGTGGGGATTTTTTTTTACCTTCTGCATGATATTCTTCCTGGATGTTGAAAGAAAGATTTGCTCTAACAAACAGAAACTGCATGCAAAATTTACTACTTTTTTTTTTTTTTTTACTTCTATTTTGCTTTTCTAAGTATGGAAACATAGGATTCACTCAAGCAGATAATAGGTAGAATTGTCCCTTTGTGAACTTAAAATGGAGATAGTGAAAAAGAATGTCTAGGTTGTTGATTACTGAGAAATAATTAACAAAAACAGTTTACTATGGCTTAGTTCACAGTAGGATGTTACCTTGAACACGCTTCAGTTCCTCTTACAGCATCATGTGTCCATGCTGAACTTAAGTCTCAAAGTTACATCAAAAAGGACTGCTTACTGTAGTAAGTGCAGTAAATGCTTGTTGCGGTGAGTTAGTTTCCCCTCTAAGGTTTCTTTACGTTAATTGCTTATAATGTACTGAGTTTGTATTTCTTCCCACCTGGCTCACTACCCATGTCCTTCTTTACTCCAGGATCATCCTGACTGGAGGTAAATGCTCCATACAAGTTGGCAGGTAGCCAAGAGTGCTGCTTTTTGCGGTGGGATTGTGAGCAAGTTGGTTGTAACGATTGATTAGTTTTGAAGAGTACTGCCAAGGCTCTGGTGGCCTCTGGTTCATGTATGTCTGGTCCTACTCAGATGCGAATCGTTACGGGATGGACAGGTACAGGTCACTGCTCACGTAAACGAAAGTGAGAGAGCACACCTGGACCTGGCCTCAGGGATGAATCAACACAAAGGACCACAAAGGATGTAGCAGAAGACAAAGAAATACAACAGGATTCTTGATCAGTGCCCTCATACGTGCTCTGGGCTGTGGTTTTGCAAGTGACGTTGCCACCGAATCCAGGAGTGATTTATTTTATTTTCCCCCGGGTGGTGCACAGTGCCACAGCAGAGGCCCGAGGTAACCTGGTAAAAACCCAGCAAATAAAGGTCAGTAGCCTCACCTATGCCATAGTGTCCAGCTGGGCCTGGGCCTGCTGCAAGCATTGTGACTCATCAGACGTGAACAATACCCAAGAAATGGCTACAGGATCCTGCAAAGGCTGGAGGAGGAAGCCGATCCAGTAAGTATTGCATGCCCAATTGCACAATAACTTCACAGGGAGGGTTTAAACTACTTTTTCTGGAGCAGAACTCTCTGGCTCAGGTAGCAGCCTTCCCCTTGCCATTTAACTTAGCCGTCCTCAAACTTAGATTAGACCTTGTTATATTTATTTGCTGTGGGCTCCTCATCCACCCAGATGCGCTGTCACTCACTGGCCACCTCCGAACTTCTGCACTCCAGCCACTGTCCCTACTTCTCTTAATTTCTCTTACACTCTCACCCAGAGTAATAACCTTTACTGTTGGTATCCCCCTCCCCAAAATTTTGCATGTCAAATCCAGCAAAACCTGTTCAGTCTTCACTCAGCTACCCTTGCCTAGTTATCAGTCCTGCTGTCCTGAAGGACATCTCAGAAACTTTACTGTGTCAGCTCCCTTGTACCTCCATGTCTTTTTCTTCCCCTCGTTCTCTGCGCTCTCTGCCCTCTGTGTAAGAGATCCATCCCACGAGAGTGGCATCAAGTTATCTTCACTGCCCAAGTCTTTGCAGCTCTGTCCCGTAGCTACCTTGCCCTATTTGGGAAGCCTGGAGATCTCTAGAAGGAGAGAGGTGACCCTGCTCTTGGTGCTGATGTCACCACGGAGCACGCTGCCCGCTCCCTGCCTGCCTTGGGGAGCCCTGGGGCTGTGGGGAAGGCACAAAGCAGCCCAACCCGGCTAGACACAGCAAGGAGCACGCCTGTCCCAGCTGAGCCGGAGCCACAGCATGGCTCACCTCCACGGTCCCCGGAGCTCAGGTCCTCACGTGGGTGCAAGGGGAGAGAGTTTGAAGGCTGGAGGGAACCGTGCGTTTGCAGGGATGCACAAACGTAAAGGACGGATGGCGTTACATGGGAGTCTGTGTTTCCTCCTGCTGCTGCCTACACCCCTGCCCATGCAACATGTCCTTCAGTTTAACAAGTGTTAGTTTGCCTTCCTCCCGGTCAGTGTCGTATGTCACGTCTGTGCTGCTGAGTCAGGGCTTTGTAGTTTCTCCAGTACCTGACTCCACAAATACAAGAGCTCTTGATCACACTTTTTGATGCTTTTGGATTTTTCATATTGCTCCCCCGCCTCTCGCCCCCTTGCTCCCCTCCCTGAAATGGCATCCTCTCATCAGTCTCACTTTAAAGCTTTAATGGTATATTTCTTTGCTGTGGCAAGTCCCAAACGTGAGTTGCACTTTTCTGCCTCCTTTCTCAGCTGATTTGATCTCCTCTCATTTCCTCCTCACTAGTCACAGCCTTCCCCAGCTTTGGTTATGCTGCCCCCCTGCTCCAGACCTTAGTCATGCTCAGAGTGTTTATAAATCTTAATGCAGTCTCAAATATAAAGCTATGCTGTCACCGAGTTTCATTAGCGTGTTCAATCTTTGCAGAGGGAATTTTGAACTGCTTTGCTGTTCTAAAACTTTTGTTTAGTAGAGTGAGCTTGTGTATATGTAACAACTGCTACAGAATTTTCTTGATTTTTGCAGTGTATTTTACAGTAATTTATAGGAGTGAAAAGTGTGTGGGAGGGAGGTTTGACACAAACATTGAAGGTGGAGAAGGTGTTGGGGTTTTTCCTTCTTTTTTCTTTTTTTTTGCCTTTTTTTTTCTTTCTTTTTAAGGAAATGCTCCTCTAGTGCTCCTGGATGAAGCTTGTTGATAGGTAGCCTTGCAATGTTATTATCGCAGTCTGCTTGTTGTCTTTGTAAATGAGGCCCTTAAGTCTCCCAGGAATTTGCTAGGGAGTAATATCCTTCAGCATGAGGACAGCTAGTTGCACATGTGTGCTGTTACAAATGTAATGCCTACTGTTTTTTTCTTTAAAAAAAAACAAAGGCAGAACCCTTTATACTGAAATGCCTATCCAACAGTGTCTGACCATTTCAAGTTTTGAAACAATAGCAGACAACTTACCCCATTACGTATGTCCCAGAAAAACCTACAACAGCATATGTAGTATGTGGAAGTAATTTGGAAAGCATCTTGCAGTTTTGAAGGGAACACGGTGAAAAGAAAAGTTGGGGGAAAAGAATTTGAATGTGGTCATGAGGGAAGAAACTAGTTAGCAGTATTAAAATAGAGTTTGTAATGAGTGGGGTGACTAGTAACATCTTTATTTTTTCTGATTTCTCTTAGCACATAAAAAAGCTGCAGCCCATATGAAGAGGGGAATTATTAGCTAAAAGATAGCCATCAGATTTCAGAAGATAAACGAAAGGTGGATCTGAACCTTGAAATTGTCAGCTCAGCTCAGCAGGAGGTTGCAAAGGCAGAGTGGTGAAAGGAGGGTTTCCTGGAGAACTCCCAGAAGATTGAAATGGATTATGCGATTCTGGAAGGGGACAAGAAACAGGCAATACAAAGGTGCTAAGCATAAACAGTTGTAACAAAACACTGGTCAAGCACTTTACCTCCAACACCCTGTAACGCATAGAAAATGTTCCATATTGAGACCACTATGCCAGTTGAGCTAATTAGAAATGTTGCCTGACAGTATTCAGGATCTTGTGTACATCATCTAGAGAAGCATTCCTTGCACGACCTACTTTGTTTTTAAGGTCATTATTTTTCATTGAAAAAGCACCATCAGCTAAAACAGTAAATAAATCCATTTTCTAAACACCTGTCTGAAAAATAATTGAACACACGCCTATTGTAAAACTCATCTCTTCACAAATTTTAAAAATAAAATTAAACTAAAACATACCTTTTGATTGCAAATTTTTTGCTAGCCTACAGCTACTTTCCCACAGCGTGAAAGGAGCTGAAGCATCTTGTTGGAGGGCTCTTAGAGGAATACGTTCTCCGGGACTCACAAAAGCATCTCCATTTCATGTTTCCATCTGCCCTCCAGGATTTTTTCCCATAATGTGCATGAAACATTGATGCATACCATACAGTCATAAGACTATTTTTATTCCATCTTTTTTGTCACCATCTTCCTTCTACCTTTCTGGAAGCCTGCCCCACTGGCAGTCTGCAGCTGTTCAAAGCAAAGTCTTGCATGTGTTTTTCTCCCATCACTTAACACAGGCTTGGACATCAGGGAAGCGGAGTCCACTAAGTTGCTTTAAAAAAAGGAGGAGAGCTCTTAAATGCCCTGGTGTCTTGGACTGTGGAGAACAAAAATTACCTTGCAGGACACAGGTCTTTCATCGTAGACCACACATTATTAGTATTGGTGAATGCTTACTGTGATAAACTATATTCAGCAGTACTGTGAAGGAATATGCCATCGTGTTGATAAAGTCTCAAGCCTGTGTGTTTGGGATGTGGAGCTGGGGTAGAGTAGGGCAGCAGGTATGCGTCTCACCACCTGTTGAGTGGTGCCAGTAGGGAACCCTATCCCTTCAAAGCTATCCGTGACCTCCTTATGCTGTCAGCCTTCCTGACTTGGTTGGCCTGCCAATAACAAGCTGATTACCTTGTGATTTAATGGTAAAGTTGTTTGGTGACTACATCGTTATGACATTTCATCAGGCTGACAGGAGCTCCCAGATTGGTTTTCTGTTGGTGCAGCTCCAGGGCAGAATCTGTGTGGACTTCTGGCAGGTTCTGCCTTTGCTGCCTGAAACTAGTAGTTGCTGCCAGTCACATGAATCCAAAAATTGTACTCCAGGTGACTGTTCTGGATACTAACTGCCTGGCTTCATCTCCCTCTGCTGTGTTCAGTCGTGTAGCTCTAAATTATGCATGACTGCTTTTAATTTTCATTAATCTGGCATCAAATCTCAGAATTCTTAAAATGTGCATCCCAAAATGTGTTGCATGACAAACTGAAGCAGAGCACTGTAAATGAACTGCTCAACATGCCAAATGGGAGATGGGAACGAATGCAGAGCTATGTACTTACCTTGTTAACAAGGATGTTCTCATAGCAAAATGGCACGCAAACACTTTGTGAAGTCACTGTAGTCAGAGTAAGCTGATACACAGAGTTAGCTGTGTATGCTAACATCATTGCATAGACAAAGCTGGTACGTGTGAACAGAGTCAGAATATATTCAGTGTCTGCGCAGTGCAGGTTCTGAAAGGCTCACTGATTACAGCTTTGAAGAGGGATTTGCTTTGATATTACCCTGAGTATTCTCCATCTTTAGTTACCCTTTCCTGAGGCTTTTGTGTTTTAGCTCATAAGGTCATTGATACAATCATCAGCATCACAGCTGTAGCAGTAGTAGCAAAGGCTGTCGTGACTGAATGTGACGCTTTTTATTTAATGTAAAGTTACAATAATCTATGAAGTATTTTCTTTTCAGATAGAACAGCAGTTCCTCGACTGCAGAGTGTATTGGAAGATTAGCAGCTGCTTGGAAATTGGGCACTCTTTCTTACTTCTTGCCTTTCTTTGGGGGCTGGGATAAGACGCAGAGGAGACGGGGCAACCAGGATCAGCATTTTAGTTGCAGTAGCTTCAATAAATCATATGAAAATCCAAGGTTATAAAAAAAGCAATGCTAACCTCTGTCACAGTTTTTGCCCCCAGACAATGTTGTTCAGGCAGCGTGATTCAGAGCAGGACTGGGCTTCTGCTACGTTCTTTGGACAACTGTGCAGAGCTACCACCTACACCCACGATGCAGTATATGTACTGGGGAGACTACCCTTTCTCTCAGTCACTTTATTTCTGTCCTTCATGAGTTGTCATTTTGTCCCAAATGTGAGCTTCGCAACCATCTAACCTAACCTCATGAGGCAAATCTAACTCTCCTGTGAAGGGTCCTGTCCTATTACAGTCACTTCTATGTGGTATTGCGATTTTTCACACACTTCTTCCCACCACCTTGCCCCTCTTATTTGAGCTTGTGTTAGCAAGACAGGTAAGTATATTCTTTTTTTGTGGTTTTTTTGGTTGGTTTTTTTTTTTTTAGAAGCAGACAGAAATTGAGATAGGATAGAGGATTTCTCCAAGCCCAAGCAATGAATCACTAGTTGGATTATTGTAGTCCTGTGTTTTCTGACTTCTAGCCCATGCTTATTTTACAGACTTTGCTATTTAAAATGTGTCCCTGCCTTCTGGCGGTTCCTTTGTGCTGTCTGCCTAGCAGACCTTCAAGTGAAATTACTGAGCTCTTTGGTAAGTTTTACTTTTTCAGCTTAAATGAGGAGCACAGCACAAAGTGGAGTGACTGGTGGCTGCTTTTTTCTGTGCTGTTCCAGTTCAGACCATCTCTCTGACTAAGCAGAGATCACTAGCTGCACAGGATTATGTTGTGGAGTTTACATTGAGTTCACTGATGTCATTGTGATTTCCACCTAGCAGACTAGAGCACCAGAAACCCTTTTACTTGACTGGGTACTGAAACTGTTGAAAACATCTTGCGTTACGATTCAAGTTAGATGACTCTGTCTCAAAAAGCAAAACTTGTAACTTCCTATTCTATCTAGTTGTGCTATGCAGCCTAATTATGTTGTTTTAAAAGTACATCCTAAAGTATTCAGGCTTAGAAAAATCTTCTGAAATCTAAGTATGTAAAATTATGGTTTCAGGGGTGGTCTGGGGCAGGCAGGCCTGCACCAGGCAAATCTGAAATCTGTACCAAAGGCAATTTTGGTAGATGCTATAATAAAGCATAGAATTGGTGGCCACCTGGGTAGGTATGATTATTTGGGAAGAGTCAAAGCAGCATTTGTAAGAGAGTCCTGTCTTAGGGAGTTGGAGTTCTTTGGGGGCATCAGCAAGAATAAAAGATGTTCTGGTTCAAAAATCAAAAGTGAACTTTATCAAAAAGGCTTTTTAAGGAAACTAAGGAGCCATAATGTAAGAGGGAAGGTCTTTGCACAAGTAAATGACAGATTAAAAGGTAGGATCAAAGGGTAGAAGTAGAAGGTCAATTCTCAATTAAAGAAGGGTCCCGGTTACGTTCCACAGAGATCTGTGTTGTTCATCACATTCGTAAGTGGTATCAGTAAGGGGATGAGCAATTGGGTCAGCAAGTTTGCTATGAAGAAGAGAGCCAGCTGTGGAGAACGGTAGAAGAACATTAAAGTGCTGAGGACTGTGCAACAAAATGGGCGATGAAATTCAGTGTAGCTAAATGAGGATAACTGAGGAGCACTGGGTAGAACAATCCTGATTATATATAAGATTATGAGTTTAAGCTGAGTATTACCATTGAAGAGTAAGATTTGGGCATTGTGATTGGTGATTCTGTGAGATCATGAGCTCATTGGTCACCAAAACACAACCCAAATGTTAGGGGAAAGAAATACAGAATAAAATAGAGAATGCCATTACAAGAGTGTATGTTCTAGTTGCCTCCTGAGTGCTGTGTGCACTTCTGGAGCCTTCATCTGAGAAAGGATTGATTAGAACTGGAAGAGGCTTAGAGAAGGTCAGCAAGGATGATGAGCTACATGGGGTGGCTTCCATATGAAGAACACTGCTGTAAACTGGGACTTTGGTCTGGGAAAGGAATGAATTGAGGGCAATGTCATGGAGATCTGCAGAGGAAGGAAGAGGCAGGCTAACCACTGCCTTTCAAAACAAGAACATACACAGTTAGTAGGGAAGGCAGATTCAAGCCTTCAAAAGGAAGGTTTTCCATAAAATTGGTAGTGGAGAGACCTGTGGGATGACTTTTAGAAAGTATGCTGTAGATATTAGAAACTGATAGAGTTTCCAGGGGGTGTGTGTACTATTGCTTGGAAGGGTGATGTGCTGAAAATTGCTAAACTAACAGAAACCACATATGGTTCAGGAAGTCCCTGACATCAAAGTAGTTGGAGGTCAGAAGAGAATCAGTGAGAAATATCATACGTTCGTGACCTGTTCTGTACTTTTGGCTATTACTGGAGGCAGAATAATGTATGTTAGATGTACCGTTAATCTCGCCCACACACCTAGTCTCATTTTAAGATGTCTTGGAACAAAGGAAAATAATGTTCCTTATGAACATCAGTTAATTCCTGATGATAGTAGTGTATAATCTCATAGGCACCTTTAGGATGTGTGTTTGTGTTTACTTGTACATATACAGGATTTGCTTTTGATTTTATTATAAAAATGACATGGTCCTGTATGCAGATTAAATAGTAACCAAACTTTGCTTTCACAGAAGCATCATCACTTTAAAAATGGATGCAGATTATCCTTGGATGGGGGGGTTAGGGGGGTGGTGTGATTCCAAAATACATGAAAGCACTTTTGCAGGTTTAAAACATTCTAACAGTAATTACAGTATCAACATTATTTGTATCACAGCCTTTCCAAGGTTTTTAGAAAAACATCTATGCAGTGCCATAGAGATTCTTAAAAAGCTCATAAAACCACAATCATCAGATGGGTTAACTCTAGGCAGCTCTTGTTTCCTTTAATTTAGTATATAATCAGGAATCCTTTGGAACATTTAGTAACCAAAACTGAGCTCTCAAGATTTAAAGTGGACCTAAGTAATTTGAAACATGGAAAGCCCACAAAGAGATGCTGGATAGTATTGTGATTTTTTTTTTCTTTAAATTACAGACTATTAGGTCATGATAAAATAATTGTTGGTAAGTTCATGTTCTACTTTCCCAGAAACTTAAGAAGACAAAAAAAAAGGCAGGCGTGATAGAATTTTTCTTCTATATTCTGAAAAAGGTTATGTAATACACTTTCTAGTGTAGCATATTATAAGAATGAGTTATTTTCTAAAATTAAAAAGCTGGTTGTCCAAATTTCATGACTGTAGTACAGCTTTCAAGAATTGTGAATAATCTTATGATCATGAAAAAAACCATGTTGTATTTAGTGGTCAAATCTGTATAAATACCTATTTTTGTATGATGCTTACTGTTCCACAGCAACCTAGTGTTTTTTTTCCTCCAAATGCTTGCTGTATTAATTAATAAAAGGTATGTACATTTAACAGATGTTTACTAGTGGAATCTGTGTATTTACTGCCCAGAAGAAAAGAAATGGGTTTAATCATTTTAGTGCATTTGTTCCCTTTGCTACCCATATTTCACACTACTTTGAAAGGATGGGTTTTTTTTCCTGCTCGACTTTATGCAATTTCAGTAAGTTTCTCAGTTTTGTGGATGTTTTAACAAAAAAAGCAAACCCAACAAAGACTTTGTTAAAATTTTGAATTGATAAAATATCTTAATTCTTGTATTTTTCTACCTTCTATATAATACTCTTTGCAGCATAATCATTGTTCTGCGCACAGTAGATATTAGTAATGTGCTGTCACTAACAGCAGACTACAATGGTTGCTTGGTTTTAGTTTCAGTGCTTATGTTAATTCATTATGTTCTAGATGTTAGGCTGTTTCCCCAAGGGGTAAAGTCTTATGTGTTATTATCTCTAAGTCATTCTTATGTTTATACCTAAGATCACTGGATAGATATTTTCACTGTTTTGCCCACATCATTCCATTTTCCTGCAGTAGCTTTCACGGGCACTTCTCCTGCTGCATGTTTGGATTTGGTTGTGTCTTCCTGCAGCCTGTGCGTGCTCTTGCTGCTGTCCTACCACGCTGCATCAGCCACCCTTCTATACTGTAGGCTAGAGCTTGAATCCGTGGAGAAGGATTTCTCTGAACTCAGCTGCCTGCTGTAAGGAGAAGTCCTGAAGTTCAAGATAAGATAAACACAGCCTTGTATATAAAAAAACCCAAAAACCTATCTGTTCTTTTGTGATTAGTTTGCGTATGTGCAGGTGCTCCCCTGACATGAAACGCTCCTGTATGGTAGGGCCAGTGCTTACATCTTTGAACAATTATTTACAATAACTGTTGTCCAAAAATGCAAAAGGCCAAATGGCTTCACCCACCTCTCAATGCCATCTCGTCCCCCGGGGGCCTCAGCGTGGAGCCCTTTGTCTTTTCACATCTCTCCGTCAGCATGTGAGAGAACAGGAGCTGTAAAACCCTGGCTGATTCCCGGCTGCTGTCAGGTAGTGTACCTGTTGGCTCTCTCCCTCTCCCTGCCTGCTGTACGAAAGGCCACGATGGCCAGAGGCAGGGCTCCGGGGGTTGAGGTCTGTGCCTCCCGCCGTTTGGCAGGGCCGTGTTTATAGACAGTCGTGCCAGGTGTCTTCATTGCTTAGGGCAGAAACATGTGCGTACATGTTCAAATCTCTTCCAAATTACACAATAAAACAGGCAGAAAATTAAATGAAGTATCACTTTGTGAAAGTGCAGGCGCGAGCTGCTCCTGGCCTAGGCAGGCTCCCTGGTCAAGCTCGCCTTCTGGTTAACAGTCTCACCCCAGCAATGCCCATTCTTCCCCCTTCTTGTCCTCCAGCATCAAAGCCTCAGCTTGAGCTTCCAGATGTAGGAGAACTCAGGCCACAGAGAGACACCTCCCTTCATTGCCCCCTTCTTCGTCCGGCCCCATCCAGCCAAGAACAAATTGGGGAGAATCAGCATCTTCCTAAGACAGGATTCTCCTTCTGAACGCAGGCATCAAAGGTGAACAGGCTTCACTGGCTGTCTCCTTTAAAGAGTGACGTGCTGTTCAAATAAATGCAGATCAGGTGACCTGCCAAGAACAAACAGTGTTGTAGACCCCTGCATCAGTCAGAAGACTGATTTTAATTCAACAGGGAGAAAGGCACCCCTAAAGTCATCAATCCTTCAACATCTTTGCCAGTTAAGCATGGATTTTTCTTACATGCTTGACTATTTCCATTGGTGGGATCAACTTCTCCAGCTGAGATCCTGCCTTACTGAAAGTTAATTCTCCCTAAGAGGGACCTCTGGAAGTCCCAGGTTGGCAGCTAGACCTTCTGCTACCTGCAGCTACTTTGAGATGAGTCTTCTACTGCAAAAAGTAGCATTTGTCTACAAAGTCAGTCAGACCTACCACTCGCTCCAAGGTCAGTGCAAGTGTGCAGTAGGCACGTGGATCCTTTATGATCCAGGAAGGATGGCTGAGCCTTGCGGGGCTGCAGGTCCCAGCGTGCTGTCCTGGAGTGGTGTGGGCACTTTGCCACTTACGCCCTCAGCCCCTTCCAACAACTGTCCCAGCAGAGGTGTCTGAAGGAAGGAGGATTAAATCTGCACCTCCACAAACTGAACTGCCTAGTGAGAGGCTTCTGTGTAAGCCCACAGCACAAGAAAAGCAGGAGGAGGCTAAGTGGTGCTCCTTCTTCGGCTGCCTTAATCTTCAGGAGCTCTGGCAACATTTGCACAATTTTAACAGCCCCGGCTGAGGGGGCAGATGTGGTGGGATTTGTAGTTCAGTTCTGCCGCTCTGTAGTGGAGGTGCGGTCACTTTGGCTCTTCTGAGCCACAGTAAGTGGATACGTTGACTGTCTCTTGCTGATGCTTCCTCCAGCTCAGCTCCCCCAGCTATCCCTGACTGCTCGGGCAGGGCAGGTTTCCTCTGTCAGTACTTTCTTTAGTCAGGTGACTATTAGTCACCTCATACAGAAAAGAAGAAAAATGCTTACTTACGCTGCAGTAATTGTGGCTCTTCCAGGCACATTCTCCATAGAGGCACCACAAGCGACCTCTTGTCCTTTGCTCTGAAGGAGTCTTTACTGGTGGCAAACTTGAGAGAGTTTAGACTGGGGCATCCTGAGCTTAGGTTGCTCATTACTACCCTGAGCAGCAGAAGCTTCTGGCTTCCTTGGGCTGCACGTGTTCATCCTCCTTCTTCCCAAACCAGGATGCCAGTCCGTGTTTCAGCTTTCCCATCCTCACACCGCGCTCCCAGCTAGGACATCAACTCTTGCCCACGTATTTCTCTCCCATGGCCCTGCTCCCTTTCATCAGCCACAGCAAACCTTGCCAGCTCCTTCACATCAGCATCTAAAACCCCGAGGCGGGAGCACAGGTTTGGGAGCGGCAGGGCTACAGCAGCCACTGAAGAGGGAGGTTGCCACTTTCCAAGCCAGCACGTTGATGGCAGTGGCGCAGGGGATGGCTCTTGCCCCACAGCATGAGTGAAGAGCAGAGCTGGGAGCTGCCATTGCTGCAGACCGCGTTAGGTGGTGCGACGATGTGCGTGGCACAGTTTAGGAGCCCTTTGCCTTATACCGCTGCCGGTAGCAGTTGGGAGGGTTCACAGGCACAGCCTGGATGGACATTACTGTCTTCAGAGAATTTGATCCTGTTCGTGTGAGTACATGCTCACCTGGGATCTGTGTGGACAGCACTTCTTAAAGAATCACAGTTTCCATAGGGTAAGTAACCGCTTTTCATTTTGTTTCCTTAAAGAAATATTTAAAACCCAGGATGACTCTGTAATACTATAAAATCCTTAATCAGTTCCACCATTATTATAACTCTAATGTTTCTAGGACCCTTCCTCTGGTTTAAAACTGATTAATTTCAGGGATTGAAGCTAGATTCACTGTTCTGTATACAAGGCACAATCTCAGATACTGTGTTCTCAGTACTGTGTTCTCATTATTGCTCTCTTATTTTGAAAGAAAATATCCATGAAACTGGTGTATTCCTTTACTGTGCTTGGACACTTTGAAGAAAAGTAAGAAATGGAAGTTAGGAGGAGGATTAATGGTTGTATTTGTGTAACGTCTTCGTTATCCTTTTAGTTTAGATATCAAATAATGTTTTAAAACACTTTCAAGTGCAGCTATTTTTTCAGATTTTTAAAGATGAACTGTGAATTTTGAAAAAATGTTGCTCTTTTTTAATATTAAAAACAGGAATAAATGATTTAGCTTAGCGTTTGGGGGCTTTTTTTTTTTTTCTTCTTAGATGGTAGAAATTCAAATATTGTCTAACCTGGAATTATTTGGATGTTTGGAGAGTTAGCAAAATTAGTGCCTCATGGATACTGGAAGATCTGATAAATTCTAAGAATTATAATCTGACAAATTATAGAAGTCGTATTTTGTTACTAGTTCCCAAGTGGGTTTTGGGCATATGCATCTGACAATGCTTTTTGCAGTGTGATGCTTCTCTGCTTCACGTGGAGAATAGTTTGAGCTTTGTATTCATTAAAAATTGTTCCTAACTCATCTAGTTGAGAAGAAAACTTAATAACACTATAACTATAAGCAGTTACGAGAAGAATGGTACATCTTTGTCCAGTATCCTGCCTCAGAGATTTTCTAGCACCAAAAGCTTCTGAGAAAGGTGGTTTAAAAATCAGCATTATCATGAACAACTTTTGTATTTTGTGCATAAGAAAAAGTCTTTTATCCAGTAGCTGATTTATTGTCGCAAAGCATAGGAATTTTTTTTATTTTCTCTCCTGTCAAATGTAGCAGAAGTTTTCATTATTCATACAAACTTATCCCCTTTTGTGTGTATGTTGTTAAGGTCTTTGCTTAATAATGGTCTTATAGAAGTTGAGATCCCAGCTAATTGTAGGTATAGCATTGCCCTCATCTGGATCCACTGCATTGTGATTTTGCTATATTCAGAAGGTAATGAATAAGAGTACCTGACCTTCCTCCTTCGTTCTCTTCAGCATTTTAACTACACCTGGTGTTTATCTTGCTTATTTTCTTGTTCCAGTTGCTTCAGTTGCCCATGATACAATAGTCTTTCCATGCCTCTAATGGCCCGTCTCTGAGGGCATCTGCTTTTTGCTAGAGTGACTTTAGATGTGCAGTGAGAATTGAGCACCATAAGCATTTAAGAGAAAATGTTGAATACTGTTGAGAGGGCATTATAATATTTTAGATAGAATTTAGAGGGGTTTTTCGAACAGGAAATAATCTGTAAATACCAATAGTGGAGGGACTAAGTCCGCGAGGACTTAGCTCATTACATTTATGTGACTGTCTTAAATATTGTCTACTTATGGTGAGCTACGTTAGTAGAAACATCTGGATAATTAAGCTCTTCCTTTCTGCTGTGATAGTGGAAGATGTTGAGATAGGCATCGCAGGGTAACTAATTTATAAAGGTCTTGCTGGAGGAGGGAGTGAGGAGTCATCAGCATTTTCTTCCTGAAACAAGGTGATTTGGGGACCTCCAAAAGAGGAGGTGACGGTTGTGCCCCCTTGCTCATTAGTTGAAAACAAAGCTTTCACTTTTTCTTTGGGTACTGGAGCTGTTTCTGCCTCCTGCCTGTATGCACAAAGCCCAAGATAAATGCTCCTTGGCTGTCAGAGAGCCTCAGTCTTTTGCCTTTTGCCTTTAATAGGTGTTCAAGGACACCGGTTTGCTCACGCTCATGCTCACCGGCAGAGGCGGCTGGGGCTGTGCGAAGATGAACTCGGTACCAAAAGGAAGAATACTTTACTGGAGTGAATGGGAAGGGAGAAGGGAAAATTGTTTGTGCGGGGGGAAATGTTACATTGCTCCAGGGCTCCTGCCAAATACCTTCAGTCTGCTATGCCACGTGGGGTATGCGCGCTGTATACGGCTTCGCCCTTACATATCTGGAAGAGTTGGAGGCGATAAACCTCCCCGTTACAATGAGGTGCTGAACATGTTTTCCGCGTGTACCTTCCGTGTCATCCAGGAGGCCTGCTAGCAAGAAAAGGGAGACATGCTGCAAATTTACAAAAGGATGGTGGCAGGGAAAAGGGAGATAGAAGGGAAATTCCAGAAAGGCCCTCTGGATTTGCTCAGGCACACCTAGACTTGCCCTCTATTGGGATTTACCTGTAGCATGTACATCATTAAGAGGCTTTATTTTTTTTTTTTTAAATTAATTTTATTTTCCTTTGCAGGTCACCTTTTAAGCTGCTATTTCCTGTATAATTAAGCAGAATGAAGGCATTAGGTTCTAGTAAACTTGGGCCTAATCCAGAAACCTTCTCTTATTCAGTTCTTTCTGAGTAAGAAACTCAAGTCTGGGCCCAGCATTTTACGTGTTTCGCTGTTATTTCTAAATTATTTGTGGTCTGTGGATTTTTTTTTTGTTTTGTTTATAACTTTATTGAAAACTCCTTTGCTTTTGTCTAATTTTATCTCTTTATGTGTTATTGTCCAGCATAGCGTTAGTTGAAATGATGTAAGTATACTGCAAATTGAAGTGCATAATTGCTACTGATAATGCAAGAACGATTGATTCCTACAGTTTATAATTAACAGTGCATAATGTTCTGTGCATGGGTTGGATCTATCCCTTTTAACTTTTCCTTTCCGATTCTTTCCAACCCCCGGTCTTGCCACATCCCAGCCTTTCTGAATATACTGGTTTCGCTGGAGTCTAGTCCATTCTTCCTTTTGTTTTTCAGACCAGTAAAAATGGGAAGTACTGGATTCTGGTTTCCTCCAAGAAGAGTCAGCGGAACTGGTTAAGACCAAAATCTGAGGACTTTAGTGGGCAAACATCAGGTGTGCATTGAACAGAGGCTGCTTTAATCCTGTTTTAAGTATATGCTTCTTTAAAAATAGTATTATATATGAGCTTTTGTGTAATGTGTTTGTTATATTTGATACTGCATATAATCATTCATCCTGCAGTTGTGAAAGCACCAATAAGAATGAGGATTTTAAGTGATAATATGTTGAGACACAAACAGGCAATATTACTCATAAAATTCTTTCAGCTGGTCTTTGGAAAGTGTAATATTTGAGGATCAGTGGTTTTTTAAGTTTTATCTCCATTGCTCAGTCTATATATCCACAAGAAAAAAAAGAAAGTGGTTATTTGCTATTCAGAGATCAATACTGAAGTTCTTAATTGCCTCATCTGTTGAGAAATGGTACTGAGATAATAGTGCATACATGTTTTTTTAATAAAACAATGTCATTGTCAAAGATTGGATCCACACTATATTTGTTCTAATGATGCATTTTTAAGGACACTTAAACACAATTCAAAGTCAGCTTAATTAGTTTTGATCATAGAGGAACAAAACCTGAATTCTTCATCTGTGAGAACGTTCTGAGTTACATCTGGTACAGCAAATAGGTAACCTGAAGTTTTGGAGAAGATAACAGTAATGTTATATTGGCCTGAATATAGGATGGCCTCCAGCCTGAGGTGCGATCCTTGCATTCAGAACAGGAGTGGGAAGTTGTCAGAGTTGTTAATTTAACAGTTAAGCCTGATATGCTGTTCCACAACAAACACTGCTTTTGGCCTCACATCAGACCCTGCATATCACCCTTCTGCATGGCCTAAGCTCCTGCATCTCCCCAGCCGGATGCACGTTCAGTTCCTCCCCACCTGCCCCCCGCGTTACCAGCTCACCCCTATCCTCATGTCCTTAGATGTCCCCAACCCCCGTGCGGCGCTCCCTGTGCCTCCCTGACCCCACAGCCCCATCCTAGTTCTGTCCGTCGTCCCTCCCCGCGGCAGCTCACCCTCCCTCCCCACATCCCACCAGCTGCGCCTGCTTCCCTTGTCACTGGCTGGGCATGGAGGCCACTTGCTGCTGAGCTCTGGACCCAGCATGGTCAAATTAACCACACTCCCCTGCAGCAGACTGTGGAGGTAGTTTCTTTGCCCTTTTCTGCTAATGCTGCCTTGCCCCTCTCAGGTTAGGTGTGGATTTGGCAGGGAGGCGAAAGAGGCTGTAGCCCTTTCTTACCCCTTTGAGACTGTAGGTGCCGTAGCCACGCAGCGAGGGCCATGGCTGCTGCACTGTCGGCTCTGTGCAGCGGGTCTCATATGGGTGCCTGTGTGGTATAGATACACCCTGTGTAAGCATAGAGTGGGTTGGATTTTTTTTCGCCCCCAGAACTTGATTAGTGAGGAGAGATTAGGCTAAAACAAGATTTCACTCTATATTCAGGCCAATATGCGTAGAAGACCAGTGTGTTCATTTACAGGAAAGCACAATTAATTTTATTACCAGATTCTAATTAAAGTATATATTGAAAAATCTCTCAATCCACAAATTTATCACAACTTCAATGTGAATCAGACCCTCCCTTTGATTACATTGGTGTCTCCGTTGAAGTCTTTGGAACTGGTCTTCATTTACTTTTATTGCAGAAACACTTTGATCTCAAGTCTCCAAACAACTGTTTCATTTTTTCACTGACGAGCTAGAAAGCTGCTTATGAGACAGAAAAAAAAATTAAGCTGATTGTTTGAAGACCTGTCCGTGTTCCCACTCATGGAATTGATGTCTCCAGGCTTCGTCCCATGAGTGGGAATGAGTCAGAGACGAATCTGAAACAATAAGAGTCCTTAAAGAAACACCTTTTCTGTCACTGGGTATCTTTAAAGAGGTTAGTGGTTCCATATAAAATTTGGGGGAGTAAAGGTGGTCTTACAAAACTTCTTGCTTAAAGAAAGTAGCATAGCTTAACCTGCCATTCAAGGACTATAGGGTTGAAAGGCAGCAGATTTCCATCTTGGTGTGCCAGTGTTTCTCTCCTCTTGTAAAGACAAGGGAGAAGTTTTGGGGAGGAGGGAGGAAGAGGCATAGACAAAGACATACTCTGTGTACGCGTTTCAAATGGAAATCTCAGTCTGAAGCTTTCATAAAATGCAGACATTAAAGAGGCGCATCCCCTTCTCCCTCTCCCTGCCCCCCCGCCCTCCTGTCCTGTGGTGCATTGAGAAAAGCACAGGCTCTCCTTCCTCCCCACTTTCTTCCAGGGCCACGCTGGGGCTCTTGCAAGGACCGTTTAGTTTTGCCCCCGTCGCACCTGGGCGCTGCTCTCCGCTCCCATCTGGAGCGGTTGGCTCCCTCCGTCTCTGCTGAGCGGAGCCCGGCCTCGGTGGGGGAGAGAGGACAGCTGAGACCAGGGCCAGGCTGCCTCCAAGCTATCCAGCCTCCCCTCGCTGCCAGCGGGGAAGAGCCCGTTTTGTTTATCGGGGAGGTGGCGTTAGGTTGGAGCAGCTGCGGCCTGGTGCTCCCTGCCCGGCTCCTAGCCACCCAGCTCCACCTGTCCCAGCAGCTGCTGGCTTCCCCGGACCCATTGCCAGGGACCGCGGGGGCGGCCGGCCGCCGAGCCCCCAGCCCGGCCGCTGCCCCCGGCCTCGGTGCCGTCCGGCCCAGCCGCCTCTCGTGCAGCTGCCCCGGCAGAGGCCGGAGCGGACAGCAGCTGCGAGCTGCAACACCGGGGCCGAAGGGGGGGGGTTGCCACTTTTGCAGGAGAAAGGCCAAATTTTGGGGCATTCTGGCCCTGCCCAACGCTTGCGTTGAGTGCCGTCCTCCCACCGTCCTCCTCCTCGCCCCCGCTGCCACAGAGCTCGCGCTCGACCCTTCCCGCAATGAGTAGCACTGGATTTTGGTATCTAAAGTAGCAATTGTGCTCCAATGATGAAAAAAAGCTGCCAGCTACCCCTGACAAAGGAGGGCTGTTGAGCGCCCTGTAACGGCAGGCGCCCAGTTGCTACTAGACGTTACCAGATAATGAATCTAAAGCTGTTCGCCCGCAAGACAGACACGAGCGTCCTGCACCTCCTTTAGCTGAGAGCCTCTGGTTTAATTCACAGTTTGCGATGCCCCAGCAGAACCAAGAGCCTCCATCCTGAGCTAGCCTAAATCTCAACACTTAGAGCCCCTACGTCTTGCAGGATAGCGTGAGGAGGGTGGGGGTCTCCAGCGCTGTGCTGGTAAAACCCTAATCTATCTAATCTGTCCCTAATCCGTGGGATTTCTGTTGTTAATACATCAGGGGTTTAAATTTACAGGAGAATTTCACCTGGCGTTAGCAATCATTGGCAATGCGTACATCTTCCTAGAGTAGATGCATAGACGTGCAGTAATCGCGAGGAGGTACGCCCGAGAACCTGAGCTTTGCCCTCCCAGGCTGTCAGCATGGGTACTGCTGCTTTTCGCGCAGGTTTTCAAACATTTCGAGGCTTACAGATTTTTCACTTTGATAACTCTGTGTGTGCCTGTGTGCGTGCCTGTGTGCGTGTGTCTGTGCAAACACCACAGGCAGGGCTTTAATTCCTTTGAAATACGAAGCTGCCAAAAGCCGTCTGGGTAGGTAGGCTCTTTGCCTGATGCCTCCTGTAATCTGATGGAAACTTTGCTGTTCTCCATCAGTGCCTGAGGGGAAGGTTGTGAGGTGTGATTTCAGGGCATATGTGGATCTGTTCATCCTGAGCAATGCGTTTTAAGAGTCGCAGGAAATAGTGTAAAGAAACCTACAGGTATTACATTAGACCAGCTGAACCTAATTTTATTTTTAAGTTTTATTCAGAAGCATCACATAGCAAGTAAACTTCAAAATCTAAGTTTAGTTACAAACTAGTTGTTTCTTATTTTTTTTTTCCAGTCCCCTTTTGCTTTCTTTTACGACCACATGAAACTTGAGAAGCCATCTAAAGCTAAATCATTTAGTGGAGTTGGGCAATTCCCAAGTGTCCAACAAGAAGGCCTGGTTTAGGCTGCGATGGCCACTGTCATTCCTGGTGATTTGTCAGAAGTAAGAGATACCCAGAAAGTCCCTTCAGGGAAACGTAAGCGTGGTGAAACCAAACCAAGAAAAAACTTTCCTTGCCAACTGTGTGACAAGGCCTTTAACAGTGTTGAGAAATTAAAGGTTCACTCATACTCTCACACAGGAGAGAGGCCCTACAAGTGCACACAACAAGACTGCACCAAGGCCTTTGTTTCTAAGTACAAATTACTAAGGTATTAAACTCTATTTATCTTTCAGATTATATTATCTATTTTATGTTGGCCGTGTTAAGCCGTGTAAAAGTATATATTTGTGTACGCCTTCAGCTGATTGCAGAGAGGATGTGTTAATTAAAGTAGCCATTGGATTGTTTCTAGAATTCTAAATTACCTAAGTTTGCAAGCTAATGTCTTTGATTTTGTTTCTTAATTTGTTTTCTGCTTTTGTTTTCTGTTTGTTTGTTTGTTTGTTGTTTTGTTTTTTTTAATGAGCGTAGAATTTTCATTTGTATAAGGAATTGTCACGAGAAAAAAGAGTATGGACTGAAAATTTTTTGGCTATGGACTTTTACACGAGTACTTTCATACTTGCCCATATACCCCTGTTACAGTAGCTAAAACCCACCAAAACTAAAGTGTCGATTTAAGAGAAATGGCTCGCGTTTTGCTATATTTAAATTTGTCGAACTGTCTTTGTAGTGTCATGCTTTCAGTTAAAAGGTTCTGTTGCAAAGCAGCCCTTAGTGTAGTATTTAGCTGCCATTAAAAAATGAGCACGTGTGTTTTTTGATCAAAATAATTACTTACAGAATATATCTGTGTTTAAAGGCATATGGCTACTCATTCTCCTGAGAAAACCCACAAGTGTAATTATTGTGAGAAAATGTTTCACCGAAAAGATCACCTAAAGAATCACCTACATACACATAATCCCAACAAAGAGGCCTTTAAGTGTGAAGAATGTGGAAAGAACTACAATACCAAGCTTGGGTTCAAACGTCACCTGGCTTTGCATGCTGCAACAAGCGGTGACCTCACCTGTAAGGTATGTTTGCAGACTTTTGAAAGCACAGGAGTGCTGCTGGAGCACCTAAAAACTCACGCAGGCAAGTCATCGGGTGGAGTGAAGGAGAAAAAACACCAGTGTGAACACTGTGATCGTCGGTTCTACACCCGAAAGGATGTCCGTAGACACATGGTAGTGCACACTGGAAGAAAGGACTTCCTCTGTCAGTACTGTGCACAGAGATTTGGGCGGAAGGATCACCTCACGCGCCACATGAAGAAAAGTCACAACCAAGAACTTTTGAAGGTCAAAACAGAGCCAATGGACCTTCTAGATCCCTTTACCTGCAATGTTTCTGTGCCTATTAAGGATGAGCTGCTTCCAGTGATGTCTTTACCTTCCAGTGAACTGACATCAAAGCCATTTACAAACACTTTGCAATTAAATCTCTACAACACTCAGATTCAGTCCATGCAGAGTTCTGCATCTGCACACCAAATGGTTGCCACATCGTTACCATTGGGAATGCCTTGTCCAATAGATATGGAGTCTGTCCACCCTTCTCACCAGCTATCGTTGAAATATCCGCTCGGTACTACCTCATACGCAATTTCTATGCCTGAAAAAGAACAGCCATTGAAAGGGGAAATCGAAAGTTACCTAATGGAGTTGCAAAGTGGTATGCCTTCTTCATCCCAGGATTCTCAAGCATCTTCATCAAAACTAGGGCTGGATCCACAAGTAGGGCCACTAGATGATGGGTCTGGGGAGGTTTCCCTTTCCAAGGGTTCCGTTCCTATTAGCGAACCTCTAAACACCCCATCATTGGACTTTTCTCAGCTGTTCAACTTCATACCTGTAAATGGCCCTCCCTATAATCCTTCTGTTTCAGTGGGAAACCTCGGAATGAGTTACACGCAAGAGGAGGCACATTCTTCTATGACTCAACTTCCACCACAAACCCAGGATCCACAAGATCCTAGCAATAGTATAGGTCTTGGGTCTCTGCACTCGTTGTCAGCAGCCTTCACGAGCAGTCTAAGCACAACCACCACCCTACCACGATTTCATCAAGCTTTCCAATAGGATGTACAAAGCTGGCTTGTTACTGTCTATTTGTAGAAATGCCTTAGGTGACCATTTTTAACTTAGTGCCTACTATAAGACATTATAAATTCTCTGCTTTTGTACAGTACCAATCTCATGAAGCCAGTAAGAAATTTAAATTAACTTTTTAAAAATGTTTTGAAAGTGTTTATTCTCAGCTGTGTTTACTTTGTTTTCTTTTTACAAAAGTCTCATTGTATTGTTTTCATTTTCACTGCCAATTGACACATTTAAAATGTTCAGTAGAAAGTCATCCCAAGCAAACTCTCAACACTCATCCCTTTTTTAAAACTTTTGCAACCATACAGCTATTCTGTTTTACTGATGTCAGCGGTAGAACTACCAATTTTACCTTTTAATATATTCTAGTATTTGCAAAGCATCCAGTTAAAATATGTATCACAAAGGTTCCTGAAGATTTGGGAAAAATCCCTTTCCAAACGAATCCTCTTCCCAAATGGTGACACATCTGATCTGTTCTATAATGACAAATCTAAATTTTTTAAATAAATATAGAATTCAGATTTTTCTGAAAACTTGTGTGTGTATATATAGAAGTCCATATATACACATGTACATATATATAGCATTTTGACTTGTATTGAAGTCATTATAAAAGGTGTTAAGAATTTTGCCATTTTCTGGCGTAATTTTTTGTGGCCTGTTATGGATAATGAAAAAAAAAATTTAGTTTAATTCTCTAAAATCATGGCTGAACAGAATTTCAACAGAGAATCTCTGCTTGCCTAAATGACAAATGTTTCAAGTTGAATTTGGAACGGTGTTGTTGTGCTTTCATGACTCTGGTAGAGGGAAACAGGCGAAATTAATGGCTGATCTTGAAATATAAAAGTGTTGTAATTTAGTAATGCAGAATATTTTGTCACAGTTTTTGTTTTAATTCTTAACTTGCTGTTTTTTCTCTTTAGTAGCATAGAAAGAGTACTGCATAGGAATCTTCCAATAGTGTATTCACATTTGTAGGCATCAGTCTTCTCCCAGCTGCCACCGCCAAAGGGTGGATCAAGTCCAGCCAGAAAGTGTGTATCTATTTTCAGTTCAAAACTAGTGTGCAGTCAGAGAGTGAATGTAAATTTGCAAATACCAGTTTTTGTTTTGTTTTGTTTTGTTTTTTATTGGAATGATCTTTTCAGTTGTGTTACATGGTGTGTTATGTCCTCCTAAGCAACAAGTTAGATGTTAATCACACTTTCTACACCTGGGTACTTGGTTAGGGACTTTTTGCCCATTGCCAAGATTTAAAGACAGGACTCTTAGGAGTGAAGTAAAAGCATATTGCTTACACCACTTTTACCTAATGCAATATATTCTATTCCCCAACCCCTAATAACCAAAAGAGGAAAAAAAAAAAAACCAACCCTGTGATGCATGAAAGCAAACTAGATTTGCTGTAATTCAACAAGAACGTTCTTTTCCTTGTCATTTTTGTACAAGGAATTAAAAAATAGAAATCACGTACATTAATATTTCTCAAACAATAATGAGGATTCATACAAGGTTTTAAGTGGTTAAACTAAATATACTTCACAGAAACAAAAGTTGCTCCCATTTAAGGAGCTCATGCTCCGGATATTTTATCAGTAGCTCCTACTTTTTTTTTTTAATTCTAGGAGCAATATGCAGGTGTAGTTTTACTATTTTATACATATGTGTATTTAAATTTTATTACTGAAAGATAACATTTTTATAAATGTGTTTGTGTTCCAAAGGCATTAAAATAAGGATGTATTAATAAGGAAAATACCTTTTGAAATTCTGCGAACTACTCCTAGATTTTGGGTTTAGGAGCACGTTATCTCAAAGTGGGCTTTTAGCTCTGCTTCATGACTGCTTCCTCTGGTTTCTGTGAAACAGATTGCTCGCTTACTTACATCTTTAGTTGAATGATTTGTTCAATATTGCTTTTTTCCTCATCACCTTTCTAAAGGAAAGAAAAACACAGATGAACAGAGCACAAGGTGAATGCAACCAAATGTAACTCTAGTTTAAGTCAGCAACCATAACGCATGTAGGAAGAACTCAGTTTATTCTCAATCCTTTAAATCAATTTGAGATGAAGATAAATGGACTTAATTCCTCCAGTGGGCCATGTCCCGCGTGGAGCCGAGCATCTGCAACTCCCCCGCAGCAGAGGAAAGTCGCGAGTGCTTGGCATCCTGCGGCCGGCCCAGCAGCGTGGCCGGGCAGCGCTGCCCGGCCCGGGCAGCCTCCGGCACACAAATTCCCGATCCATAGCGACTGTTTATCAGTCTCAGTTGCTGTTTAGACTTGGTTAAAAAAACAAAACCCAAGAGACACTTTGCCAACACCCGTTTCTTAGCGCGTAGCCAGAATCCTTACTACTTTGTTCGTGCCTTAGCTTCCTGAAAAGGGATTGACATTTCACTTTGGAGTTAGGCGTACATTTCACTTGAGAAATAGGGACCTCAGACAAGATATTGAACCTCATTCAGTCAGGGTTTCAGTGGGTGGCTGCGCCGAGTGTGTTTGCCACTGAACTAGGATGTACGGTAACGTGGAAGCAGACTGACACTGTAAGCAATACTACCACCACCGGAGTGCTTTTGAATATCGCTTAGGCAGAGTGGCCACGACTAACTAACGTCAGTTTTTAAACCCTGTTTTCTCGATTTCAAATGGATTCTCGGCGGGAGGGGGGAGGGCTGGCTGATCATGCACCACTCTTTGTGCAACTTCTAAAACTTCTAGTAAGGTTTGTTTTTTTTTAAATATATATATTTTTGTGTACTTGTTGCTTGTGCTTTATTTAGTAGTAAATTGTGGAATAGAGTGATTTATTGTTAATTTGGCAGTAGCGGTTTTTAAAAACCATATACTGACTGAAACATGAGCCAGAGCTGATTGCTTTATTAAGCTAATAATGAATGTTAAGAGTACATATTTTCAGGATCATTTGCCTAGTGAGCTAAACATGTATTATAGGCCAATATTTTTTAAAATAAAGCTTGGTCAACCTCTATGTTACACATATTACAAGATATAGCACTTTCAAAAAGAAAACCTAAACCTTTTAAGAAAATTTCTTACAGGTTATGCTTTTTATTATAAAACCTTTTATTATAATTTGTTTCAAGTGCCATTAGATTACATATATGTAGGCCTTTGGTATAATGCTTTGTGTACAAAATGGTAGACATTGTAATTTTAAACAGGTACATTTTTACAGTGTTTTCTTATCAATTTGCTATATTGCACAGAACCAGTGTGTCTTTCTTAAGGGTTTTACAATGGTTTTTACTAGGTTTACATGTTTCAAACTACACTGTCTTCTACTGCCATTTTGGATACCGGTCAAAAAAAATTAGGAGTTTGTCCTCACCAATTGCAAACTGTGTCCTCTGGAGTTCTGGATGGTAAACCATGGCAAAAATGTTTAACATGCAGTATTTGATACAGATTTTATTTTATCATATCCTATCATCGCTATGCTGCTGTCTGAAGTTAACTTAGGGCCTGATCCTGCATCCGTAAAGGTCGAGGGGAGCAGGATTGCATCCTTCGTTATGTCTGTCTCATACACTGGTTTAGCAGCTCATCCTGTATTCTTCTCAGTCTATAGATAAGCCTCTGAAATAAATGTACTTATCTGGTATGTAGTAAACCGTATAGGCTTAGCTGCCCATCCTGCATCCTCCCAGTGTACAGTTAAAACCACAGCCTACTTAGCGTCACGCTCGACGTACAAATAACGCCACAGTAGTTCAAAATGTGTTTGGATAGTCCCAAAGCTTTTCTGCAGTAAGGGTGTCTTACTTTTGTTGGAAGGCAGTGTCTTTTGATAACAGTTATCTAGCCCTGGAAGTGACACAGAACTATTGCTAATCATATGTAAACACTTTTCAGTATAAGCTTCAGTGGTACAGTTGAACCAGAGTGAATGTTTATCTCCTCAGAAACACTCCTGCAATATTGTTATATTGGATCATGCTGCTAATGTAACTTGGGATACAACTCCTCTCATGGTGCTACAAACCTCCCTGTCTCATTCAGATGTATTTTTACCCATAGAAAAAAGGACTATACTAGACCTATAGTTGTATGATATATTTTTATACTGTGACTTAATTTGTCATTAATGAACTTTGTGCAACACCACAATGTATTCATAAGCACTTGCAAAAGTAAAATTTTGGACATGCAAATTTAAACGCTGACAAGCCCAGCTCTTGTTCACAAAAATAGGTGACTGCTAGTTAAAATTAAATGTGGGCTTTTTATATGGTGTGGAGTGAAGAACATACTATATATTACGAAAAGCCTTTGAATTTAGACAAAAACTGGGAAAAGTATATTGGGGAATGATGACACACCCAAACCTGACTCGGATTGCTGAAATTATATTTTTAGCTAGTGGAAAAAATGTTTGGACTTGTATGCTAAAATGTTTTAATGATAAAAGTTTTGAGTCAAAAATAGAGAAAAAAAAGAACACAGAAAACCCTGCATTCCAGACTGAATTTGTATATGTTTCTTGCATTTAAAATTTGCTATCCTGTGATACGGGAAATCGAGTTGCTTATCATGTATATGTACTTTAAAATGTATTCACAAACTACTGTTGTATTTGTATAAAATATAGACAAAAAGATTGCATATATATTTTTGTGTATAAGCTCTGTAAAATAGCAATCACATTATGAAGCTGCAGCAGAACTTCATTTTAAACATTCACATCCAAAGAAACAGACTATTTATTGTCCACATACCCTGATTATAAAATATACCTTGCTGCTATTAAACAATAGTGCTGCAGCTTCTTGTGGCCTACAGTGTTATGTTTGCTGTACAAAAATATGTGAACTCCACAAAATATATCAATAAAATTACAGAATGGTTTTAGTTAATGAATAACTTATGCCTGGCATTTCAATAGATAATCTTGATCTGCATGTTTGGGATTGCAATAAGTAATTACAGAATACATCCAGTTTTGCTGGGTGTAGTTATTCTGAGTTTGCAAAGGTATAACTGTCTTTCTAATCTCTGACTGGTAAAATGTCAGTTTTTCAGAAAATCTTAAAGCATAAGTATCTGCGTTTCATGATTTCTCCAAGGAACAAATTGGATGATGCTACTGTGTCTGTGACAAGACAGATCTGAACTGAAGGGAGCAATTGAGTTTGCCACCAAATTGCACTTTGAAACGCTGTGAGACACTGGAAGGTGAGTTTGGGGTTTCCGTAGTGGGACCGCTCGTCTGGGAGACGTAGGTGAGTGATTCCGCATCACTTCAGATTAATGCAAGTCATTTACGTAGATTGTTACAGTTTGCAGGATAAACTCTAAGGGTGTGTCGCGTGCTAGACACAGTATCTGGGTTGTCTCTCTGAAATATTTCCAGGAGAAACTCCGTTGCGTTGATCCCACAGACTTCCTGTGACTCTGCCTGTGACACTGCCAAAGAAGTCTGACTCGAAGGCGCGGGGGGAAGAGGTGCTGCGCAGCCAGACGAGCAGCCTGCTCGCAACTGCAGAAAGTTGCCTCTGCTGGTCACACACCGTGGTTCCCTAGCGTAGACTGTTGGCTAGGAAAGTAAAAGACTAGCACATTTCACGTCTCATTGCTTTTCAGAACATATTTTGTTAACATCCTCAGCATTGTCTGTGTTTCCCTGCTTTTGGGTTCCTCTCTTTTCCAAGTCTTGACTTTTTAGATTTCTTGCTGTAACCCAGTCTGAGAGAAATGACTGTTACAGAGAGTTGTTGGCTTTTGCCTTCTCCGTACACAGACATTTTTCCTTTCTTGCGATCCCTACCCCTTTCCTTTGAACTGACGTATCACTTCTGTGTCACAGGTTTCTAACTTGCTTGAGAGGGTTGGCCTCGTTAGATTGAGAGTCAAAAGCTCTACAGATGCTCTACGATATGAAATACTCTGCAAATTGCACCCCTCCCCCGAGAGAAAACCACCCCATTGCCTCGCTATCACAGCTGCTCTCACCCACTGTTACTGGATTAACATGTCCTCCTTCCAAACGGACACCTTCTAGAAGCTCCGGCAGCCTCTGTAATAAGTAGAATAGGGTTGCGTGGATGATATCTATGTTGTATCCAGAGATCTCTTGGTGCAGTCCCTCCAGAGTTCCCTTGTTAAATTCAGAGCCACAGGCACCTTCCCTTCTCTCTCTCCTGTAACCACCCCTTTCCAAAACTCACGTCAGAAAGTACAGAAAACTGGTCCTTCAGTATTCTCTATATCTGGTGTTGCTGTCCTCCAGAAGTGGAAGAGAAAGACTATTCAGGTTTCTCCCTTCACTTTCCTCCTTTTCCTTCCCATGTATAAGCATGCCCTAGGATAAAGAAATCCAAAACTGGACTAGCAAGAACTGAGCAGCTACATGCTGTTGGCCTCCCTGCTTTGCAAATCAAAACATCGTATTAAATCAGATAGAAATTAAGTTTTGCAAAGTGGCAGTTGCTGTAGTTTGCACAGCAAAGGTTTGCCATCACTAACAGGCAGCAAGCAGGACAGCAAGATAAGCTCTATTACAAAATTTAGTTTGTGCTTAAAAGTTTGAGAAGTGTATTAGGAGATTAACTGCTGCTTATCATTATTAGCTAGGGCTGTTAGCAAATAAACAGCAATGCTGTATTTCTGTGTTTCGAACGACAGTGGAGATAGTGGTGTTGGAAATGACAGACCCCAGCAGTAGCGTGAAGTTTCAAGTTCCTGCTCGCGTGCTATATCCCAGGTAATTCAGTATAAACTTTCTCTACTCCTAATAAAGGTGTAACATCTTGCGCAGTATTTTTATTTTTACATAATTATATTTATTTGTTGTAATGGTCTGTGCATCTTCAAAAAATGAATGATTTCAGAGAAATAAGTATTTGAAAAAATACAATTAACAGTTGTGTCCTTCAATGTCATCGTCATCCCACAACCTTGTCTCCTTCGGGGAGGTTTGTGTCACAAAATCACCAGCTAAAAAGCTAGTGTGCCTCAGAGGAGACTGAAGAGACATCAGCTATCAGCTGAGCACTCTGAGAACAGGACTATAATAATGCATGCCGTGGCTGGTTTGGAAATCATTTGAATTGATCCTTGATAGTTTGCCCATGGCACTGATTTTCACTGCTGCGCTGAACTGCAGTGTGCAAAGAATCGTTTACTGTCACTTTCATATAAATCGGTCAGATCTCTGCTTGATGTGTGTAAAATAACGCAGAGTACCTGAATAGTCACAGTTTCTGAAAATTGGTACATTGCTTAAACTTTCGTATATGTATATATACATACGTGTGTGTGTGTGCATACATGTAGATGTGTATGTGTCTGTATGCGTGGGAGGGGAGCAATCAAACCTGGAAAAGTTGAGAAATGAGTTTTATTTTGTTTTGGTTTACTTCAAAAAGTTTAAGTCTAAAGTTCTTGTGTTTTACAAGTCCAAAATGAATCATGCAGTTTGCAAAGGTATCTCCTAGTTAACACAGCGTGTGGTTTCCCAGGCAAGTTGGAAGAGTTTTTTCCAAATACTTGATTAATCTATGAGAGACAGCAATTTATCTATGGGGTGCACAGACTCCCGTCAGGAAGGTGTTTGTCAGCTAGCCTTGTGTAGTGTTAGATACAATTTCAGCAGAAAAGTTCTGTAGGCTGTGCCTTTGAAATTAAGCTCACCTCTGGCTTATTGCCTTTGTGTTAAATTGTTACACACATGGTCATGGATAAATCCGTAAGTTCCCTCACAAATTACTTACTTACATTGAAAATGAAAATAAAATACAGGCTCTGTATGGTTAAGGGGCACGCCATAAATGACCATCATCTGAGCTCTAACATAGGAATATCAAATATCAAACATTAATGACGAATAAACACAGGCAAAACTCCCAAACTCACTGAAGTCTGTCCTCACCTAAAAATTGTCTCCTCTTATTTTGTCAGTGTCTGGCTCCTTATGCCAATAAAGTATTACAGGATTGCCCCATAGTTTATGTGCTCTGTTCAGGCTAGGCATATTTTTCGTCAGCAGTATTTTTACAAGAAGCTTCTGCTTATTCACTGATGCAAACCTTGTAACAACGTACTTGAACTGTACAACCCATTTTAATAAGGCAAGTTTAATACTCTGTAACTTAGGGCAACCTCTGATAATTTGCTATGGCCCACCAGAGCGCCCAGGCCATCATTTCAGAGCCACTGAATTTATCTGATCCTCTTGCCTGTTCCCCTCTTTGCAACTTTCTGAAGGTGTGGTGTTTGCAGGGAGCCCTCACGTTTGCGATGGCAGCGTATTTAATACAGTATCACGGAGCTGGGCATTGTCTGTGTTCACGGAATTGTGCAAGCTGCTGGGGGAGACTGACCCTTTTATACTTCAGTCCTAGGCATCAGCATTCAATCTGCTGTACCTGGGAAAGCAGCTTTCACCAAGCAGTAGAATAGCACTAACGTTACCCCCTGGGCCCTTTGCTGTAGGTGATTCATTTTTCTCATTAAAGCATTCGGGCTGTTTTCTAGTCCTTAAGCTACAACTCTCAAATTCCACCATTGCTTTTTGTCTTCTCCCCATGACCCAGCAAAGTCAGCTTTGCTTCAGGGGCAAGACTGCAAAACCAATCTTGGACACTTTGGCTGAAAATACTGCATGAGGTGCCTGCCATATGACAGCAGTAAACCTGCCAGGATAGGTACCCGACTCTGCGTGGCCAGGAGGTATTGCTATGGGTCAGAGCCTGTATTTCACACTTTATCATTTTTATCCCTACGTTTAGATTCTCTTAGCTTGTTTCAAGGTGCTCTTTTACAGTTGTGATGTTAATCCACCGCAGCAGGTCCCAGATTGTTATCCCCGGTCCACTAGTGGTCAGTGACGCCCCGGTAGATGAGCTGTGAAACCTCACCTGCCATGCTAGTGCCTCCAGTGAAAACCTCAGTGTTTTAAGGTAAGGAGAACCTTTGCTTCGTGCTCTTGAACACACGGGGTAACCTTACTGGGAAGGAAAAAAGCATCGAGCAGCTGTTTGGCAATGTGTGTTTGAAACTTTATCTTATTATTTATAAATAAACCTTTTTCTGGCTTGTGGTAAAAAGATGGTTATTCAGTGGCCTATCTTCAGAGCAAGCCTGTGTGTGGACTGGCTTCAAATAATGATACTGCTTACACCTGTGTGATTGATCATATCAGAACCGCTTTCAGGCAACTCTGAATATCATTTGAGGTCTCTGAGGTGTGACTGGAAGCAGCATTTGGACCGTGAAACGCTATATGCGTCAAGAAGAATATAGGTTCGTCACCAAATCCTGAACTCAGATCACAGGGACTGAATGGAGAAAAAAGAAAACTGATTTAAAACTGGGAAGAAAACCTCTCAGAAATCACTAGGGCACAGGCTAAGGAACTGTGTTATTTTGAGAGTAGGACTGTAATTTTAAGTACTTAAGAGATAAATTTGGCTCCTTTAGCAAGATTATAAAGTAATTTAGTAGAAACACAATGCTACCTCTATAATGTAAAGCAGTTCTTAGAAGCCACTGAAGAGCCAAGCCTTCAAGGGTTTGTTATATGGTACACCAAACAAATACACAAAGAAATAAAGTAATGATTGTGGAGAAGAATACAACTATACAATCTTAAACTCTCTGAAATCAGTTCCAATCCCCAGTTCTGTCCTTCTTCTGGTTTAGTCAAAACTTTGGCTGTTAAGAACCACAACAGTGATGTACCTCGATCAGAATCAAACTCTGGGATTTGGTGTGTGTCCTCTGTTGTGGCGGGCTGTGTCCACATCAGTCCTTTAAGGCCCTCGGTATTGGGGCTGATTACTTCTCTCCAGCAACTCAAAGATCAGCAGTAGTAACTAACAGTACTGGCAAACAAAGAGTTTCTATATTCTCAATATACAAGTGAAATATAAACGGGTGAACCAAGCGAGACTGATTCTGTATTTCTTCTCAGCTGGAAGCACAGATTAGGTTGGGCAGCTGTTGCAGCATCGGATGCACAGCATGTTTTACTTGTAGAAATACGACACATGAGCCTGGAACAAAACCATTGCTGCTGCAGGTTCTGGTAGCTGTGACATACTGCGTAGCTGTGACATATTGCAGCCCTTGGCGCACAGACTGTGTGTTTCCCTCTTGTCACTTGTAAATGTTCCTGTTGCATTCTTTGCTGATGACTTCTGGTTCATGCAGCTTCCTTCTTCCGTGTGGAAAAGCAGTGAAATGGGAACAGCGTGGTTGGAGGCTGCCAGGGGTGCGATGCTGTGTGTTCCCCTGGGGAAGGGTGGCCGGGAGGGAAGGGGCAGCTCTGCTCCCCTCTGAAAATGCTCCCCAGGCCACACGGCAGCCCTCTCCTCCGGCCTGCGGAAATGCTGGAGCTAAACGGGGCTGTGAAGTGTGGCAAGGATGTCCTACAGCGGTTGTTCTTGTGGGAAGTCACCGTGTCATCAACTGGATTACAGGAAAATAATGTTTATTAAAAATAAAAGCCTGCTTGCTTTTAAATCTGCTTTAATTGTGTTGACATTGAAAGACACTGGATGTCCCCCTGCTCCGGTCCTCAGCAATCTTGAGACAAGACAGTAAGTTACATTAAGTCTGTTTAGATCCCAAAACATGCCCCTCTTCCTGCTCAAAAATTCAGTGTATTCCCCAAGAACAATACAACATCCTTGCCATGACAGGGGCAAAACAGAAAGGTTTCTAGCAGAAAAGGATAACAGGAAAATTACTGAGAAAGGAATAAATGCAAGGAGTGGGGAGGGGGCATGGAGTTTGAAAAAAATAGTATGGGAGGTCTGCTATATCCTTCCAGATGAGACTTCAACCAAAGAAATTTGGGAACAGCCCTAATCCTAACCCTCTGTTTTATGAACATAGATTTTACTGCTGTGTTCTGCAGTATTCAAAATCTCCATATATGCTCCTATAGCTGTCAGCTTAACAGGCCCTGTCTCAGGCCCTTCATCGACACATCCTTCTACCCACTCCTCTCCCTCAACCAGCTTTCCCTTTTAACCTTTTCTGCCACCTTAGCTTGGTGAAAATGGGTTGTAACAAGTGCACTTCTCCCATGAGAAGGCTACAGTTCTTGGAGAATTCATAGCAGAGACTGTCTCTCTGCTGCTTTTATATACTATAACGCACAGAAGTCTATGCAAGAATTAAAGCACTCAGAAAATAGGCACAAAAAATCCTTTCTCTCTCCAGTATAGATTCATCTGCTTACTGCAGCTTTTCCGCCTGCCTTCCTGAAAACTTGCCTGCCTAGAAAACATTCTCTGCAAAGATCGGAAGTGAAGACTTTTTCATGGAAGCATAAAATCACACTGCTGCTCAGAAAAGGAGTGTAAAATACCTGTTGTCTCCATGGCTTACTTCACTGCATATTTAAAACTACACTAAAGGTCCTTTGGTCTTCCCCCCACCCCAAAGCCCCCTCGGAGGGGGCAGCAGCAGGGTGTTACCTGGCTGGCTGGTGCTTTACAACAGAAAGCTCGCAGGGTGTGATAGCACCAGAGGAGTCCAGGGGCCTCTTGTGCTATTAGAGTCCTTTCTAGGAGGGGCAAGGAAAGAGGAGCCTTGTGTTGTCAGGCAGTCCCATCTGCAGGGACTGTCCTACCCAGGGCCATTGAGAGGCCCTCTGGCATCCCTAACTCTTTGTGCTCTCACTTGTTAACGACTCCTACAATGTATATTAGCACCTATATCTCGTTCTTCCCCAGCCTATCTGTTTCACACTGGCAGGTGATAACCCAAATTCCCCATTCTCATTCATTTCTGGTCCAAGTTTGCTTCCCTGTGAATTGCGATGACAAATTTCTCCTGATAATCCTAAGTCTCAGTACGGGGAAGATCTCCATCGTTGATTCGCTACAGAGTGATGCCTTTAAAACCCTCTGGCTGAGCTGATGTAGAATTAGAGCAGACATCAGAAGATGTCTTTGGGACATCAGGTTTGTCTGTTGAGGTGAACAACCAAACCCTTCTCAAGGTGGAGAACACTCCAGTTCCGCTTGCACATGTTCTGAGCACCCCTAAAACCTCCCTCAGCGCATCTGTGCTGCATCTTACTCATCCAGAGAAGCAAAACAAAAGGAACAGAAAACACCAGGAAAACTCTGCAGGAACTGCCTGCGGAACCAGGTGAACTCTGGAGAAACAGGCACCGCCAATCTTTGAAGTCCTGTGGCAGGATCTGTATTGGCAAAGCTGACATCCAGAGGAAGGTTCTGAAGGGTGAGGAGGTGGGAAATGGAGACCAAACTTTCCAAGATATTTGTCAACATGTACAGAAAGATACTTACTGGAATATTCAAAAACACTTAGCTGCATAGGTCCCATAAGGGTGCTCCGATGGAAGGGCAGTACAGCAGGTACCAAACACTAAGGCAGTTAGCATGAGCACCGTGAATATGTGAAAGCAGGGTCAAAAGAGCAAAAGGCCCTCTGAAAAAAACCATCAGGACCAGCAAGGCCAAATTACGTTTATTTGATTTCTGCCAGAACAGCTCCATAAATTTAGCAGTAAGTTTACTAAGGAGGATCTCGAAATAAAATAGACACCTGTAGTAACGGTGTGGGGTGTGATGGGAAGACAACCAAATCTTTATGTATAATTCTATTTACTATATCCAATGGATCATTTGTCTTTATGCTGCTATTAAGCTTGCTGTCCTGCATGGGCAGAGTTGAGCAACCAAACCAGTCCTCTTGTCCCAGTCACGTTTAAGTGGTAGGTCTTTTATATTCAGTTATGCCTGCCATAGGCTCATTAAACGCTAGCACTCACCATTTCAGCTGCTCCCTCTGACAATGACTTTGAGCTGTTTAATGCCTCTGATGATGATCATTCCTGCCCGGAGCCATGGTGAAATTCATTGGCATTCACCAATCACTGCTTTATTTACTGCTGGGGGCATTTACTAGAGGCATTCAATAGGCAGAACATCTTTCTTTTCTCTTGAGATTAGAAATTATGCGAAATACATGGGAGTTAGTTAATATTTTTTTAGCTTAAATCCATTTGCCTTAACTTTCTAGAGATTTACTTCAGGGTTGGAGAAGAATGTTTCCAGGTGAGCCTGATTGGGTTCAGCTAGTTGTGACAGATGCAGTTCATTTGGAGGCAGGAGGGAGAACGGTGAAGAGAGGATAAAAGGCTTTGGAAGCCACTGGCAAGTCCTTTCTGTCAGGGAAACCTTCCAGTCTTCTGTCCTAGTAACTGCCTGTTATTTTCTCCATCTTATTATGCCATCACCCATTCCTCTTAATTGTTTTCTTCCTTTGGAGTTTTCCCCATCTGCGGATTTGCGACCCTGCAGCAGCCCCTTAGTTATCCCTGGCAAAGACAGCAAAAACTTCTTGGGGGGAACTCCTTCAGCCAGGACTCGCCGCTTGCCTCCACGCCTGGCCTGGTGCTCCATTGATTGGGATCAGCTCTGCCTCCTGCAGCCCCTGGGCTCTGGGGGCTTCGGTTCTGTCTACAAAGCCACCTACCATGGTGCAACTGTGGCTGTGAAGCAGGTGAAGAAGAGCAGCAAAAACCGGCTGGCATCACGACAGAGTTTTTGGGCTGAGCTGAACGTAGCCCGGCTACAGCACGGTAATGTGGTACGTGTGGTGGCTGCCAGCACGTGCGCCCCGGCCAGCCAGAACAGCCTGGGCACCATCATTATGGAATATGTGGGCAACATCACCCTGCACCATGTAATTTATGGCACTGGGGATGCGTGGAGACAGGGTGAGGATGATGAAGGAGGATGTGGAAGGAAGGCCGTGAGCATGGAAGAGACTGTGGGCTATTCTTGCGACATTATGACTGGCTTAGCCTTTCTGCACTCACAGAGCATTGTGCACTTGGACCTGAAGCCTGCAAACATCTTCATCACTGAGCAGGGAGCATGCAAGATTGGAGACTTTGGGTGCTCCCAGAAACTGGAGGAGGGCTTGTCCCAGAGTCCCCATGTTTGCCAGCACGGGGGCACGTACACACACCGTGCCCCTGAGCTCCTCAAGGGGGAGAAGGTCACTGCCAAAGCAGACATCTACTCGTTTGCTATCACCCTCTGGCAAATCGTCATGCGAGAGCAGCCCTACCTGGGTGAGCGGCAGTACGTGCTCTATGCTGTGGTGGCCTATAACTTACGCCCTTCCCTGGCTGCTGCCGTTTTCCACGAGTCACCGGTGGGCCAGAGACTCCAGGGCATTATTAGCTGCTGCTGGCAGGCTAAGGTAGAGGAGCGCCTGAGCGCAGCCCAGCTGCTTCCCAGCCTCAGGGCCCTCAAGGGGAGCCTCTAGGAAGACTCAAGACTCTTAATGTTTCTTTTATTGTCGACTTTTCTTTCCCTCCACCTTTCTTCTGAACATAATGAATTTAGCCCCTGTGTGATCTAAAGGCTTTGTCACTGTTTTTTATATTAAAAAAAGAAACTGCTTTGTTGTAAGGAGATTATAAATAAAGAATTTAACAAAACTGTAGGGTTTTACCGTGGGAGGGGGTAGAGGCAAGGATCAAGACGCTGGCAAATGTGACTTTTTCTGGTTGATCTGTTGTGTGCTGCCTTGCTCAGGGAGAAACTGGGGAATGTGATGTGCAGAAAAATAGTTGTTTTCAAACAAGTGAAGTTCAAAAAAGGGCTGCTTTTGGAAGGGTCTTTGTACATAATACCTTTTGGTATTTCCAAAATGTCAGATATGAGTAGTTCTTTACACTAGCTAGGTTTGTGAGTTGGAGCTTTTCCTCTTCATTTACGAAGGAATGAGTATGCATCACAAATCAATGAATGCAGAAAAATAAATACAAAGTGTCAGTGGGGGTTTTTTCTTGTTCTTAGATGTACTTAACTTCAGTAAGTATGCTGTTTCTGAAATGGAAAATGTGAACTACCCAATCTCCCCATTGAAATAAGGAATCTTTTTGCCAGTCTAAGGCTATTAAGAGCAAGAAGATACATTAACAATCTGTGCTTTTATAAGACCTCCATGCTGCTGGATGTGTTAGTTGCAACTTGCTAGTTGGTGTCTTGTAAACTTTAGCGTTTACAAGAGCATTTTGTGTGGAATAGGAAGTTCCCAGACTTTGGAGGTACAGGGAGAGTTTAAAAAAAAAAAATTGGGAAAACATGAAGGGAGATGTATAGATACAAAAAAAAAAAAAAACCCACATAAATCAGGGTAAGGGGGGATTACTCTGCCTTTGTAATGCATGGGTCAGTGTAAGACAAAATACTGGAAGTACTGAAAAGGAAGATTGCTTAAAGCAGTAATAATGATACTCCGCCGGTGCTCAAAGCATACACCGTTGAACGATCCTCTGTGCTGCTTATGTGTTATCTATTATCTTTCCTGATCTGGTTGTAACATGTCTGGGAAAGGAAGTGCTGCAGGTGATGCTGAAGACAAAGAGCTCTGATCCCTGATTTATCAGAACTGATAATTACAGATCTGTCGAGATCTCAACCCTTATCTGGAACTATGAAGATCTGACTGCTGTGGCTGATATTGTCATTCTGCTCAAAGACTCCGCTTCTTTTTAAGACAGGAGAGTGATGTTTCAGTCAAATTGTTTTTCTTCTTTCCCCTTCCTCCCCCTTGCTTCCATTCTGGAAAAAAATCCCAAAGGAATTGAGCCAGTTTCCTGATTTCTGACACACATCTGTTCTTAGCCCCGTGAAATCCTGGAAATGAGCAACTATGTGAATTTGAGATGATTCTGTAGGTCTTTACGGTATTTGGGTTGGTCACTGAAATTAATGGTTTATAAAGCATATCTAAGCTTAACTATTTCTTGCTCTTCTGTCCCCCTTAAGCGGAACTGTAAAATGCCATCTGGAATCAAAAAAACAAAGGTAATAGATTTCCTGTGTTTTCCCTGTCAAAGTAATTATGCTATAGAACCAGAACTTATGTTTTTTCATGTTGCATAACTTCTTTTAATAAACAAGAAATACCTTACAAAAGTTATCATAATAAGCCAGTTACCTTCTAATATAATTAGCTGAGGGCATGTAAGATAAAATATCAGATAAAGCCATTGGCATGCCTCACCTTAACATCAAGCCAAACATAAAAATGTTTCTCCAATCTTCAAAAGAATAAAATAAAAAATGGAATTAAAGTTTTTTAGTAGTTCCTAGATGCTTATGTGTTGCATTTATTTTGCCAGTCTAGGTAGCTTGTTGCTTAAACTGCTAGAAACTTGATATTTTGTGCTTAATGATACTTTAGCATCAATAAGTGCTACTTGAGTCTCTGTGAAAAATCAAGCACCCTTCAAATTCTCTGTTATACTTGACAGAAGAATACTGGATGGCCAAGACCTACTATTGAAGCGTAATCAGCTCTGCAGATGTCTCTGTCAATTCTCTTTTGAAAGGGAGTGAGAACTCTGCACAGCACTCAAGATGTAGGCATATCATAATCTGCTGTCATAATGATGTTCTCCATTTTTTAGTAACTTCTAAGATTTGATTTGCTTCTTTTTGATTGCTAATGAGCATTGAGTTAACACTAATCAAGAAACCTCTCAGAATAATTCTGATAACTCAGAATCCATGGTTCTGTGTGATGAGGATTATTTTGCCTATTTGCCTCATTTTACCAAGAATTTCCTTCTGCCAGTTTGTAGCTGGCCCTTGCACTCACTGTCCTAAATAACCCCACGATCAGCAAATTTGTTTATCTTATGGCTCACCCTCTTGCACTCTCTTTATGAATGTGCTGAGCAGTGCAGAACCCTGTGAAACACCACTGGGGACTTTCTCTAGTCGAGAGAATTGATACCTTCCTTTTGCCCGCTGTTCCTATCTTTTGACTTATCCAGCCCGGGATTTTCTCTCATAAACACGGCTGCTTAGTACCTTTAAAAAGTTTGCGGTGAAGGACTTTTCAAATGCCTTTGGAAACCCAAGGGAAACGTATCAACCAGCTCCTTATTTGCATGCTGTTGGCGTTCCTAAAGAGTTCCAATACAATTCAGCACAATTATGAAGCATTAATATAGTATCTGCTAATGTATCTTGTACAGATGTCAATCATATCATTAAGAAAGTTATTTCTTAAAGACTTCCATGGGGTGTGGTCTTGTAGAGAAGAGAGGCCCAGAAAACCTGGTTGATTTTCAAGGATTACCTTCTCCAAGCTCAAGATTGGTCCATCCCAATGAGCAGAAAATCAAGCAAAGGTGATAGGATGCTTGTTTATCCAAGGATAAAAAAGGAGCTCCTGATTAAACTCAAACATGAAAAATAAACATACAAGAGGTGAAAGCCCAATGGGAAATCTGGAGCAAAGACGACTTACCATTGGCAGAGAAGGATCAGGTTAGGGAACATTCAAACAAACAAGACATATGCAAGTTCTTGGGAGCTGATGGAATGCCCCCACAAATGCTGAGGGACCTGGCCGATTGTGAGGCCGCTCTTGATTATCTTTGGAAGGTTATGGTGGTCAGGAGAGATTCCAGAGGACTGGAAGAAAGCAAATGTCACTCCTCTCTGTAAGATGGTCAAAAAGGAGGATCTGGAAAACTACAGGTCGGTCAACATCACCTAAATCCCTGGGAAAGTGGTGGAACAAATAATTCTGGAAACCATTGCCAAACATATGAAGGACAAGAAGGTGACTGGGAGTAGTCAGTATGGGTTTATTAAGAGAAAATCATGCTTGACCAACCTGGTAGCCTTTTATGATGAGATTACGGGCTTGCTGGATGAGGGCAGAGCAGTGGTTGTTGCTTATCTTGACCTTAGTGAGGATTTTGGCACTGTTTCCTGTTACATCCTTATAGAGAAACTGATGAACTACAGGCTAGATAGACAGTGAAAAATGAAAACTAGCTGAGCTGCTGGGCTTAAAGGGTTGTGATCAGTGACCTGAAGTCCAGCAGGAGACTGGTCACTATGGTGTACCCCAGGGATCAATACTGGAACCAGTACAGGTTAACATCTCCATTAATGACCTGGATGATGGGACAGAGTGCACCCTCAGCAAGTTTGCCGATGACACAGAATTGGGTGGAGTGGTTGATATGCCAGGTGGTTGTGCTGGTATTCGCAGGGACCTTACCAAAGTGGAGAAATCTGTCGATGGAAATCAACACAGGGAACTGCAAAGTCCGGCACCTGGTGGAGGATAACCCCACACACTGGTACAGGCTGGGGGCCGACCGGCTGGAAAGCAGCTTTGCAGGAAAGGACCTGGGGCTCCCGGCAGACACCAGGTTGAACAGGAGCCAGCAATGCGCCCTTGCGGCAAAGCTGGCCAACAGCATCCTGAGGTGCACTACAAAGGGTGTTGCCAGCTCTTCCAGAGCATTGCCGGTAGAGTCTTCCCCTCTGCTCAGCCCTGGTGAGACACATCTGGAGCAGTGGGGCCGGCTCAGGACTCTGTTGGAACAAGAAAGTCATGGATGTACTGGAAAGAGTGCAATGAAGGTCATTAAGCTGAGTAGGGGACTGGAACCTCTGTCCTGTGAGGAGAGGCTGAGAGATGGGACTGTTCAGCCTGGAAAGAGAAGGTTCAGGGGGCTCTTATCAGGTTGTATAAATACTGATGGGAGGCAGTGAAGATGGAGCCAGACTGTTCTCAGCCGTGCCCAGGGACGGGACAAGATGCAATGGACACAAACTGAAGGACAGGAAACTCCATTTAAACGCAAGAGAAAACTTTTTTACTGTGACGATGGTAAAACACTGGGATGGGTTGCCCAGAGAGGTTGAGGAGTCTTCCTCCTTGGAGATATTCAAAACTCAACTGGACACGGTACAGACCCTGCTCTGAACAGGGGGTTGGACTAGACAATCTCCAGAAGTCCCTTCCAACCACAAAAGTTCTGGAATTATAATAACATTTATAGATGCTTGAATTTCAGACAGCTCCTGAGTTCTCCTACAAAAAAGTTTCTAGCATGAGCCTATTTTGTGTTTCCTCCAGGGACAACACACATGCAAGGAACACATTTTGATTCTTTGAATGGCTTTGTTGTCTTACGGAGGGATCAGGTTTCAATGATTAGGGGTTTTGTTTGGTTGGCTGGTTGGTTTTGGTTTTGGTTTTTTTTTTTCTTTTAATAACCTGACAGCTGTAGATCTACCAGAGAGGCTTGACAGATTTCTGGTTCTTAATATTCTGAAAATTATAAATTACGGGGTTTATGTTAGTTCATTGAATTTTTTTTCCATCTATTTTTATTTTTAATCCACCAGAGTTTTATCCTTTCTGTTTTCTTCATCTGGACATGGCTTTGGGTTTTTAAAAGATGCCTTCTTGCTTCTAACGCTGGCATAAAAGCTAATAAGTATAGCTGCACATTGCACTTCAACTTTGTCACACTTGCATACCTCCATATAAAATGTTAGCAGGAGGCACATGATGCTAGCAGAGCAGTTGCAGACAATTGTGTTACAACTCCTATGGGACTCTGTTCATCCAAATTTTTCCCTAAGTCTTTCTAGAAGCTGGTTTTGTTCTTTATCTCTCCTTCCCCGTACATATTTATGCAACACAATTCCAGATGGTTATCAAGACATAGTTATAAGTCAGGATAAACCTTAAGGGTTATTTGTACCTAGTTTATTTATTCTCTTCGTTCCTGGAACTGATCACCAGCAGCTTGATCAGCCTAAACAGAAGATTTACCAAAGGCCTGGAGAAAGCACTACAACCAGGTAATAGTAATTTATCAACATCTTACTATGCTTTCTGAGCATGAAACACTTGTGAAGCCAGTGCTGACGATCCTTGATATGGCTGCACCAATCACCCAGCAAACCAAATATAAAAAGGGACATCACTTTTTCTCTCTGTAGACTAAATGCCTTGTCAGGGTATATATAAAAGCATAATGAGTTTGAAAGGCTGAACTAGCATTCATGTCCTGGTTGGCTCTGTAGGGTCTAGCAAATCTGGAATTATGGGATCCAGTGTTGCACAGATTCAGATGATGCAGCATCAATGTAAGTCTGGGCACAGTAGCATTGTAGTATGTCTTTGGGCTGTGCCCTCCAGCCCTCTGCCAGCCAGGTACACTCTATTCAGGGCACGAGTTATCTGATGCTAAGAACAGGCTGGACCTCCTCAAATAAGAGCGACCACGCATCTTGACTGTGCTCTTAGGAAAGAACAAAGCCTCATTTGTCCCAACTGGTAAATGTCAGATCTCTCATGTCTTACCATCAACCAAGTTCCACAGCCTGATATAATTATTTTCCTTGGAAACTAAACTGTTCTTGTATTGTTTGTTTTTTTTTTTTTAATAGCAGCAACTTAAGTGCCATTTCTGGGACCCTGGGATGCCATGTCACAGTGGCCATTTTCCCAAAGTGAGCTGTTTTTTTGGTTTTGTTTCATGTTCTCTGTTCATAAGTAGCACAAGCTGCCTTTCAAACTTCCAGCTCTGAAGCAGAGAGCTAACTATTCAAAATCAGGTGGGTTAGCTCCTGCCTCATAGCAGTCTGGGGTAACCACAGCCTCCATGGAAACTTCAGCTAGTTCTCATCAATCTCCCAATACCTAACTGCCGAATCTGGCTGCATTTACTAATTTCAGAAAGCACATATAAAGAAGATACTGTAAAGTGCTTGCATTCTCATGTCTAGTCATAACAGCAGTAGCTCTGGACACATTAACCATATTAGAGTGTTATAATTTGTGCTTTATTGGTTATACAGATAGCATTGTCTACTAAGGGAAAGCATGAATTAAAAGTTCTAATTCTGGCCTTTTTTTCTTTTTTCATAATGGCATTCACCCTCCCCCCCCGCAATGTTCCCCACGTGTCTCCTCTTTTCCCTCAAATGGGCACATGTGCAAAACTTGACAGGATGCAGTTAAGAGAGAGATTTTATGTAATTTTATCTAGTTCAAACTGAATCCCTAAATAAGAGCCAATACTAGTTAGCGCTGAAATGGTTTTAGGTCAAAATTAAATTTTTTCATGCCTTTCTTCACGATGAAAAGCAACTTCCACATGCTGTCTTGGGTTCTGTGAAGTTCAACAATTACTTTAGCAGTCAAGTGATTATAAGAAAGACAAGAAAACATGGCTAGAAGCATGGGAAGTATGCAATTGTAATAAACAGTTTCTAGGAAGAATGAGAAAGAAGGAAAAGAAAAAGCATGGAAATCTAATTTTATCATTCTGCATTACTCTTCACTTACTATAGCTATTACTGAAGGTTCAGCATCTTTGGTTCCCAAATAGAAATATCAACAGACGTTTCATAATCAGTTTTAAAAAAAGTGAGCGTAAGCTACAATTCTGATGCTACTCTCTTTATTTGGGGGTGGGGTGGGGTGGGTGGGAGTATTACAGTTAAACATATTTGATAATTAAGCAGGGAATGATTATCTGTTTCTCTTTGACATAGTTTCTGGATTCCCATCAACAAGGAGCCTCTGTAACCCTGCTCCTGGCTTGTTCTGTTGTTTGCTTCTTTTTCCTCGGAGGCTTCTTCTGTGCTCACTTACTTCATATTCTTTTTTTTTTTCTTTTTTCTTTTTTTCTGGTGTCATGCTTTATCTCAACCTAGAAAGAAAGAGGTAACAACACTATCTTCAGATGATAAAAATACTACATAATTTGGAGGTAGGCACATCCTTAATACAGAAGGTAGGATGGGAAGCATGAAGACTTAAGTGTGAAGATGTGTGGGTTGCTTCTGTATTCTGTGGTAAGATATATCTGCAGCAAAGAAAACAAAACAAAACAAATGTTTTACAGAATATACCACAAATATTTGTAAATTCAATGAGACTTAAGTGCATACTTACTATTTGACTTGTGTATTAATTTTTGCAGCATTAGCATCTGTGTTTATAAATTCATGCACTAGAACAAAGGTGAAAATAGGGGTAGAAAATGAATGGTTATTTTTAAAATTAACTATACTTTGAACATTTTAGTTATACTTTAATTTAGCCATTTATCTGCTACAAATACCTTAATGCAGTGCTGAAAGAGCCTCTTTCTATGCTTCAGTTAACCCAGCTGCCAAATATTTGTCTGCCTGTCAAATGAAAAGCCTTAAAACCAGTTAAAGAAGGCAAATGGAACAAAAAAGTCTACTGGCGTCTATCCCAGTCTGCCATCAGCTAAGGATGCCATGGGACAATTTGATAGTAGAGGCACCATCCACCCCTGGGCTTCCTCGAGCACGAGGCTGAGTTACGCTCCCTACCCAGCCTGAAGTTCAATGGCCTGAGTGTTCAGCAGAGCAGGGAGGTGATTGCATTTGCCTTTGCAGGGCACCTGGGATAATAGGGTAATTCATAACTTAATAAATATTCTACTGCACATGTGCCAGGCTACAAAGAGCAAAGTAGGCTGCAAATTGGAAACTTAAATGTCTAGCTCTTTTTAAGTTACTCCCCCCAAAAGGGCAGAAGGAAAACCAGTTTTATTTTCAAGCCATGTATTTTTCTCAACCACTTACTTCAAAAGTGGTGAAAGGGTTTTGATTCAGATACAGCACAAGTGAAGCTGGCCCCAGAGACAAGTACAGAAAGTTGCACCTGAACAGAGATGGTAAAAAAGCTGACTGTAAATATAGAATCATAAAATCATAGAGTAGTTTGGGTCAGAAGGGACCTTTAAAGGTCATCCAGTCCAACCCCCCTGCAATGAGCAGGGACATCTTCAACTAGATGAGGTTACTCAGAGCCCCGTCCAACCTGACCTTGAATGTTCCCAGGGACGGGGCATCCACCACCTCCCCGGGCAACCTGTTCCAGTGTTTCACCACACTCATTGTAAAAAATTTCTTCCTTGTATCTAGTCTAAATATCTAGTCCAGTCGCAACAGACCCTGCTAGAAAGTTTGTCCCCATCTTTCTTATAAGCCCCCCTTAAGTACTGATAGGCCACAATAAGGTCTCCCCGAAGCCTTCTCTTCTCCAGGCTGAATAACCCCAACTCTCTCAGCCTTTCTTCATAGGAGAGGTGTTCCATCCCCCTGATCATTTTTGTGGCCCTCCTCTGGACCCGCTCCAACAGGTCCATGTCTTTCCTGTGCTGAGGGCTCCAGAGCTGGACGCAGTACTCCAGGTGGGGTCTCCCAGAGTAGAGTAGAGGGGCAGAATCACCTCCCTCGACCTGCTGGCCACGCTTCTTCTGATGCAGCCCAGGATACGGCTGGCCTTCTGGGCTGTGAGCACACATTGCTGGTTCATGTCCAGCTTTTCATCCACCAGTACTCCCAAGTCCTTCTCGGCAGGGCTGCTCTCAATCCCTTCATCCCCCAGCCTGTATTGATCCTGGGGGTTGCCTCGACCCAGGTGCAGGACCTTGCACTTGGTCTTGATGAACCTCATGAGGTTCACACGGGCCCACTTCTTGAGCTTGTTCAGGTCCCTCTGGATGGCATCCCATCCCTCAGGTGTGTCAACCGCACCACTCAGCTTGGTGTCATCTGCAAACTTGCTGAGGGTGCACTCAATCCCACCGTCCATGTCATTGATGAAGATATTAAACAGTACCGATCCCAGTATGGACCCCTGCAGGACACCACTCATCACCGACCTCCATCTGGACATTGAGCCGTTGACCACTACCCTCTGGATGCGACCATCCAAACAATTCCTCATCCAACAGACAGTCCACCCATCAAATCTATATCTCTCCAGTTTAGAGAGAAGGATGCTGTGGGTAACCTTGTCAAAGGCCTTACAGAGGTCTAGGTAGATGACATCGGTAGCCCTTCCCATGTCCACTGATGTAGTCACTCCATCACAGAAGGCCACTAGGGAATTGATATGGGAATATGGGAATTGATAGGCAGGGGAGGCTGGATTTTTTTTAATAGTAGTTAATAGTATATAATACAGTAAGTTTAGAGAGATATCATATACTTTGGCCACATCCTTGTTTCTCTCTTATCTAACAGTTCCATTAAAATGTTTTGCAGATAACACAAAAGCCACACACAAAGCTTTTGAAGGAATGTATCATTGCACTGACATGCCAGTAGATGAATGTCACCCTAATTTCTCTTTGTATAGAAAGTGACAGAACTTCTCCAGACCTCCCTTAAAGATGTCAATCCTTGTATAGCTTTTGGGGGTGAAAGGATTGGTATTAGATGTTTTCTAATATAAAGGGGAGAAAAACGGTATTCTTAAAATTTAATTAATCATTCCTGTCAACAGCTTTCAGAGGAAATAATACATTTCTTTAATTTTTTTTAAACATTTTCACACTTGCATAGTTCATTTAAAGAGTTGTGTATTGAATTGCAAACAGCATTTGAAAAAGTATCCTAACCATAAAAATTAGCACTACCTGGCAAATCATAGCAAGGGTAGTATGAAAAAGCCATTTGCACAGGGAGACAAGGGAGGTGGCTGGAGGAGGCAATGAGACAAGCCAGGAACAGGGAGAGGGCAGACACCTCCAAAAACGAACCTATTTGCTACAAGCCTTTCAACCAGTGAAGCTCTCATTGAAAAATAAGTTTATTCTGGCACATGAATTTCTGTGTGGTGTGCTAGAGCTACCTGCCCACTGGACTGTCAGGACCCCATATGACTTAAACTAAGGTCTTGAACTAGTGCTTAAAATTAGACGAGGCCGCTGATTCAGTTCAGAGTGGTCATCCATTACCACCAGGTCGTAGTAGTCTCTTGTTTAGATAAAAGCATAGCCTTCCCCTCACTTCCAGACCCCAAAAACCCAACTGTCCTGGCCCATCAAAATGAAAAACTGGCTAATTTTAAATGCTCTGCAAACCATTACCAGTCCTCAAACTGTCTGTGAGGTTTTTCCTTTCTTTTCTTGATGATTGCACTATGCGCTAATTATGATGATGATGAGTTAGGGCTGTACTTTAGTAACACAAATCATCCAGCAATGTATACTAGTACACAATTAATGGTGGATTCTTCACTGGAAAAGAAATTTCTTTTACATACAGAAGATTTTAAGAGTAAAAAGCTCAGTTTTCTATATCAAAGGTCTGTTGTGTTTTTTTTTCAGCAAAGAGGAAAATCAATGCCTAGGTATTAGCATAAGCATTTGTGCCTGCCAGAACAAAGTGATTGGCTCTACCTCACATCAGGAGTGTACGAGAAGCAGTTCTTCCTCTGAACACGTAAAGGACTCTCAAAAAGGAAATACACCTGCTACAAGGGTGTGGGTAGGCGGCCATTGATAGAACAAAGTACTTGCTGGGTGGTCTCAGAAACATCTGCCAACAGTCATAATTACTGAAAGATTATTTTATAATATATGTATTTTGTATTTAAAAGAAAAACATGAGATCATAATGCTGAAAAAATTACAACTATGAATATTTCTTGAAATTTTTTCAGGAGACATGGCTACCATACTCAAAACCACCTTCTATGTATACCACAATAATTAATTTTATTTGCCTAAAAATCAAATGCTTGACCACAACCCTCTTAAGTGCTAATACTGTCTCTTCCTCAGTTTTAAACCAATAGACAATACTGCTCCCCTTGATCTGCATCTGGAAAACCTGTGGCTAGATTTTTCACTGTGCACAGAGGTAGGAATGTTGGAAGTGCGATTGTGTGCATCTACGTGTAGTTGCTTTTGCAGCATTTAAGTGATAGTTGCAGAGGAAACTATCTATTTTATAGTATTTCCACTATGGGAGACTAACCAAACCATATTGCGTATTTGTAACAATGATGTCTTGTAGACTGGTGTGAAAGAACATGTACAAGCCCTGTTTTCATTACAAGTGAAGTAGGAACTTCTGCTGTATGTTTAGGTGAAAGACAAGTTTAATAGACTTGCTTTACTCTCCTGTAAGTTGTTCTCTTAAACAGAACTGCTGGGTCTTCTATGCAATAGCATTACAGACTCTACGGTTGTTGTTCCTGCCCCCCTACTGCAACCTCATAATTTCTATGTAGTAGGTGCAGCTGCCACTTTGCCACATTAGCTGTTTAGAGAAGTTAGCAAGCCCTTTGAAACCAAAACTTAATATTTGATGCCTCTTGGATCGCTTTCATGTTAAGTTGTGGATCTGACCAGCTGTTCTGAACAATCACAGTGTAATGATTTCCTCAGTGGCTAATAATTCCTGTTTCTAAAGCACATCTTTAACACCACAGTATCTGCTTTAGTTCCAGGTCCTAAGTTTTATGTTATCATTCCTGTTTCTGTCAGGTTTTGAGTAATTCAACTTGGCTAGTTCACACAGGGTCAGGTCACAACAGGAGAAGCATTACTGAATCGGCTTTAGTCTTTCTTTACAGACTCCAGTGTGGGATGGGCATCTCTTCGCAAGTCCCACAGAAGTCAATCTGACACCTGGATGTAATCTAGATAAAATTGTGAGATGCAACTAATATCCTGCTCTAATAGTCCCGTACCATCAAGATGGCAATTCCCCCTTGCTTTAAATCTCATCATCATCTATGGCAAGCATTTGCTAAATTTTGTTCTTGCAAACGTTCATCATCTGAAAACCAGTTGGATCAAGAATATCACAAGGAGGAAACTAATCTTAAAGAGATGAGGAAAAACTTCTCAGGGAAAAAAAAAAAGAAAAAAAAAATGATGCAGTGATGCATTCTATATCAAGAGCAGTTTTTCCTCTAGTCGTAAGGCAGTGTGAGGTCAGGATCATTCTTTAAATTATCCCTGCTCCATGATAGAGAGGCAGCACAAGCACCGTGAAACAATTCCCTCCTACTCTGTCTTGCCAAAGAATTAGATTAGATTAAACTGGTTTTTGGAAGAAAAAAATGTGATCAGTGACTTCATCACTGGGCTCTAAAACAGTAGACAGAGGGTCATGGGCAAAAATATATGTGGACTACATATATTGGTAAACATAACTGCTGTAAAATTAATCAACTTTTTCTTCCTGAAGGACAGACATCCAAACATGCAAACACCCTGTTGCTGGCAGCTTCCCCCAAAGTCTTTGCAGGAGGCAGATATAAGGAGGAAAGACAACACTGAAGTCTTTATTAGCCCAGCATTGCCAGCGTTCATACACACCAGCATGTACCGCTAGTTCCTAAACGCTCTGAGTACAAAGCGTCCGTAGAGAAGCCAGCGAGGTAAGTGTACGCTGGAAGCCATTTCCAATTCAGTTGGTAAAACAGCTTGCTATGTTCAAAGAGTCACGTAGGTATTATTTGACTAGATGCAGCTTTTCAACATGCGCTACAAACTATTTCAGTGTTCTTGAACTGTCTATTTTTTCAAAGTAAAACAGAACATGACAAAAGCAGTGCTGCCTCAAGTGGCCAAATCTGGATTGGAGAGATTTGTGTAGCTTGGAATATACTTTTTATACTTGATTAACCTTTGCACACATAAAGTCTTCCAAGGTGGTTTCCAAAATGGAAACTGGATGCAAAAATACCAGTTTTGTTTGTGTGTCCACTAGTTCTGCTTTCACTGGACTGATGCTGGGGATTTTTTGTACAGGAATTGCACACCCCCCTCTTGGTAACGTGGCCTGGATAACAACAGATGATACGGTAGGAATGTGAGTGTAAATAATGTGTGCGAACAGAATACCCAAATTGGCATGTTCTGAGAGGATGTTTGCCCAAAACCTGATAATGCTAAGAAGAAATTAACAATAGCAAAGCTTGCTTAGGACAATGATCACTCAGATTAAACAGTAACCAGGGGATTAGTTTACCAAGAGCCTTTTGAGAAAAGAAATTAGCTTGAAAAACAGCATGAGAATTTGTGATTGTTGGAAGAAACCAGAGCACCAGGCATCATTACTTCTAAGGCTGGACATCATCCTCGCCATCGGACACAGTAAATAGCTGCCACCCCACTCCCCAGCCACTCAGGCTGAGGGACGGAGAGAATGAGGCATAGCAGTAAGGGACCCACCTCTCAGGAGTGCGTATGGGAACCCACGGGGTACGCTTTCACCGGCATGTGGATTAGCTGCACAGGTACACGTGCCCGTATCTCCAACAAGAAGGATTTAGGAATAGGGGAATCGCCCTCCCAAAAGTGGGAGTATGCACTTGTAACCCACACTTCTTGCAAGAGAGGGGATGTGCACAGAGCTATGTGAATATGTAAGTGGGATCAGTTGTAGAAGGGTACGTAAGAAATTTGTAGGTGCTCATTAACACTTTGTAAGCATCTAGTATTGTGATTTCGGTTGTATTGCCAATACTGATTCACAATATATAGTTCACGGATTACTGGCAAATTACATGTTGCTAACCAATAAACTGCCTTGGTGCTGTCAAGACTATGAGAGTTGCACAGTTACTCTCTGCAAAAAGTTGCTGTTTCATTATTACAAATTTGACAGAGCGTCACATCTGCAGAGCAAGGAGTGGAAAGGCAACAAACATTCTTCCAGACAAGCAGAGAAGACATGATAATTCATCAATTTGAAAAAAATCTTAAGACTGAACTAGGGCAGGACAAATTCAAATAATATCCTCCTGAAAGCAGCCCAGAGGTACAATCCTTTTTCAATCCTGAGTGTTCAAAAACATGTTGCAGTGATGTACCGCAGATTCAGTGTCACTAGAAATGCTGTAGCATATTAGCAGTTAAGTATTTTTTGTCATGGTGATTTGTGTCAGAAGAACAAGGCAACACAGGCTGACAAAGGAGAAGTTTCAAGGAAGTCATGCTCTAACCAGGTCAATATTAGAAGCCAAGTGTATTATCAGTCAGGCATAAAGTACATATTTAGAAGGAAAGAGCTTGTAATAATAATTATGAAGCTCATGCTCCCAGCTTGAAAAAGTCTCTTAATGATCAATATTTGTGGCCACATTTGTCAACAGCAAAGGAGTCCATCAAAGCACAATTGCTTTTTTCCTGAGTCATGGATCTAGTTCATGTTTTCCATAGTTACATCATAAAAAAAATTTAAGGTAGAGAGAGCCTTGTATTTTGAGGGGGTTTGCATTTTTATATGGTGATCTTTATGCCAGAATTGGCATGAAAATTCAGAAATTTAAAATGGACAGGCTAGGTGCAATATGAGAACTCCAGCTGCAGACTGGTGCTCATGCACTTGGCCTTGTTAAACCTCATACAGTTGACCTCAGCCCATCGATCCAGCCTGTCCAGGTCCCTCTGCAGAGCCTTCCTACCCTCCAGCAGATCAACACTCCCACCCAGCTTGGTCTCATCTGCAAACTTACTGAGGGACCACTCGATCCCCTCATCCAGATCATTGATAAAGATATTGAACAGGACCGGCCCCAAAACTGAGCCCTGGGGAACACCGCTCGTGACCGGCCACCAACTGGATTTAACTCCATTCACCACAACTCTCTGGGCCTGGCCATCCAGCCAGTTTTTTACCCAGCAAAGAGTGCACCTGTCTAAGCCGTGAGCCGCCAGCTTCTCTAGGAGAATGCTGTGGGAGACAGTGTCAAAGGCTTTACTGAAGTCCAGGTAGACCACATCCACAGCCTTTCCCTCATCCACTGGACAGGTCACCTGGTCATAGAAGGAGATCAGGTTGGTCAAGCAGGACCTGCCTTCCATGAACCCGTGCTGGCTGGGCCTGATCCCCTGGTTGTCCCGCACATGGCTCGTGAGCGCCCTCAAGATGAACCGCTCCATAACCTTCCCCGGCACCGAGGTCAGGCTGGCCGGCCTGTAGTTCCCCGGATCCTCCTTCCCGCCCTTCTTGTAGATGGGTGTCACATTGGCGAGCCTCCAGTCGTCCGGGACCTCCCCTGTTAACCAGGACTGCTGGTAAATGATGGAGTGGCTTGGCAAGCCATTTACTGAAATTAGGTATTAAGTTGTTTCTGCTACAGACTACTAAGTCATGTTAAAAGTGTATCTTGCTTCTTAATCGTTTACCTGCTTTATTATGTGACATAGGAAAACACTCCTGGAAGATTCATCTAAAAAGCATACTCCAACAGTGTATTTGTATGTCCAAACTCACAACCTCATAACTAAACTGCAGTTAGCATTAGTTGCAGAGAAAAACCTACATTAAAACCAATATGTAACCAAAGGAAAAACAGGCATAATACAAAATATGAATCAGAAGCTAAGAATGACAGAATATTCAGAAGCTAAGCAAGAAGTTTTATTGACGACGGATATCTACTCAAGTGAACAGCATGAAGTATTTTTTTTTTTTAATAGTGTATTTCAGAGAAAGCAGGAAGTTCAGATAAATATCTGTTCTACATTTGTGGAGAACAAACAACATACTTATATCACTAAATTCTAACAATAGCTAAGGAAAGCTTTAAACATAGGAACAGAAGTAAGGCGGTTTTTAAATCAGCAGCTCCAGATAGCTTGCATCCAAGAATTTTAAGAGCTGGCAAAGATGACTTGTGTGCTGTTAATGTGGATTTTCCATAAGCTTTGAGAAATCTGGGGAAGCTCAGAAAAAAAAAAAATCTCAAAGAAAGGTGAGGTGGTGCCAATACTAGGAAAAAAAAAGTAAGAAAGGAACAAATTTAGGAACTTACTGTCAACCTTGCATTAATCCCAGGGAAAGAAAAAAATACTGACCTTTTGATATAGGAACAAGAAATAAATGAGGAAATTTTACTTAAATTACACATCTTAAATGTATGGATAATGTATCTTTTCAGATTGACTATTTTTCTCATGCAACTAGAGCACACGTTTGGTAGACAATAGGAACAGTGTTGATATAACACATTTGTACATTGACTTGTTCAGTAGGACACTGAGAAACTGGCATAGTTGTGCACAGATAGTTCATAGGAAGTAAATTAAAACTAAAGTTACAGGTCTGTGTCATCAATGAGGAATCAATCAGGCATATTTCTAATTGAATCCCACAGGAATTAGTTCTTGGCACCAAGCTATTCAATATTTTATCTGGAAATAAAGTTTACTAAGAACATTCATAAAAGCTCTAAGGAAATAATGTAGGAAGCTTGCTGATTGGGAACCATCTGGATTACTGGAAAATTAAGTGTTTCAGCATGATCAGTGTGAGGTCATGTATTTAAGAGGGATGAATATAAAACACTTATAGATGGAAAACTTCCTCAGGAAGTAGTTGGAATAGCTGATAACAGAGTAAACATGGGTTCCTTATGCATAAGTGAGTTCAAAATTGTTAATATAATTGTTAAATGGCTCAGAAAACAAACCACCAGAAACAAATGCTCTTTCACTGCAGGGAGGAAGAGGCCAGAGAAACAGGACTATCACCAAACCAGATTTTTCAAGTACTGATTTCCACTGGCAAAAGATGGCTGCATTTCCAGAAGCAGTGACAGGATGACTACTTCTGTATCTGTGTTTATTGGAACTGCTTTATCAGAATACAGCATCTAGTCCAAAGAAGTTATTAGTAAACCAGAGATTTCAAAGAGCAAGTACAAAGGATCCAAGTGCAAAACAAGTCTAAAATTGAGCACCACAATGGAATAATTGGCATACAAACGTTATCTCCATCACGTGAGGTTTAAGGACCAAAAGAAGACCTATTCAAGTATTTGGGTGGAAGGAACTGCAGTGTGACAGCTGAAAGTTAAGTTCAGATTAAAATACCAAGGAGTCTTTTTTGAACAACTGTAGTAATTACTAAGTTTCCAAAGGTGGCAGTAGTTTTGCTAACAATATACATATCTATGATTACTGGATAACCACCCCCAAAATAGAATTAAAATACTATTTTTAAAAGGTCATCAAAATGACCTTACTATAGGCCATCATTTCATAACATATAATATGTTTCTCCAGTCAGATAAATCTCTCCAGTTGTGATATAACTAGAAACGGGCATGCTCTCAGCAAAATGCTCGCTTTGGAGTTGACAGTTATCAGTGTCCAGGCCAGATCAATGACTATTCTCATTAAAAAATATCCCTCCAGTGCCCAATCTGAGTAAATAAAGGGACTTCAATAAATAAAGTGAAGTTAAGTTCTTACATTCAGAAATGAATGAAACCAGCATTTTTACGCAAAGCAGCTTAAAACTTCTGCTCTCACACCTCCACTTCCAATAGTGACTAAAAAGAAAACCAGAGGTTTGGGTGGGAATGGGCTCGCTGCCACTGGACGCAACGAAGACCCGCTGGTGTAGCAAACCCCCGAAGAGAAAGCCGAAGTCTACCGGTAAAGCGCACGATGCCCGCGGGGCCGGAGGGGGAACGGCGCTGGGGGCACGGCAGCCCTACGAACGGCTCTCGCCGCGGAGACCGGCCCGCTCGGCACGTCCCGTAGCGGGCCCCGGAGCTCAGCCCTGCCGGGTGCGCAGCGGCAGCCACGGCCGCCCCTGCCCCTCTCGACCACCACCGCCGCCGCCACCACCACCGCCGCCGCCGCCGCTCCCGGCCCCCTCTCCCCTCTTCACTCGCCGTCAGCGCCGCGGCCAGCGCCCACAGGGTCGGGACGCCCTGCACCCGCCGCACAGGAGGCCAGACCGACCCGACTTCCCCTCCCCGGCGCTTCCGGGCTCCGGCTCGGAGGTGAAAGGTCCCCCAGCGCCCGGATGGAGGCGGTGCCGCTCGCTATATAAGCGCCCCGCCGCTGCCGCGCCCTCCTCTCCCCGCGCCGCCGGTCGCCGCCGCTTCCTGGCTCACCGCTGTTCGCTGGGCCCCGCGCCGCCCCTCGCCCGCCCGGGAATAAGTCGGTCAGGACGGCCCTGCTGCCGCCATGGTGAGGCGGGGGGCACCGGGGACGGGGGGAGAGGGGCCGCCGCCTGTCGCCGCCGGCAGCGCCGCGTGGCCGCCAGGCCGGGCGGCCGCGTGCGCCCTGCCGGGGCCGGCCCTCGGCCGCCGCCTGGGCCTCGGCCCCGGGGCCGGGGCGCGTGAAGGACCCCCTGCGGCGAGGGCGGCTGCTGGGGCGCCCTCCCTGAGCCCCGGACAGGCGGGGGCGCGGGAGGGGGGCCCCTCAGGCCGGGGCCTTGCGCCGGCTGCCCCCAAAGCCGGCCCGCAGGGAGGGCGGTGCGTGAGCCCGGGGCGCAGCAGGCCGCGGCGGCCGTAGCGCTTCTTCCTCGCAGAGCTCCTCTTCAGGAGCGGCGGCGGCGGGGCCGCCGCTGCCCGCGGGGAAGCGCGGGCGGGGAGGAGACCAGCTCAGCCCGGCGTGAGCGGTGGTGGGAAGGCCTCGTGCGTTTGCCCTTAAAATCGGCTTTTGTTAGAGGGATGTGCGTCAGGTAATACGACAGGTGGTATCTCATCCGTGTGAGAAATGCCCTATTTCCTCCACGTTTTTTTAAGACCTTTCTTCCTCCGTATTTTCAGTTTTCTTTCATCAATTCACTTGGTCGGCATTAATGCCCAATTACTTGCACGCGTTTAATTGCTTAAGCTCTTCACATCAGTCTCCTGAGCGGCCGAATCCGTCTCTCTGGCCAGATGCCTCTTTTTGTTCTTGCTGTTTCAGTTGTTGCTGTTTTGTTGATATCTTCGTTACTTAATTCGTGGTGAGGTTAAGTTGTAAGATATGTGAAATCTGAAATGTGTTTATTTTTGAGGACGAGGAGTGTTCGTGACTGTACAGCCTGCTGTATCTAGGCAAACCAGGCAGGGATGTTCTGGCAGCTTCCCACCATGAGATGCAGTTAGATGCTAAAAAATTGCCTCTCCTCAGAGCAGTTAGGACTTTGTCCCTCCTTTCTGTTCCCACCATTTCTTCCATGCCACTGTACCCTTTGGATATGTCATCTAGTCAGTAGAATAAAATAGTCCTATAGCTAAATTGTTCTTTACACTCCAGAAGTCTGTTTTTAACAGGCTGCAGATAGCGTTAGTTGGTGTTGACTGTAGTGTCTGATATTTGTAACTTCAACATTTTAGGCGTTTAAAGATACTGGTAAAGCACCTGTGGAGCAAGAGGTAGCAATTCATCGCATTAGAATCACTTTGACAAGTCGCAATGTAAAATCACTTGAGAAGGGTAAGTGATACTTTTTTTTTAACTGGGGTAGCTTGTTAAGTAATGAATGATATATATGATATAATGTATTGCAAAATACAATGTATTGAAACCAGTTGTAATTAAAGATGTTAGCGTTTGCCTGTTCGTATATGACTTGGCTAACAAAGTCAACCCAAAGCGCTTCATATACTGACAAGTAGATTCTAATTTAATTTTTAATGGAAGCTAGTGTTGGGGTTTTTCATCATGCGGAAAACTTCTTGTTGTAATGACTAGCTTAAGAGAGTGCAGCTTCTTCTTCCCTTCAGTTCTTGTGGGGGTTTTAGTTGTCACTATTTGACCGTGTAAGAACTAAAAGGCACCAGTTTCTTGATTGATATTTTGTTACTCTTGTTTTGAAGACTTCTAGTTTAGAAGTTTAACATTCTTTAAGGAATTATTTAATCTTGTTTAGGAACTGGCTTTGCCAGTGTTTTAATCATATAATGTAAATGTTATAGAAATACTGTTTGATGCAGGATCTTCAGGCTGATAACAGATTAAATACAGCTTAAACTTGTAGTAATGGCTTTTACCTACTGTTGTAACATGATTTTGCTAACCATGGCGTAACGCTTCCTCTTGTATGTGGTTGGCTATGAGGATAACCCTTAAAATGAATGGCAATGATCACTTCATACGCTATTCTGAGCCAGCTTCCTGTTTGAAATCTTCACTTAAGAAAACAAGCAAAAAAAAACCTCACAAACCTGAGCTTTTTTTTTTTTTTCTCCAGTCTGTGCTGACTTGATCAGAGGTGCTAAGGAAAAAAACCTAAAGGTGAAAGGACCTGTTCGCATGCCCACCAAGGTACTTAACACTGTTTTTCTATCTTAAAAGTTTGGGTTTTTTTCGGCAAATGTGCACTTAAGACATCTTTTTAAAAAAAAAAAAAAGTTGAGATGAAAAGCAGTACTGCTAAATTGAGGATGACCCAGTGTAAACAGATAATGACTTCACAAGTGGCTTTGACACTTGGGGCAACTGTTTAGTGCAAAGCATGTTGAACATGGAAGGGGCTTTTTTGTCCTTCGATTTATTTTAATCGTGATTTTTTTTTTTAAATTAAATTGAATATAGGGAAGGACTGTTAACTTCAGTAGACTGTAACTTAAGAAGTAACTTTCTGATGACATAGATACCATACAGTATATTTAGGTGGATTGATTTGATTGTAGATTAGTTTTCTGTATGCATCAACTAGACACCTTGTGTTTATGATTTTTCTTCAGACTCTGCGAATCACTACCAGGAAGACGCCTTGTGGTGAGGGTTCCAAGACCTGGGATCGTTTCCAAATGCGTATCCATAAGCGGCTCATTGACTTACACAGCCCTTCTGAGATTGTGAAGCAGATCACTTCCATCAGCATTGAACCAGGTGTAGAAGTTGAAGTTACTATTGCCGATGCCTAAATGATGGTCATCGTTGAATAAAGTTGATTTACAAATTTTCATCAGCTTGTTTTCATATGTGTGCCAAGAATCTTGGGTAGCCCTATGGTGATTTTCATGAAGAAGGACAACAGGGATCATAATCAAAATGCTGTGTGAAAGGATTGTATGATACTTAAGGAAGAATATGCCAGTTGTAAACATCAGGAAGATGAAACCTGGGCGTCATAGTTTCATTGGAGGTCGGTGACTGTATGGACGTGCAGCACTTAAATTATTAAAAAGATATTTTCCATAAAGGATTTAACTTTGGCTGAAATCTTAGTCTATACCCAGACAAGCAGTAGCATTAAAATTGATGTTTAGGTAAATTACCAAGTTTTCAAATCTTAGGTTTTGCTATGCAAGGCTGAACTGAGCTTACTTGCCTTTTTTTTTCCCCCCATGCTTTTTACAGTCAATGGCTCCTGAGGATGTTAGTTATAAAACTTCATATTTTGTAGTGAATACGTTGAATTTAGCGAGTTCTTTCTTTAGGCTTGCATGTAGAGTCACAAAACTAAGCTGTTGGAAGCTTTAGTTGTCTTTTTAGGTTTAGATTTCCATGGATTTGAATATTAAAGTTAATAATAAAGGTAAGCTTTCACATGTAAAGCAGTAAAACAGCCATTTTCATTGCTGTTACTTAGGCCTCTCAAGTTTGGTGGTGGGTTTTCTTTCTTCTGCAAACTGTTCCTTAAAGGAACTATGATTAATTCTTAAACCTACAAGATACAAAGCCCTGAGTTAAATGAAAAAACAGTTTCCATTTAAGATCAGGTTGCTGCTTCTGCTTCAACCATAGGAGAGAACTTGAATTATAATTGAACAAGCAGAAATGAGGACATGTGCGGCTGTGTGGAGCTAGAGGTCCCATCTGTATTTGCTAAGACCTAAAACTGGCCAAAGCTTGAGCTTGCTTACTCAAGGGATTCAGGAGTCCCTCACCTGCCCACTTAATTTCATTAAATGTAAAGCCTTAGAAGGATTCTATCCCTCTAGTTAGCAGGCTCAAGGGCGTTGGTAGAAGGGAGAGGTGAGAAACTTAGTTGCATGTACACACACAGATTGTGACAAGCCTGCTTGCTTGGGAAATTTCTTGAAGAACTGTGTGAGCAGACAAAAAACACCTGAGTCTTCGTAAAGGTCAGTTTCTGGTAATACGTTTTAAACGTGAGCTGCCTGACAAATACTTCTAGCCTTAGTTTTAAAATTATTTGTATTGTATGGGGAGCTCTGAAAAGCATTGCGAGACATTGACTTTGTGACACTAGTCAGATTAAAAGGGGATAAACCGGGGTGGACAAGCAACAGACTAGAAGTGTCACTAGCTGGGGCTGACTAACCTTTGTGTATGATAAGCTATTAACTTTCACCCAAGTCGTCTTCCCTCTGCTTAACCCAACATCTGCCTGACCAAAAGCATTTGGACGGATCCAGGGAGGGGACAGCTTTGACATCATTTCTGTCTTTGGTCTTTACTGTTGGTCAAAACATAATAGCTTCTTACCAGCTTACAGCTGGCTGTGCCCCTTAAAAAACACCTAGATGACCTGAAGTCCCATGTATGTTCTTCGAGCAGCTGTGGCTCTTTAAAAACAAGTTTTCTGTGGTCTTTTGAGTGCGTTTCTCTCGTTTCACCTGCCTCCAACTGACTTTTAGCAGCAAGGACAAATGCAACTGTGCGCCTGGGTCTCGTACGCCACATAACTCTCCCCGCTCTCTGAAGAGCCGGGCTCAGGCGCGAAGGTTTCCCAGGAAAGCGGATCTATGGCTCGCTGCAGGTGCCGGACCGCAGGCTCCGGCCGGGGAGCTCCCGCCGCGGCGAGCCGGGCCCCGGCCCCTCGGCGGGTCCGCCCCTCCGCCCCGCCCTGCGCCCTTCGTCCCCGTTGTTCTGGCTCTGTGCAACCTGAACATTTTGGGATTTGTTTGTTTTCTGCTCAGTTTACGACAATACCGCCTGGTGCCGGAGCGGTTACGTAACAGGCGTAATAACTTTATATAACTGTTTTGATGGAAATATTTAGGTATCTGCGTCTTCCCCCTCCCCCCCCCCCCCCCCGCACGCTCTCAGTCAGGCAAGACACCCCTCCTCCGGCCGCTAAGCTGCCGCTGTCGGCGCCGCCTTACTTCGCCGCTCAAACCCCTTCCTTCCCCCGTCCCTTATTAAAAACGATAAATAAACCTGCGTCACGAGCACGCGCTGCAGACGCTCCCCCCGCTTCTCCCCCCCCCGCCGGCGGCCGCCCGGGGACTGGCGGCGCGGCGGCTGCCTTGCGCTGTGCGGCGGCGCCCCCTGCCGGGCGGAGGGAGCCGGGCCTGTGCCCGCACGGGCCTGTCCGTCACTGCCGCTCCACCCCGCCCGCTCCCTCTCGTTCGGCCAATCAGCGCCCGCCTTCCCCCCGCCCAAATGCTGCCTCCGCCGCCCGCGCGGCGGGTGTTTCGCGGGTTCCCGCGCGCGGCAAGGTAGCGGCGGTTGGTACCGCGCGAGCGGTCGCCCGGTGGCGCGCGGCTTGAAGCCTTGCCGCGTGCCGCGGCTGGCGGCCGCCGCGGGGCCCAGCCCGGCGCACGGGCGGGACTGCCGCCTCCGCTTGCCTGAGGGGGGTGCGCCCGCCTGGCGGTGCCTGCCCGGTCCCCCGAGGCCGTCCTTTTCCTGCGTGCGAACGGAGCCTTGTCCGAGCCGACGGTTCATTGAGGCAGGGCACAGTGGCCTCGGGGCGGAGTGCGGGCCTGGGCCTGGTATCCGAGTCCCTGACGCCTGGGGAGTGTTGAGCCTTTCAGGGGTGGGGGTTACAGGCAGCGGCCGGCGCTTGCAGGTGGATGAGAGTGATGCCCAACAGTAGTTAGGCAGTTTGGTTTCACTTGCATGTTTCTTAGTATAACCCAACTGTCAGTTGTTTTTTTAAAGTTCCTTCATACTCCGAAACTTCTTTAGAGGACCTTATTTTTTTCAGAAGTGCTTGTTTATATACAAGCTACTGTGATCTCCATTTTGCTCTCTGTATTTTTGCCTGTTCTGTGAGAAAATGATGGGTTTTTTTTTTTCTTCCCCTTACAAGTTGCTTTGCACGGAACAATGGATGATGAGGGGAAAAACTATGTTTCTGCAGAAGTATCTGATGCGTTGGAATCAGTTTCTTTTCTGAATGTAGCGGGTAAACCCTCACCTATGGAGTCAACAGTATTGCCTAATACAGAGGAAAAGGAGGTGTGGATTGGTTTTGTAATGTGTTTTCTGATTATGCTTTTTTTTAAAAAAAAAAAAAGCTTTAATGCTGGCAAATATTTCTTTGGTAAAAACTGCTGTATTTCTCTGCCCCCAAGATGTGTTTGATACTTCTGTTTACTTCTTATTGCTTACAAATAGATCATAGCCAGTAGCAAATGCAGATGGTCAATGCTATGTGTTGTGCTAAGCTTTTGAGAAGGAAGTAAAGACTTCAGTAATTGCACTTTGAATGTAATGCGACTGTACTGTTTTTTTTTTTGGTAAGCTAAAGAAGGATATAGATCCTTGTGGAAAGCTTGTTAGGTGCTTGGAAATAAAAATCTATAATGCTGTGCTGCAGTACACTTTTGAAGGTAGCATAGCCATCTCTGCTTTTTCAGAATGGTAGGTTTCCTCAGGTGACTCAATTGTGTATGATTAGTGGACTGCTGGTCATGGGAGGGCTGTGGAGACCTCTGGTAAATCCATCTGCTGAATGAAGTTGCCAAAGTAGGGAGTTTGAAGCTCCGTGAGGAAAGAATGCTGGGATCCCTCTAGAAATCTCCCTGCTATTATCACTTCACCTGGATAGGGAGACCTTTGTATAATGGTATGGGATGGAAAAGCCCACCTTAGCAACTGAGAACTGTTTCATGGTTGTTGCTGTGAGGAAGATGAGGGGCTAGTGCCTGGATGGTGGTAATGAAGCGGCCTCCTGAGGCTAAGAATGTGTCAATCTATCAACTGAACATGCTCCATGCAAAATGGAAGTGCAGTACTGCAGAGCAGCTGTTAGAAAATACAGCTTGAATTCAATATAGAGGGAGACCAGAAGGTGGAAGCAGTGCAGTTTACACTTCCAATAGCGTGCTCTTTTTAAATCAAAATCTTGGTTTTGTTATAGAAGAATACTAAGGGGGGAACGGAGAACAAAAACAGGGTTACTTAAGGACATTAGGAGGTAAAGAAGCAAATGAAAGCTTAGGGTCTGAACTTCACAAGGAAGGAGAAAGTGAGGCAGTAAGATAACATAGGAAATACTGCATCAGAGATGTATGCTAATATGATTTGGGGGTGTTCTGTTTAAAAAACGGCTGTTATAACTGTGTATTTTTGTTTTTTAATGAACAGGCATATCAGCCTTTGAAAGTCTTCTTGAGAGTGAGGCCCTTTTCTATGGGAGAGCTTGAAAACCATGAATCTCAGGTTAGTTGGAGAATTAAGAAATAAGTTTTTCTTCTCCACCAAAGAACACCTAGTATTGTAAACTGGGACTTTCTTTTATAAAAGCAGTGTACTGCTTCCAAATAGAATTAGTGGACACCTGGATAAATGTGACTTTTTTATTTTAATCACAATTTTTACTAATTTGCATGGTACAGACACGCCCACCTGTAGCTCTGCAAAATTCCACTGGGTATGTTATTTAAAAGTTGGTGTCACTCTTGACTCAAGAAACGAAGGAGTTTCATGGAAAAGATTATGCAATTCTAGCATTAATTCAGGTATCTGACCCTTGAGTTTCTTTGGAATGCCTGAATAGTCTGCTACCTCATCACGGTGACTTGCTGCTCATACTCTCAAATTTTTCCTGTAACCTCTAGGGTTTATACTGTCAGATTCAGATGCTTCAGCGTTTTACACAGACATACATGTGCACATGCAAACACATAGAAATACTCCTTCCCCCCAACCCCCCCCATTCATTGTGAATACTGATGCAAAGAATTCATTTAGCTGTCCTTGGAGGACAAGGTGTCTACAGCATATCTCTCAGCCCTCCTGTTCGCAGGGTCTCACAGGCTCTCTGGTAGACCTCTTGTTCCTGATCTATTTCGAGGAGGATTTAATGTTAGTTCTGATTTGCTTCTTGCGATTTGCTTTTTTAAAATGTGTTCTTGCATTTGATCTGCCAGAGTTGGAACTTTTGTATCTTTTTCACTTAGATATTTTTTTTTCCCCCCCTCAACTTCCATTCACCTTTCCTTAGGCAGTTCTTGTTGAGTAGTATGCACTGCCACAATGCTTCCAGTTTGGTATTATTCAGCAATCTGAGCTGGCCGTAAGGATAAATTGATTTACAAAATCAAATTGTTTTAAGAGCTGTTTATCTTGTTCCTCTTTGGAATGGGAAATTTCTGACTACCTGACCATTAGTGAAGCTACTTGTTCTTAAAAGCAGGGAGGGAGGAAAAAAGTAAGTGTTGAAGTTTGGACTAGATTTTTTTAAAGCTCTACTACTTCATGTAGTTCATGATGAAATAGTTGATCTTCCAACATATTAGCTGTATAACCTGTTTTGCATGGTATGAAGGCTTTTTCCTCAGCCTCCAAAAACTATGAATGCTTGAAAGATCTTCAATGTCTTCAATGTTTTCTACTCTTTTAACTAGCACCTGAACCTGTGAGGAAGATGGTTGGTAACAAATGGAAAAAAAAAAAACCACCAACCAAACAAAAACCCCTTCCCATCTCTATAATCAATGAGAGATCAACTTAATTTTGTGTTCTTTTTTCTTCCCTGCCATGCATAATTTTCAGGAAAGCATCTTTGTTCCAAATATGGAACAAGAAAAGAAAAAAGTAGAACCCAAGCCCTGTTTCTTATAGCTTTAAACAGAGATGGTCAACAGGTGCTTTAAACAGAGATGGTCAACAGGTTAACTGATCTGTTGTTGCTTATAGAGATAATGATTTATGCAAGTAAAACTTAAGAGTTCTGGATGAAATTCTGTACTCTTAATACAACTGCCAGTCATTCTCTGGAGTCACCCATGGGAGAGCAGGAAGTTCTGCTCTTTGGATATGAATGATGTGTACAGTGCCAGAAGTGGTCCCACTGCTGACAACTTACCTGCGGGATTAGCTGGGGGAGACAACGAGAGTGACGTGTTACCAGCTGGATTCCAGCTCTGCAGATCTGACTACTTCAAGCCTCTACTCACGAGCATCTATGAGGCCAGTGGCAGCTGATGGCACATGCTGCTGATGTTGGATTCTTCTGTAGCTCTCTAGGATTCAGCACACCTGACCTGCATTCTTGTTCCTGGCAATGTGGGAGGAATGTTAAAGAGTATACGGATTTAGAGCCTAGCACTGTGAGCAAGTGATTGGGCTAAATTCAGTACCCAGCTTCTTAGAACTTCTATACCAGTTGATAAACAGACTCATTAATTGAGACGCCTAGGAAGAGCAGTACTTGCTATGTACATGTTACACATGGATTGTTAGTCTTACCAGCTCTGGCTGGCCTCTGAACATAAATGTCAGATTTAGTTATAATCAATCCTTGCGGCTGATGGTTCAAGACACTGTTAAGCTATACTGGTAGTTCAGTTTGTATTTTTGGTAGCCTGTCTGGTGTAAAATAAATTTTCCTGGGATACTGCATTCTACATTCATCTAGTTAGTGAGTGCGAGGTAATTGCATCTCCCCTTTACTTAATTGGGAAATATCAGTAATTGAGCAATCAAATTACTTGAAACTAACTTAGTTTTCTTCATTACTGATAACACCATCTATCAATCAAAGGATAATGCTTCAAACTATTTTACTTTATTTATGCTGGTTGTAGCTTGTTTCACACTTGAAGTGATTGAAGTGGAAAACCGGTAGATTTCTATATAGCTTTGTTTTCATAGCTAGGATTGTGCAAGCCACAATAACAAAATACTAGGGTTTAGAAAGTGTTTAAAAAAAAAAAAAGTTGCTGGAAGGAATCCTAGAAAAATTTTATACCTCTTAGAAAACTCTAGATGACTGCCTTAACTTTGTCTACACTCTGGCTTTCATGTGAAGTGGATATCTCTGTAGTTGCTACATGCCTCAAGAGAGATTATATGTAAATTTTGCAACTCTTTGTAGCTCTGATAAATAGGTGAAAACACTCGGGGTTTTGTTGTTTTTTGGTTTTAGTTTGTTGGTGTGGTTTTTTTTTCCCCTCCAGATAGCTTTCTTCCTAAATAATTTTGTGTGGTGTTTTGGTTTACCTTGTCTTGTTTTTTAAGGGTTGTGTAACTGTTGAAGATCCTCAGACAGTAATTCTTAATGCACCCAAAGAGTCTTCTGCAATGAAAAACAGTGAAAGAGGGATTGGTCATTCTGTGCACAGGTTCACCTTTTCTCAGGTAGGCAAACTTTTTTCTAATTTTTAGTTATACATTTTTTTTCCCACTGTAATGATAAAAATTGAATTTTCTACTGTATCTTGCAATGTTATTTTTCTTCTTTGAATTACATGTGGTGGTACTTGCCTTAAAAATCCAGACTGCTTATTATTCACTGTTAGCCTGTCCGGAAAGCTGTATGACAATGGAGGTGCCTATTAGATGAGACAAGGAAGCTTCTTTGGTAGCTCTGTTGTTTTCTTTGATTAGATGCCACAGAAGCTTCTTGTAGGCACAAACTTACAGTGGTTCTGCTGTTCCTGCAGATGCCCTTGTCTAGGAAGTGTTACAGGAAATCACCTGTTTAAAGGGACTTACGTAAGCCTGTGTTTAGGGACTTGGTTTTGAAAGAATAGCAGCCTAACTGCTTAAACCTTTTATACTGGAAGTAAGTTTCTTAACACTGTTACCTACTGCACGAACTTCTGTTCTTACAGCATCAAAACATAAACAGCTCCAGGTGTTGAGTCATTTAGACTGTTGTAATGCTGATCTTCTCATCAATTGTGGGTGACTGGTACGGAGTGAGGAGGGAGTTGTGCATCGCTAGCAGAGCTCTTGAAAGTATCCACTAAACAGTATGTGCTCAGTAGCATTCCGAGTAGTTTATTTTAGGAGTAGGAAAATATTCAAAAATAAGTGGAAACCTGAGTGCCTCTCAGAATTAAGCAGGCATCCTATGAGAACCCAAGAGAAAACATTGAATCAGAAGGGGTTCAGGCAAGACAGAAAACTAAGCTGGTATATCCTACTCAGCTTGCTCTGAAAAACTAGTCGCTATTAATCAGTGCTTAATATTTTGACATATTAAGCTTCTTGGTGCCATTTATCACTCCTTTTTTTCTTTCTCTTCTTTTTTTTTTTCCCTTCTTCAAGGTCTTTGGACCAGAAACTACTCAGAGTGAATTTTTTGAAGGCTCAATGAAAGAGATAATAAGAGCGTATGTTAATGGAGTGAATGGACTGGTGTTTACTTATGGGGTTACAAATGCAGGCAAGACATTCACTATCCAAGGTATAAAATGTTTGCCAAAAAGCATATATAACAACCAAGTCAAAATCCAATGAGAAGTTTGTATGAATGTCTATATTTTATCTTTTGTTACTTTTAAGGGACTTCAAAAGACTGTGGTATTTTACCTCGCTCACTTGATGTGATTTTTAACCACATAAGGGGAAGACATTACCTGAAGATGAACTTCAAACCATATTTGAGCAACGATGTTAAGAAACTAGAAGATGCACAAGTTAAGCAAGAAGAAGCCATAAAAACTGCTATTCTTACATCATTGAAAGAGGTCAGTGACCAAATACTTCCTTGTTACTGAATGAAGCTTCTTAAAAACTTCCTGTCTAACAGACTGTCTTTAATAAAAGCTCTGTTTCACTATTGATTCTTTAGATTTAGATAAACCTACAGTATGAATACTTGGTAAACCTTGGAATAATAAGGCAACTGGCTTTTTTTTGGAGCTCAGGGCAAACTGGAAGAACTTTCTCCAGCAGGCAGCACACAGTTCAAACCAAAAACCATTGCAAAGCCAGGGTTGCCATAGAGAAGCAGTTCTGACACTGTGGTCACACTAGCCCTTGACAAGTCTCTGAAAGCTGACCTATCTAAAACCTGCTTCTTGTTAAGTGAAACGTCTTTCGGGTCAGGTTCCCAGGCTGGATCTGTGGGCAATTGCTCAAATTCCAGTACTAGCTCAGGAGAGTTCATAGCAATGTCTTAGCAGGGGCAGCGAAGAAGGCAGAAGAGTCCTTTTTTGTGGAAGACTGTCTTAAGGCAGATTAAAGAGTTGGTAAACCTGTGATTTATGTAAGTTCATAAAGAAACTTTTCTGATACAGCAAGTGAAGTGAGATGCCACGAAATGAATTTCCTAAAAGGATTACAGCCTGCTTTATAAGATTGTATGTATCTTTAACTCTGGTCTCTGAAGGTACAGTAGAGGAGCCTTTACTGTGGCAGCCTCCTGTTCTCATTATCTAGTAATTTCTCTTTCCAGTGTAAGAAATGGGTCTCGCCAGAAAAATGGGCACTCTTGTGTGTGTGACTGTTCTAAACTTCTAAGCCCAGTTGCAAATTGTCACAAAATGTCTGGCTTTTTTTCCTTATGTTCAGAACATTTTTAACCTGAACTGTGAGCCTACTGCATTTTGGGGTTATGATTCAAAGCAACTCTGAATGAATTCTGGGAAGTATAGACGTAATGATTGACTGGGTTTTCTTTTTTCTGTGGTCTTTAGTTGTTAAAGTACTCCAGATAGCTCTGAAAGAATATCCTTCTATGAATCAAATTTGTATGTAAAGTTCCACTCTAAATTCTATTGCTTAATTTAAACTCTGCAAACAGAACTTTGTTGGCTGAGTCTGGTTAACTTTTGAGGAAAGACCTCAGCTGAAAAATATAAAAGATGCTAAAGATCGCATATTTATTTTGAGAGTGTCTTAAAAGCTTACTCACACTGTGTGTGTGTATGCACAGGGGTGAGGGTCTTGAAGAAAAATTGAGATGGTCAGGAGGATAGTAGGTAAACATTTTAAAAAACTTTATGCAACCTACAAGCTTGCAAGAAGGAACAAGCAGGAGCTCAAGGTCTAGAACAGAAGAAATAAGAATTTCTCTAGATAAGAAATATCTTATTTTGAATATAACTCCATACTTTACAAATATTCCTGTTAAATCACCGTCTGACTTTATTAGTAGTTTAGTTACTGAATGTTGCAGTAGGTGATCTAGATGCTGATGCACTACAGTGCAAAGCAAGCAAGACTCCACCATCAAGAAGGAAAGGTAAAAATGCATCTAGAAAATAATACATGACCAGACCTTGCTTATGTGTTACAATGCGTACACAGTGATGGCTAAGCTATCCCCAGTACTGAAGCTGTGCTTGATAGCTTGTGAATAGCATCACTGTTCGGATGTTCACTCAAGCTTGTAATCTGAGAGCAGATACGGTTTGGTGGGCTTGGTTTTGGTTTACATGGATTTCTGTAGGCCCTTTTCCCAGGCTCAGTTTACATGTCCTGTTCCTTTCATTCTCTCAGTTTAAACTGCTCTGAGTTACTGCAATACCCTTGTATTTAATGTTCTCCTGTTTACGTTCTCTATACAGAGAAAGCTGTATATACTGCAAAAACTCTTGCCTGGCATGGTTCACACCCTCCCTTTCCTTCCTTTTACCTGTTCTATTCACTGGATTAAATACTGGTTTTTACTGGATTAAAAGCTGCTTTACTTGCATTCCTATTCCCACCTGTCCTCGTGTTTGCTATTAAATGTCAGCTTCTGTCGCTGGCAAACAATGTCAGTTCCTGTTCCCACTTGTTTTCAGGCAGTCATCTTCATGTTCTTTTCTGTATTTGGTCTTGTGATTTGAAGAACAGTTTAGCAACATAGCTAATTCGCTCAGTTTTGTTGAAATATCTTTACAAAAACTTATCACGTGAACAAGTACTGTGGTACTGGGTTTTTTACTTTCCATTACATTTTTGACATGCATAGATGTGTCGTGCATGTCAGTCCCTTACCCTGCTTTAGAATTCGGCTTTGTACTTTACAAACAGAATGAATAGAATCCTGCTTTGTACTATACAAACAGAATGAATAGAATCCATGCTTGTGGTTATACTTGTAACTACTCAAGCAACATAAATGTATAGACAGTGCAGTCTTTGCAAAATGGTCATTTATAAAATAAATTACAACAAAATCATATGCTATTTATCTTGAAAATGGAAGATCTGAAAGTGTGGCTTCATACTTTTCTATTTGTAAAAATTCCATTTTGAATATACCAAGTGAGTAATACAGGGATCAGCAGACAATCCGTAATGAACTTAGCACTGCATTCTAATACCTAGAAGATTAAGGTTTACTTCTTTGAATCTGTTCCCCTCTTCTGCTGTAGGATGACCCTCTATCAGGACTGGATTTTGGGAAATCAGGGTGAATGTCCTAATGAAAATTTATATCAGTATATAAAATACAGGGAGGGAGGTAGTACGTGGAGATGTTGAAATCTCTAAATAGTGGGAGTTGCTACTTCGTTACACCAGTTTTCCTAGGGGTAATTTGAAGCCTATGCTTTGACAAGTCTTGGCAGGTTTTTAAATAATTTTGTTGATGTAAAGAAATTCAGCAAATATGTGTACTTAAAGAAACTGTGCTGTTATCTGTCCAGGATTTTTAATTGCCTTTTAATTCAGTCTGAATTAAACGAACATAGACTGTTGGTTTATCAGATCTTTAAGTCCTTTATGAAGCTTCATTTCACTCTGTCTGAGGTCTTAAAGTAAGTTTGACTCAAACTCTCACAGATGTAGCACAAGCCTGTGATTTGCAAAAGTGATTGGCAACAAGCAGGCAAATTAGGAATCTCTGCTCCTTTAGTCTGTCTTTTGCCCACCACCCTGCCCCTGAAAGAAATTTACTTTTCCAGTTCTTTTTGTTGACTGAAATGCTGTTCAGATTTGTCCAGTAGTTCATAAAGGGATTCTGGGCTGTCGCAGTCTGACAGAGGATCTTGGTTCTCCCAGAACTGTCCAGTAAGTCTCCTATGTTAGCAGCAATTGGTCTCCAAACAGGTTGCTGGGAGTAGCAGAGAGAAATAATTCTTGTAAGGGAAAGCATTTACTGATTTTAGTTTGGTGTTGTTAAAAACATTTCATTTGCAGCCAGAGTAAGGGTGGCTTAACACTTAATACTATTTCAATATTTAAATCTTAAATACTGGAATTACTGTCATTTTTTACTTTGGCTATTCTCATAGTCCATTCATGTGGATGTAACGGTCTCTTATTTTCTCAAGGAGACAGAAAGCATCTCAAATACTATTACAAATATGTGTCATGTGGAGTCGGCTTCTTCCAACTGTACTTCAAAAAGTCTTCCTTCTGATTCACTAGGTAAAATGAAGTGGAAAAATTTTGTGGGGAAAAAAAAAAGAATAGAAACTTAGGAATATAAGTGGGTAACTTGGTGGATTAAAAAATCTCTATATTATACTACAAAGTAAATAGATATAGTTTTTTTAACCAAATTTTAATGGCTCGACTCAGGAGAAAGAGTAACAATGTAAAACTATTTTGATAGCTTTGCTCCTTTTGGGGGAAGAGGGAGCATTAGTTCTGCAAAGCTAATGTATAAGCTGCTGGAAGCTTGTGGTAGACGGGGGCAATAGCTTAGAACTTGGGCATGTTCTGGTTACAGGTGACTGCTGAGAGGTTTGAATGTTCTTGGGTAAACTCAAAGTTATGCAGTATTGTGTATCTCATTGTACAACACAGATATGTACAAGCAGCCTCCTTTTAGAAGGTTCTATATACTGCAATTAAAACTTACCAATGAGTTGTTTGATCATTGAACTCTTTCTCTGTTTTGGGTTAGCAGAGAACAACTTTCTTCCACTTGATGTATATAGGACGAATATACACCAAAGAACACAAGCATCTGTGTGGATTTCCTTTTGTGAAATTTATAATGAATATGTGTATGACCTATTAAATGTATTGTCTACATCAAAAACTCAAAAGCGTAGAGTCTTAAGAATTTGTGAGGATCAAGGAGGAAATTCTTATATTAAAGGTAATAATACTGTTTTATGACCTCGACAGTTTCACAGAACTTCTTTGATGATCAGAAGTGTATATAAAAGGTCTCTTTTCACAGACTTAAAGTGGATTAACATTCAGAGCACTGAAGAAGCCTGTAAAATACTAAAAATAGGAAACAAGAACCGAAGCTATGCTTGTACTAGAATGAACGAGCAGTCAAGTAGGAGGTTTGTTCCTCTATAAGCATACTCTGTCTCTTTTAAGGGGAGGGAGGAAGGGGAGGGAGGAGAAGACTTCAGAATATGTTTGAAATGAGCCACTCTTCAATAATAGCTTAAGACTTTCCTTGATTACTCTGGTTTTATGAAATTCTTTCTGGAAGAAAGATAGGAGAGGCCCTGTGACTTTAATAGTAGCTGGACTTGGGTTGCTATTCATGGCTTTGGACAACCAGAAAGATCAAATCACATTCATTTTTGAGTGCCAACAGGGCTATACATCTTGGCAAATGCTAATGGTGCTGAGTGGGAATGGCTGTGTGAGGATGTTGAAGGAAAAGTTGGATAATTCTTCATCACTGACAGTATAATTCTTGGAAACCTGGAGACTGTCAGTAGGGGATGTAGGAAGGAGTGAGTCATGCAGTACCTTTCAGTGCTGCTAGATTATCTAGATGCTCTTAAATTGCTGTGTTCTAGCTGAGCTTACTTGGTATCTTAAGAATTAAGCCCCTAGCTCTTACTCAGCTTTGGGAGATGGGTTGGGGAGAATCTGGTTTGATGGAGTGGGAGGAAATAAATGGAGAAGGTGGTATACTTCCTGTTGAAAATGCCTTCTACTTGATTTTAATGCCCTCTTATTAATTTGTCCTTTAAGTGTGGAAGGGCCATGTTGTATATTTAGCTAATATAATCATAGTGATACTAAGCCTGGTTTTTCTCTAAGAAGCAAGAGTTATGCTGTTCTGTATTAGCTAAAGACAGCTGCCATTAACTTTCATGCTATGATTCCACGTGAATTTCTCTCAAGCCTAAAGTAGTGCAGAAAAGAACTGTGTTTTTCTGGCAGAGTTTTGTGCCTAGCATGTCCTCCTTTTGCTCCAGAGAATATGCTGACTTCTACTTAGCTTGTTTCTAAATCGTGTTTTTGTTTGGTTTTGGTTTTTTTAGAAACTTCATTCTTAAATTGTGGGTTGGTGCTGAAGAGTAAAGCACTGCTTTAAATATATACTAGAGAAGTTTGTCTTTTGTGCTTCCTGATTTACTGGATAAACTGGGGACAGGGCACTTCTGGTTCTGGGATTTTCTTTGGTTTCAGACAGTTTGTCCACTGCCTTTGTAGCTTGATATCTAAAACAGAATAACTGGATTTTCAAGTGTTACACATTCAACCTTTCTAGAAAACAGAATAATTTCAAAACTGAACAAATAACTGTGTATGTTGAAGTAGGCAAAATTACAGGACTGTCGAACCTTAACTTGTTCCCTTCACCCCCATCTATTTATTTCTATTTCTAAGAAGTTAATTCTTCAGGTTTACTGAGTTCAGATACTGTCTAAAGTTTGTACATGAGGTGGCTACCTGAGTACTACTGATCTTCCGATCAGTACTTCACTTAAGTAGGCTTAAGTGAACTGGATTGTTCTTTCTCCAAGAGAGCTTGTAGGCTTCATGTGATATTTTTCCCTTTCCTGTACTGAAAGAAACGGAAAGTCATAAAATACAACTTTTATTGCTGCTTTTTGCTGCTAAATGAATGCATTGCGAAGTAACTAATGTAAATTAGTGAATTAATTCTTGTTCTTTCTTCACTGAAACTTTCTGTAGTGTACAAATTTTACTTTGCTTCAGTGACTGCTTAATTTTCATAATTGTGGTTATTAAAAAGGACTTCTTTCCATTCCAGTCACAGTATATTTTCAATCAGGCTACTGAAGCTAACTGATGAGCATCAGCCACGTGTTCTTGGAGTTTCAGAGTAAGTAAATGCTTCAGCTGATTACCAAATCTAAATTCTTTAGAAAAGTTGATAAGGTGTGAGCATGCTAAACTGGTGAACTTTCTTTTAATAAATCCTGTGACAGCTGAGAAGGAAATCAGAACTCCATGGATTGCATAAAACTGACTGGAAACCTGATAGGGACAGGTGTAGAAGTGTTTCCCTGTCTCTCTTATTCTGTTAAGGTTTGGCTGAAGGAACGTGTTAAAACTCTGTTGGTAATGTATAAATTGAGGGAAATATATGTATATTGTCTTACATAATGGGGAGATGGGGACAGAGTAGTACGTTGTAATACCACACTATATATTCTGGTAATCAGAATTCAAATGGAGGGCTGATAGATGCTAATCTCTAAGGTCTGAGCGCAGCAGTGTGTGCTGAAGACACACTGGCATAGCTTGCTCCTTGGGTCTTTCTACTTTGGGACCAGACTAGAGTTTATGAATTGAATGTTTGTGGCAGCACATTTGATGTGCTCCTGTAATGCAAATTCAAGTCTGTCATCCAAAAAGAATGCAGGTGACGTGCTCTGGGACTGCTCCATGGTACAATCTACACTAAGAGGTGATTTGCTTAAAAACTGTTCTCCTGATCTAAAATGCTAATGTAGGTGCACTGTGTGAGAGCAGTGCTAAGTCCTTACACCTCTCTGTTCTTTTGTGATTTAGAGGAAGTGGCTTGGAGCTGCTTGAAGCCATTTAGATAGCTTTTTCGTTTCTCTTTTCCCTGATTAATTGTCCATTTAGCTTGATACGGAAAAATGAGGACGGTCCTGAACAGAGTGTTTTAGTTTAGTCATAGCTCCTACTGATTTCTCTCTTGTCTCTGCTGAGCAGATTTGGTAATAAATATACCTCACTGTGAGATAACACCTTTTAATGTCAGACGTTATGGTGATAAATACTCTAAGGAAAGATAACTTGAGGAAATGACTATGTCTGTATTCTATGCTGTTCTGTGTCTTGGTGTATTCCCCTGGCAAAGCTTGCAGCAGCTGTTAGATGAATGACAGAGTTTGTACGTTGCTTAAGGAAGGAAAAAAAGCTCTTCATCTTGTACTGAAAAGGATAAAGATCATAAGATCATAGCCTTTCACACAGTTGAAATATGTGCCTTATTAATATGTGTAGTATTAACATGTACTTATTTCAACTGTGTGAAAGGCTATGATCTTACAAAGGTGTTACTTTATGTAAATATGTAAATAAATACTTTATGTATACTTTATGTATGTATAAGTGAGTAATGGTTGGGTTACATAAATTCCTGTATTTCAAGGGATTTCTTTATATTAAGTAAAAGTGATGAAATTCCTTCTTTATCCAGGATAATTGTCTCTGATTGTGACCTGTTGTACCATGAGGGACAACTCAGTGGCCTGAGCTTAGTAGCACTTTTATCACTGTTAAGAATATCATTATAGAGCACTTAGTAGCTCTATAGCCAAAGAGCTCTAAGGTAATCTGGGAAGGACTTCTGGCCTCTTATTTGCAATAGGAGACAAATTGTTCTGCATCCAAAAGAGGCAGACTGCAGTGTATCGAAGCTGACTACTATCTTGCCAGTGCTGGAACTGGTGACAATCAAAGTGCTTCTGTAGTATAGCCCCACTATGCAAAACTATTTCAGAAATTCGTCTTGTCTGGAAGCATGCATTTTAGGATTGCAACAAAATTTGGGTTCCTAAACTGAATTCTTTATGTAAGAATGCTTACAAAGTTTTAAATGAAGCCTACAAGCAGACTTCTTTGAATGTGCTGAATAGACTGTCTTAGGAGCAGCAATCTCGTTCAAGTATCTTTAGATGCAGTGGGGAGATAGGTTAGCGCTGTTATCCTAAAAACCTTGCGTAGTGTGTTCCATACAAAGTGTCAACATTAAAGTACAACTTACTCTGTGATCTAGGTAGGCTGAGTCATTTACACTTTAGACATATAAAGAAATAAAAAGACATGCAGTTCTATTTTCATACTGTTGAGAAGTAAGTTTGTATGCGTGTCCTGGATAATTCTTTCATGCAGGTTGTCTTTCTGTGACTTGGCTGGATCAGAGAGGTGTAACAAAACACAAGCCTTTGGAGACAGACTAAAAGAAGCAGGAAATATTAATAATTCTCTTCATATTCTTGGAAAATGCATTGCAGCACTGAAGCAAAATCAAAATCCGAAGTAAGTGATAAGTTGTAAACAACATGCTGAGTTTTCAGTTGAAACCCTAAGCATCCCTTTATGTTCCTGCAAGGGATTCACATGGTCAAAGAAAAATACACATCAAAATCTTGTAAGCTGCCCTTTTTCCAGGTGTCACTGGAAAACCTGAAATGAACATTCTTTCTCTAAAACTGTTTTTTTGTGGAGAACAATAAAAGGCAATTAGCAGCAAACTACCAAGCTTTTTTCAGTGTGTGCATATGAGCAATATGCTTTGTGTACAGATATCCTGGTTTGTCCTCTTCCCTTCCACCTCCAAATTACACAGGTGGACTCATTTGACAGTTGCAGATAATCCTGTACTTAGCCTTCAGCTTGTTCCAGGATCTGTTTTTCAACACTAGGGAGCTGTGATGCAGACACTTTTTGCTTCTTTTACTTTTAAATAGTTTCATTTTTTGTAAGCTTATGAGATCCAGGAAAGACCTTGCTCTTTGATGTGAAACAGCTTAGGCTTAAATATGAGCATCCTACTGGATCTGTTTCTGAAAGAGAAACAGAATTAACCTAAGTTACAGTATTGCATGGGCCTTTTACAATTTTTTGTTCCACAATTTTAGTATTCTTTTTTCCATGAGGTTGAAGCCGAGCTATATTCCGTTCAGAGAGAGCAAATTGACTCGTCTGCTTCAGCCATTCTTTTGTGGAAAAGGCAAAGCTTGTATGATTGTAAACATTAATCAGCATGCTTCCACATATGATGAAACACTACATGTAATGAAATTTTCAGCTATTGCCAAACAGGTAAGAGTGCATCTACTTTCTCTGCTATTCTGCATTCTTTGCTACAATTGGTTTGTGAAATGATCAGGTTGTATGGACTTGAGTGTGATTAGGACTTTTGATGCATCATATTAATTCTTCTGCATATGGCTTCCCTCTAAAAGGCTTCTAGTAGTGTTGCCCATTCTTAAACCTACTTGTGGTAAGAAGTTAAGATAGCTGCAGCTGTCTGTGGCTTGTTCAGGTCTACACCACAGACATTCTGTAAAAAGTAGTCAGAGCACTTTCAGATATGACTGGTTATACCATATATCTGAACAAATGCAAAATATTGATTCAAGCTTTTGATGAATTGTTTAACCTGTGTGCAGTTAAGCATCTGTTGCACAAGATGACAATTGTTCAAAACTTCTTGGACAGCTAGTAGTGGTAGTAGCCTCTTATTTTGTAGTCTGAATGAGATCTCTTGTGCCTGCATTGCTCCTATTTGGCAAGTGCAAGTAATTAATAACAAACAAAAATGGAAGACTTATTTGTAAGTTAATGTTTTAAGGTAGCGTGCTCCCCTCCTTTGAAGGCAAAAAACTCTGCTAAATGTACATGCTTTCATGCTTTTTCTGGTAGCTCTGCTTGTCAGCCTCCCATTAAATTCAGGACTTGGGGCTGATGTTTGGTCTTAAGTTCATTCAGCTTCCCTAGAAGCTGCTTCATGCAGGGAGTGGGATGTGAGCTATACTGTTTCATGGCATAAATAAAGTCCATTTCTAGTGTGGAACCATGGATTAGTTCTGACATGTTCCAAGTCTGTAACGGCATGTCTATTAAGATCTGAGAGAAAGATTTTTCTAATTCTGTTCAGCTGCAACTTTCATCATAAGATAAGAGCATGCACTGAGGATCAGCTACACTGATACATTGTCCTATGACATATATACTTAAAATCTTTACGTAAACTAGCATGAATTGCTGTATCCTTGTCACAGTATTTCAGGAAGGAGCAAGTGTTTTAGGGATTTGCTGCTTTTCATTAACTTTCCAGGAAACTACACCAACACCTAGACAAGCATGCTAAGTTTGTTAGTAGATATTTTTTCCCATTTTCACTTTGTTAGAGTACCAAAGTCTTATATTTGTATTGATAGATCTTTTTGTCTGTTAAAAGCCATGTAAAATTTTGTTCTTGTGTGTTCTTGTAATCATTAAATATAGTATAAATACAACAATGCATTCATGCCACTTCTTCCTAGTATTCTGATATCTGCAATATTGACAGCACTGACAAACCAATGCATCCAACTCTGGATTTTCCAGGTAATCCAGACAATCCTACCCAAAAGTTTTGGTTACTTTCCACCCAAGTTAGTTGGAGGCGATGGCAAACGTATCATACACTTTGCTAACACATCTGTAGATGACTTTCCTGACAGTACTGAAACCTCCGTAGAAGAGGATGTGGACATCACCATTCTGAGTCATGAGGTAGATACACATCTACTCAAAATTGTACCCAAGAAAGCCATTGCTATTAGTTCTAATATTAGAATCTTTTACCATAAGGGAAGTGCTGGAAGCTGTATCAAATGAGAACTGTAAGCTTCTGCTCCGTGTCAGGCAGACCTAGACTTAGTGGTCTAGTTCTGAGGGAACAAGTGTAGCTGTGGAAAGCTGCCTGCGGCTTTCTAGTTAGGTCAAGTGCTAAATTTGGAATTCAACTGGTTGCTCAACAAGAAGAGTAAGGAAGCAGTATGTGTGTTTAAAACAACATTAGTTAGTTGTCTGTGCTCTTTTGGGAACAGCGGGAACAAGTCAAGATGCAGCATTTTAAAAACAAAGCTATACAATCTAAGAGCAATAAACTGTAAAAATCAAGTAGGCTTTATGCTAAACGGTTGTACAAATCAATATTCAAATGCCAAAACAGTAGTAAACTTTTTGATAGCAGAAACCATCAAGATGGAGAAAGGTTGTCTTTGCAGTAGAAATTCATGTTTGAAAATATTTAACCTTTGGTGCAGCCCCCCTGAAAACATAGGCTTGTAGAAATGCCCTCTGTGGATGGCTGTCTGTATGAATATTTCATTTGACATGCATATAAATATGTGTTTCTAGCTTGTTTTCTGAACTGAAATATGTTAAATTTAGGATCTCTTGAAAACTACAGAGAACCTAAAGGAGAAGCTAGTTGCAGAAAGGCAAAGTAAACTCCTCCTGGAGGTGAAGATACGTAGAGAGATGGGAGAAGCAATGTTCCAACAGCTGTTGGAAACAGAGGAAGCCTGGAGGCAAGTCATATTGCAGTCCTCTTCAAGACTGAAAGGATTCCACAGATATAAATGCATACATTTTTATATATGCACATATGTATGTATATACATATATATGTATATGCAAGACATGCATACTCATGTTACTTAGAGGAGTTAGGGCTGGACAGTTTCAAAGCTTCTGATGAAAAGGGAAGAAGGAACATTAAAATAAACTTGTACAAATCAGCCTCTTCCCATGTACAATGAAAAAGTTATGCTGCTTTCTGTTGAACTTTTCTGTTTAATTTGTAATTACTGGAGATTGTCCTGACTTGTTATTAGTGTTTAGCAGATGTGGAAGACTGTTAGAGGTACCCCACTGAGGCTTGTGATTGTTCCAAAACTTACACTTGGTCATGTTAATATGCATGCATGTGCTTAAGGTAGTTTGGATTGTATCTCTTTGAGCTCTCCTGGATTCTTGCTCCTGGATGACTTACGAACCATTGTTAGCTTACTATCTTATAAATTACTGTGGCTGCTTGCATTGATGTTACTAATTTGGGGATTTTTTTCGAGTGTGTCCAGATTGCTCAAGCTGAATTCACTTCCTCTTAACTCTTCTCTTCTTGAAATCAGTTTCCTACTGTTTGAATTGCTAACAGAGACTTAACCCCAAGTTAAGTTGTCAGCTGAACACACTATGGCTTAACTGCACTGACTTTAAAATTGTTTGGGTACCTTTGGCCAAACACATGAAACAGCAGTGATACTTTTTCTCTGAAGTGATGTTCTGTGTCACTGCTGGGGCATTTTTTTTTAAATTGTGACAGGAGTAATGTGTAATGTATAGAAATAATAAGGCAAAATGAATTTGACATTTATCTTTAATGGTGGTGGTGAGGGGGAACAACCACCCAATGTGAAAGGCACTCCCAGGAAATGTGCTTCAAATATTAGGTCTAATTGGGTGTAGTCATATCTATCACTACATGTTGGTGGATTTTTTTTTTTATAAAACTTTTGTTTGACAGATCTTAAGTATGTGTTCTTCTATAGCACTTTTCTTGGTATATGCCAAGTAGAAGTTATGCCTTGGTGCACGTCTGTAGGATCACTGAGAATAAAAAGGAGAAAAGTACTTCTTGGTCTCTTAACTTCACTATTTATGATTAGATGAATAACTTTGATATTGGCAGTTGAACACGTAGTCAAATTGTAATAGCTGGAATAGTAATATATTAAATAAAACTAACATGTTCTCCTCAGTAACCGCTTGGAAGATATGAAAGACAGTTATGAAGAAAAACTGGAGAGCAAATTTGAAATGTATAAAGAGGCCATCAAGAAACATGCATATTTGTGTGCAATGGAACAAATTGAAGACCATTATGTTCCCATAGAAGAATTTCTAGCTGAACAAGAGAAAGTTGAGGTATACTTGACTGCTGCTAAAAAATGCATGCTAGCCTCTTAACTGTAAACTTTGCTTTTTCTTAACAGAATCATTTGGGAATCCTAAATGTTCAGCCTAGCTGTTCTGGTGTCCAGTGCTAACCATAAGGATAGAGATGTCTTCTGTCTAACACTACCTGTAGTGTATACCTAAACTTCCTGATCTTTGAGGGCACAGCTCAATTAACTCTAAGTCATCTTTATCTCTGTAGTGCAATGATTGGAACACCTAGAGGGATGGTGTGTACAGCAGTCTGGCTTTGTGGAGGTCCTTGGGATTGTAGAGCGTAGAGTAAAAAGCTAGTCTAAAAGGGCTGGTGGGGAATTCAGTACTATTCAGGGTAGCTATTTTAATTATAATGGATCTCTGCTCTGAAGGTCTAGAGGGAGGATTGTGGGATAAGAAACTGTGATGAGAAATCAAACTTTATGCAGGAGAGAACTTAATATCCTAAATGTACTTATACCTGGAAACTGCTCAGAGTTGGCATCAGTAAGTTGCTATTCCTTTTGCAACTGAGCCATGTTAGCCATGTGCAACTCTAGCAGTCTTTACTTCTAGCCTCTGCATAGATAGCTAAGTGCATCCAGGCAACAGGTGAGACCTGTGGGTCTCAGTCTTTTCAGAAGGTCTGTAGTGGAAGAATAGAACAATTGTGGTATACACCAGAGGTGCTTTCTCATTGCACTCTCCTGTCCAGGAACCGATAAGACATCTCACTCCACTGGTAGGCAGGTTCCTTTCAAGGCATGAGGGAAGTGGCTTTCTGTTGTAGATTGTGATATATGAACATTTCCGCTTTTACAACTCTCTAGTCAGGTGCTGACAAGCAACACTGTATTGTGTAATGGCCTCTGTTTTTCCAGCTCCTTCACACTTGTCTTTTTTCCCCACTTAGACTCTGTTTTTATGTTCGCTTAAGTCCTAGCTATACACTATGTTGGGGTGGAGGAAAAGAGCTTTAATAGTGCCCTCTGGATTTATAGCTGCCTCTTACACTAGCCACAAGGCTGCATAAGGGAAGATTCAAAGAACAAGATAGTCTTGGTAGCAAGTCGAATAAGAAACCGATGAAATCCCTGGGATGGAAAATTCTTGATTGACAAAGGAAAGCACAACATGAAATCTGAGCGGGCAGCTTCAGAGAACCAGAATTAAATTAATAACTTTTCTTGATGGTGACTCTTGTTTGATTTCTCACTCTGAAATACTGCCCTCGCAATTGGACAGGTACTGAAAAAGAGATTGAGATTAAAACTTAGTTCTATGAAATATGTTCTTCCTTATTTAGCAAGCTAACTGGCAACAGTGTTAACACAGATGCACTAAAGTTTCCTTTCTGCCATATAGTTACTTTTAATACAGTTTGGAAATCTTCAGGCTGGAAGAGTTGACTCCTGTTTAAAGTAACTTCCTTCTAGAAGGTCTCATGATCTGAGTATTATTCCTTACTGTGATTTCTCAACCATAACCATCACAACTTCCACCTGAAATGATTTTAAAACTGAATATACATGTGTAGTATAATTGAAGGACGTGCAGCAGTGCATCAGGTTAAGCAGAAATTTAGACAAATTCTACCATGTACCCTTCTTTTTTCAGGATAGAGAGAGTAAAATACTGCAGTTGGAAAGGCAGCTTGATGAACAGTCAGGGAGGCTGTTGGCTCTGGGAAGTCCGAATTCAGATATACTGGCTACTGAAAATAACATGGAACTCGGTAGGAATCTAATATGGATATTCAAAGTTCATTTTACTTTTGGTATTGTGTATAAACAAGCAAACTTTTCTTTTGCCTATAGATCTTATGACCAAGATGATGAAGAGAGCCAATGAAGGATTGCAGAAACAATGCAGAGAGAAAGAAGAGGTAGCTCTTGCTTAGTATTTAACAGATCTGGGGATAATGGTCCTAAGCTCTGGCATGGTTCAATGCTTCAAGATCTGCATGGTAGACAAAAGCACGAAAATTTCCTGCAAATGGGCATCAGGTTTACAAAAAGCCCTTGCCCAATTGTGGATGACTTTTGCCAGAGGTTGGCTGTGTTGTGACTTTACTCTAGTTTGTAAAGGCATCTACTGCTGTAACAAGTCACATGGTGTGAGTTGGAAGTAGGGAAGTATGTATAGCCTTGTATTGGAATGTGTTGCAAACATTGCTGCCATGGCCTCAGTGCTTTCCTTCCTGAAATGCTGCCTGATCGTGCACAGGGGAACAGTTACAGAATCTGGTAACAGTTTAGGTCTAAAGCTGAAATAGGGCCTTAAACTAGTTCTTTCTGTAAGTACTGAACTCCACTATCGCCTTAAACTTAAGTAAAGGGTAATGTCTCTGTTCTTCAAACAAACAAGATCCTCATGTTCTGAATAGCATATAGAGGTGGAAATTAGGAGCTTCAGGCTGTGTTATGGAAAACAAATATTAATTATTTTTAGGTATGCATTTTTAGTCAATACCTTCAATGAACTTCTTGTAAGGCTACAATTAGTTTCCCATGTTTAAAGAGGATGGGAAGAGACAAGCCTTGTTCCTTTCACTAATAACAAATAGGAGCAGAGGTTGGAGAAACAGTTCCAGCTGGTTCTAATAAACCATGTAAATGGAAAGTGAACTTAAATCCCTTTCTGTTGAGAAAGTGTACTCCAAAAATAACTTTTTCCTTACCAAGTTTAATGTCTCGTGTTACGGCCCTGGCATTTGTTTTCCACTCCTGTTCTTGAGAGTTCTACATAATTTTCCATTTCCTATGTCAATTTCAAATTTTGATGCTAAAAGAAACTTTGGCTTTTATGCTTGATATGGGGATACAGTATTGATTGTTTTGTGTGGCTAGAAAGTGTTAGAATGATGGGATTGCTGCCTGGCAATAACTGAAGTGAGAGCAGTTTAAAGCAGTTGGTTCCATCAGTGCATCCTTCTGCTGCTTTGCCTCACATATCTGTGCATGTGTGATGAGTAATTCACTACTTTTTTTTCTTCCCTCATTCAGCCATTAAATATGGGCAAAGGTTGTTTTGGTTTTTTTCAATCTAGATATTTTCTCTCTAACTTTGTAGAAGTAAATTAATGATATAACATTAATTTTGCTGGTTCAGAGTTTCTTTTCCCTCTCAAGACTTAATCACCAATATTCCCACCAGAAAGGTGGGGTCTTCTGTTGTAACTGTGCTCCAATTCATTAAATGAATAGTGTTAATGAGACAAGAGCATTCTTTTAACTACCCTTGCTGAAAAGGAGCAGACTGTTCCAGAAGTAGCTTAGTCTGTGTGGCTGTTCTTTGATTGACAGGTGTGTGTAAATCTAATAGCTTCAGCAGAACAGCCCTTAAATGCTCCAGCTGAATTTTATCACTAGAAATGATGGGTTGGGACATAGGAGGTTGAGAGAAGCAGGCTTTGTCTTCATTGCTTTGATCTTGCGGTTTGCACTGTTCCATATTAAACAGAAATTCTTACAGTGTCTGTATGAGTTCTAGTCATAAAAAAAATTCATATAAAACGTGCTGTCTTGAACTTCATTCTGTATGGGTTTTATTTTCAGCTTATAAAATCTCTGAAGTTTAAAATACAAAAATTAAATGAAACCCTGCTAGAAGCTAATGAAGGCTACAGAAAAATGGCAGAAGAGAACAGTCAACTGAAGCATACAATCATGCTCAAGGTTTGTCAACAATTTAAAAGCAACTTTAATATGGCTTGTATCTATAGTTGTACTGGATGTTTCTGCATCTTTGTACACCATTCAGTCTTAAGGGACAGGATGCCACCCAGAGGGACCTGGACAAGCTCAAGAAGTGGGCCCGTGTGAACCTCATGAGGTTCAACAAGGCCAAGTGCAAGGTCCTGCACCTGGGTTGGGGCAACCCCCAGGGTTAAAACAGGCTGGGGGATGAAGGGATTGAGAGCAGCCCTGCCAAGAAGGATTTGGGGGTGCTGGTGGATGAAAAGCTGGACATGAGCCAGCAATGTGCACTCTCAGCCCAGAAAGCCAACCCTATCCTGGGCCGCATCAAAAGAAGCGTGGCCAGCAGGTCGAGGGAGGTGATTCTGCCCCTCTACTCTACTCTGGGAGACCCCACCGGGAGTACTGCGTCCAGCTCTGGAGCCTTCAGCACAGGAAAGACATGGACCTGTTGGAGCGGGTCCAGAGGAGGGCCACAAAAATGATCAGGGGGATGGAACACCTCTCCTATGAAGAAAGGCTGAGAATTGGGGTTGTTCAGCCTGGAGAAGAGAAGGCTCCAGGGAGACCTTATTGCAGCCTTTCAGTACTTAAGTGGAGGCTTGTAAGAAAGATGGGGACAAACTTTTTAGCAGGGCCTGTTGTGACAGGACAAGGGGGAATGGATTTAAACTAAAAGAGGGTAGATTCAGACTAGATATAAGGAAGAAATTTTTTACAATTAAGTGGTGAAACACTGGAATGGGTTGCCCAGAGAGGTGGTAGATGCCCCATCCCTGGGAACATTCAAGGTCAGGTTGGACAGGGCTCTGAGCAACCTGATCTAGTTGAAGATGTCCCTGCTCATTGCAGGGAGGTTGGACTAGATGACCTTTAAAGGTCCCTTCCAACCCAAACTATTCTATGGTTCTATGTTAGCATAATGTTTTTACTTAGGTTGGTTTTTTTTGCTTTCCTTTTTTCTGTCTCTACCTTCCTGAATTATGAGCTCAGAGCCCTTGTGTTTCACTCCTTGACTTTGTATCTTGTAAGACAAGATTCATTTTTCAATTTAAGTGATAGACTTGGTCAATAGGATAACTCCATGCTGACAACTCTTGCTAATCTAAAGATGCCACAAATTATTGTCAAGCAAAGAAAATACCACTTGGAACTCTAGCCATGAAGTGTTTTGCTGAGGGCAAGCAAGCTGTGAGTGCACAAATGTTAGTGCAACAAGACCTGAGGATCTATGGCTTTAAAGCTGTACTGACACTCCTGCAGACGTGACCAAGCTGGGAAAGAGATACGGGCAGGTAAACTATTTAATACTGAAATAGAAGAAAGCTTGCCTTCAAAAGCAGGGACTTCATAAAGTTGACAGCATCTGACTTCGGACATCAATTAGATTCCTAAATAATAAATGAAAATTTTGAACTCTTGACACTTTGCATTTATGCCTCATTTGTAATCTGCAAATGAAGCAAGGCAGGTATAAGACTGCTTGGTGAAGTTTTCCTCTGAACATTAAATTACCTTCTGCATGCTTTTTAGTCTAAGTCTGAAACTGAAAATTATTCTTCTTGAACTTTGTTTCTTAATTGGTTCCAAGACATAGGAAGGTGACTTTTTGTTAACCATAAGGATTAGAGAGCATCTTTAAGACTCTGTATTCTGCCCACTCAAAGCATTTACTCAGTCCTGGTTAGCAGACTTACGACTACGGTAACTTTTGATTTGACCAGTTTTGCTTTCAGTAATTGCAGCTTAAGACAGGAAAGCCTTCTTTATTTGGTTCCTTGAAAAGCAGCAATTCTTTGCATAGTGTGGCTAAGCATTTTAGCATCAGCTTCTTCAGTCAGACTTAGCCTCTAACTGGATCTGATGGCCTTGTAGTTTGCTGTTCTTTAAATTACATAGAAGTAATTCAGAAGAAATGGGTACTGAATAGCCATTTAGCATAGTAATAACAGGAGTGTTTACTGGTGTAGTAAAATAAGCTGAAACAGAAAATTAACTACATGAAAAAGGCTTTGGAGTGTTCACATACCTAACACAGCCTTATCCTCATAGGATCAAGAAATAAACAGTCTTCAGAACTGGGCTAAACGTGTTCTTGAGCTTGAAGAAACAGTGTCTTCCCTGCAAAAAGAACTTGAGGGACGGAAAAAGCATTGCTCTATAGAGGAGCCAAAACAACAAAAACCCAGGAAAGGTTTGTTGGCTAACCTGAAGTCCACAGTAGCGGCCACTGCTAGTACACCTCTTGGTAAAGGCTGGGGGAAGTATGAAGATGCTTCGTCCTCTTCAAGAAAACAAGTACTGTTGGCTCATAAAGCAAAAGAATAGTATTTGATTAATCAGTGTGCAATTACTGGGCTTCTTTATCAATCTTAAACTGTTGGTAGCTTTTTCTCATTCTCAGATGCCATCTTCACTGTGATGTTAACAGACAGAAAAATTTTAAATACAGAACTGTTTTAATTGAAGCAAGGTTGAATTTAGAGCTATGTAAGTATAGACCTAAACTTGTGCTTTTACTGTTGATATAGTGATTTGAGAAATAGATATATATAGTTTTAATTCTTGAGTAACTGATATCATGGTCTTCTATACTGATAAATGTGTGATTCATGCAATGTGGGATGTTCCTCATCTGCTGCTTTTGTTACCTTTTTAAATAAAGTATATAATTTTCATTGTTGATTCCTAGAAATCGGATGGCTTGTAAGCTTAATCTCAAGTAGTTGAAATAGCTTGGTTCTTCAGTTAATATTCTGGCTTTGACCTGGAAGTTGCATCTTGGGACCAAACTGAGCAAATTGCTAAACATAAGGCCTCATAAAAGAGGCAACAACAGGAGGTCTAATCTGGCTCCTTGCGATTTGTCAGCTAACTTGGCTTTGTAAAGGAACTTTTTTTAATATCATTTGAATTTCCACTAAGAATATGCATTAAACTTTGAAAAATCTATTTATAATAAAATTTTCCATTGCTAAATTAAGCTCTGACTGTTCATTTTATAAAGGTGAGAAAATGGGTGAAATCAAGTAAGGAAAGATCATAAACTTAGAGGCCAAATGATTGTGGTGATTGAGGTATGATGTTCTTGAGTTTGAAAGAATCATTGATCTGATTATATTACTTACCTTAATCTAGTAACTCAAGGAAGGAAGACTGCAGCATGACAAAATTTGAAATAGCTTTCTTAGAGCCATTTCAGTCAGTGAGAGTTTTTTTCCTAACTACTGTGAAAGTACCAGCCTGTAAGTGCAGGAGAATTGCTCGAGAACAAGGCAGAATCTGTAAGTAAATTGGATTGATCAGTTGCTGTAATGCTGTTTCTCATAGTGGAAGGGGACCCAGTTCAGAGCAAGAACCTCTCCCTCCCTGTGGGGACACTAGGTGGTGCAGCCTTCCCGCCTGACGCTGAGAATAGCCCTGCTCTGGTGCGAATGTTCTTGCCAGGTCTTTTGAGTTTTGGGTTGGTCTGTGCAAATGCAGTGGTAAGTAATGGCTCTGACATGTCTTTAACCAGGTTGGAGATGCAGCGCTTGAGCCAGTGCTGTTTTCATGTTTTGAACTGTTTCTGTTAAATATAGGTTATCTGTCTCCAGTAGTTGTAAAGGCCTATAATCCCTCCAGGGTAGAATTTCTCAAATATTACTCTACTCCCACACAAACTATTCCAGCTATTAAAAAATATTTTGGTGTAGTGCTACAATACACTGAGTGTTGATCCCTTGAATAAGAAAGCTGTTACATACAAATTGCTCTAAGAACAGCCATTTTCGAACAGAAGTTAAAAAAAAAAAAATCATCAAGTCAGGCTAGTGCTGGAAACTTTCTGTAGCACTGGATCACTTGAAATGGTATTACACCTTGACAGTCTGTCACTTGTCTGAGAGCGTATGTTAGCAAGTTTATGTAACACTAACTATAACCTCTTATTCCCTGAGCAACTGCTGTTTGCATGTTCCTTCCTACTTCCCAGCTCTTTGCTTGGCTACAGGAAATGGTTTGAAAGACCAGGTTACATTATCTTAAGCTACTTTTTTTTCCTTAAAATAAAATGAAGCCTGTAGTGAAGTACTGACCAATTCTTAACTGTAATGTTTTCCAAAGAGTTGCAATGGACTGTGTTGCTATTACATTAAAGGCTTCCGAGAAGCTGTTTTAAAGGACAGCTGGGGACTGACTTCTCTTCCTGGTCTCCACACCAAAAAGAAACCCTAACAAGGATGCAGAAATGCTGGTTCAGTCCTTTTCAGCTTCTCAAAGCTCAATGGATGTAAAGAAAGCAGAATCCATTAATGTTTACCATTGCAAAATAATCTTGTTAGTGGTGATGAACAGATGTTCCCTTGTTCCCCATGAAGCTACCACTCTGCATAGAGCATCAGCCATTTGTTTTATCTCAAATTACTACCATACAACTTGCTTCAGATTAAGTGTTTATTAAAATTAAAAATCACCATACAATAGAAACTATTTACATTTAACTGATAGTCTGCTTAAACTGCACAGTTTGAAGGAAGCCAATGGAAGAGAAAAGCAATGAATATTTATGCTGTTGAACTTCAACTGCAGGCACACTGAAGCTTTATCAAAAGGGTTTTAAGCTTCTGCAAAGTACCACTGCCTAAATAATTGGGCTGAGGGGTGGCAAAGATGTACTGGGTTTCAGTTGTAAGAACCAGTGTCACTTTGGAGAGGGAAAAAAAAAGTAACCTATGCTGTAGTTACATTGCAACTGCACTAGCTCAGCTGTTTTGGTAAGTAATTTGATAGAACAATTCCATATGTAGAGCTTAGCAAACTGCGTTCACTTTCATGAATTAGATTTATATACTGAGCAACAAACCTATAGTGTCCCTGCAATGTAACTTGATATCCTATTGCGTATTTCCCACAAATTGTTTTTGATAGTGCTAGGGCTAGTTTTAGCTTTAAAACAGATTTGAGGTTAGTTGATTAAAGCAGCAAAAATATAAGGAATATTCTTGAATAATCACAGAGGATTAAAAGTTAAGATTAAAATGGTAACACTCTGGATGGATCGCTGGTAACAGTCTCAGCGACTGCAATGAAAGTATTAACTTCCTTCAAAATCCTGTGCTTTCCCATGGACTTCACATGATGATTTTGGCCTTGCGGGAAAGTGAAGGTTGAATACAGAGCTAGGTGTGCTGCTGCTTCTGCTGTCATGTGTGTTCCTATTGCACTTCTGCATCTGTGATGGCTGTGTGATGCCTTGAAAAGGATTTTAAAAGATTTGAGTAATACAGCAGTAAAACAGAATCATCTTCAGTGTAAATAATTACATACATAACCCTTCCTTAAGGGAAACCATGACACTGTTCAGAAAGTCTTACAAGAGGTGACAGTACTCCAACTACTAATGTGAAATAACAAGGATATAAAAATAATTTTCACAATATGCTGTATTTCAAAAAAGATAATTTAAGAACATCACCATGTCTTAAATCTGTAAGTTCTCCTTCATGACTTTTTCTTTTGAAAACAGCTGTTCATGCATCTTCTCACCCCTTTTATAAAGGTCTCCTCCTAATGTATTCCATGACTTAGATCCTAAGAAGGCGTTGTCAAACTGTACCGGTGCGTGATCGCTTTCCTTCCTTCTCCCTCCCCGCCCCAAAAAGCCTGCTTCGTTTGGGATGTTTCTGTTGATGCAAAACCCAGAGCATTTAAGGAGAACTTCAATCTTTAGAGGAACTGTTTTTAACCAAATAAAAACATTATTATTTCTCTGCAGAATTACTCTTTCCTTCAGCATTTCAGCTTCCACACTCGGTTAAGACATCCAAACTCGTGAAGTAATTGATTTGAGCAGTCTGTCCAAAAAATAGTCTGTGCCAATGAGCCACGTCAACAGAAAAAGTGTTCTTTGTTCTATGGCTGTTGTTGATACTGCCCTTCTGTTGCAGTGTAGAAGTCATCAAGCACACTCTGTAGATAATCAAATGTTGGCCTCTCTTCTGCTTTGTCTTTCCAGCATGTTTTCATGATATCGTAAAGCTCAGCTGGACAGGTTTCCATGCGTGGCATTCGGTACCCGCGCTGAAGAGCAACCATCACATCTGAATTGCTCATACCTTCAACAGAAAAAGAAAGTTTTCATCAAATGATCTCAATTCCCAAAGAAACGATTTTTTCTTTTTTATTATTTACTTCACTCTGAAGATCTTCACCCAATAAAACAAGGCTATTATTACTTATTAAAGGTAGCTACTAATATGAGATCAATAAACAAGGCTGAGGTGTGTTCCAGAACCGAGGGACTTGCTTTGAAAATCCTGGGGGAAGATTTCCATTTCCCCAGTTGAGTGTAGCGACCTCTTTAGTGCCAAGTCTAACAAACAAGACTCTGGGGGAGATCATGATTCTTGTCTCCAGAACCAGCTCCGTTCTGTTCCTTTCCCCAGTCCTGCCACCGTTTGTTCTGCTTCCGGCAGTGGTGAGTTCACAGCAAAAGCCCACCCTGGCATCAGCCTTTGTCTCTTGGCTGCAGAGCTTCTAACCTGCTTGCTGTAGACCCCATCCATACTAAGACAGAGAGCAGCCTGCCCTGCTCCCGGTCACCCTGCCCCATGTAGTAACACACTTTCAGATTTTCTTCTACATCAGCTTTTGTGTAAGTGCTGCTGATTGCAAGATGCTGAACGTTGTCACTCGTGATAATTGTTACTTGTAACAGGCGATTTCCCCTCCCTTCTTTCGCATCCTATTGTGCAAAATCATCTTGCCAGCTGTGCTGAGCTTTGCTTTGTTTCCCCATTAGGGTTTTCTTTCAGAGGATAAGAACGCTAACTACCAGAAGTGCATCCTGAGCCTCACATGCCAACTAACGTCACAGGAGAGAGGCCTGCCCTGGACTCCATCCTCCTCCTCTCTTCCCCCCCGCCCCTCCCTTTTTTTAAATCCGTGAGAGCCTGGTTCACGGAACAATTTCAACACCTGCTCTCAGAAGGTCAGCTATGGCAAGGCCAACAAAAAGGCTCACCACTTCCTACCCAGAAACCTGCCTTTCAGCTTGTCCCTTCCTCTGCAAATCTTATGCAACCCCGTGGAGTAATGGTGCCAGGATTACCTTCTCCAGGACACAGACTCTACGCTTTCTGTGCTCCAGTGAATGCTGTTTCTCCCGATGACTGGGCATGCCCGAAGCACCTGTGCTTCAGCCTAGATATTTGCTACCTCCAGTGAAGGCTCCCTCTATCGAGAAGAGTATTCCAGACCGCACAGCCACTGGCTGCTCCTCAGGCTAAATGCTCCACGTGGTGCAGTTCTGCCTAAGACGACAGTTTCTCGAGGCAGCTCGGCCTCCGGTCAGGTGCATGCGTGACGTTCACTGCTCCTGCTTACGCCAGTGCCCCAGAGGTGCGGGGAGAGCAGCTACGCTCTGCTGAGAGGAGGCAGGACAGGTCCTGCTCCGAGCAAGGTCGGCAGCAGATGTGGTGCTCCCCTGAGTACTTGGTCACTGTACAGCTCTGTTGCTGCAGACTCTGTGGATCTTTGTACGTGTTATATCTGACTACTAAAGCTATGATTTAAGCCACTTGGCAGGTAAGGATGCATTTGAATTACAACTAAATGACAACTTTATCCGGTATAACTATTTTGATTATTCAAGATTATTATCGTTCATATAATTGACTTCAGTTCAAGCCTTTTGGCTTTAACCTATTGTAGAAATACTGTCAGCCATGAAATCTGGGTCTGGATCAGAGTGCTTACTTTGGGCACATCTTTTGTATTTTCAGTTCTGCTTTGGAAGGAGAAGTGAAGTTTTTCTGAGCTAACATTACACACAGGTGTGGCAAAACAGTATTTTGAACGTAGCAGTGGAATGGCATGTTGTCACAGAATAAGGAATTACTGCTATATAAAGACAAAATAAATGTAGGAAGAAAGTCAATAAAGCATTTTGTAGAGAACAGTAATCTGACTGCTTGAGCTTAAAGAAATGGATTGTATTTAATGTAAATAAACTGCAGTAAAACAGTTATTCATACTACGCAAAGGCTTAGTCAACTGTGTGTACTGCATGAGGACTGCTGCTACTGGGTTTTGCACAGAACGGGGCTGATTCTGTGGGTTTAAGTACTTTATAGGATTGTGCTTAGATCTAGTGTCTGCAGGACTGATATTGTTACATTCTGAATGCCAAGGACAAAGCCTGTGTTTCAGCTAACTATCAAGAAAACTATCTATCTGTTAAATAACTATTTATGTTCACGAGACAAAAATGAAGACTTTTATCAGTATTCTATAGTAAATACCATGTCATGAACATACTTGCATATGTTTCGGGTTTTATTTAAAAAAAAGGCTTACATGTATACCCCACAGACCATGCAGTTTTCTCAAAATAGCTACTTGTTGAACTATTTCTTTTTTTTTTTTTCTGGCTAGAGAATTACCTGTCTCATCAAAACTACATCCTAATCAGTAAAAGAAATATATTCCACATACATATTTGTTACACTTTTACACCCTCTTAAATGCTAGCAAAGGACATTAGCTCTAAAGGTTTGGTACATGTCTGTTAATTTACACTGTGGTACCTGTTAAGTGTCATAGATAAAGACATATTTGCTTATGTCAGAGCCTGGGAAATTATGTGAACGCAGTGGTATGCAGTCAAGAGGCTTCTGCTTCTAATTGCTGGTTGACAAATGAATCCACGGTGTATGGCCTATTTATGGTACTCATAAAAATGCTCCCATATTAAAAAAAAAATATTGCCCAGACTTCCCCTAGAAGAGATGTTTTCCCACAGTAGTACAGCAATACAGTGTCTGCTGTACAGATTGATTTTTTTCTTAAAATAAAAATATGATATGTTTTACAGAGGCAAAGAGAGAGCAGACCTAGCTGCAGAATTAAGTATTGGATTGGGTTTTGTGTTTTTGTAGTGCTGGTTTCCAGGTGAGCTTGTAGGTTTGCTCAGGGAAGGACAATTTTCAAGGCATCTAGAAATAACCTTGTGAGCCCAGCTCAGCATAGGCCGCTGCCTGGATACATAGGCATGTGCTAACGGGGAAAAAAAGGTATCCCAACTCTGGGAAGAACCATGCATTACTCGGCTGCATACAACTCCCGTCTGATCCTTCCTGGGGACATGAGCAGTGTTTAGAACAGCCTTGGGAGGACCTGCTACTCAGTCACATATTTTATAGCCCTTACCTGAAAACCAACCCAGAGCATATGTTTAAACACTTAGCTGTGCAAGCAGCCCTATCATCTCTTGAAGTTTAAGGGGGCTACTCTTGAGCTTAAGTGCTTTCCCGGACTGGAGCCTTACCAAGCAATGAGAATGTCTGGTTTGACTCTACCTTCTGTATGGGAAGTTGATGTGTTCTTCCATAACATAGTGTAAAGTTGGCCACCATCACCCATTCCGCACTCCTCGAGTCTCACAGGAGTCCAGTCTCCCTGTGCCCAGAGATGTTGAGCCTACTGTCATTTCAGGACCTGGGACTCAGGTCACCCGGGTCTGCCCCTTTGACATCTTCAGCAGTTCAGGATGCAGAATTCCAGCTGCTCAGGAAGTGGTGGTGAAAAATGTTTTCACTGTTTAAACTGCAAGAGCTGCTGCACTGGAAGCACTGGGAAAGCTTTGCTCTCCCTTTACTGCCTGTAAACTGCAGGATCCTAAGGGTTCTTTTCCCAAGTCACTCCATCTATGAGATGTGCAGTACAGGTGAATGTGGCTGTACTTTCCCCATTTGCCCACAAGATAAAAGAATTTAGGTTTAATTTTCCATAACTTCAGTAAGCTTAAATGAATGCAGTCTGCTACCCCGAGTTAATCAGCTATGCCCGAGATGTGACAATTTTGTGTGCAAAAATATCCTTCATACAAGTTGCTTCTGTGCGCTGGAAACATTAATATCTATTTTGTTTAACAGAAAGAAAACCAAAACATAAAGCACATCACCCTTTCACAGCTACTTAATACAGTTATGATTGATGTACTCCTCTGTGGTCTCGTACCCGAACCGTATGGAACAATGAAGAGTAAATATTCCTAGCAGTACATCAACGCTGCTTTAGGGTCTGCTTTCATATTTCTTTAGATTAGCTAACACTGACAAATTATTACAGCCTATTTGCTTGTGAAAACACACTTTCTTAGTACTTTCACATATTACAAGACTAAAAAAACCCAGCAGCTTACACAGCACCACTAGAGACTGCGCTGCTGACCATGAAGCCGGGATCTGTGACAATTCAGCGTTTGCTGCAGTTGTAACACTTTTTGAATATATAAAAATGACTATTTGCTCATGGTGCCATTAGTCTGTTTGCTAAAATTTACCCCAGAGAGGCACGTGGTTTACAGATACGGTGACTGTAAGTTTTCAAAGCAATAAGATTATCTGCCAGACATTTTCCAAATCACTGCTGTCGCTACTGTCAGATGCCAGCTCTTTCCCTGCCTATTTTCTTTGCTTTTTAACACCAAAATATAAATACAGAGTAACGGTATAAACACACGCCCATACCTGGATAAGGAATCTTTCCATATGTAACAATTTCATACAGGAGAATCCCAAATGACCACACATCAGATTTAATAGTGAAAGATCCATAGTTAATTGCCTCTGGTGCTGTCCATTTAATAGGGAATTTTGCACCTACAAAAAAGTACAGTCTCAATCAGTCAAAGTCAAATTTAAACACTCACTATCAAGTCACCAAAAGGTCTTAAACGACTTGCCTATGATACCCCTAAATTAGCAAAGTTACCAGCAACTCCTTCTGTCCAAGAGTTACCAGCAGGGATGTGCTGCAGGATGCATGCTGCCACGCTGCATGTCCTGTGTCAGAGGTGCAAATAAGATGCCAAAAGTTACATTGCACCTTTTGACTCCTAGGTATGCTGTATTTTTGCTAAAATTACAGTCACCATTTTCCCTTTTGCCCAGTGGTCAGGCAACAATCTTACAATTCCCATCACCTGAACTTCGCAAGACTTTAACTAACTTTTCCTATTTTAAAGAAAGTCAGTCTAGCTTCAACATACACTTTAAGGCATTTCACATTCAGCCATAGATGCAAAAGCAGCAGCAAGTCATCTTAAACAGTCATATCTTAAAATACTGTCTGTCATGTCTAATTAACTGATTCCAGAAAATCCCATATAAAAGCAAACTCCTTCCAGTTAAATAAGAAAAATTCAAGCAGCCTTTGTTGGGGAATATCACATTAGCTCTTCAGACAATGAAGAGTAATACAAGCAGATTCTCTCCATGCCCTTTTTAGCCTGCTCTATCATTCTGGCACAAAATACCAGATAAGCTAGGAAACTTTTCTGAATGGCAAAAAACACATCAAAGAAATTCGGCATAAAGAATTTATAACCTGAAACGTTCATTTAATCAATATACAATGTCCAGAGCTAGCTAAAAAACTCAGATATGGGTTCTGTACCTCTGAAAACTGCTTAATCGGACCCTTCCCTCTGATCTATTGAATTACTGTTACCCAGTGACTGCTGAATAGCTCATCTTCCTTTAATCTCAACTGTAGTGCATTGTTCTCTTTCTTCCTCATACCTTAGTTCTTGCCCTCTCGTTCTACATTACCACAGTTTCCATCCAGACTGTGTGAAAATATGCGGTAGTGTCTTTAAAACGAGAGGGGGAAAGCCAGCCAACAAACCTGCTCCGAAAAGTTACCCTAATGCAATCTGTGCATGGAAGCATAAATAAAAACTATTCACTACAACAAATTGACTACACGCTTCTTAAAAGTGACAACATGAGCAAAACACCCATGGCAAAACGCAGACAAATATCTTTAATGGTGTGATTTCTCCTCTTGTAGTCCTGACCCTGCTGCGATGTTACCTCCCACCCGTGCGCTGAACAGGGACATGACCCAGTGTCCCTACATGTAGCAGCAATGCTGCTGAACACGCAAATCGATGCTGCAGTTCCTAAAGCAGCTTCAAAAGATAACAGTTCTGCTAAAGGTTTTCTTGTTACCAGCAATTACACGTGCTAGGGCTCCTTCCTCTCCCTAAGTGAAAGGAGGTGCATATGGCACTTAATGATGTGAAGAGAAAATAAGATCACATTTTCTTTGGGATTCAATGGGATGGAAGCTGTGGGCGCGCAATTAATTTGTTCAATTTAGAAAAATTTCTGTGCAGTTAAGTACTCTAATTTTCTTTGTTCTTCAAATTTATTTAAAATAAACTTTTCAAAAAGCCTGGGGAGCACAGAAAGGTTATTTGTTTCCTTATTCTTTTTAAAAGCTGTTGGCATTAGAATGCTGCCTCTGGGAAGTTGTTACGGCATTTTCTGTCCTTGGTGACCATATTATCATTAGATACAGCCTCACTGCCTCCCAGAGGCTGAAGTTTTAAAGACAAGAATAAAAATACATACCTTCCCTTGCTGTATATTCGTTGTCTTCGATGACTCTTGCTAGTCCAAAATCAGCAATTTTGCACATCAGTAAGTCCGAAACCAGAACATTTGCTGCTCTCAAATCTCGATGGATATAATTTTTTCTTTCTATGTATGCCATCCCTTCTGCAATCTGTAACAAAAGAAACAACTATTTTGATATTTCAACACCACACAAGACCATCAACAGGTCTGAGCTCTCTGTTCTTTCAATGTATCAGCAAAGCCACATCCATTTATTCATTACCAGTATCTTTGGAGCAATTTCTAGATGTAAGCAAGGAAAGGGTGATTGCCATGGAAAACTTACGTGTAGATCCAGTCCTGCAAAACTATACTTACAGTAGTAGCTTCAAAAGAATTGTTTGGGTGACTAAGAGCTGGCAGGATTAGAGATATGTATCAGAGACATTTCCTGAAACAAAATCTTAATTAAAATGTTCCTAAGATTTCTACTAAAATATTCTCTTCCCCAAATTATTAACCAGTTTATTTTCCAAATACTAAGAAAATAGAAGGGAATTAGTAAGTTAAAAAAGATACAGATGCTCTTTTAAGGACTGATGAAGCAATAGTGCAGATAGAGTTAAAAAAAACCCAACTTTCTATTTACCCAGTATAGGCCTGGACAATCAGGAAACAGTTACTAAGATAGGGCAAACAACTTTATCTTTATTTTCTTCTACAACAACATGTACCTGTTCATACACGAGGAGTGTTTGGCAACAGCCAACTCTCAGATGCTATCATAAGTAAATTTAATTTGTATTTCAGCAGCCCAAATTAATTTCCAAACCAAATTAAAGATGATTAATGTCCTCAAAATATGCACTGGGGATGATTTTTTCAGTATTTGCCCAGACTACCTTTTTTTTTCCCTGCGGAAAGACATTTTATTTTTTCAGAAAAAAAGAAACTGAAAGAATAGTTTCTAAAGTCGGAGCAATAAAACTGATGCGTAGATCGTATTCTGTCCAAAAGTTTTAAGAGGAGCTAGGAAAAAAAGAAAAATAAACCCTGTGCTTGTGAGCTGTCAATTTTTCTCTCCCTTGTAAGACTCTAGTGATGGGTCATTCCCAGGCATTCCCACGGTCCAACCTGTGCCACAGGCACCTCTCCAGGATGTCTGTGGGTGGGCGACAGACAGCTCGCTCTCGGCCACATGGCTTGGGGAACGCACAAGCTCTCAGATTTGCTAACGAAGCAGCAGTAAAGCAGTAAGGGTCCTTCTCCAGGGCCACGCTCATACATGGGCTCTTTCCTCTCCACCTCGGGAGAAGACAAGGGCACGGATCCCTTCCCGGTGCCAGAGGTGCTCATTTCAGCCCTGCAGTAAAGCGGACAAGAGCACCTAACCAAATTTTAAGAAAACATTAACATCACTTCTGCTTATCCATTTTTAAAAAGTCCCGGAGGGGTACTGCGAAGGCACACACGCCATCACTTTACAACACAAAACCACACGGTCTTCGTTCCTCTTTTTTGGTTTAGGCCATGGAAAAATAGAGCCACTTGCCCTCCCACTGCAAACCTCTTCTTACAAACCGATATATTCTTCAGAGCAGAGTGTTACACTGCCCTCGTACAATGCAGCGGGGTTCTCACACTAAACCAGAAAGAAACTCCGGTGATGAAAAGAATGAAGGACACCTGCATTTCGCATTTTCTAGAAATAAGTAAGATGTTTTATAATGAAGGAAGCAGCTACTAGTGAATAATTGCCACAGAGAGTCTTACTAGAGACTTGCAGACAAAATAGAAGAGTAGTATTTGATTAGAGCCTGCTCTGCCTCTCTCTCCTCCCCATGCGATTACTTGGGTTTGGGGAGGAATGAGAGATGAAAGGGAAGGTTTTGCTGTAAGATCAGTGCTGAGATTGGACCGGCCAGCTTGGCAGATACGACCAAAATGCAGACAGGTCCACTAACGTCACCAAAAATACATCAACCATCACAAAGGAATCAACTTTCCTCCTACTTCCCTGCACAGATTTAACATTTGGGCAAAGTGCTGGCTGGGGAATGAAGAACCACCTCACGAAAGAGACATTCGTGATGGCAATATTTAGGTTCCAAGCCCAACCAAGCAAAGCCATTGGAAAGACCATTTTATTTCCTCTTATTTGTGCCAGACTCACTGAAGTCACCATCTGATTAGTCACAAACAAAGAACGTGGCATCAAACGATCCATTATGTTTTCAGCAAATACAAACTACATTTCCGTGAAATTCCAGGACAATGGTTTTGACTTCATTGAATCAGAGAAGTTCAAAGAAGCCATGTATGTGCAAGCATTTGGGCATGCAAAAAATTCCCAAGTAGGAAGAGAATAATGGGAAAGGAATTTTGAATGGGAGAAGGAGGCGAAACACGGCAACTGGACAGCTGAATTCACACGTGTGGTCATGTTAAACCTTTGCTTGTGGGAAAATAAAAAAAAAAAAAAAAAGAGGATTTTTTGATCAAGGGAATAGGTGCCAGAGCCCATGTGATAACTTTATGATAATTGTTGGGTTTTCATTGCCAAATGATATGTTAAAGGTAGAGAAATGCATGGCAACAAAGAAAATTAAAGCCTTTTTCCCCCTCTTTTAATGATCATTGGTACCTGTTAAGACTGTTCGGCTACGTGTAACTACTACTCAGGAGCAGGATGGGAAAGCTAATTTGAGCTTCTGGGATACGTTTGGTGGCCTTCAAGGGAGGACTCTGTCTGCCGACACTGCACAAGTGTTACTACCAAGAAGGGAGCAGTTTTTCCTTCACCTTTAATGAACTACTGACACGCTTCTAGAAACACCCAAGTTAAACCCTTTTAAAAACAACCAACCAACAAATCTCTAAATACTAGGAACTATGCACTCAGGGTAAGAATGGAAGAAAAGTCTTCTGGAGGAAATAAATCACTCCACAAGACAGCCTCTGTACTGTAAATCTTCAGCTGAAAGTCACGCAATAAAGGAATGACTTGGAGCCGCAGTTCTGCAGACAGCTCTATCACCCATTTGGGGCATGATTTCAGGTGGCGGTGCTCTTTCCTCTCTGTTTCCGCTCTTTCTACCTGTAAAACAGGGTAATTACTTAACTTTCCGGAACTCTTGTGGGTCATTTCACAAATAGGTGTAAAACTCTTTCAAAATCCTGAAAGAAAATGGTAGCAAAAGCGTGGCACATAGGATGTTGCTTTGAAAACATACCCTACTTTCTGACCCATTCTTTTAGCTTCCGAAGGTGTTCGGGGAAAGAGGCAAAAGCAGCAGAGGACTTTGAAGTAGGGAGGGGAGAGCCTACTGTCACAGAAGAGCTACACCTTCTGAAAAGCAAAAGCTCTTGGTCTCAACTCAAAGACTTCCTTGGTGAAACATCACGGCTGACATTAAACAGCACGTAGAGGGATGGGCGGTTCTATGCTTTTTTCCAAAAGGTGAAACTCAGCTTTTTTTTTTTTTTTTTTTTTTTTGCTGCAAAACCAGAGAACTACTGGATTCCTTCAATGCTCCGTTTTTCAACTCGAAGACATGTTTGATTTCAACTTCCATTCCAAAAGTCTGTGATCCTCTTTTAGAAGAATTATTTCAAACAAGGCATGTTTTACACGTAGTTTGCAATGCTGTTTCTTCATGCAGAGAGGGCATTACGGCAACAAGTGTAATGGATTCCGCTTGTGCATTTCTAGGCTGTATGTAAAAATGCGGAATACTAAACAGGCCAGATGGGTTTGCTTAGGGTCAGCCTGATAGGATGTTTTTACATCATGCTGAGAATGCATTATATCATGTTGAGAAGGAAAATTAAGTGATAGGGGTCATGAAACAAAGTGGAATGAATATGAAAGGGAATGAAAGAATAACAAAAGTATGAAGGTTTTTTTATTAGGAAAGCAAGTTTAAAGCTCTGGAGGGCTGACAGGTACAACCTCATGGGAAAAAAGTCTCAGGAACAACCACACCATCAAAAAACCCCAGCAATTACAAGTGCAACGGCAAATCACACTTATTGTAAAGACAGTGCCTGACGAGAAAAATTTAGAATAGAATAGACTATTTCAGTTGGAAGGCACCTACAGTGATCATCTAGTCCAACTGCCTGACCACTTCAGGGCTGACCAAAAGTTAAAGCATGTTATTAAGGGCATTGCCCAAATGCCTCTCAAACACTGACAGGCTTGGGGCATCGACCACCTCGCTAGGAAGCCTCTTCCAGTGTTTGATCACCATCTCGGTAAAGAAATGCTTCCTAATGTCCAGTCTAAACCTCCCCTGGCGCAGCTTTGAACCATTCCCACACATCCGATCACTGGATCCCAGGGAGAAGAGCTCAGCACCTCCCTCTCCATGACCCCTCCTCAGGAAGCTGTAGAGAGCAATGAGGTCGCCCCTCAGCCTCCTTTTCTCCAAACTAGACAAACCCAAAGGCCTTAGCTGCTCCACATAGGACATGCCTTCCAGCCCCTCCACCAGCTTTGTTGCCCTCTGTCCTCGTTTCGGCTGGGATAGGGTTAAATTTCTTCCTAGTGCTGTGTTTTGGATTTAGTACGAGGAGAATGCTGATAACACACTGATGTTTTCAGTTGTTGCTAAGTGCCCTCCTAGTCCAAGGACAGCTCCCGTGCCTACTGACTGAGCTAGGTACACAAGGTGGGAGGGAACATAATCAGGACAGCCAGCCCAGCTGGCCAACGGGGTATTCCATACCATGTGACGTCATGCTCAGTATATGAACGGTAGGCGTGATCCAGGAAGTACCGATCGCTGCTTGGTTATTGGTCAGCACGGGTGGTGAGCAATTGCATTGTGCATCATTCGTTTTGTATATTCTATCATTATCATGATTATTATTATTATTATTATTTTCCCTTTTCTGTTCTATTAAACTGTCTTTATCTCAGCCCACAAGTTTTTCTCACTCTTACCTTCCAATTCTCTCCCCATCCCACCGGGGAGGGGGAGTGAGCGAGCGGCTGCGTGGTATTTGGCTGCCTGCCAGGTTAAACCACGACATCCTCCTCTCGATGCATTCAAGGACCTTCCCATCCTTCTTCAATTGTGGGGCCCAGAACTGCACACAGTGCTCAAGGTGAGGCCGCACCAACGCTGCATACAGCGGGATAATCACCTCTTTGACCGGCTTGTTATGCTGTGTTTGATGCACCCCAGGATGCGGTTTGCCCTCCTGGTTGCCAGGGCACACTGCTGACCCACAGAGAGCCTGCTGTCGACCAGCACCCCCAGATCCCTTTCTGCAGGGCTGCTCTCCAGCCACTCCTCTCCCAATTTATACCTGTGCCTGGCGTTACTCCATCCTAGGTGCAGGATCCGGCATTTAGACTTGTTAAATTTCATCCCATTAATCATAGCCTAATGCTCCAATCTATATAGATCCCTCTGCAAGGCCTCTTGTCCCTCAAACAGTAAACAGCACCTCCCAGTTTGGTATCATCGGCAAACTTGCTAACGGTGCATTCAACTCCTGCATCCAGATCGTTGGTAAATGTATTGAACAGTGCTGGCCCTAGGATTGAGCCCCGAGGAACACTGCTGGTGACCGGTCACCAGCCAGATGTAGCCCCATTCACTACAACCCTTTGATCTCTGCCCTTCAGCCAGTTCTTCACCCAGTGCACCGTGAACCCACTCATCCCAGTTGGACAACTTGTCCAGAAGGATGCTGTGAGGGACAGTATCAAAAGCCTTACTAAAATCCAAAAAACCTACATCCACACCTTCCCTTCATCCACCAGGCAGGTGACCTTGTCATAGAAGGATATCAAATTAGTTAAACAGGACTTTCCCTTTGTGAACCCATGTTGACTGTGCCTGATGATTGCATTGTTCTGTAAATGCCTTTCAATAGTACCCAGTATAAACTTCTCGATAATTTTTCCAGGAACTGAGATTAACTAACAGGTCTGTAGTTCCCTGGGTCTTCCCTCACGCCCTTTCTGTAGATTGGAATAACATTGGCTAGCTTCCAGTCAGCAGGGACCGCCCCAGACTCCCAAGACCTTTGGTAGATGATTGATTTGGCCAAATCTTACATGGTCAGAAACACCTGAAAATTATAACTCAAATTACAAAACATAAAAAAAAAACCCAATATGACAAAAATCAGAAGAGCCTACCCACAAAAAGTGCTACAAATAGTAAGTATAAGCAGGGAAACTAGAGGTGCATTGGTAATAGGACAAGACCAAGGAAAACATTCACATTAAATGAATGATTAAGTTAAACGATGGAGAAGACCACATGCAAATGCTACAGAAAAGTTTTTAAACGCCTGCTTTTGCTTCAGTTTCCACTGAAAGGGCCAAGGATGCACACGTGGTTAACATGAATGACAAAGGGTGGAAAAGGGAAAGAACTGGATTAGGACAGTTTTCATGGATATAGGTGGATTATGAGACACCTGAAAACTATCAATAAATCCAAACTCACACATCCTCACTTGCCTGCAAAGTCACCAAGCAAAATGGGGAACAAATATAAGTGATGAATCAGTATTCAAAGTTGAGCCTAGTTTCTATTTGGTTACAAATGAAGTCAACTCTGGAGAAAAAAACCAAAAGGGTGTGACCTACAATTTCCAAAATAATGAGAAACAACTAGGCTCAGAACTTCCCCAATCCTCTCCAGCCCTATTTTATCTACGATTTTAAACTAAAATCACATAGAAATGATTACTTAGAGATGGTTTAGGTATACTTTTAAAAGATTTCCCTTTGTGTTGACAGATGTGGCTTTTTACTCTTTTCAGGATCCGTACTATAAAACTACAGGTGAAACCACAGGCGGTAGAAAGCAGGGATTCGAGCATAAAGGCAGCTTCAAAATTCCCTCTGTATTGCTGCTGCCTGCGAGACAAGCGGGGCTGAAGGGCTGTGCTCGCTCCCTGGGGCTGGGATGCTGCCCCTGGGGGTCCAGCCATGAGCAGGACATCCCGGCCACATCCCTCGTCGTTTGCTCGGCGGGTGGGGGACGGTGGCCTTCGAGCTGCTCTTGGCTGCCCACCAGCTCAGCCCAGGGCTCGGCGGGGTGCTCCTGCCAAAACAGGTAAAGTAGCCCAAAAACCAGGCTGGAAACGAGTCCAAAGCACTTAGGGTGGGAAAGAGCATCCTGCTAATGAAGTTTAAGCAGAGGAAATAACGGAGCATATCCTGAGGTTCACACTGCCTTAAATTTGGTAATTCTCAGTTCCTAGGGAAAAGCCTTACTAAAAACAGTCTGCAGTTTTGAAAGGTTTGAAGCAAACACGTGTTATTGATCTGGACAAGAATGTCTTTGGTCCAGGATTAAGCAAAATGAGGTTCCTTTCAATAATGTCCAGACACATAATAAAATAAAATGTACTTCTTGATCACAGAGTTTTCAAAAAGAGAGTTCATCTTCACGCGACTCTCTGTCTATGAAGAGGGTGTAGACCCTTTGTATCTGGCAATTGAAAACTGTTGCGAAATAGTCACATTTTAATCTTCAAATGATATATCAGTGTAATACCAATTTTCAGTTTGCAGCAGTGCTTATCCTAAAGGTGAAGTCAGGAAAGACTGCAAAAACGTGCTCCTCTTGCTCCAGTCAAGCAGCTATGTAGTCAAAGCAGATCCACAGAGAAAAAAAGGCTTATTAAAGTAATGTATATAATTATGCATTGGAACATTACAGGGTATCATTAAAAATGAAAGAAACCTGAAAAGGAATATGGCGAGACTGCAGTGGAAATCTCCCAATGCCAAATAAGAGTTAAAATTAATTCTGATTTAGGACTTCTCCTAAAAAAGGAGAGGAGAGAGAGGGATTAAAGCATAGCATCAAAAATCTCTACTAATTTTATTCTAAGTTTTTTGTAATTTTAATTTGTAGACTTAGAAGGCAGAAAGAAGAGGATAAGAGTTGCCAATGAAGTTGTAGATCACAGAAGAATTAATGAAAGTATGAGCGCTGCAGAGGAAAGACTGTTTTTGTGACAAAGCTTTGACCAGTTTGAAAGGTATGACGTGAATATGTTCAGTGACAACTGATGTCATTTTCCTAACCACAGCCACCATGCATGTGTGTGCTAGATGGTAGATAAGGGATTTGTGTAAGGAGCAGGAAGAGTTTACACATGCAAAATTTGCGTTGTATGTTTTCAGCAGAACTGTGAAATAAAGAATCGGGAGCTCTTTAGGTAAATTACCTCTGGGGCAAGACAAAATCCAACTAGTAAAATCCAGAGTTTGCCAGTCGCTTTACTGCTGAAGGAGCTAGGCTGTTGCCTGTAGACAACCAAGGGGAATATGGGCAATGTCCACGGGGACTGTCTTGGCCTGCTGCATTAGCAAGATTTGGCAGCATAGCTCGTGGACAAAGCGATGAAATTTGCTTACCCTCCAACTCGTATCTGGGAACCAGCAGCACCTTGGGGTTCCCTGATCCCGCTGGCTGAGCTGAAACGGGCAGAAGCCCCAGGAAGGGGAACTGCTGGTCAACCGTGGCAGCTACTGCCTGCCAGACGTACGGCAGTTGTGAGACCAGCCGATGAGGTTGCCGTGCTGCTGACCCACGCACCAGCAGTGGTCACGCAGGCAGGAAAACGGGCTCAGATTTTGATTTCTCCGTATTCCTGGCTGTTTCTGGCATGTCTGACATACTGACAATTCTGCTGACTTCTACGGGAGATGCCGAAGCTCTGCTCTGTTCTGCAGGTAGTGTGTGCGTGAAGATACGTTTGCAAAACTCAGCTTCCTTTAAAACACGCTCCTTTCAGAGACTTCTGGCATTCATCTCTAGTGGCCAAAATCATCTCTGCCAGGGCATAGGTAACATTAGATTTCCACAGCCCCTACTCATACGTACTAATTAAAACACAACAGAGAAACTTCAGCTCTTTCAGAGGGCAGATTGCTTTAGAAACTGAGCTGGACCACCTTCCTAGCAAGCATTTTCTTGCCATGTTTTCCATAAGCCTAATTTCATAAATTCTGATCGCTAATACAGCAAAAAAACCCATAAAAATCCTGAATCCACAGCTGTATGCTAAAGTAGTCACTAGATGTAAATCTAAGTAGAATCACAGAATCATAGAATGGGTTGGGTTGGAAAGGACCTTCAAAGGTCATCTAGTCCAACCCCCCCGCCGTGGGCAGGGACATCTTCAACTAGATCAGGTTGCTCAGAGCCCCATCCAACCTGACCTTGAATGTTTCCAGGGATGGGGCATCTACCACCTCTCCGGGCAACTTGTTCCAGTGTTTCACCACCCTCATCGTAAAAAATTTCTTCCTTATATCTAGTCCGAATCTTTTAGTTTACAACCATTAGCCCTTGTCCTATTGTTACAGGCCCTATTAAAAACTTCGTCGCCAGTACTCAGCTATTGCTGTCAAAAATGGCAATCAGTGAGTGTGGGTGTTAAGCTAACAAAACAGCAAAATCAGTATAGCAGAGCAGGAGTATATTTCCTGAATTGCTTGAAAAATGCTATCTTTTTAAAAGGTGTTTATTTCACCTGGGGGAGCAGTCCTTACTTTTGTTTTTGCACAGTCAGAACGTTTCACCCCTTGTAAATGCAGATTTCTTTCAAGACTGTTCAAGGCAAAGGCATTACGAAGTCAGCGAGTGGAGCACTAACAGCAGTCTGGCAATGGGAACACCAACCCACTGCGCTCTTCAACACACTTGGAAAATGGGCTTCAGCTGGGGGTTCATATTCAACTACCTGCACTACATTCTTCAGCTATCTGATAGTCACAGAGACCACATCCTCCCCTCCCTTTCTCCCATTCCCAGTCCCTCCTTATCTGACAAGGCTATTGCAAGGTGGCAAAGGACATTCCTCTGATAAAAAGGCAACATACTGCATGGAACCTCTTCTTGCCCACTTTCTTCCTGCTGTATCACAAGTCCATTGCTAACCTACCCTTCTGCAATAGGTCAGGGTCTTTCAGCAATTTTTGTTGCAACAGAAGTCTTGTGTGCATACGCACACGTGGATGCGAGCCAGCCAGCTACGTGGCATGGTTGGGAGCAGGCCAGCCTTGTGCAACATTGCAGATGCACGAGGGAAAAAATAAGCCGACCCTCAGTTACCATTTGTTGCATTTTGAGTCTTTCTGAGAAGCTGGCATAGTCTGGTAAACTGCCTTGCCAGAATGGTGTGATTGGACAGTCATGAAGAGCTCAAGCGTGTGTCCACCAAGGCAGAAAAATATGCCTGATCTTATTTAAGTAGTTCACCATGAGCTTCCTTCCATACTTTTTTTTTCCCCTCTTCTGAAACATAGCTCTTCAAATTTCTTTCCCCTTAGGCTGTACAGAGATGTTAACATCACTGCTGTAAGAATAAATTAGTGTTCCATTTGTGCAAACCAGAGTCGTACCAAAAATACTAGACACATTTTATGTTCTTTATATACAGCCCACATTCTGGAAAAGTGTGATCCACAAGTCTGCAGTAAAATTACCATTACCTTAGCAATAGGGTCAACAGAGTTTGAAAATATTTTTGTCTGTCTTTTGCCCTAAAGACCCATCAGTTAACATTCAGACAGTCAGAGTTAGAGAAGACCAGTGGAACATCTGTGTTGGTCAGTGGGAAATCTCTGGTCTGAGAACCACACGCAGCCTGCAAGTTTATTCCACACAGTCCTGTTATTATTCAGTGGCATTAAGGGCTCTTCACAAATGTGCTCAAAAAACCTACAAATTCTTTCCATAAGAAAAATCCCGGTATCTTTGTTCCAAAGTTTTGTTTGGGCTGCAACTAGAAATCCTCAGAGAGGCCTTCTTGAACATCCCTTTAAGATCACTCTGCAACCCAATGCATGGCTCACTCTCAGGAATTTCTGTCGATAGTCTAAATCTTACGTGAAGAGAAGGACTTCTCATATCACCTGTGCTGCACAAGGTCCTCTGAGGCCAAGTGCAGGAACTGGCTCTGAGAGGTTGCTGTCAAATTGGGGTGACAACCGATGTCCATTTCAAGTGACCCGACATTCAAAGCTTTGTAAATGACAATCGCAGACCCCTGTCATCTTGAAAGTGATATACCCAAGTTATACCCAGTTAGAGTTGCTGTCTAGTTCATTAAACTTTTTAAGCCTTACATTTCTGAAAACACAATATTCATTTAAAATGAACACAACATCCCTAACTCCAATAAAAAGGTCTGCTATAAAACCACATATGCTTTCCTCTCTACATCCTGGGTCTCCTTTCATATCAGTGCTCACAGACATTCTTCTCTCCTTTGAATTTTACACACTGTTTTCAAAGCTACATTTTTTTTTCTGCCCACTGTTCTTCATCTCTCCAGACCATGACCTGGAATCCAGCAGGTTTTCCACATCTACAAAGCTTTTGCCCTACTAAATTCTCAAGGATGACTTACCCAAAGAGTTCAGAAAACTTAGAAAGCCTATAGCTACACTGGACCAACAATTCTAGCAAAAACAGCTCCTGCATTGCATCTATGTTACATAAAAATCTATGTTTGATATATTGAACATCTGTATAACAATATGTCATATATAATATACCACAGAATAGTATAGTTCCAGACGGAAAGGCCCTCCAACGATCCAACTGCAGTCCAACTGCTTGACCACTTCAGGCCACTTTAACCAAAAGTTAAAGCATGTTGTTAAGGGCATCGTCCAAATGTCTCTTAAACACTGACAGGCTTGGGGCATCGACCACCTCTCTAGGAAGCCTGTTCCAGTGTTTGACCACCCTCTCAGTAAAGAAATGTTTCCTAATATCTAATCTTACATTTATTTATATAGCAATATTTATATAAAACAATTATATAATATTCTTATGAATTTTTTATATAAATCACTAATGTTTTATTACATCTTTTTAAAGCTTTCTCATCTTTCCTCATGAATTGTAACAAGTTAGTTTAATAGAGTACAACAGTCTGCAAACTCTAATGCATATTGAAAACCCCGAAAGGTTGGTGAAACAATAACCTATCAGAAATGCATTCATTACCTACTACTAACATGAATTAAAACTTGCAAAAGTACAATTTCTACTCTATTTTCTATACGCCTCCCTGGACATCTAATGCTGGTAACTGTCTGAGGCAAAACATTGGGCTCCAGGCACCTTTGATCCAGGCTTTGACACACAAATCACTCTTGGGGTCTCTCTCTACAGATTTCGTTTATGACATGGGATAACTTGTACATTTTGAAACTATCATTTTGGTTCATAAATCAGAGACTAGTACCTGAAACATCATTTGATTAGATTTCATTTATTTCACAGTAATTTACATAAGAATTTGAAACCAACAACAGTCCCTTGAGGTTAAGAGAAGTTTGGCCAATTGACCTAACTGAAGAAGTAAAAATGACACATTTATGAACACTGAAGAAATCTCATAAGCACAAACTCACAAACTTGTACTTACACTTTCAACTTACAGCCGCTCAAATTGAAAGCAGCCCCTCCACAAAGGAAAGCGGCTGCGTACCGCTGCCATCTAAGCAGGTCACCAGCAGTATCTTAAGAGGTAAGCCTAACTTCACATATTCTCTTTGAAACCTCTTTTATCTATTCCCTTCTTTCAAGTAGCCTTATTTACTCAGATCAAAACTTATTTGAAAATTAAATTCTTTTTTAATGCAAAAAAACTTAGGATAAAGTTGCCCAGCATGAGTTTCAGACCATGTCTTGGTTTCGACTGGGATAGAGTTAAAATTTCTTCCTAGTGCTGTGTTTTGGATTTAGTATGAGAAGAATGTTAATAACACACTGATGTTTTCAGTTGTTGCTAGGTATCTTGTCAAGGACAACTACCCTCCAGGAAGCTACCAAGCTACTACCCCGCCAAGACTGGGAGGAGGGAACACAGCCAGGACTGCGAGCCCAGCTTGCCAACGGGGTATTCCATACCGTGTGACGTCATGCTCAGTATATGAATGGTAGGCGTGATCCAGGAAGTAGCGATCGCTACTTGGTTATCGGTCAGCACAGGTGGTGAGCAATTGCATTGTGCGTCACTCATTTTATATATATTATTTATTATTATTATTTTCTCTTTTCTGTTCTATTAAACTATCTTTATCTCAACCCACGAGTTTGTTTCCTCACTCTCACCCTTCCGATTCTCTCCCCGCCCTGCTGAGGGGGGGGAGTGAGTGAGCGGCTGCGTGGTATTTGGCTGCCTGCCAGGTTAAACCACGACAGACCATAAACCCCATTAATTTTGAGCATATTTCTTAAAATTTACCTGAGCAGAGAAGTCGATTAGTTTTGGAAGCAACAATTTACTTCCTTCATCACTCTTCAGAAAATCCAGCAAACTTCCTGTTACAACAGAGAAAGATTAAGTCAGTGCAGCTTATCCCCAAAATAAGGGTCACGCCAGGTCCCCAATTTTCTGGATCACAAAATTTTTGCAGTGAAGTGTTTTGATGTATTTTCAAGTTGACTACAGTAAAGCAGTCTCTTTACATGATTTAACAACAGTAACATCCAAGTCAGCATGTCAGGCATCCAAGTTTTGCCATTTTCCTGGGTGTCGAAAACTCCCATCAGACCATACCTTAGTTCAGTGGTGTTGAGTTCAATAAGTACCCTCGTTTGCAGACTATTAGGAAAGCTGTCTAGGAGAACCACACATATCAATCCTTTCCAAGTCATAAAGAATAAGTGGCTCAACACTTGTTTATGAAGTTACCAGCAGAATTACTTGAAAACAGAACAAAACAAGAAAAACTACCACCCAAGACAATCTGAGAAGGAAACCTCACTTATTCTGTGTAGTAATGCTCTAATAAAGGTTGTCCTTTTCTAGTAGTGCAGCCATCCTTGCAGGACCACTCATCACGCACCTTATGACACACGTATTTATCAATTCAAGGGCCACATAAGGCAATTTCTAAGGTTTGTTTTAATGGCCTTGCTATGACACCAGACACAAAATTAGACAGGGAGCCCAAAGGAACCAGAGCTATTTTGGGGGTTATCCTCTGCATCTGAAACAATTAAAAATGCTACATTTAAGAAAACTATAAAAATAGTTTATTTCACAAATGCAGCAATGAATCATAAAATTAAAGCCTCAGCCCTCCTCTAGGATAGCTGCTCCTTCACTTTATATCAGAGCATTCAAAAGAATAATACTAAAATCCCAAGTTTTCCTTCTTTTTATTCCTTCCTTTTTAAAGAAAGGGGACTGATTTATAAGAAGCAGAAGAGTTTACTAAAATATTGCTTGCAGATCCAATGTTGTTCTCACCTTTAGCCATGAATTCTGTTATAATATAAATAGGTTCTTCTTTGGTCACTACAGCATAAAGCCTAACGAGCTTATCATGCTGAAGTGTTTTCATGAGGTTGGCTTCCTCCAGAAAGGCTTGCACAGACATCGTTCCAGGCTTCAGAGTCTTCACAGCCACTTTCGTACTGTTATGATAGTAACCTAAAAGGAGGGAATACAATCAGTGCACTTGAAGTCACTCCGCGCGGCACAGCGCCCCGACAAGTAGGAATTTGCAAAGCAGGTGAGATTGGATTCCAGTCATAGTTAACAGCCTGAGAGCAAGTGCCAGATGTAGCACAAATATTTATGCTAGAATTCCTTTTTATTTTGCAACTGATACAACATTATCAAACCTTCTAATGTAATATTCTAATTATATAAAAAGCAACTATCAGTAAAGAGAAAAGCAGTGAATTATTTTCTGCTTTAATGTTTTTCAAACATAAAATAAATGTTAAAATAGCATTAAAAAAAATAGAGTAGCAAGCACTGATCCTAAAGTTTATCCTGTGAAGTCATTTAATTTGAAAAATGAAAGAAATAAAAGAAAAAAGAGAGAGAGAAAGAAAGAGAGATGCAACTCTCGTCCCCCACCATACCCATTTCAACATTGCAAAAATATTTCTCGGAAGACATAAAACTTTCATGACTCAGTGAAATAGCCTCATTTCCTTATTCAGCAACAATCCAGACAGTATTACCACAATGGATACACCTCTAAATTGGAGTCCACAATTTCCTTATACTATTTATCATCCTAACGTAAGAAATCAGTGGCAAAGCAAGGAACTAATTTCCAGTTCTTAAGGGATTGCTCTAACCACTGCATCTTCTATCATCTTTTTTTAAAGAAGGATCATCACCTGAGAAAAGCCACTATGTCTATCACAAAATATTCACCTGCATGATTATTAAATATATTTTTCCAAACACAGTAAGGTCAAAGCACAACAAAGATATGCCTCTAAATGATCTAATAATAAGAAATTACAACTACAGGTCAAATCTGCTGTTAAAGCTCAGGTATACAATTTATATCTATCAGAAAAACAGATGTTAAAAATATATTTCTTCCTGCTTAAGAAGCAGAAAGCTCATTTGTATCGTTTCTACTATTCCATCCCATACCCTAAAGCAGAGCACTAGCTTCACTCCCAATTTTTTGAATACTCTGCTGAACATACTAATTAATGTCTGTGAAGCAATCGTGACCAACACATTTAACATTAACGATGTAACAGTATTTTACATTCACTAAAGAGATCCATCAAACTAGGGTTCTACTTACAGAAAGTTTACATTACTACAGCACCTCACCCACACTGATGTTTTCTGCAGGAATACGGTCTACCCTGACCCTCTGCTGGTAACACTCAAAGCGAATTAGCTGATGAGAGCACTAGAGAGAATTGATCCTGCTCTCTCTCAGGTATTGGGAGGGATGGGACACCAAAACACTGAGGAAAGGTGGTCATGAACTCTATGAGCACACACAACGGCATCTGTAAAAAATGGATTCTTGGCAGTTTGGCAAAACTGGAATTTGTCGCGTCTCTCGCCCACCCGTTATCAGCAAAACCAGCACTAGCTTGATTTGGGCTGAGGACCACATCAGACCTGGAGCAGGCAGCATCGTTTTAGTATGTGTCTGTACCACCCCAGTTTAACAAGGTCCTAGTGCTGATGTCAGGTCACTTATCATTACCGTGAGAACCTCTGTGGTAGTTTCCAAAAAGATCGTCCGCTTTGCAGGCACACTCTTACTGTACAGGTAAGAAACTGCAGCCTTGGTGCAGGCGGAGGGAAAATTGGTGACCTCAAAGCGCTTCAGCTGGTGACAGCAAATTTAATGTTCAGTCTGCATCACAGAAGGATTCCAGTGACGCAGAGGGAGCTGTGGGAAGGGGTTGCTACAGCACCGCATCACTCCCGCTTCGTACAGTACCTGCAGCTCTGAACCCTTCACTAACATCTGCCTTGGCGGAACTGAACCTGGCTCCAGGTGTCAACCCAGCACTTGCTGTGTCACGGTATTCCTTGCCATATGACATGAACAGTCAGTTTGCTGCCTAAACATGAATTCAAAAAGATACTGGGAAAATTCAAGGTTTCAATGAAACTCTTGCTTACATCTAGAACACCTGACATAAAATTCAGATTCTTTGCAACTAACATTCAGCTCAATACATGTATGTACTGTAAAAATCCATTTTTGATACTGATGAGATGTACCAGCAAGTTTTCTTGGTTCATTTTAGATGCCTTTTATTTTAATAACAGTACTTCTGCGGTATGATTCACTCTCATTTTTCTAACAGCTACATAAGGAAATACATATCCAAATGCATATTACTTATATTCTAATTTGGGGGTTACCAAATGAGAGAAACTTTTACACCTGAGACGGAAGCAAAATGTGTCTCATCAATAAAATACACTATAGTGGCTCCATTTGGCTTGTTAACTTTTCTCTTAGCCCTGCTTGAGAATTCTCTTCATGGATTATTAATACCACAGAGCATCATGGTTCGCATCATATCAGTGCATACTAGGAACAAAAATGCATGAAACATAGACCCTGCTCTTGCAGTGCTACTCTGGTTCATCACATCACTGAAGAAGCTGCCCAGATGCACTGAACTCCACGGTCAAAAAAACCTTTCATACCATGGCAGGAAGCAAGTCTCTCTGCAGTTTAGACTTCTGTTAAAAATTAAATGTGACGTAAGGAATAGCACGCAAGTCTGAGGAATGTGATGATGTCTTACACAGAGAGCCATGTTCTTCTCTACATGTTAGAATGGAATCCTCCAAAAACTGTTAGTGTTTCAGGTATTTATTTTGGAGTTGATTATGATTATTTTGACAGAGTAGTATCTTGGACAGCCAGGTTGCCCCCAGATTCTTGCACGGGCTCAATCAGGCCAAGCTGTGATATGAATTTATAACAGACAATAATGAGGTTGAGCCTACCATTTCTGACCAGATCTCCAGGACTGAAGATGAACAAGCCTACAAGATGCAGCTTTCTCCTTCCTCTACTTTCACAGTAATTCCCTGCAACGTTATACTGGGAAAAACTTGTTTGAGCTATGGATGTATGACACTATTAGAAGCCAGATAATGTCTCAGGCCGTTACGGTTGCAGGAGGTACTGGGGAAGAGACTGAGGAACAGCAGCTTCTCTGCATCCTATTGCATGTCAGCACATCACTCCTTCACCAACTACAGCCATCACTCAGCTGAAGAGCAGAGGAATGCAACACTAGCTCCGTCTCCAGCCCATCTCCAAACGGCCTATTAAATGTGAAGGCAGAAAGCACAGGCTGCAGCTTTCTAACCGCTTCCACGGTGCAGTGCATAAAATGTGAACACAACTCTGCCGTGCTGTTTTCATCTATCGTGTCAGCACAGCTGATGTCCAAAACACACACATAAACACTAACTTGGTAGCCTAAAAACAGAAAGTCTTTATAAAATGTATAAAATTACACATAGCTGTAATGAAGAAAGAAATTAAATGCACTTGCAGTGATAGACAAAACTGGGAAATGGATGGTCCATTATAGCAAGTTTTCTCTGTGTAAAAGAAACTCTTCAGAGTTGGAGGAGATTCACCTGCCCACTTCGTGAGTGACAAAGATTCTCTGCATAGGTCACACAGGAGCACAGCCGAGTGCTTGGGGGATATGGGGGCCTGCTTTTTGTTCCTAGGGTTTTCTTAGTCCTCCCATAACATAAGCTAACTCCCTCCAAAATGTGCAAGAGGAAAACGTCAACTTGGAAGCCCAAAGAGTACTTATGGACAAACTAAAAATAAAAGACTATAAAAGATACTGGCATAACTTCACACTGAAGTAACAGCATTATCTCCCCTTATATCACAGAATCACAGAAGGGTTGAGGTTGGAAGGGACCTCTGGTCCAACCCTCCTGATCAAGCAGGGCCACCTAGAGCCAGTTGCCCAGGACTGTGTCCAGCTGGCTTTTGAGTATCTCCAAGGATGGAGACTCCACAACCTCTCTGGGCAACCTGTGCCAGGGCTCGGTCACTCACACAGTGAAAAAGTGTTTCCTGATGTCCAGAGGGAACCTCCTGTGTTTCAGTTTGTGCCCATTGCCTCTGGTCCTGTCACTGTCCTCTTTGCACCCTCCCTTCAGGTATTTATATACATTGATGAGATCCTCCTGAGCCTGCTCTTTTCCAGGCTGAACAGTCCCAGCTCTCTCAGCCTTTCCTCATAGGGGAGATGCTCCAGTCCCTTAACCATCTTTCTGGCCCTTCTCTGGACTCTCTCCAGTAGCTCTGTATCTCTCTTTACGGGGAAGCCCAGTTCCTCTGAATGGGACACTATTCCCTCTGAAACCACAATTCTAAGTACCCTTTATCAGAAGAAATTTATTTAGTAAGTAAACCATGGGACAATATTTCTTTCTAATTCACACTATGGCTGAAAAATAATTTTGTTCTGTATGAGGAGAGAGCGTAACAACTAGCTCTCTAATCGGGAGAGCGTAACAACTAGGTTATTTCTCAGTACCTCCACATGACTCCTGATGCCCCTGGTTGATCATTACAACACACGGTGTTTGTTGATAGCCTGCACAGCTGACCTGATACGTCTTTTCCAGCTTGAACTTCCTTGGTTCTAAGATTAACCACGCTCCTGATTCGAGAGGACCTGCGCCATGCAAATCAGCTTCTCTTGCTTCAGAAACGAAGCAGAGAAGAGGAAACACAGCGATTGCTTTCACAGTACATTAATTTTTCTCACAGTGCAGCAATTCAGATGCAGGGGTTAGGCCCAATTTAGATGTTAAAATAATGACACAAACAAGAGGAAACATCTTGAACCAGAAACACCCTTTTAAAGTTTTATGCCTTTGTGCGTGTATGTGCAGAAGTAGTCACTTCCCAAAATTATCTACATTTTCAAGCAGGTGATTACCTTCTGCTATAAAGCTTTTCATAGTATTTCAGTGTCAGTTAAACATTTTTTTGCCCTGGTTTATGAGACAGGAAAAAACTGCACAATGGCTGACGTTTGTCTTAACTAGTATGTAAATTGTCACTCATGTATACCATAGCTAGAGGGTTTCTTAAGCCTTTTCTCATGAAGGCAGATAAAAGGCTGAATTTGGCTATATTATATTATAGAGATGCGTTGCTTGCATTTTTTACATGATTTATATCAAAAGATTGCTCCTATGACTGAATTAGATCTTTCTGATTGACACTGTAGTTGTGTGTGGAATTTGCCACTCAAACAGCACCACTCTGCGCTTTACTTTTCTAAATGAGAACATCTCTTCCAAGCAATGACATTCCTGTTAGCCTGCCACACTCCCATGGGTCATCAGAGACCCCTTCATAGCTTTATGTCTTCTAATAAGTTTTGGGATATACTTTTAAGTTGCTCAGAAATGCCCTGCCTATAGAATCTTGTTAAAAAAACAAAAACAAAACCACAACAAAACCCGTTCTATTATTATAATAGCAATTTTATTACTATTTAAATATAACCTCCAAAAAGGAGATTCAGGGAAGGGTTGAGACAATAATCTGGCCTGAAAAAACACCATAATGAAGCCTTTGGGAGAAAGGTATCGTTTATCTCAAATAAGATGGTAACCAGTAACAAGTGTGTAAGTAATGAATAGCACACAGAACATGCAATATGGAACCCAAAAGAATACTCAGATCCCTGAATAGACAGCATTTCAAAAGCAAGAGGATTAAATATTTTTGCAGAATGTGATTAGACAGCTGTCGTAGCCCCTTGCCACAGGCAGTCACTGAGGCTGATAAAATAAGATTGTTTATAAGCAAACAAAGCTAATTACGGTTATAATAATTAACGCTGTAATTTTTTGCCAGATATATAGTAACATTTACAACTTGTAAGTCTTATGACACTTTCATTTTTGGGGACCTGCATGATAGTTCAATCTCTAATCTTCTTACTACATAAGTCACCTGCTTTCTCAGCAGCAATCTGGGAGGCAATAATCTTGGATTAAATATTCTCCTTTTTCACGCAGTATGGCAGTCCCATGCATTATATTGCAGCCTGTTCTTTACCATGAGACAATGAAAACTCCATACATAATTCACTAAAAGACATGATTTCTTTCTATTTCAGGTTCTTCACCATTTTCTGATTTGAAACAAAGTTCTGAGATGCCCACTGCTTTTGAGAATCAGGAGTCACATCTTACTATAACCTTCTACTTTCCCCAGAAAACACAACCAAAAAAAACCCTATTGTCTTCAACCCTCTAAATTACAGTGCTTACTCACTATTTTTTTTTTCCTTTAAAAGACACCAAAGGATTTGTTCCATGATATCAGATATCTCCGCCCTTCGTAAATCCTCTCTCCTCACCAGAAGGTATATTCTGGGCCTGACTGTGCTGTTTTACAAGTAAAGCGGACCAGGTTCATGTCCACTATTATTCTGAATGACTCTGAAATGACACTTCTTTCAGCAGATTTAAATACTCTTTCCAAAGGAATAAACTTACCCATCCACACTTCTCCAAACTGACCAGCTCCAAGTTTCTTCACTAATTTAATCGATTCCCGTGGAATTTCCCACGCATCTTTATCCCATGGTTTTTGAGGCTTGGGACTAATACAAGCTTTTTCCAACTTTCTGCATAAGCCATCTGATTGCTCTGGTTTTCAAAGGAAAAACAAAATACAAAATCTGTTACACTTCTGTACCTCACGACTTGAGACAAACGTTACTTAATTACAGGTGTGCACTAACCAGCTCAAAATAATTTTCAAAATAATCAGGTGTTTTGATGAAAATGTAACCTTTCTGGTGCTTTCACATAACTTTAAGCACCTCTGAACTGAAATTTGGTATTCAGAGACAAATTTAGTAAAGAACTGTCACATGCATCTTGTTACCATCAGATTATTAAGGTTCTTTTAGTACAATTCGTACCAACTAAATAAAATATAAGATCTGCTTACTGACAGTATGTTGATGAAGATGCACACTGGAGTCAGGCTTGGAACCTGCATTCTGAATTTGTCATTAAATTTTCTTGTAGCATTGTTTCAGACACATGTGCATGCGAGCCTAAGTAGGTCACCATTATTTTTTTTCTCCAGACACTGACCAGCTACAACTTTAATACAGAGGTAGAATAATTCTCAGGTTTTCCAGCTGTGCCAAAGAATTACCACACATGTCTAACAACTCAGAGAAATCTCATGGCCAAGTCCTCAGTGTGGCTTTGAAAAATCACTACGTGATTTTCTGTCCTACATTTTTTGTCCTCTCTGTCTTCCCAGTTACAAGACTAAAACCTGCGTATTTTGGAGCTATCCACCAGGAAGTTACGCAGATTGAAAAGTCACTTTTGTAGCTAAAACATAGGTAGAAACTTGTTCCTTCCTCCCCCCTTCACCTCCCCCCCGCTTTTTTTTTAATAATAAATGTATACATTCTATGTGGGTGCAATTTTCTTTCTTTGAAGTCAATGGACTTTTACTTCCTTCAAAACACCATTCATAATAAACAAACAAATAAATAATTGTATAGGAAAAATAAAAACAATTCCACATTCAACACTGCAAGAAGACATTCACAAGTCTATATGTGTTTCTGCTAATTGTGAATACAAATTTACTTTCAAATACAGAATTTATTTATTTACAATGCAGTCAATTCTTACTGTAGTTTCACATCATCATAACTGTGGTGTTTTATAAAGCTGTTCTTTATTTCACAATGGTATGACACAGAGCGAGCAGCATTAGGTCTGATTATGATAACAACATTACTTGGGTTCCAACCAGTTTTACTTTATCTTTGATAACATGCATGCCTGGGTTATTTGGGGGGGGAGGGGGCGGGGAATGAAAAGGTTTGAAACAAAACTAGAAAGCATTTATTTTCCTTCACAGGAAATAATGGCTGTATTCTATTAAGTAGTCCACTAACCGATTTAACTTACTTTGATAATGTTTGATCATATCATTGATGTCGGGAAAAGTTATTCTTGGAGAGATGTAAAATCCTCCATTGTCTAGACTCCTAATTTTGTAGTGCTTAATAACATCGCCGTGCTGTGGATCGTAGTCTCTTATGGAGAGAGAATAGCTGCCTGTGGATAAAGAAAGAATGGTCATTAACAGATAGCAAAAGTCTACAGTGTCCACGCATATACCGTTGAGCCTAACAAAATCACCTTTTTGTCTGTTTTTCTTTTTGCTCCCTTATTTCCTCAAAAAGCATTTTGCAATCAACATGAGGAAGTTAACCAATAGCCAGTCCTGAACTGGTCACCAAAATGCTTACAGTCACACTTTCTTTTTCAATCTTATTCAACAAAGTTAGGAGTGCCATAATCCAGACAGCTCTACATCCAACACCCACTTCTGCAGAAAGTCCCCCCCGGCTCGAGTGGAACCTGCTGGGAAAGCAAGGCCAGGGCTGACACATTCCTCAGGCAGAGGCTGAAATTCGGACATCAGCGTTTCGGAAAAGGAACACGCTGGATGTCGTGGGCCAACTAGCAAAAGGATAGCTTGGAGATGGCTTGAGGCACACAGGAGGGAGGGCAGATCTGTTAGTCCCAGGGAGCCTAATCTCAGCTGGGATTTAAGATGGGGCAGCAGAGCATCTACCCTAAACCACAGAGCTCTTCGTTTCTTCCACTCATCCAACTTCTGTTGTCCATTTTCAAGGTTAAGAAACCACCTCATCCCCTTCCCTCTCCCCCCACACAGATGCAGTGACAGAAAGATTTTGGGGATACTTTGCCTTACTCCCAGCAGCGTATGTTGAATTTAGATCTCTGTCTTCATCTGAGAGCACAGAAACAGCGATATGGGCCCGTTACAGAGAACTACCTAATCAAGAATCTGCAGCGTTAGGGACAGAAAAACCACCCCTGTGGAGAGGATAGACATACAATCCGCTGAAGGGATTCATGCATCTTCCTCTGGAGGATGCAGTGTTAGAGTATCCGGCTGGAGAATCCAGTCAGGCTGCTGTCAGAGTCCAGACGCTGGGGCAGAACCTCCCACGCTTTTCTGAAAGTCCTAGCCAAAGAGTCTGGAGAGTTCACTAAGCTTTTCGGTACAAAGAGCTCCGTCTACAGCAGAAACCTTTACCAAAAAGCTTTCGAAAAAAAATCCCACTGCAGTGCAGAAGTGTAAACCCTCATTATACACTAACTACATTTTAAAACTTGTAGCAATGGATACAGACCCAATAACAGAAGACTGTAAAATGCAACATTTACTGTTTACAATGAAAAGTGTCCTTCAATAACGGAATCACAAATGATAGGAAGGGAAGAGATCTCTCCATTCATCCTGCTTCTTGTCAGTGTAATCACACACATGCACATACACACACTTTTTTTTCCTATCTCAACTTTGGGTGTTAACCTGTAAATCTCTTCCCTCTTTTCCTGGTGATTTTCTCATCCTTCTCACTCCTACAGAACTGCAGAAAATTCACACAATAGGAATCACTAGGACTACTCCACACCCAGTGCCACTTAGTGCCAATTTTTGTGAAGACAGATTGTATGTTTTTAACTCTACTATCAATTCCAAAGTAACCCACCCCAAAGCCTACCTTTTAATGTTTCACTTTCCCTGATAAGGAAAGCTCCAGGACTATTTCCAGGAGCCAGGAGTTGTCTTTCAGCATCTTTTCGGGTTATGTCTTTGAAGAACCATCTGAAAAATATTTCAGAGTTAGAACCCTTTCTTTCCCCCACCCACAAAGGATACACCACTAGGGTGAAGAAGTAGTTTGCCAGTATTTAGAGCCTGGGAGAACTTACTCTTCTGTTTCCAAGGTGTTTACTTTTGCTACGTAGTTGCTGGGAATGAAGCCTTCCTTCCTCGTCGTGAGAGATTTTGCTCTCCACCATTCTCCCAGCCTGAAAAACAGAAACAACAGTAGTATTCACAGGAAAGGAAAACTATAAAGTGATATTTGGGTTCTACTGTGCTGAGAGCTTTGCCCACGCTGGAGAGAGAAGCAGCATCTTTTCTCTGAACTCAAGCCCCCTGAGAAGCCATTGGCTCCATCGGATCAATGTTTGGTCACTATTACCAAGGGCAGCTGCCAAGTCCTACCAACAGCTTCACATGCATTTGTATTTTCACATATAAGGGAGCTCTCTTATCATTAATACACTCATGTTATGAGTAGGATATAAAAAAATTATAAAGGGAATTAGATGAATCCAAAGAAAAACTACGATACAATCAGTACTGCCATACTTACTCCTCAATAACTTTCAATTTTTCTCCTTTTTTGAAGGACAAGTCATCTTCATGAATGCCATCATAGGGATACAAAGCTACCACAATGACTCCATGCTCCTCTGTTTCTACAAAGGTAGAAAGCCAAAGGCACGTTTGCATTATTTTGCACGCTGACATGGGCATAGCACACAGCAGTAAGATTCCTATGAAAACGTACCTTCACTGACAAACCTCTGTCCTGGTAAGAGCTGTGCTTCTGTATTTGCCTACAATAAAATATGTCTTTAATTAAGCAGTTTTAGATCTTTGTGACAATCTTACATTACAATTACATATAATTCAGTTGCTTTGGTATCATCTTATATGTCTTAAAAGGAAATGCTCCAATCTTTTCCCAGCATTCTTCAAAAGCGAATTACAACATAAAAATATAGTAACTCCCCACTACATTTTGAACTGAGCAGCTCACACCTCAGGAAGGTGTGACAGAAGCTGTGGGGAGGCAGTTCACAGCTTTGTGACTTCTGCTGAAGAGCCTTTAGGCAGGGCACTTTCACAGGACAGTTATTAACATGTAGCTGTCATGCTAAAGAACTACAAGCACGGTTATGTTGCTAAGATTGTGCAAGAAAAAAAAAATAATAGTAGTTTGTGATGTGTGTACGTTGACTGAGAGCACGCTGAGTCCACTGCGTCAGCTGGTGAGAGGGGAGAGAAGGGTGTCATTCACACCCGCAGAGAGCACGGCCCCTCATTAAGGGCAGTCAGGGAACAGGGTTTCCTCAGCACAGTAGAGGCGGGAGGGGGGGAAAGGTACCAGTCAATCTGCAAAATAGCCAACCCACTTGGTACCCGACGGGATTCCCCATCCCAGCACCCTTCCTTTCGAATGCCAGGCAGCAGACACGGAACTGCAGCACAGCGCTGCTGCCTTCACCGCTGCACCCTCCGCTCCCCTCCCGTCCTTACCTACGCATCTCTGCAAGGTCCAGTAGCGGCCTTCAGTGAGTAAAAGGAAAGTTGACTAGAGCTGGTAAAGAATCGCCCCTGATTACCTCAGCCTTTTTAAAGAGAATAATCAACACCTGGATCCCACAGATATTAAAAACTCAACGCCGATGCTTTTAAAAACAGTTCTAAACTGCTTCAGGTTTTCTAAAGTCACCTAGCATCCTTCTACAGACGTAGCTGTATCTAGATCAAGCTTTGCCAAGGATTACTGTTTTCATGCAGAAAACTATGACAAACATAAAGTAATTCAGTAACAAACTTTTAGTTTTTTTTTTTTAAGTACTTATTCATTGAGGGTGAACTGCACAACACTAAAAGCCCAATTGTGGACTAATGATCATTTGAATTTCTTCATGCATGTGCTTTGGATTGAAATTTAAGTTATGCCAGTCATGCTTTGATCTTGCTACTGGAATTCTCCCCTGAGACTATCTACTTACTGGCCTTTGCTGTTTATTGGACGTTGGATCCCTCACATAAATAGTTCGTTCAGTTTTACGTACTGGTTGATTCTTCAAATCTAGCCCATCTCCATGCAGATTCTCTTTCCTTTTTGATTTTATACATCCCATATTTCCTGTTGGAATAAAAAAGGTATTAAACAAAAAACATTATGCCATAAACCAAGCCGTTTCCCATGCAATCATCTGGGCTATGCAGCAAAAACATGCTTCCTTTTCACACACAATAGTTCACAGGGAGAACAACTGAAGGTTAGGAACACACGCTGAAAGCTCTTTTCTGCTGCAAAGAAAAGAAATGACTTCTTGTCTCAATCCACAGATGAAGTAAATATTTCAAAATAGTTATTTCCCATTTCAACATTTTCAGATTTATCATTTTTTCTCCGCAATACCCTCCCCGCCCGAAACCTCTTACATCTTTCTGATACTACTGTGAGCTTCAGAATAGATATAAGAAAAATATAATTACTGTAGTGACAACTTATTTCTGTGTGTTTTAGAGAAGAGACTGCTTTGGAAGATGTAGGAAAAAATTCCAGTCCAAATGATGAGAACTGCAGCTGGAGTTAGCAACGCCTGTATCTCCCCACTTCATTTTGCATATGCCAGTCTAACAGGGAGCTCGGTTTGATCCAGCTGTCTCACATGAGGCTGATGACTTGTGCAGTCCCAGCTCCGTGGCAGATATGCTGCTACTGTGACCTTCAGTAATGAATCTCCTTGTTCAAACAGGCCTGTTACAGCAGTCTAAAATAGCCGATGTGTGTATCAGTGACGGCTAATCACCACACAAGTATTTCTTCTTCGACACAATTTAGAAGGATAATCCTTCTCCCAGGATGTGCATCCATGCTAAATCAGATGAGATACAGCTGTTAGCATCTACACGACTGGAACCTGACTGCTAATCCCATGATGTAATTATATAGTACTTCAGCAAGCACAACAACATTATCTCTATATTCCTCCCTCAGAGGAGAGTAATTATACTTACTCTTCAAAGAATCCACTATGAATGCTTTTCAAACCTCTTCTTCCTTCCTCTCTCCCTCCTTTCAGGTCAGTGCTCTAATGCTAGGTTCAGAGTCACATTTTCCCTTGCAGGCAGATACTCTCACTCCCCCCCTGCCCTAATTAATCTTTAAAGCCAGTTTTTTGAAGAACAATGTAAATCCTAAAATAAGAGCTCAGTGCAGGCTCAAGTAAGCCAGCACTGACTAAAACACCGCTGGAGAATCTAAAGCAGATTGTAACACTCTATCCTACATCTCACTTTTACCTTCATCTCTAGGACAGAAAAGGTCACCATAGTAAACAGTTAAAGTAGTAGCCGTGTCCCACTTGTGGACACAACTGTTTCAGCAGGATGGCACCTTACACAGCCGACCCTTGTAGGGAGGAGAATTAGCCAGAGTGGTCTGGGTCCATATTAAGACTTTTACGTTTGGAACAATACCGACAAAAATCATAACCTTAACTGACAATAACAAAAAAACAAGGCCACAAGCACTCTCACGCCGCAGGCCTCAACTTCCCACATTGTCTTCATTTAATCTCCCATCCTGCCGTGGAGGAAGCACCACATAATGACAGATGAACTGTCCTATCCACAGGCTGAACATTTTCTTTTAAACATGAGAGGAGGGTATCTCGTCTCCCTCCCTTTCTGCAAATTATCTGTCACCTATTGTCAACAAATCTTTTGTGTCCATAAAATTTAAGCAGTGATGCAGTAAACTGTGATACTCGTTTAAAAGCAGCATGAGAACTCATTGCTCCCCTTCTCGTCTTTTCTTGAATTAAAAATAAAAGGAATCATACAGAAAATCAATAGGCGCTGACCAGGCATCACCATCCCACAGAGGCAGAGAATACAGTTTTCTCTTCTTGTGTATCAACATTTCAGTGTTCCCGTACTCGTTTGAAGGCACTGGGGGGCACCTTCAGCCAGGATCTTCCCTTAGAAGCAAGTATCTTTAATGCTTGATTTTAGTTTGTGAGAACATCCATTAGAAGATTTTTCCAAATTTTCAGCTCTACGTGGGTTATGTACTAGTTGTTTTGAAATACTGAGAAGATTTTTATTTATTTATTTATAATTGTGGATATATGGATGACTCTTGTTCCGTAGCAAATTGGTTCATAGGAAATTTCTGTACACCCACAGGCAAGCTGGTGTTTGCATGCTCACCCTAGACATCAGGAAGCCCAGTGTTTAATTACCTGCTGTATCTGCAAGATCAGGTATTTAGCCACCTAAGTGCTAACCTTTTGCTCTTGAATAGTTCTGCTTCTATAGAACAAAGAGCTGAGGTGGAAGACATAAGGTAATTTGATCTAAGTTGTCAGCCAAAAATCCCTTTCCCTATTGCTGTAAGAAAGCTGAGGGTATCTTTAGAGACTGCAGCTTGCCCAGTGCCGGTGTAAACTCAGAGAAAAGCATTTTTACTCAGATTTTCTTCTGCAGCTTAAAGCACAAGAACAGCTGTAACTTAAGCCTGCTGTGAGATTGTGCTGGTAAGCTCAAGGTTAGCATTTGTTCGTGACAGTAACAACAATGGATCAGCAATGCCAATGTGCAGGTGCTCCGTAATCCCACAGAAGTCCACTCCATGTCGTGTGAAATCACACAAATACAGTACGTGAGGTAACACATGTGATGGCACCAAACAAAGAGAAGATCCTGAGCCTCATCATGAAGCACTGTTGGTTTTCTTTTTTCCTCATGGAGATGAAAGCCCGTAGTCCTCACAGGACTTAGCTAGGTCTACATTAGTAAATAGCCCCAACAGTTGGTGCTGAAGCCCATACCTGCTTCAAGGGGGGGGGGGGTATTGCCCTGTTCACTCCAGTGTAGCCCCAAGGACTGAACATTCAGCAGGAGCAAGACCATAGCAAAGGTTTATTTAAAGGTAAGCCCCGCAATGCATCTTCCTAGAGCAGTCCCGTTCTTGCACTCCAACTCTCCTCCACAACACGAACTACAGCCTAGCAAGTGGGGGCAACTGCTTCAGGAGTGGGATCCCGATCTAACTAAAATGCTAACGTAGACACATCCTGAGACTTTTAGCTTCTTCATAAAACAAGCCCCTTAAATCTTGCAAAAGAAACATGAAAAATACGCAATAATATAAAATGAACTTTTAGCACAATATATATCAATATAGTTAAGTATATGATATATAATTTAATATTTAATTTTCTGTCCTTATGTTATTTCTAAACAAATATAGGCAGACAATAGAGACGAAGCACAAAGAAAGTTGTGTGCACTAGGTTCTGGACCGACATTTAAAATTCCATGAGATCAGTCCTATGCCCAAAGCAAACGTAACTGTCTTGGTTTCCAAAGCTTCTGCTCAGTGACTGGCATACAATGCCAGGCGTATTTGTTTCCAGCATAGTTTTATACATTTTTACTGAAATCTGACCTGGGTCTTTCCCAGGGTTTTGAGAGTGGTATCAAAGTAAAGATTCACAGGGCCAGTAAAAACAGCAGGCACTGACGAGAGAGTTTCAATCAACACACATTGTAACGGATTTCAAAATACAAAATGCTGCACCGTTACCAAAGTTAACTTTGAACAAACGTTCGACCCTAGCAAATTACCCGTACAAAAATGCAGCTTTGAAATACAAAATGTGTATGCAGTGTACATCTTGCTTAGTTTATCTAGTAGTCATAAGGAAAATCTGAAGGGGGGAAGTTCATTCATGCATAAATAAAATATTTTACTCAGTGTAAAATATTTATTTGCATAGCTCTCTGTTGCCATATCACAAGGAGCATCAAGGAAGCGTTTTGTGCAGAAAGAGAATATGGTAAGAAAAGAGCAATCCAGAGAGCGCAGCATCGTTACAAATGAAACTATATTATTGTTCATCAGAGATAAATCTAATTTAGACATCAGAGGAAATGTTGTCAGCCCCTACTCAGACGTTTCCCATTCCAACAGTTTAGCAATGCAGCAGACACTACTTTTCATCCATGCTTTTCATTTATTGTCCTGTCCACACCTCTAGACATGAAAGAGAAACATTCAAGTAAAAGAAGCTCTATATAACATAGCTGCTAACTTTTATAAACAGATATCTAAAAAAGTAACGACTTCTCTTTTAACAAAGAGCATATCGTATTTCATGGCTAAAAGGTAAAGACAGGTACTTGAGTTAACATCTGCAGCGTGGCGACAAGAATCTAAGTTCAGGCACCCTTCAAAAAGCTACAGGAGTATCCATAAGAACCATCACCCAGAGCCTCTGTAGCAGGCTGTTCCACAGACACTGATTTTGACGCCTACAGAAGCATTTGCCTTGAATCTTCCCTCTGAATCCCCTATTTCGTCTTGCTACAGTAGCACTTGGGTCTTAATTCCAGAAAGGACTGGGCGGGGGGTTGGGGGTCAGAAACTAGTGCAACATTTTTCCAGGGTTAAAAGCTGCTGTCTATCCCCAAAATACTATTGCTTTACCTGCCCTTTGCTACATTACCAGCAGAGTAATGCGTCTAAAGCCACAATACTTCCTCCTGCAAGCAGTCAAAGTTCGTGTGACCATTGCCTGTCCAGCCACCATCAGCAGCATTTGAGGCTTCATTTCCTCCCAGTGCTTATCCTTTGCATCCTCTCCAAAGCCGATCTCATTTTTTCGCTTTGCTCATGGTCGCAAATATTCTCCTCCTTGTGATTCTGTTACATACGGTATTTACAGTGCACATTAGAAACCATCTCCTAAAAATCCACCTGGGCTTTTCTTGATCAAAGTCATGTCTTCATGAAAATAATTCTCAAATCCCCACAGATTTTTCAACAGTTTAGAGTGGCTTCATTTTAATCTTTGCAGAAAATGCAGACTTTTAAAAAACAACTAAAATAGATTATACTTTGGCTTTTCCAAAAATAAAGTAACTTTTAAAAGCATTAGAACTACATTGAGTATACAAGCAACTCTATTTTATCAAATAAATATCTGTTGTTCAAAAGGTCAGTAATCACTTATATAAACACCAATTCTGTGGGTGGCTTAGGCTTTTAACATATATATACATATGTATTTTAGCAGGTACATAAATAAGATAAATTTGTATTCAATTACAAGGTTTATAAGCAGTAAACTCTTCATTTAAGCCACAAAATATCTTACGCATATAAAAGATATTCCTTAGCAGTACAAATGAGAGAGAGACAGTGCATTAAGAAGTATAAAGAAAAAAAAAAATTTAAACAATCAAGACCCCCAAATTATTCTGAGTCTTGAATGTTGCTCTGTATTTAAGCTTCTGAACCAAAGAACAGGAAGCAATTGTTTACACCTATATATAAAAAAACCCCAACTGGTTTTAAACCTGGAGCTTTAAAGCAGCTTAGAGAGCAAAGGGGTAAATAATTTTATTTTTTAACACCTCTTTCAAAAATTGAAAAGAATATCTTTTCCCTCCTCTGTTTTAGACGTTTCATTCTGGCCTTTAATGCCAGCTGGTTTGCTGCTACTTCAAGAGTAATAAAGCCAGAGTGTTGCCTTCATCAGATCTCCTGAATAATCGAGAATATGAGACTTCTCTACATTACCCTCAAGGTCAAGGCAGAAGTGTCTCAAAAAACAAACAAATTCAGAGTGATCAACTTAGATCTAAAATTGCTGGGGAGGAAGAATCGTAAGCCCACTTTGCCCAAGGACACAAACAACTGCTTTCTCAGTACCCCATCCAACTTTCCACATCACTTCAATCAACTGCTCAAGTTTCCCATTCCATGAAAAAAATGGGAAAAATCTTAAATTTAAGGAATTAGTTTATCTTAACCTTTATTGCTGACTGCCACTCTATGTTGATCTGCTTCCACATCATCTGTGGTACCTGAGTGTTGCAACGATCTTCTGTACCTCTGTTATTGGGACTAGGAGGAGGACCATCTCTGAGGGGCCTGGGAAACCTGGGTTCATTTCTGACCCATCATCACACGGTCCAGAATGGCAAAGCAACCTCCAAGGAACACAGAGGAGTTTAATTTGAGGTGGTAGAGCTCAGCAAAGCCTCATCTGTACTGATCTATACATATTTATGCCAGTGAAGATGTGCTACTAGATCAGAGTGAGAATAAGAGTGACAAAAATAAATTATCTGTGGTTGGGAGTAATGTGAAAGAATTAAACTGGAGAGCAACTGAACGGAAGTGGATTCCTATTCCTTGCCTGTCTCAAAAATGATCAGTTTTGGTTTTGCTCAGCCTTGTTCTTATAGCTGCAACTCATCACATATATATATAAAAATATAAAAACATGTACATACATTTTTAATAATATAATATATATAATATAATGTTATCTATATACACACATTTAAATTTTACTGTAAATCCTGACTGCCTGGTAACTTTCATCAAACTGGACTCTGGCAAACACAGAAATCCTGGGTTAGCTTTCATCTTGGGCTTGTTTCACTTCCTACATCTTGTTTTTGCACTGGAGACCAACTAGGGGAACTTAAGCAGTTTGTTCTTCCCTTGCCTTTCTGCCGAAATGGTTATGTATGTCTCAGTCACTCCTCGCCTCATGTATTTTAATCTCTTTTTTAATTTAGCTTATTTCTGTAGGTCCAGATTACATCATCTCTGTGCCTCCCAAACTGAAGTTATCCTTTATACGATACACATAAACATGGGCATATATCTATATATACACACATGGGCACAAATCACCATATGCTCCCTGCAATGCATATAAAAAGGAGCATGGATAGCCTAAATCTACTCAGTGTTTAACTATGACACACTTGCCCAGTGTAGACTCCCAGTGTAGTTGTTCCTGTGATGTGAGAAGCAGTAGTCCAGCTGACAGCATTTTTAAAAAAGGAGAAAATTTGGGGAATTCTTTAGCTGCTTCAATCTTTTTTTGGGAAAAGGTGAGACAAAGCTAAAATAATATTTTGACATGCATATCTATATAAACAGGCAAAGAAGAGAAACAAGTTAATCCCCAGCGTAACCATCAAAACCCAAACATTACTGTAGTGGAAAAGCATGCAACAAGCATGTTACTGTGAGATTTCTTCAAACTCATTCTCATTTAAGTCAAACCCTCAGATTTTCCAAGGCTGCGAGTTTGCCATGCTCCAGTTTTAGAGAGGTTAATGCGTGATGGTGTGGAAGAACAAAACATTATTGCTGTAAGGTTGCAGAACCTCACTGCACTTGGCTTAGAAGCTGTCTTGTAATTTCCAGTCTTAAGCATGTTTTGGGGACAATAATGGCATTTAGCCCTTCATCCTCTCGGGTGATTAGGAAGAAGTCACACCTCTTTCAGACTCTCAGTCTTTTCTATTTCCACTGGGTATCCTAAGAGCTCTTCCCCACATCTGTTTCAGTTTGAACTCATCCCTCTTAAGGACAGGAGGCTGGAGTTGGTCAGGTGTTCCAAGACGACTTTCAGCAATGCCTTGCAGCAACTAGTATTAATATTTCTTCCATCTACAGAAATATGTCACCCAATAAATTCCAGAAATTAATGTATTATTGTCACACTTTCATCACACTAGCCTATAATCTGTTAGGACATCCAAATTTGTCTCATTTTTCATAATGACAAACTGTTGTCACAGCAGACTTTCATATCTCCAGTGGCATGACCTTACACCCTGATATTAAATTTCTCCCCATTATTTTGCCAGACCATTCTTTCTGCATGACATTCTTAGCCCCCCTGTGTGTTTCTAATTACTCCTAATATCACAAGGGGACTCCTATTTTTTCATTGCAAATGAAAGTATTAAGAAAAAAAGTCTCAATGTAATGCTAACGTAACATTAGGCAACAGAGAGTGGTCTTGCCGAGAGTTTGGGGAAGTGCAGCAGACAGGCACCACCACCCCCTTCAGCTGCTTTCACAATTCCTTCCTTAGCAATTGCGACCAAGAGAAATTCTACTTTGTCCATGCTATCTCTGATTATTATTATCTCTGATTATTATGCAATAACCAACATTAATTAACACATTGCTATACTAAATGGAAAATAAGTGACTTAAGTTACCACATCTCAAGCTTCCAAGTATGAAGTGATCCAATACAGTTATATAGAAATCAGGTGTGGTGAGGCGAGGTTTGAGGATTATGTACTTCCCTCCGCAGCCTCTGAAATAGGACTGCTTTGGTAAAACAGTTCAGGTAAACTGTTTTCTATATTCAGATGATACTAATCCACAGTCCAACCTTTGCCTGTCTTGCCTTTAAGCCTCTGGGGAGAGGATAAGTTTATTCAGTGCTCAGCTAAATGATACACGATCTTTGTTGGAACTCAAATGATAGCATAACATATATAATAAATATCATCATAGTTGATGACATGAAAGGCAGCTCTAACAGGGGTAGGGGGCCTTGACCAAGAAAGAACCATCTTCTATTTTTCTATAAATCCACCACAGTTTTTGCCTAGATTTGTTAAAAGCTTGGTTTCATGCAGGAATTTTGGCAGTGGTAAAAAAAAAATTAAATTTAATTTAAAAATTAAAATAATCAAAAAGAAACACTGAAAATAACTAATGTCATCGTGGTAGTATAATAATGTTATAATGCTTGCAAAAGGATGAAAATAAAATTCAGAAACAAAAATTACATTGAAATGAAGCGGAATGTAATTTATAAATACTACTGATCCTTGTTTATTCAATTGAAGAAAAATACCAAAACACAAGAAAGTTAATACACACAAGATTGTAATTTTGTTAACATTGCATAATAGACTCTATATATTATGAAAATGTTCCAGATTCATGTAGTCAGTATTTTTGGCACTAATTTTAAACCAAGTCTTACATTAAGCTAACATCTGTTTTCTGACCTTATAACACTCGCTTCATTTTATTACAATCATTTGCCTCAACTGCATCCTCCAGAATTTTGAATCAATATCAACAATGAATTAATTCACTTTGCCAGCCCTCAGGCAACCGCATCTTCCATTTCCTCAACTTTTTTCCACTGTACTATATCTTTTGAAGATAGGGGGAAAGGTCAAATAACATCTTAATTTGACATAACAGAATAAATACTTCTATCAAGTTCTTCAAAAGGATCTTATGAAATGGAACAGAGAAAAACTGTACCAACATGTTAACCAACTTAAAGGGAAGGTTCCCAAAATACTTCACAGACTTAAAAGTGTCATGCAAACTATAAGTAAAAACGTCATTTTCTTTACTGGTAAAAAACCTCAGTAATGACAAACAGCAGCTCCATATAACCAAATTGCTATTTCCAGATGAAAAATTGGCCAAACCACTACATTGAAGAGGATCAACAATTTTCCTAAGTATTAGGAAGTGTCCCACTCCAGCTAGCAAACCCCAAGGACTATGTCTACTTTCCAAGCTGAGTGTATCTATGACTCACATACAATTTTTTCAGCTTTAAATTGATGACTTTGGCCAATATGGCAGTGTGCTAAAGTTTCAGTAGTCTAATATTTGCCCTGAGTTTTATAGATGTCCATGTCTACCAGTAGTATAAGGATCCTTCTCCCCTCCTTTTTTAATGACTACAATCACTGTGGCATAGGCAAATGAGAAACTACCCATAAAAACGACAGGGTGTTGGAGTGAGGTCCAGGAGTAGCCCAAATGACATCATCCTCATAACAAGTGACGCAACAGAAGGGCAGAAGGACAAGCTTCACACAGTTTCTTCGGAGAACACAGATCTGGGACCTATTCTTCTTCACTCCCAGCAGTACTTACCTAGCACCTCGCTCTCCTCTTCTCCTTCACGCACACACACTTTGCCTCCCAAAACAAGGTGTAGTTGAGGGATGTGCAACAAGGGTTTCTACATCAGTCCAAAAGGCCTAGTTCATACACATGATGTTCACACAACTCAGGTATTGATTTCAACATACCCATAAACGTACTTGAAACCAAAGGCCACACAAACAAATTACACTGAGTAACAAGTGGCCCTGCATGAGCCACTGTGCAGTACCCAATGTCTGAATTTACTACGTGATACATGAAGGAGAAATGAGAGTTAGCTTTTCCCTGTTTCACTGAGCCTCAGAAAACAACATGGGATGAAGTGAGCAGCTCGCTAACATTTAGTGAGTTTGGGGAAAATTAAGGTGTCTCTTTAATATCATCACCAGGCTGTACCGCAACTAGCTCTTCAACTGAAATTTGTCACTCTGTCTGCCCCCTCCAGAAGGCACGTAGGAAGGTATATTTGCAGGTAGCAGCTGATACTTGAAACCTTCATCTCATTCAAGTAAGGCAGCCTAATGCTCAACCTCCACATGCCCAGACGAATGTATTTGTTAGGGAAAATCATTAATAGCTGCTATGACTAAGGGGAGAAGATGGTTATTTACGAACATGGCCTTCAACTAGTTAAAGACGTTGTTGGCAATAAAGAGTCTTTTGCAGATGTGATCCCTTGCTTTGAGATGTGCCTGTAATTCAAACCCATTGCTATACTGTAAAGAGAACTCAAAGATCATGAAATTATCACAACATGTCAATGAAAACATGATAGAGGACAGCTAATTCACAGCCCACAAGCTCTGATGAAGGTTTTGAGGGTGGCCTCATAAAAAGTATACCACTTCTCCTTTGGGTTTATCTTCTGTTTTCAGTGTGTTTAAGAAAAGGGGGAAAGGGGGAGCAGATCATTAGTGCGTATTAGCTTTTGTTCTCTCAAATTCAGGTAACCATATCCCCATGGAATAAATCAATTATTATAAACCTTACCTGGTTTTATGCATTCTACAATCCTCTTTCAACATGGATTAAGATAGTTATGACTAAATTAGTGCAGAATGACTTCTGTGTCAATGGATCCTAACTCTGCACTAGCCTGGTCATTTTGTAACTCTCATTACTTTGCACCATGCTGCATTTACCATCCTGCGTCATTGGTCAGAGGGTTTCTTCATCTGCTGTCACCTCCATGTTTAAACGCTGACACGTACTCATGACCAAACTTGCAACTTAAACATAGCATTCTTGTTATAATAGCATCATATTATGCCTTGGGCAGCTGTCTAAAGCACTGAATTTCACAAAAGAAAAACAGATTTTTTTTTTCACCTTCTTCAAATGCCAGCATATCGTTCAGTTGCAAAAAAAGAGCTACTTCTCTAGCAGACTGTTTTGTATTTCATTAGCTGTACAGCGTTAGATATATACAGAGGAACCCTCTTGAAACACAGACGATTGTACTGGGGTATGTAATATTGGTTTTAAGAATAAACTCTGAGCTCAGATTAAAATTTGGGGTTAAATCATTCATGCTGATGTGGGCTAACACTCTTACTCAGAGTCCAGTTCCTCCTGGAAGTTTGCAAACCTTGGAAGTTTTCTTAAGTCGCAAGAGGAAGTTGCAAGAGTTCTCGAAAAAAAATCAGACAGTGTCAAATCTGGTGCCAGTAAATTACACTAGCAGAAATGAAGTTTTGTGCTATTTAATCTTTACAGGAATACTAGAAGAACATTCAGCACTAACTGTGTAAGTGTTCCTGTGAGGAACCACCTTGTCTTGTTCTCGCTGATGTAAGTAGCAGAACCTCCCTTAACTTCAAGGGTGTAAGATTGTATTCCAGGTTCTGGCACTTCACTGAGGTCTATTTATAACTCGTTTATTTTACTTTGTTTTAAACTCTGTGTTAATTATAGTCTTTTGAGGGCATGAATCTAAACCAGGCACGTTCCAGTTGATTTCTCACCCAGCTTAGTAAACTGTTGTAAGCAACTGTTGCAATTTGGGATACGTTCAGGGGCACCAAAGGATACCACCTGAACGAACAGTTTGCTGCAAATATGATAAATAGAACTAAAAGACCTATATCATGAGCAATTTTTGGAGGTTTTTAGATGAAGTCCTTGAGATCAGGGTTTTTTCAATAGATAGGAGTACACTCTGCGTAAACCTACCAAACATATCCTGTAGGACTGCAAATTGCTGCTGATTCAGGTCTGAAAGCCTGGCATGTAAAGACAGAAGCACACTTTAACTAAAGTCTTCTGAAACTACATGCTCAAGCTGGAGTGACAGTAAGAGTGTAAAAGGAAATATGTCACTGAATGAACATGGAGTAAGAATTCACATCCAAGTTTCTAAGCATGCTTTTCACATTTGTTGCACACATGAGCATGAATAAGAAGTTTCTCTAAAGTTAACCAAAATGAAAAATATTTTACGTTCTTTCCATTTTCAGAGAGGAGTGAGAGTGGGAAGCTGGAAACTCTCTTTTGAGGGAGGGTTGTGAATCGCTAGTGTGACAGTTCACTTGATTGTTCCTACTTCAAACGTTTTAAGGAAGAACTGGAGACCTTGGATTTTAAACACGTGTATGTCTTTGCAGATGATCTTTCTCAAAGGCAAGAATGAACACACAGAGTTCTCCAAATCACCGGGAGAGCAGCTATTAACTTGATTAAAGTTCTTTTATATTTGAGAGAAGTTATTCTACACTAAATAGAAGTTCTGAGTGGAGGACTGACTTGAAGAAGCATGTTGCATTTGCTCAACATGTTAATTTATTGCATTTTAATACTTTAATGCATTTTACTTTGACTGCTGCTACTACTTTGACTTTGCCTTGACATTTCTTGTTTTCAAAAGCCTTGCAATAGATAGCAGATGAAGACCTAGCAGTTACTGAACCAGGCTCTGATCCTGTAAGTGACAGCCCACAACTTGCAGGAGCTCTACAGACTTTGAGAGACTCAGGCCAGGACTTTCTAAACAAAGTGCAGGACATGGATCTTACTGAGTAGGACAGCATGCATGATAATTTTGGCAGATTTAGACTGGAGGTCCATAACAAGAATTATTTTCACATTCATACTGGAGACTGCAAGAATTTTACAGCACTCTTATTACGACCATACTGGCGGCTCATTACAGTTTATAATCTTTGTAACTTCAAATATCAAACAGAGAGCTCATAAGCAGGCCACGTGATTACACTGTACCTAAGAAAAACATCTTAGACATTGTTTATATGTGACTTTAGCATTCACGGCCCATGCAGCTAACTTTCCAAGCAAGGAGTAAGAATAAATCAGTGTTCACGATGGTTACCCAAGTTTGTTTCAGGAGAACTGTAATGAGTCCACAATGAACTTACATTTGAATTCCATAGAATTAAGCATTGTGCGAAGGAGATGCTTTAAAAACCAGTAAGACTGCTTCATTGTTAGGCATGCATGGGAAGGTCTCAGGACAACACAAACCATATGAGAAAAGGTGTAGGAGAGGGCTGAAATCCCTGAGAAGTCAAAATTGGGGTTGATGCTGAGAAATAAATGAAGAGGGAAGACTGCAGAAGCAGAGAGATAAAAAGAGAATGCAAAGGATGATAACTAACGGGCTAGAGACAATTGCAGTGCATAGGAAAGCACATAATCTCAATCAGTATGACAAGATACAGAACATGTAATAAACATAATATAGTCATATCACTGAAACTGTATTTTGCACTCAAAGGAGAAATTACTTTCCTATGTCATACCATACCAAGCATCTTGGTATTTTTGTTTTTTATTGCAGGAGCAAGGAAAAGGACTTTTCACCCATCTAAGCCTAGCAGGAGAAGACTGCCATTGTACATAGTCAAATACATTACAGAAGACAATACTGTTCTGATCTCTGATTCAAATAACCTATTCAAATGCTGAATTTTCCAACACTTGTATCCAATGCCCTCAGACTTGCTCAAATGCTTCATTGAGAACAGAAACATCTCACCTGAAGCACCTTTTTCCCACTTGTTCACTCCACCAGCCAAATTTCTTTTCTGCTGATGCCAGCTGAAGTTGGTTCTTCAAAACTTGCACTGCCTTCCCAAAGCTAAAATTCTTAAGTTTCACTTTCTGTGGGGAGAGAGCATATGGGGCATGTCGACACCAAGGAGCACAGCACGGAAATCCTGGAACAAGAGCTGTTGCCTTGGCACCACACCCCCCAATACCAAACCTTGGTTTCTTCTTCACAGGCCAGCACACATGCCAATAAATCCACGCTCTGCTTCCCTGAACCAGGTGGATTTACAAGGAGAGTCAACGCTGGCTCAAAAACCTTTTACATGTGCCACTACACAACACAGAAAAACCTCCTGCACACAACAGAAATGAAACTTGACCAGAGAAGTCGAAGAAACATCGCAGAATGGCATCAAGGGGGTAGCAGACAATCCACGCTGACCATCTTCAAGATAGAAACTAACCTGTTTCAAATCAGGTTGAGGTCACCATTTTAAATCAGATGTGGTAAACAGTGGTAGTTGGCTCTAAAGATAGATCACACCTACACATAATACATGCTCTAGATAGAAGAGTCTTGCTGGCCATCTATAGAAGTACAAAGCTGCCCTTTAAGGAGGCACGGGCGTCTTAAAACACTGTGAAGACCATGTCAGTACTGCCAGGTTGGTACTCCATTGGACTTCACACCCTCACACCTCGTCAAGAGGCTGGGGGTACATACTTCTGGGTGCATATTCCCTGATGAGGTAGCACAAGTAGATTACAAATGATAATTACATTATGAAAGGTGCTGAGACTTATTTTTCTGGAAGGGGGAAAAGAAAAGTTGCTGCACAGAGATCTAAATCAAGAGATGAAATAAACAGCTTTTACCACTGTCAGTGCTGAAGACAAAGCTGGAGAGAAAGAATGATGTTGGGGAAATAAAAGAACGATGGGAGAACAAAAAAGGAAACGGAGGTAGGAAGGGAGTACTGCTACAGCAGAATAAAGACTGAAACATGGCTTTTTCCAAGAAATTGGGGAGAAAAAGCCCCAAACAAACAGCACATTATTACTAATTGTCCTGGTTTCAGCTGGGAAACTTTCTTCCTAGCAGCTGGTATAGTGCTGTGTTTTGGATTTAGCATGAGAAGAATGTTGATAACACACTGATGTTTTAGTTGTTGCTAAGTAGTGCTTACACTAAGTCAAGGACTTTTCAGCTTCCCATGCTCTGCCAGGTGCACAAGAAGCTGGGAGGGGGCACAGCCAAGACAGCTGATCCGAACTGGCCAAAGGGATATTCCACACCATATGATGTCATGCTCAATATATAAACTGGGGGGAGTTGGTCGGGGGGCAGCAATCGCTGTTTGGGGACTGGCCGGGCATCCGTTGGTGGGTGGTGAGCAGTTGCATCACTTGTTTTTCCTGGGTTTTATTCCTCTCTTTCTCTCTCATTGTTTTCCTTTTCATTACAATTTATTATTATTGTTACTATTATTATTTTATTTCAATTATTAAACTGTTCTTATCTCAACCCACGAGTTTTCTTACTTTTGCTCTTCCAATCCCCTCCCCCATCCCACCGGGGGGGAGGGTGAGCGATGGCTGTGTGGGGCTTGGTTGCCAACTGGGGTTAAACCACAACACTAATAAAGACATTTGAAGCAGTGTGGCTCTAAGACTTTTTCAGACACACTGGTAAGTGTCATGGCAGAGGGATGGGAACTGCTACTAAGGAAATTTAGTGGGAGATTTTCAGAAGAGGTAGCTCTCCTGGTCAGGCCTAGTGGCAGTACTGCTGTCCACTGCCTGCCTAGCAGAAAACATCAATCAGGCCATCTACATCCCAAGAGAAACTGGCTTAGCGTTCACCTCAGTGTGGCCCGGTGCTCCTCCACTGGTGCCAGGGCAGCTGCTGCAATCTCTCTCGCAGCCAGTGCAAGTACAGCTGGAAATCAGTGACAGAGCAAAGATCTCCCTCGCCAGACAGAAAAAGGAAGACAAAGTGCCACACCAGCAATACAGCAGGAGAGTTGCTTAAAAGGCAAGTTTTCCCACACCCCTCATGGGCTGCAATGCTCCTCTCTAGCCTTTGCATAGTTCAGCAGATCTTTTGCAATGTAGGTCTGTAGTTACAAAAATGTACTTTGAATCCTATTTGCATGCTCTGCTACGCCATAACAGCACATTCAAATGACTCTTGCAATGTATTCTGAACAAGTTGAACCCAGAACATCCAACATAGGATTTCCTCTTTCTCCTGCCCATCCCCTTCCTGTGTGTTTACCAAAAACTTTCACTTCCTCAGTGGCACTGACACCAGCTCTGGCGATCACTTAACCCTGTCCTCCAGCTCTCGTCCGCTCACACCTGAATCATGGCTATCCTAGGGCATTCAGCACTTACTGACGGGTTTTAGAAATCCCATCAAAACACATGGTAAGGCTGGGGTTGCCCTGGAGGAAACCATTTTCTGTCCACTGGATCTAAAGAATGTAAGCCTCATGACGCTGGCATGAGATGCTTGAGCAGGCAATTTCAATAAATGCAATAGATGCACTACTATCCAGATCTTTTCCTACTCAGTTGATACCACTGGGAAATATTTTCTTTGTCTGAATAGAGTAAAACTTAATCATCGGTCAGACCTACTGATTTATAAACACATTATCATTATGTAGGAATTCACTCAAACATACTCTTTACCTTTTAATATTAATTTTGTTCTAAGCCCCTAGTACAGTCATACATGGAAAGAACAAACTTGCTTAGCAGCCAAATATACTTCTGCACTCACTCCTGTAATACCATATTGTTTCAGTTTATGCCCAAGAAAAAGCTTGAATAAGATTTCATCAAAAAATTGATCAAACAGGTTTGCGTACACCTATCTGCACAAACTAATGAAGGAAACATGAAAAGCAAAGCAATATATTATAAATGCCACATCAGAAAGCCCACTTAACAGACTACGTTTTTGTTCATGAACTTCCTGAAATGGCTTTCTGTTAAACCAACAAAGGAGCAGTTAAGAACACATCCCAGAGGGAGTCCATTCCCTCCAAACTTTTATCATGTGCAGACTTCCAGTAGCCCTCTAAAATAGAGCAAACTGCAGAAATCGCCATTCAGGAAGAGTAGCTGCATCCCATACTTCAACCCCTGTGGTGAGCTATCACATTTTCCAGTTTAAGATCGCACAGTTTGCTATCACAGGCACTTTCAAGAAATGGCTTGGTCACAAGAACGTGCACAGTAAAAAGCAGGCCTTTGCAAGTTAAAGTAGCAAATTCTACAACATATCAACCACAATTTAGACAGGAAGAAGTAGCCTCACGCTGCACGCAGCAGAGACCATAGAGGAAGAAGGACACATTGTTCAGACTGTTTATCATTTGAGTCCTTTGAACTGAAGAAGTAAGATAGTATGCTGCGCAAACACAGCAACCAATTGTAGATACTTATGATGCCAGCAGTTTGAAAAAGATAGACAATGCTGACCTAAGGGATAGCAAATACTGGCCTGAACGGTGCTAGTCTACCCTTTTCCCCCCCAGAGAAATGAGATCTACCCATTCCCCCCTCCACCTTCCCCTGGTCTCCTCCTTCTCTCCCCAGCAAAGTGTTACTGTCAAAATACGGCCTCTCTTCTGACGTTCGGCTGACAAAAATAACTAATCTATTTACCTCTATGAGTAGTTCTTTAGGGCACACAACAAATACAAGCATCTCATAAATATTTGGAGGAAATGCTTCCAACACAAGATGAATTCTGCCTTTGCATTTTGTTCCATGAGCCCACATTTTCAGGAAAGATGCCGAACACGACCGTGAATGATTCAGCCTCGGAAATTACAGCATTTAATGACAATGTCAACAGGAAACGTATTTGAATCAGGCAAAAATAAATATGAAAGCAGAGACCTTTCCATCCTTCCCTGAAGTACAATTAAGTTTAAACTAGGAACCGTCACATTATGGACAGTTACATTGTATTTGCCTTTTATTAGTAGAAGCTGATTTCTTTGAGAAGGTACCATTACTGTTTGCAGTATGGCAGTCTCCTCCTTCTTGTATGCTTCACTAAAGACTGTTTTCATATGAATGTAATTTTACATTTTTTATCTACATAGTCTCCTGTGGCATGGCTCGGCAAGGCTGGAAGCCTTTCTCTTTATACCATCTCTAGCACTCCTACACTCTCATGAAAGAGGGGACACAAATAAATGGGAGAAATAGGAAGTAGGAATATGATCAGCAGGAGAAAAATCCTAATTCTCAGCTGGGCAACTGGTTCTTCTACAGAATGAAGCTGTTCTTCTTAGAGATAGTAATCCTATAGGGGTAAAATATCAATAAATACTACTTAAGAGAATCATGTGGTTTGGTGTAATTATTTATACACTCGGCTCCATAGCTTCAGAAGGAAGTATCACCTACTGCACACAAAGCTCACGCAACCCTCAGGATCCCCGGCCAACGGATTCTCCTCCCATCCCTTGCATTAGCACGTGACAGCTCACATCCTTCAGGGATCACTGGTGCTGCAGAAATACACCTCTGTGTACAGCCATCCTCCCAGAGCAGAGTGCTAGGAATCCTAGCCCACACCTAATGCCCACCCCATGCCTTTATTTATTTATTTATTCCTCATCTGCTTGTTTTTCTGTGTTCATTCAGTTCTGCAAAGAGCTCCCTGAACCCCAAGAGTAAAACTGGCTCTACAATTCCCTGACACAAGAAATAATGTTACTCAGTCACTCAGAATATGCGCATATGGAAAGGAGGAAAGACCTCACCCCCTCCCCAGATCACCTAGCCCTTTGAGAAAAATAAAAATTGGTTCATGGTCAACTTGTTTCCACCCAAAAACCTCAAAGATGCCCATTAAGATTCCAAATAGCATGCAAAGTACAGATAGGAAAACATCTCCTTTTTGTGACAGAAATGGAATCACATCTGAGATTAAATATTGCAGTTCTTAAACTTTCTGTATAGCTACAGAGAGGTCAAATGCTGCTCTCTGATGTGCACAAGAAGGGCCAGATGTCGTGTCTCTGGTCTTGTGAGCACCCCACTGGAGATCAGATACTAAGCAGAGCCAGGAGGACCTTGGACTTTTTCATTACCCATTTTAGGAACTGCTTCCCGCAACACCTGCTGTTCTGTGATCATAGAATCATTTAGGTTGGAAAAGACCCTTAAGATCACCAAGTCCAGCTGTTGACCTAGCACTGCCAAGTGATGCCATTTATCTTACAAGAGCCAACAAGGCCATAGGAAGATAGCTCGCTTCAATTACACAGATAAAATGGGGGGGAAAGTCTTATGAAAGAGTTACTTATACATTCATAAATACATGCAAGAAAGAATTTCACATTTATGGAAACTCTCTTGAAAGGGTGACATTAAAAACTGGAATATTAAACATCTTAAAGGCAATGGGGTTTGACTTTATATGCGAAAGTTTCATAATTCATTGCATTGTCACAAAAAGTCATTGCGCAACTCCACTGGTCAAGGAACTTAAGAGGAAAGGCCTAAGTCTTACCTTGTCTTCTGTATATATATATAGAGAAAAAAAAAACTTATTTACTCAAAAAAACTACAGGAGAAAAGCAGAATAACTTAAAGTCAGCCAGCTACTGTACAAACAAAGATCTATACTGTTCTATACCATTACAGTTAAAAAAATATATCTCAACAGCACACAATTAAAATAGATCTTTATGTTATTAAATCAAGAATTCTTTTCTAACTAGTCTGTAGCTCACAAAGCTGAAATGGAGAAAGAAAAAAGCTATAAATCTCAGAAGAGAGACATAGAATGAGACATCTGTTGATCTGAGAGCTCATTAGTTTTAATCCTTGCCCAAGATTTCAGAACGTCCTATTAACAGTATCTAACTGATTTCTAGCCTGTTGCTACTTTTTCAGAGAAAACTATTTGATTTTTTCTCTTCCACACTTTCAGTACTGTTGATGGTACCTATTATAAAGATACAAAGTCCCAACACATAAAAGATGAGTAACACCCACTCTGCATTCAATACTGGGTTGGAAACAATTCACACAAACACAATTTGACTATCCCTTTGGTAAAACTGAGCTACATTTTCCTAACATAGCTTTGCAACTTCCCAACAATCATCTTCCTCTTTTTTTTTTTTTTTAAATAACTCTTCAGTGGTATTGTGATAGTGATACTATGATGGGTGCAGACTTATCTACCTGGCACTCATACTTTACAGATACTTGCAACTATCATTAAGATTTCTAAATTACAAAAGTCTTCCAGGTACTTTATGGGATCAGGCTAAAAAAATGTAATTTCCAATTTGTATTACCATGAGCTAAAATAAGTTAAGATTGGTCAGATTGTTTCTTTTTTCCAAAGGTGGGAATGAAAGGCAAGAATGGGGTATTGATTTGGGGTTTCAGATGAAACAACAGAATAAGAACTCAGCCTTTGTGCTCCCTACGTATACCCACAGAAATATAATCTGGCTAAACAAGTTTTAAGTGTTAATCTCTTTGGTCTTTAGTGCCAACAGAAGGGGAGCGAAGCACCAAGATGAGTTCTTGCAAACCCATGCACTGCAAACACATAAAAGATGCAATTTCAAACCCATGCACTGCAAACACATAAAAGATGCAATTTCAGCAGAAACTCTTAACTGCTTTACTGAAGGTAGGGCATCAACCAACTAGTTTGACTTGCAGATCCTAAACTAAAATTGGAAGGAGAAAACCCCTCAACACCATTCCTTAGGCATACAGTACCATTACAATAGTAGTCAGCAAGAAACACCATGCACCAAACATCACAATACCATTTTCTTGTCTTTCTTTTAAGCTAAAGCACATTTGAACATACAGTTAAGAGGAAGCAGCTTTAACTTGGAAGACACTCCAGGAACTGCTCTCCTAGAAAAAAGCTGTGTAAGAAGGAATACCACATTGTCTCTCTCAAGTCACGGCTATCTCCTTGGCTTGAAACACCGACTGCAGGCTTTGATCAGCTAATTTTACACACTTTCCGGCACGAAACAGCCAGAAGGCACCCGAGCCCTCAAGATCATAGCAGAAGCCGGGCAAAGCGGCAAGAGGTAAATCACGCTTTCGAGAAGGATTACTTTTTTCCTAACGCCGTATTTCCTTTAAGACCCCATCCAGTCCTACCGGGAAGGTCGGGCGGCAGCAGCACCTCCTCCGGGAGGCAGAAGCGAGGGCAAACCTCCCCGGAAAGCACCTTGTACCAGCCGTACCGTGCCGGGGCGGGGGCACGGAGCCGGCCCGGCCGGGCACCCCCCGCTCCCGCCCGCTGCAGCCCCGCGGGAGAAGCGTGGAGAGCCGGGGCTGCCTCCCCCCCGCCGCCGGCCGCTCCCGCCCGGCGGGGCGACGGGCCAAGGCACTTACTTTCCCGGGTGCGAAAGTTGAGCGGCAGCGAGGGAACTCCACGGTTACCGCCGGGGCGCCGAGAGGGGTGTCCCGGGGGCGGCTGGGCCGGTCTCGCTGTGCCTGCGGGGCGCGGCGCTGCTGTCCCGCCGGCCGGGAGAGGGGGGCAGCCGGCGGAGGAACCTCGCCCGGCCGTCGGCGGTTGGCTCGCAGCCTCTGGGCTTACTTCCTGGTGCCGGGTTCGATTTGCATGCGGGGCTGCGAGGGGAGAGCGGGGCGAGGGAGGGAAGGCTGGCGGCGGGGCGCGGGCGGCCCCTGCCAGCGGCCCCGGCGGCTCTGGGCGGGGAGGAGCAGCTCCTCCGGCTGCACCGCGGGAGGCTGAGCGGAGGGCGGCTGCGGCAGGGACGAGGTGGGGCAAGAGGTGTGAAAGGGGTGCGGGGGGTATGCGTCTGCCGGGCGGCCTCGGGCACGGCGGGGCTGCTGCTGCGCCCGGGGAGCGAGTGCCCCTGTGCCCCAGAACAAGCTTCATCAGGCGAGCTAGCCTCCCTTAAAAGTTATAACTAAATAAAACCGTGTTGGTCTGAGGGGCAAAACAGAAAAGGCTGTCGTGTTCCACCAACAGCCTGAAAAAACATCATGAACTTCTCCAAAGCTCAAATATAGCAACTTCTAAGGTCCGTTGGAGGCTGGGTTGGAAGAAAACAAAGAACAAGTAAGGCTATCTTTTCTTTTTGTACAGTTTTTTTTTAAGAATTTTTTTACTAGCTTGTTGAAAAGTGAAATAAGATCTCATAGGTCAGCAAAACAGGAAATATGAATGCGTGGACATAACACCCAGAGGATGCAGCTGAAAAGCTCCATGAGAACCGGAGTCAAGGTGTCATATGTGTACTGCCAGACCACCTGGACGAGTTTTGGACGAGGTCATGGAGATTTCAAAGGCAGAATTTAAAAAAAAAGACATTTAAGCTTTCCACGTAAAGTGTTGAAGACAGTGGAACAAGTTTGGGGAAGAGTCAGAGTGGTACAAGATGCTCAAAGGTATCTCTGTACCCTTTCTTGAAGTCCACCCACAAGGCCTAACAAACTATGAGTTGGAGCAGACTGAGGGGCTGGCGAGGACTTCCAGCAGACCATCCAAACAGCTGGAAATGGCTCAATGCAGCTCACACCCTATGGGTTTAAGAGAAAAACCTGATTCATGTCAGTAGGACTTACAGATCTTTGGCACTGATGTGAAGGCCTGCCACACACGGCCACGTGCAACTGGCACAATCACTTCACTGTAGTATGAGCTGCAGTCCTGTCTCGAGGCTGTCACTCCAGGCTTGATCCCGCAGAAGTCAGTCCGTAGAAGCAGTCAGACCATAATCTGCCACATTTCTAAATCAGTCACAGATGTCTCTGGGCATCTGTAGAGCTCTGAAAAGTGGAGGGCAATAGCTGCTTGTCTTTTTTGAATTATATCATCAATGATTCACATGATGTCATGTAGATGCTCAATATAAGACCAGCCTCTAAAAATATTGTAGGGTGAGACAATAAGGAATTCCTTCAAGTTCTATTAATAAAAAGTTTTCTGATAAATGTTTTCTCCCATCCCCCAACTTATTAAAAGGTATTTAAAAAGAAAGGAAAAAAAAACCCACAAAACAACCTTTTCCCCTATGAAAAGTTTATACAAAAAGGAAGCATCTGATTCAATTTACATTGTCTTTGGGTTTGGGGATTTTTTTTCTGTTGGAAATTTGGATTCCCAAAGTTTATGCAAAATGAGCTATTTCTGTTTGGGAGTGCTGTCACAGAGGGTCAAGAGAATGTACTGGTAATGCCTCATGTTTCCACTTTCCTGTATAAGATAAGTACCTCCATCTTGTATCTTTCTTCCTGGAGAGGAGAAATGGTGCACAGATCTCACATCTGTCTTGGCCTCCCTCCTTTCCTCCCTATTTCTTCTTTCCATTATCAAGTATTCTGGTGGGTTTAAAATTCACCTCCTCCTGTCAAAGCATTAGTGTAAATAAAACAAAATTTAGTTTTATAAATGCATAATAGAGTCTAGCATTCTAGTAAAATACAATTTTGCCTATAATGTAAATAATTTGGAAAAATAAAGAAGTGCTGAATTACCCTTAATAGGCTGCTATGCAATATTAGATTGAGCACAAACTGATCCGTTCTGCCCCGAAAGAACTAATATGAAGAAGGGTCAGAGTAGGATAAATACACTCTGCTTTATAAGAAGAAAAAACAAAGACAGGTTGTTAGTAACATTTAAAATAAATCACGGTTTTGTGCATCTTCATTCCCACTGATGAGAGGAATATGTACAAAACCTACCTTAGAAAGCATAAGCAGGAACGGAACTCACTCTCTCATTATATGTTCACCAAGAGGGAAAAAAAAAGCTGGTTTCAGCCTCCCTATGTCTCTAGATCTACTGTTAGCCACATGTTTTAAACAGTTCTAAAACTTAGTCACATATTTTAAACAGGTTAGTCACAATTTTAAATTTAAGTTTTAAATTTTTAAATGTTTTTTTTTAGTCACATGTTGTATAGCTCAAGAAAGAAACTTCAAACCTGTCACTGAAGTGGAAGTCCTTGTGCGAAGGACTGTGAGCCATGTTAGCCAGCTAGCGTTCATGCTCAGCAATTTGGGCCGGCTTGATTCCCAGACTATGTCTCTACTGCTGAATGAAGCATGGCTGCAAGACTCCAGTGCTCCAGTACTGAGGCCAACTGGCGCTGTAAGAGCCCATGTCCGTGCTGTTAAATTCTCTTGGCATCCAGAACACGGGGACTACACCAAATTGGTGTTTGAGTAGTCCCTGGCCCAGGTTAACTTCCAGATCATCTCTGGAATTTTTTTGAGAGTGATAAGGGCCGGGGCCAGGGATCAATCCAGCAATTTGTCAGTAGACTCAGAGGAATGTCCAGGAAAGTTTCCTGGGGCACCGTTAATTACTATCCTATACGTAGTCCTATAGACTCCAGACCAATCCAGCTACACGCCTGTGTAGGTAGCTGCTGATCATTGTTTGGATTGTGTCCGGGAGTATGAAGTGGCACAAACTGTAGGGGACAGTGGCTCTGAGCAGTAAATCAAACTTTATCACGGACAGTGAAAACAGACAGACAGACTTCACCCTCTGTTTTTATATATTCCTTAATCTCATCGTTGCATCATACTTTCTACAGTATGCTTGAATCCAAAAGCAGAGCAGTAATAGAAGAATACTAGTTAGTCATGAAAGCGTAAGTGGCACAGCCAGAGCAGTAATTTGAGAGAGATCCCAAGTAACGCTTGGGTCCATTCAATAAAAATAAAGCGGGGAAAAGATCACTTTATTCAAAAATAGGTTTACAAGTATTTAAATTCTTCATAGAAGAACAGGGAAAGAGAGAGCAAAGATACATGTAAAACTAAAACATTAAGACATCTGGCTTTTTTGAATAAGCCAGTGTTTTGGAAACTATTCTCAATTTGTTGACACAGCAAAGTGCCTTTTCTCTAGAAATTCCAGCATTTACATGGTCACTGCTTGCATTGTTTTTCTGTATTTTATTTCTTCCTCAAGGGATTATCATAAAGTAGTTAAAGTCCAAATTGTTAACCTGCTTTGTAATAATGTAGCAATTTTTAAACAAGTAGTGAAGGGTGGATTATAAAAAATGAGATCCAAGTCACATGCTTGTTCTTCACACAATGTTGTTGGAGAAAAAAAAAAACCCAAAATCCAAAATAAAAGCAGTATGTTTTAGCATTCATTTTGCATCTCTTCCTTTCTTATTGTAACCTACAATTTTAGAGAAAGCCATATTGACCTATGTAAGAAGAATATTTACAAATTTTATTCTAAGAAATGTGCTTTTCATGTAATAAAGACAGTTTGCTTTTGCTTATTTGTTCAAACAAAAAGAATACAGGAAAAAATGTTACTTTCAATATGAAGCAACAAGTTAATACACTCTTATGTGTGGATATTCATCAGTTCCTATTCTTGTTTCCAGTTTGGAGCCTGGGAAAATAAGTTTTGTGACACTAAAGAGAAATGAAAATGAAAAAAAATCTTAATTGTTAATTGTTATTCCACTGGGATTATTTGAAATGTATCACACATTAATTTACAATCTTGACTAATTTTATGGCTAAAATTTGGGAAATTATTTAAAAACACTTTGGGGAATAATGCACAGATCCCTATATTGACTCAACTTGCATTTGACCTGTCATTTAAACTAACACTACACATACTTAGTAGGTTAAATGAGGGAAATCTGGCATCTCTCCTGTAGAGAGTGGTCTGCCTAATGCACAGCTGCTTACATTTTATTACACAAATATTTTCTGGCCATAAATCCTAAATTCGCCCTTTTTTATTTCATCTTGTTAATTTTAATTCCCATGAATGGGCCATAATAGTACAGCACATAGAAAAAGTGTTTGTCTTGAGGTACTCTAATTCTGAAAGTTAAGGAAAAGCTGCTTCTTCTGTCTCTTTGCTGATTTTAAATATTTTATTCACCTGGCATTACCTGTTTTTATACACAGAAATCCTTCTCATTTTGTTTCCACTTGTTTCATGGCTGTGAGCAGAAAAATTGGTAGTTGGCGAATCAAAACGGTGTCCAACACTGGAAGACAGTTTGAGAACCGGTTGCAATGAGCCAGGTTGTGTTGGTGGCACGGCACTGGTGCATATCCTGAAAATGGCCTACGTGGGTGCTACAGAATATCCCGATTGCCTTTTTGTAGAAATGACAGCTCATATAAAGGGTCGTCTTGGTTCTCATGAATATCATGTTACTCAGAGAGCCAAGAAAAGCAGCCAAACAGATGGGTTCTTCACAGCTCATTCAGGTAGACAATAGTAAGGGTGAGCTGGCAAACAAGTGGTTCCAGGAGCCCTTTGCTTTCAAAGATTTGTGGCCATTTGCAGATATTCTTATTGGTCTGAAGAGGCTGCCCACACTTTTAAAGAATGTGTTTAATTTATGCTTAATTTAGTACACAGTTCTGTGAATATTTGAATATCTGAATATCTGAAACTAATATTTAATTACCAGAAAGAATAGATTTGAGCTAATTCAGGAGCAGGTGTATGATCATGTGATATATTTGTTTGTTTGTTTGTTTGTTTGCTGCCTTGTACTGTGGGCATTACACCTAATATCATCAGCCTGGATGGGTGTCCAGCCTGCAACTTCCCTGTCCTGCACCACATGAATTGTTAGTTCAGAAGCAACATGGTGTTGTCCAATTTCTCCAGTTCTTCCAGGGCCTGGAGTGGATTGAAGCCTTCAGGAAGCGTGATCTTCAACATGGTGTTTCTGGAGGCAGCTTCCAGAGTGGGCTGCTGTCGAAGTGTAGCTTTCCCTTTCCAAGATCAGCCAATTTTGCTACAGAAAATTTCCTCACAGAGAGGCACTGGACCATCATTAGCATCTCAGCTGTGCAAGAGCAACGCAGTGTTCAAGCTGCTTTTGAACAGCTGCAGTAGCAGTAGGAAGGCAGTCCTGTTCCCGGTCACAGTCATACAGCAGTATGAGGCATCCCTGCATCAAGTGCAGCTTTCATTTTCCTCTGGGACAGCACAGAGCATCAGGCAACATATGTGGACATTGAGTTAATGAAGTTAGAGCTGGTAGCATTGATGAAAACATTTGGTACCAATTAAAGTCATCTACCCCCTCCCCTTGTTGCACAGGGTTTGTGAGAAGTAGCTTTTATCTGGGACAGAAGATAGTTATCACCGGAGTGCCACTGAGCATCAAGAAGGCAGCTGCCTCGGTTATATGAAACCTGGGAGCACCTAACTTTTGCTGGTGCTTTACCCATCAGCCTGAGCTTGGGAGGGTGACAGCTACCGGTATGAGTTAGGAGGTGACACCTGCCACCCATAAAGTTCTCGGCCTGCACCCTCTGTGGACGTGGAGGAGGTGTTAGAAGGCTGTGCTACCTGTAACAGCAACATGGTAGGGTGATGTCTTTATTCCCTGTCTCCTGACCTGGCACAATTTTCCATCAGCAGGAATCCCGAGAGGAGCCATCGTGGATCATTGCAGTTACTTTACCGCTGTCAGCTCAGGCTGGCTGGTCTGGCAAGGCATACGGCACTCACATCTTTCATATCTCCTGCCCGTCTGATGCTGTGCAGCCATGCCAAGTACAAACCTGCTGCTGAGCCCATTTGCAGCGATGGAGTTGCTGAATCACCCTCACACTGGATAAGCCTGCTTACCTCATCCTGCATTTGGTAGCAACCTAGCTGTTGCTAGAATCTCTTGTATTATCACCTCAGGTAGGGCTTCAAAATGGCTGTGCAATGTGTCTAAAAGGATGCTGGAGGCTACTAAACTGCCCTCTGGACCAGGCTCCTGTTTGCATGCTGTGTCCTTCACAAAAACCTGGAGAGCCAAAAGAGCAGATGGTGGCTGGGTAGGAGTATAACAAGTGGAACTACAGCCAGTCCCTCCACCAGCTGCAGCTCCCTCGTTTCCTGTGAAAACTGGGAGGGTCACATTGTCAGGGACAACCTGACTAATTGTTTTCTGCTGAGTGGTTGACAGCTGTTTGCTGTAACTTGGAATCATGTATATATTGGACATGAGCAGTAAATCAGCTTTTCTCTGACTTCCCTGTTCCCAGTTGCTGTTTCCCCCTGAAGCCCTTTGTATCCCGTTCTTGGAGCCAGGCCCTACTGGCTTTGAAATCCCAGCTGCGCCGTCCCATCCGTTGCAGCTCTGCGGCTCTTTGCCCCAGGCTTTGAAATGTTTGAAATTTCAACCCTTAACATCTCTGATGCCATCCAGCCCTGCTGCGAAAGCCTGCAAATAAATCTCTCAGCTGGAAACAAATGAAAAGTAGGAAGTGATTGAAAAAAAAGGCAAAAAGAAAATCAAATCTTGGACAAAACTGGACACAGCAGCTATTTCCAGATATAATTGAATAGAAGTGTGGAAGATGGGCACTGCCCGAGTTCTTGTCTGGGATCAGGTTATAGCAAGAATCTCACAGAGTGTCTCCTGCTGGCAATGCCTGCTCTATTAGGAGTTGTTCGTTAGCAGCTGCTGAGCCTTGGGTATGTTTTCTGGTGTGGAGGTGTTTAGGATAGGATATGAAGGGGTCAGGAAGGCTAAGTCTGAGGTAGCAGGAGCTTCTGAGGGAGTAGGAATTACTTATGTTCATTATGGCCACTACCGACCTCCTCTGAGTCTATATTAGCGCTTGTGATCTCAACAGCAGCTGTGTTTGTCACCTGGCTCCTCTTTTTGGATGTCCTAGGATACTTTATTTAGTCTGGGACAGAGCTTGTTCTTTCTTATCATCACGACTACCTCTTTCCTGCATTTACACATTTGCTGCCACAGAACTGCCCAGCCTCTTGGCTGTCGTGTACACCCTGTACTTGCTGTTCTGTTTTCTGCCACAGTCAGCAGAATTGGTTTAGTAAGAAAATAAAAGTAATCCTTGTTCTTTCCTTAGGTAAACAGGTTGTTAACATTTCCAAAGGTTATCTGAAGGTCTACACCAGCAGCTTCTGCCCTGCCTGGATCAGCTCAACCATTGGCAGCTTCCATGTGCATATTCTTTGGGTAGGTTGCTCCTAAGCCATGAAGGGCTGTGGATTGGAGTCAGTGAGGGATGGCAAACCTATGTTAGTGTTAGGCTTGGGGGAAAGGAGACCTCCTAGGGTGGGTGGAAGCATGTACATTTCTGAAGGATGCATGGCATGATCTACTGCCTTTGAGATAGAAAATATGTGGACTTGCAACAAGGTGGACAGCAATGAAGGTAGGTTTCTCCACTGGTGAAACCTCTTCTTCTTTACAGACAAGCCTATCTCTTAATAATGTGGAAAGTGGCTCTTTTCCAAGGGAGGGGACTGCTAGGGATAAGAGAGCAATACTGGGACATACTGGGCTCACAGACCTGGAAGGCTTGCAGGAGTATGACATGCAATTCAACCTGACACAAAGTACAGTGGTGCCGGGGTCAGAGGGACACCCTAGGTGGTAATGGGGAGGTACCATATGGCACAAGCCTGGGACAAACCAAGGAGGAAGCCTCTGGCACAAACTTAGGGGCATGCAAGAGTTAGGGAGCATCATTCCTCACGTACTAGTTAGTTTGTCAGTAAAGCACTTGGGACCAGAATGAATGCCTTAAAAATGCTAAGATAACCCAGGACAAGAAAAAAAAGCCTTCTTGGAGTATTTGGGATAGATGGTGCTTTTGGCTACCAAGAGTATTTAATTTCTCCTTGGCTATCTTTTCCATGTGGGCAGGTTTTTGTGCTCAAACTTGTCCTCTACCTTAAAGGAAGTGACCTCAAGTGCAACAAAGGGAAACTCTAGATTCTTTGCCATGGAGTCCCTTTTCTTCCCTGAGAGTATGTGTATGTCCCCACTCAGGGTATGGTCCACCACTGTAATGACAGTACACTTGTCAGCACCATCTCACCTGTCCTTTCCTTTCCACTGTTGCCCCTAACTACCTAACCACCTTGCAGAACTTTTCAGTGGCATGTCTTTTGCCCTTAACTTTCCCAAGTCCCTTTGATGTCCCCACTGAAGCACCTGTAGGAAATGGTGAACTGTATCTTGATATGTATTGCCAACAAAGGTCTGCAGCGTGATGCGGTGTAAGGGGTGGTTTCTGAGGAACATCAGCTATATTTATGGCTTGCATAGATTTATGGCTTGACTTCAGTTAGCCTGGCTGTGAGTCAATGACAGTGCTGTATTGGCAGACTGGTTGTGCGAATGCTGAGGCAAAGGCAAAGGTTAAGGAAAAGATCTGATGAAGAGATCTGATGCGAGGCAGGAATCTAGGATAAGATCTATGACAAAGAACCCTGACTGGTGCGTGTCCATTAGAGATGGCCAACACATGTAAGATTGCAAGCTTGCAGGTGACATCCAAGGATCGTTACGTTTGAACAGAATGAGCAGGGCAGAGGCAAGAGGGCATTGGAGCAGACTCTTGGGATGGCGCTAGCTGTGAGAGCGCCACTGAATTTATACTAAAAAGCCAGCTTAAAATTCATTCATACAATTTCATAAAAACTTTCTACTATTTGTATCAGGGCAGTGCTTTGTATTAGATGGCCACTGGAATTTTGGTCCGGTACTATTCAAAATGAGGTGTACTGTTGTATTGGACCACAGCCTTAGAGGCAAGGGTGGCCCTATAAATACAACTCAAATGTCAAAAGCAATTTAAGGCTGAGCTTTGGGGGAATTAGGCTAATCTTGCACATGGCATACGTATTAAGAGATGTCTGATTGACAAAGTTAATTTTCATCCATATGAAGTAAAATGGCAAGCATATGGACATTTTTTTCTGTGGTCTGTACTGTAATATAAAACTTTATTAAACAGCTTCCATGAACAAGTCAAATAGTTCACACTACTAACACGAGGTTATTAGCGCAACCTGCAACTAGCATCCACACGAGCACACATTGCTGTCACTAAGGCCGCCCTCTTGCTCATGAAGGGTTAAATTTAAGTGAGCTGGTACTCAGAATTAAATCAAGTTTGCTCACAAAAAGAAACACAGAAGTGCGCTATGTAGTCCCTAATGCATAGAAATGCATACATTACATTAGGCATGCAAATTGCCTAATTATAAGTGTGGCTAATTTGCTATTTGTATGTATATATCAGCATTTCTTCAGGTGCAGCTGTGAGAGTGCTTGTGAAATGTGCAAGCTCAGGGATAAACTGAATGAACCCAATCTTTAACATTCTTAACTAAAATATGTGATATGCGGTAGATTCTAATTTAATTCTAATCTACTACCTAAATTACTGTAGAGACAGTTTTTCCAACCTTATGATTTGTGCTAAATAAAGCTGATGAAAGTAGATAGAAAAAAATATTATTTTGGACTTGAATATCTCTTACATGCTGAGAAATCAAAAGGATGATACGTCTTTTCCAAGTCTTTCACCTCCCAGGAAGGCCACCAAAGAGGGAGCTACAAGTAGAGTGGAGGGTATCTGAACCATCCAGAAGAAAGTAAGGGACTCCCAGCACTTTGGATATCATCGCCAAAAGAGCTCAACTGGATTCCATCTCTTTCAGGCTCTTAAATGGGCTCAAATGGGACACAGATGACCATATCTGACCCTGCATATTCTCCTACTCTTCTGACTTCTGATTTCCTCTTCAATTTGGCATTTAGACTTAATAAGAGTATACAGAGCTATGAAGATTTTAGCTCTTTCTGTAAATTTTCTAATGCTTTTTATTGATAAGATTATTATTTCAGTATAGATCACAGTTTTGGATAACAGTTCACGTTTATTTAGATGATTAAGCAAATTGATTAGTCATAAAAAAGATTTTAAAAATGGAAGAAATCCCACCCACAGCAGAGAGAGGTATATGCTCCATAATTTGCAGGTACAGCTGAAAATGTAAAACACCTACTTGACCAAGTAATACACTAAATGGGAATAAACTATCAGACAATCCCTAAAACCATATATGGGATTAGATTTGTAGATAATTACACAAATGTTTTCTACAAAAAGGCAAATGTGCTTTTTTAGAATGAATAATATGCACACATTTTAAAACATGGTAGCTGTTGTCCCATTGCTCGGTGACATTACTCAAAATGCTCTGCTTTGCCATCACCTCTGCACAAATGTAGTGCATTGTTAGGGACTGACATTACCCGGCCTCCAAAGTAGCTGCCTGCCCCGATGTGTCAAATCAGTGTCTGCCAAGCACGGTGCTGGGGTCATCGAGCAACAGCCAGTTGATCTGTCAAGCTCATGATCAGAGGAACGTATCACAGCAGTCCCAAAGCCGTAGAAGAAATTTCTATCAGTGACAGCTACAGCCCTGATGACCATTTTGAGCAAAAACTGCCAAGTGACTATTACGCCACTAAGCTAGAGAGCGGCTTCCAGCAGATGAGGATGCTTCAAAACAAACAGGAATGTGGCTGCACAGAAAGCTCACGCTCATGCCTGCTGCAATAAAGAAAATCAAGGAATTGGAACCTGGGCATCACTATCCGCCACCCCCACATCTCTGTCTGAGTTGTCTTACTTAGACATCCATGTTCATGGGAGAATAAACCTAACGCAAAAGCCAGTATCACTCACTTTTCCTGGTAACTGTCTTATGTGAATAACCTCCAATTTCATACTCTCCAAAATTCATACACACTACTGCAAAATCAGATTTTTAGTAAGACATTTTTGAAAGAAATCCACATCAACACTAACTTTTAAAATGAATCAGTGGAACAACAGCGCTCTCAGATAAAAACTTTTTGGGCCAAATTCTTGAGATGCTCTAGTAACATCTCAAGGCACAGGGCACAGCTGGAACTACGTGGCCACTTTCCTTGTGCAATTTTTCTACCTTCCCATCTTCCATTTTCTTTTGCATAGTGTCCTAATTGCTCTGGGCTTTGCTCCTACTTCTTCTCCTATCCTATTATCTTTTACCCCTTCCTTATCAGGGATCAGTTTGCAAATTGGAGCAGGTTCAGCAGAGGGCCACAAAGATGATTAGAGAACTGGATCGCATGATGTATGAGGAGAAGCTGAGACCTGTGTTCATCATGGAGAAGAGAGGGCTTGATGGAGGTGTAATTATAGTTTTCAGCTACTTGAAGATGTGTTATAGAGACGAAGGTGCCAGATTCTTGGAAGTGAAATGACAAGAGGCAGTGGCCAAAGTTACAGCAATAAAAATTCCAGATGGATCTAAGGAAAAATTTTTTCACCATGAGAGTGGTTAAACCTGCAATAGGTGCCTAGAGAACCCGTAGGGTCTCCATTCTTGGAGATACTCAAAACTACCAGATAGGGCCCTCAGCAACCTGATCTATCTTTGAAGCCCGCCCTGATTTGAGTGGGAAGTTGGACTCCAACCTAAATTATTCTGTGATTCTGTCTTCAAATCTCTTTGGTCTGCTAATCTCCATTTTCTTAAGGCCTTCTTCTCAAATAAGCTTCCCTTTAACCTGCGCCACTCAAGCCTTCTGCCCTACCTGGTCAGTCATCAGCAACAGTGGTCCCAAAGTGAGACCATGCTTTTGATTTATGTGCAGCCTTTCCTCTCTGCAATTTTTCATCATGCTCTCCCACACCCAGTTGTCTTTGAATAGGAAGAAGTTACTTTAGCTTTCAGCTGCTCTGTAGGTAGCGGCTGGAAAAAATCTACTGAGCAATAAGAAAGCTGCTGAGAGAGTCACACCCAGCTTGTTGCGTATGAGGTTGAGCCCACCCATCCAGGTTGCATCTATTTCACTGCTTGATATTTGAAAGACATATTTAGAAATATGACTCTTATAACCCAATTTAATATAATGACAAGAATAGCAAAATCCTGATTAAGAAAACATGAACATGTAATGCTAATATGCCACTTCATTAGAATCATAGAATCATAGAATCATTAAGGTTGGAAAAGATCTCTAAGATCATCGAGTCCAACCGTCAACCCAACACCGCCATACCCACTAAACCACGTCCCTAAGCGCCTCATCTACACGTCTTTTAAATACTTCCAGGGATGGTGACTCCACCACTTCCCTGGGCAGCCTGTTCCAAGGCCTGACCACTCTTTCAGTAAAGAAATTTTTCGTAATGTCCAATCTAAACCTCCCTTGGTGCAACTTGAGGCCATTTCCTCTCATCCTATCGCTGGTTACTTGGGAGAAGAGACCAACACCCACCTCGCTACAACCTCCTTTCAGGTAGTTGTAGAGCGCGATGAGGTCTCCCCTCAGCTTCCTCTTCTCCAGGCTAAACAACCCCAGTTCCCTCAGCCGCTCCTCATAAGACTTGTGCTCCAGGCCCTTCACCAGCTTCGTTGCCCTTCTCTGGACACGCTCCAGCACCTCCATGTCCTTCTTGTAGTGAGGGGCCCAAAACTGAACACAGGATTCGAGGTGCGGCCTCACCAGTGCCAAGTACAGGGGCACGATCACCTCCTTACTCCTGCTGGCCACACTAGTTCTGATACAGGCCAGGATGCCATTGGCCTTCTTGGCCACCTGGGCACACTGCCGGCTCATGTTCAGCCGGCTGTCAACCATCACCCCCAGGTCCTTTTCCTCTGGGCAGCTTTCCAGCCACTCTTCCCCAAGCCTGTAGTGTTGCATGGGGTTGTTGTGGCCAAAGTGCAGGACCCGGCACTTGGCCTTGGCCCATCGATCCAGCCTGTCCAGGTCCCTCTGCAGAGCCTTCCTACCCTCGAGCAGATCAACACTCCCGCCCAACTTGGTGTCATCTGCAAACTTACTGAGGGAGCACTCGATCCCCTCGTCCAGATCGTTGATAAAGATATTGAACAGGACCGGCCCCAAAACTGAGCCCTGGGGAACACCGCTCGTGACCGGCCGCCAACTGGATTTAACTCCGTTGACCACAACTCTCTGGGCTCGGCCGTCCAGCCAGTTTTTTACCCAGCAAAGAGTGCACCTGTCTAAGCCGTGAGCCGCCAGCTTCTCTAGGAGAATGCTGTGGGAGACAGTGTCAAAGGCTTTCCTGAAGTCCAGGTAGACCACGTCTACAGCCTTTCCCTCATCCACTGGGCGGGTCACCTGGTCATAGAAGGAGATCAGGTTGGTCCAGCAGGACCTGCCTTCCATGAACCCATGCTGGCTGGGCCTGATCCCCTGGTTGTCCCGGACATGGCTCGTGAGCGCCCTCAAAACCAACCGCTCCATAACCTTCCCCAGCACCGAGGTCAGGCTGACCGGCCTGTAGTTCCCCGCATCCTCCTTCTGGCCCTTCTTGTAGATGGGCGTCACATTGGCAAGCCTCCAGTCATCCGGGACCTCCCCAGTTAACCAGGACTGCTGGTAAATGATGGAGAGTGGCTTGGCAAGCTCCTCCGCCAGCTCCCTCAGTACCCTCGGGTGGATCCCATCCGGCCCCATAGACTTGTGAGCGTCCAGGTGGTGTAGCAGGTCGTTAACTGCTTCCTCTTGGATTATGGGGGGTTTATCCTGCTCGCTGTCCCTATCTTCCAGCTCAGGGGGCTGAGTACCCTGAGGATAACTGCTCTGAATATTAAAGACTGAGGCAAAGAAGGCGTTAAGTACCTCCGCCTTATCCTCATCCTTGGTGGCAATGTTCCCCCCCACATCCAATAAGGGATGGAGATTCTCCTTGGCTCTCCTTTTGTCATTAATATACTTGTAAAAACATTTTTTGTTGTCTGTCACGACAGTGACCAGGTTGAGTTCTAGCTGGGCTTTTGCCTTTCTAATTTCCACTCTGCACAACCTAACGAGATCCCTGTTCTCTTCTTGAGTTGCCTGCCCCTTCTTCCAAAGGTGGTAAACTCTCCTTTTTTTCCTGCGTCCCAGCCAGAGCTCCCCATTCAGCCAGGCCAGACGTCTTCCCTGCCCGTTCTTCATACGGCACATGGGGACAGCCCGCTCCTGCGCCTTTAAGACTTCCTTCTTGAAGAACGTCCAGCCTTCCTGGACCCCTTTGCCCTTCAGGACTGTCTCCCAAGGGTATTAAGACACATTGGTTCTCATCAAAATATATGACTAAGGCAAAGTGTACAAAAAAAAGACTATTAATTGCATAGGCTTAACCTTGCCTGCCAGAGCAAAATTTCTGTGCTCCATTTAAAGACGGAATGGCATTTAAAAATCAAAAATCAAAGTAGCAAATATCTGACAACTGCATGGTAGCTGTAGTCAGTAGTATATTGTTTCTTGAAAGGTGAGTTATGAATAGCAGTTTTGGCAAGAGTCTGGTTTTGACTAACAACAATGATATTAACTTGCTATTATGGCACACAGGACGAAGTTAAGGCTATTTGCTAATTGTAAGCACACAGAGAAACCTAACAAGCTGATGCTTCCTGAAAGAGTTTTAGCCCAGAACAGAAACTGCTTAGAATGATAAAAATATTAAATTATAGCACTTAGAAATGTCGTTGGCCAGACAGATCCCTCAGCATGGCAGATAAAGTGTTCAAGGACTAAGTAGCCCATTTACTTTTGACCTCGTGGCTTCCCCCTCATCTATGCGGTGGAGAATACGAATGAAGATAAGCAGGAACCAGCATGGGCTACTTCTTTAAAAAGAGAAACACCAAAAATCTCTGTGAAGGAGCCCCATGGGACTCCCACTGCTCAAAGAAACTGTCAGGTTGAATGAGACAGGGAGAGGAAAGAGAGACTCAGTGGTGTAGAGGACTTCTCCACTGAGCAGCTACTTCGATGACATATGCCAGGAGGGAGCTGAAAGGATCTCCCAAGACTTTGTGGACCCTCAGATGGGGAGCATGTGAATGTGATGAGATCTGGGGAGAAGCCAGAGCCCCCAGCTATGGGAGGAAGCTTCAGCCAGGTTCCCAGGACAGCTTCTCTGGGTGTCACACTCGTGAGGGGGTGTATGTCTGCCACACTGTACCGTGGCAGGACGTGAAGGCAAAGAAAGGCAGAGGCACAAAGACATCTGTAGGACAGTCTGATGATTATCGTTCAGCTGGCTGTGCGGGTGAAAGGAAGGCTATGCAGAGGAGGGGTGTTCAACCCAGCCTTGGTTCCAGGGCGGTCAGGAAGCACCTGCACAGGACAGCCACGCTGTGCACCTACCTCTGCCAGCAGCTGCCTGCGGCCCTCTGAGGCTGAGCGCATCAGCCAGGATCAAACTCCTGTGCAGAGGAGTCATGCGGCGTCTGCCAGAGCCTCGTGCAAGCGCAGGCACCGGCCATGGCTGGAGGCAACACTTCACCTCCTAAGTGCTGCCGCTCTGCAGCTCCAGGCTCCCTCACCAGGACTGCCCAACCCCAGGAGACTGGGGTGAAGCCAAGCTGTGAAAGGACAGTTTCCTTTGTTTCCTTATCATTCTCCTACTTAGCCTATAAACAACGATGTGAACCCTGAGGATGGTTTGTGCTGTATTTAGGGAAGGGGAGAGTGGTGACCTCTATATAAGCCATCCACAAGTTCTCTGACAGTGATGCATTTTGGCTAGACTGAAGTAGGCTAGATATGGACAGCTGGTGGAGAATTAGGCGCTCTCTTGTGCAAAAAATAGCATGCTGCTTCTGAATAGGCTGCTGTGTAGGCTTTGTGAGTATTACACTTCTTGACGCTTCTTGACATTATCCAGTACGTGGGTTCCACTGAAACTGGCTTTACAAAAATAAATAGGTAAAATGATAAGTGTAAAAACTAACAGCAGCATAACACAAACTCTCTTTCCCTTCCCAGCTTCATTGTTTGTTTTCTGTGTCAATTTAAAAAACCTTTTCAATTAACTACTCAGAAAATACTCACTATTTTTGTGAACCGGCTCAACTGTGTCAGGCATCAAAGATAAAGGGAACAAGTACAAACCTAAACTGGTATATTAGGTGTGCTCTGATGAACGAAGAGAAGTCAAGGATTACAGCGATTACACCAGACTGGGTGAAAATTGATACCACAATCACCAACAACAAACACTGAAAGCAGGTTAGTAGGTAAACTAAAGAGAGCTCCCAGCTATTACAGAAATAAAAATACCATCTGGAACAAAGCGACAATTGCCTGTGGCATTTTTCACAGCATGTTTTACTAAGCCAGCTAAATCAAAGGTTTTAGAAAACAATTGTGTGAGAACAATTAGGAGAGGATGATAAGGTTCAGGTAATATTTGAAGAAAAGCAGGGAAAACCCAAGTTATTCAGGAAGGCTATCGCAATTAAAAGGGAGAAAAAGAAAAGGCTTCACACTACTAGTCTCGAACAGGCTCAAGAGAAGTGCAGAGTCTGAAGCTGGATGAAAGAAGAGCTCAGGGGTTAGAAGGGCCATGAAGAAATTGATAGTAACCTTTACCTTTTGGTCAAGGCTAGAAAGTAGTGTTTCGAGTGGTGCCTGGAATTAATAGGTTAAAGCTTTTTCACCCACACCAGCATTAGTTACTGTAATAGGACTTTGAGGTTTGGAGCTGGGGCTTTTTCAGGATAAGTAAACATACATACATATCAATCCAGAGACTGCCCCAGAGACTTCCCAGTCTAGACATAGAGCATGAATCCTGATGTGAAAGCAGATAAGGAGTGGAAGATGTTTTGTTGACAAAAACAGTTGTGAAATAGATGGCACTGGGAGAGGGCAGGAGAATTGGTGATTGAAAAGTGGAAAAAAAAATTTGCCAATATAAAGAACAAAATGCCTGCTGCCAATATACCTGTGACCAGATCAGGAAAAGACTCAAAGGATGAGGGAATGGGAGATGAGTGTATGAGAGATGTGTAAAAGAACTACAGGGAACTTCTCACCCTGGAGAAAATGTTGATGTAAATAGCAAACGAAACCACAGAGCCTCACCTTTATTGTTCTGCCTCCTGAGGCTGTATCTGTATGGGAGAGAGAGAACAGTGCCAGAATTAAACATGCATGATAGCAGTTAGACACTGACTTTTCCTCATTTCACTGTCAAATCATGAAGTTATGAGGCTTATTTATTGACAGGTTTGGTTCCTGGTAATTATTGATGGGGTTTATTGAAACCACCACCACCACAACTGAAGACCACTGTGCTACATACTGTGTAAACACAGAAAGGCATTTCCCAACACCAAGTAAAGAGCAATAATAATAATAATAATAAATATAGTAAGTGGCAATTAAAAATGACATAAAATCCTCTGTACCTCAGTAACACATGACCATTCAAGTTTCATCAGCTAGCTGCTTCTGAGTGTCACAGTAGGGACAAGTCTTGAAAAGGGATTTTGAGGAGGAAGATGAATTTCGGGAGATTCCAGTTATTTAATGTGAAGTCATGCCTCTGAAATTCTGTCAGGAATTATTACTGAAAGTTAGACTTTATTCATTTGTTATCTCTCCAGTAATTCCCTTTCACTTGGTCTGTCATCATAAACCTGTCTGTTTAATTTTTGCTGATTATGTATGTATACACACACACACTCAAACTGTCTCTCAGGCTTACTTTAAGATTTCTGACTAGATGTTTATCTACCTGATATCAGATTTTTTTTTCCAAGACCTTTGGGTAAGATCAGATCGACTTTTGATAGATCTAAGGTTCAAAGCTCTGTTTGTACCCGCAGATAGAGTAGAAAGAGGAAAGCTTTTTTTTTGCCAGTTTTTCAACTTTTCCTTCTTTCTCTGTTACCTTTAAATATGCCAACTCTATGACCAGAATTATTATTCTGATTTATTGTTTTCTTTTGTTGGGAGCAGGATTTGTTTGGCTTCAGTTATGCTACTCTTACTGGTATTATGGTCATCCATATCCCTTTATCAGCATCCAAAAGAAAGACGATAAATCTCTTAGAAATTCTTCTACTGGCATGCAAGAGCTAAAATGATTGGGGGATATTAGTCTCAAAACTGTGGGTGAGAGAAAGGACTGCTGGCACAGAAACCCCCTTCCAGGTCTTTTCAGGAAAGCTCTGGTGAAGACTCATAGCCACGCTCTCCCTCTGATGCTAGTAACTCCTGAAACTTCTCCACGAAGCAAAAGGCTCAGAAAAATAACATTGGCTTCTCTAACCTCCCTCAGGAGGCTTTGTCTTTGAATCCCCTGCTGCTGGCCAGAAGGAGACCACAATCTGTCTGTATATCTCAGTAGCGAGGTGGGTAGTCACCCCAAGAGCCGACTTGTGAGTTACCTCTCCTGATGCAGGAGAGGATCCAAGCATAGAGGAGTGCCCCGACAGGACTCCACTGCCACTTTCTTCCCTACTTCACTATTTATGTTGTAGGGAAAAAAAAGTAGAAGTTAAAGAAACTGCAGAACGGTTACAGGATGTCCTGTTGCATTTATCTAGCGATGCAGGCGAATGACTCACCCAAAATATTTGATGATCGGAAACTATTATGTTTTTCTTTCTTTCTCACATTTCTTCCTGAAAATATCAAGCATTCAAACTCTGACACATGGTTAAAGGCGACATCTTAAAGCTATATGAATTCAAGGACAGAATAAGGAAACTGTCTTTGAAAGCATATCATAGTCCAGAAAAAAATCATGTGACAAAAATGTGCCTGCCCATCTCTGAAAGCTGTGTTACAAGAAAGCAAATGGTATCACCCAGATCACTGGAAAAAGTCCTGCCCAGAGCGTATTCTTTGACAGGGATTGTATACTGAGTTTATTACCCTGATCTTTTTAACAACCGTAAACTGTTCCCAGTGCATGTTTTATGGAACCCAGTGCAAGGTCACTCACCTGTGAGTGTCCAGGCTGTAGATGGCTGGCGTGGGGCCCGTGCACAGCTGTGGGGACACTCGGTGTCTGCTTCCTCCCTTTGTCACATCTCCTCTGGACCAGCCTGGGAGAGGAGAAACCTGAATCCTGGTCCATGCTCCAAAGGACGTATAAACCAAATGGAGATCAGTTATAAAGCCTGGTTGTGCATGGCCCTGTACATACCCATCCAAAAGAGTCGGCAGTCCAACACAGACCAGGAGAGGAAATACAATTACCCTCATTTCATACAGAAAAAACGGAGGAACTGTTACAGTGACTTTCCCAAAGCCATGCGGGAAGTCTGTGAGAATGGAGCCTACTTCCACTGAGTACTGGTATAATAGCCTGAGCGCTCAGCGTTTGAGGAAGATGAAGAGCCTACGAGCCCTTTATTAAAGGTACAGAGAGAACAAGCTGTATGTAAATTGTGACAATATCCAACACATATTGCTGCAGGCTGACTATCAGATCATACTTTTGGACCTGTAAAGGAAAAAAAAATCATAAACGTGGCTGACTGGGGATGAGAGCAAAGACTGTTGGAGGATTTTTCTCTAGGAACCAATTTTTTGTGTGGTCATGTCTAAGAAGAAGCCAAGAAACATTGGGCATGTTAACCCAGGAGGAGTGAATAGAGGGTCAGAATGACCATCTGATGATTTTCTTTATCTTCAGGGTTTAAGACTGTCTTGCTTCATATTTTCTCAGCAACCACAAAGCAAGAAATTTACATGTGATTTTTTAATTGTGTTAATGAAGTCAAGATTATCATGTGGTTCCTTGATTACCATCAGCCGAAGAATTAAGAAAACATCAGATCCCATGACATTCACGAGATTGTGAGACTTGATAGGACTGGCTCTAAGCACACAGAATCATCTCTACATGCTAAGCTTATTTTTGGTACTGAGCAGTCAGCTATTTCTGGGTAAGCTTTCTACCTCTCTTGCTTATAAGAAAGAATTTTTCAGTGCTATGCAATAGAGAAACAGATAGGAAATGGCAGTTCCTGTCCCAGGGACAAGGCAGAAAAAAAGGTGGGAGGCAGAAGAAGAACAATTTAAGCAGCTCAACAGCTTGGCCAGTCACCGAGCTCTGTTCTGACTTTCAATTCAGAGCTTTGGACCCCAGCACCATTTACATAGAAGATATTGTTTTATAAAAGTCCACTGGGTTATGCAAAGCAAGGCATAACTAAAGGCAGTCTAAGAATATCATGCTTAAAACTCACAAAGTCCGGGTCTTAAAAAGTCCTTTTATGGGCCTTTTCCAAAATAATAGCTCCCTCAGGCTTAAATGCCTCATACCCAAGTAAAGATTTTGTTTAATTCATAAAGAAGTTGATTTGTCTGCTAGATTGTTTCCCATGGATCAGCCTGTTCGCAAACACAAAACATACCGGCATCCAGCTGGGTGTTACTGCTGCCAATTTCAAGACAATAAATGGTTCAGTACAGAGCAAAATTCAGAACTTGTATTCCACAGAGCAATAAAAGCAGTAGACATTGCCTACTGACACACTGCCAGAGTAAATATTACCTACTGTATAAGTTTCCATTCAGAGCTTTCATCAGGTCAAAGTACAACCACAGATATTATCAAGCTTTACACTGCATTAAAAGAGTTTTCATGAATGATTGAAAAACATTTTAATTACATTTTCAAACATATTACTCATTGCATCTTAACGAGCTACAATCTCCATCATCAGCAGTGTATAACGGGTTGGCGCTGTTCTCCTGAAGATAGGGTTTTTTTGGGGGATGGAACCTTCAGGGAAGAGCTAAATGGCTTCAGTGGCATTTCTGGCACCCCAAGACAGGTGTCCCCAGCACATAAAAAACAAGGGGAAGTGTCTGAGTTCAGCACATGTACAACATGGCCCCTGGCAGCAGCCAAGCCAGGAGCAGGGTTTTGAGCTCAGCGTTATTATTTGGCTGTTGTTTGCTTTGTTAATACACCCAACTACCACAGAAAGGAGGGTGTGTTGGTTGTATGCAGTAAGTGGACCATTGGTAGATTAGGTTAGGGAGCTGTCTCCTAGTGTTGGTGGAACCACTTGCTACAAATAGACTTGCTAGAAATCAAATAAATGTGCTAGAAATAGGCACATTTGTGTATTTTTTCCTTAAAAAAAACCCCAGTATGTTCTAACCTTGTCTCGTTTAACAAAAAGTCAATTTGGCTCTTTCTGCACCTTCAGTAAAGCCACGTAGCAGTCCACAGCTTCATCTTGCAGATGGAGCGAGATGTCCTGTGTGCAAATACACCCAGGCAGCGATCAACAAACCTGGTTCTGTCCTGAGCTCCGGTATGGCCATTTCATCTCTCCCCACGTTGGCAGTTAAATGGAGGATGTGTTTGCTATTTGAGCAATTTGAGCTATTGCACAGATAGAAAACCCCATATCAGCTGTGAGAAAAACCCAGCCTTTGTAGTGGGCCTGAAAGGTGAAGGGACTTGGCTGATGGCAAACCCAAGGTGTGAAGCGAGTTTCAAACCTGGTGACTTGTCATAATGAATATGTGCCAGCAGCTCCTTTACTTTCATGCTGTAAGAAAACCAGCTGAGATGCTTTGTCCGGCAATAGGAGAGCAGCAAACTTCTGGGTAGGTAACAAGGTAAACAGGCTTTAGCTTCTGAATGATATGCATGTGTAGTCTGGTGAGGAGGACAACAGTTTACCTAATGAAATACAGTTGACTGTACCACAGTTTGAGGGCTCTAGGTATCTCCCAATCATTACAAAGGCAGACCTTGATTCTCTCTGAGAAAATTATATTCCCCAGCCAGGAAACGGACCATAAAATGCATATGGAGCCTCCTAACAAGGCTTTAAAGGAAAATAATTTTGTCACTTCTATTAGATTATCCAGTCTCTTTTCCTCGGTTTAATGCAAGTCCTTGTGGTCCAGCTTCCAAAGTTTCAGCTGGTCTGGATTTTTTTTTTCTTTCATTGGTTTGTTCTTCCTTTGAAATGTCTCTTTAGAGCTTTCTCCAGTGAAATACCATAAATTTTTCAGGAAAATATTTTTCTGGTTTAATAACATACTGCAGTGCCACACTCGAATTCTCCCCTCTCTTTGCTTTTATTGACTTGCTCTGCTACTTTGCTTCTTTTTAGCTCAGACTCAGATTTTTTTTTTAAGGCAGTTTTTAAAAGCAAGACTTTGCTCTGCTCTACCCACGGCTCACTAGCTTTGTTTTCAGCTAGATGGGCACGCACGGCATTTTCAGGCTGCTCCATGCCGTAGCCTGGCAATCATCTGAAGTGTCCCCTCCCGGGGCCGGGGAATGCGCGCACAATGGGTGTGAAATGCAAGAGTGGCCCAGGAGGGGCTAATACAGAAGCTGTTCATTAGGGCCGCTTCAAGTAAATGTGCTCTACGGCAACATGCCGAGGGACGGGAATTGCTTAGGGACTGCTTCTTTATTTCGGCCAAAAAGGGGCACTCCTTTGCAAGACATATCCTTTGGTGGGAGAGAAACTCTGAAGAAATGACAGGAATGAGCCACAGAGGAGACAGAGGCAGGAAGGATGGTCTTTGGGACCTCAGGAGTTAAAACTAGGAGGTTGTAATCTATTTATGGAAAAGAGCTAAGAGCTTTGTGTATGTGGTAACCAGTCCCAGCTCTTGGAGCCAGCGAGGTGGCAGAATCAAACTGAGAATGCTAATTACTGTAACAGAAGAATGAGTATACTTATTATCTGATATAAAGCAATTTTAGAAACACCCACAGTTTTAAAATAATAGTAATAACAGTAATTGAAAACATGAACTGACAAGTCACTAACAACCCATTATATCACAGCAGTGTGGAAGAGCCTCGTATCTTTACAAAGCACCCTTCTGTCAATCCTTGACAAATATACACACCCCAACGTGGTCTAAAGAGCTGCTCACAGAAGATGTTAAAATATGTCATAGCCCAACACCCAAATTGTGGTGTGTCTGCTAGGTCTTTTTGTTACTGGAGTAAGGTGGAACTCAAAAAAACATATCGTAGCTGGCTTCAAAAAGACATACTGGTTTGTCCAAACAGGTTTGTCCCTTGGTGTAAATCAAATTAACTTTTCTGATCTACCTGTTTTCACTTGGACCCAGACAGTGGTCTCAGACTTCTGTTATTTGGGCTCATATGGGATAAGAATAAAACTTAAGGATACCAGAAGCTAAAAGACTGGCCCTATTTATTACACAGAGGAGCGATTCAGAAAGTGTGTTGCACAGAGACTCGTTGGTTGAGCCAGAAGTCTCAGGTAAGCACCCTTCCCCCAGGGAGCAGTTCATCCTTGCCTGCATGTCTCCTGAGTCGAGGCAGGCGAGGCGAGGGAGGAGGACGTGAGTCCCACGTTGCTCTCAGCTTGCTTTGAAAGGGAAAAAAGACAAAAAGTTTTGCAAAGAAGCAAGAAACTTAGTCAAATACAGACTGGACGTGGTAGGAGAAAAAAAAGAAAAAAACGCTTTCTTTTCTTCCAGCCATTCTTGTCTTCATTTCATGGAATTCAATTTTTGGAAGTAGTAGCATAACGCAACTGAGAAAACAGCTACATAAAAATTCGCCCTCCCTATTCCACATTGGCATTCAGCAGCTCTAGGATACCTTATCCTGTGGCTGCCCATGGAGAGTGACAAGCAAAGGAAACGGAGGGAGGAAGAGGGAACATATTTGCATTCCTTGCACTTTCTGATTTTGGAATTTTAATCTGATATAATCTACAGGATGATCCAGTCTTTAATTAGGCCCAGAGCTAAGGAGCTGCAAGAGCACTCTAAGTCAGTTTGCCTTCCTACAGCCCTTCTGCGTGCCCTACACCAAGAGCAGCTCAGCCACGTCCAGGCTTGCCGTTTCCTCCAGATCTGTGCAACCTTAGAAGATGGGATCCATCCGGACCCTCATCCTGATTTTTCAGTTACAGGGGAGGCTGGGGAATTGGGGTCTGACGTAGTCAGCATTTTCCCGTGAGCTTGCACCAGGGCAGTGATTTGCAAGTCTACATCTGTGGACAAACCCAGCCTGCTTACTGCCACACACAATGCGGTTACGCTTTGCTCTCTCCTTGTGTCTTTCCGGATGTCTGCCATCTGGCAGACCCCGCTCACATTTACAGTACTCTCCGAAGAGGGTGACGGATTTGCTTGCCACCAGCCGCACAAACACACACATTGTACGGGGCTGGCTGCGTGCCTGGCTTTTCCCAGCTATAGCGTAGCCCACCCATTCTGTACATCTCAACCCGGATGCATAATCAGCTTAGTATACAATAATAATTCATTCTTATTTCAAAACAATCTTGCCCTACTTGCTACCACTTCATTAATTTCTTAGACTGAGTTGCATAATTTCTTTTCGGAGTTACACCCAGCAGCTCCACTTCTGCATCGCAGCTCCAGAGCCGCACCGTCCCGAGGGCGTAAGGATGGACAGCATCCCTGCGCGCTTGGTGCCTCACAAGATCGAGACGAATGGGAGAGAGGTGGAGGTAGTGTGTGAGATAACCTATCTAGATAACTGTGGTGTTTACATAGCAGCATCTGATATTTTAAGAAAACCCACGGTAGAGAGATAATTAACAGAATAATATTTATTATTAAATTAATCTCTGAGCCAACACCTGTAAGGGTGCAGCTCTCACATGAGGAGACATACAGCTTTAGTCCATAGAAAACGCCATGGAAGGGAAAGAATGATAATTTTGGAGAGGCAGCCAGGATTTGGGTGTTCCCTGTCCTGTGCTATGCCAGTGATACTCCAGTTCCCTGCTGCCTTTCACTGCTTTGCTGCCTCGCAGCCCTCACGGCTTGGTGGAGGAACAGCTCTGTGCCCCCCACGTTCACAGGGATTGTATTGCCTGCAGCTGGTGGGCACTGCTTTCACAGTCCCAGCTGGGACTGCTGTTCCCTAGAGAATGAGATACTGGTAGTTTGCCAGCCAGCCTGAAATCACTCAGCTCAAATTGAAATGAATTTTAAGTGAAGGCAAAGTGAAATTTTATTGACATGCAAAGTAGAAGCGTTCAGTTGCTGTCTGTAGAGACAGACAGACACAGAAATAAGGAGAAGAATCACAGATGACTAGCAGTGATTTTTTTTTTTTTTTTGCTCCAGTTGGCCCTTCAGTTCTTCCAGCTAGAGAGCATTGGGTTGCTGAGCTGGAGTTCAGTCCCTGGGTAAGGCACCCGTTATCTCTAGGTATCTCTAGACTGGTAGTTTAATTTGGATCAAGAACACATTTTTTAAACTAATTTCGTGGTTGCCCTCCTTACTGTGGCTCACATTGCAGCGTAGTCTTGGAGTGTGCAAGCTGCGTTCCTGCCAGGGGAGACATAGTCAGAAGATCAGTTTGACCACCAGTGCACGCTCAGCCCGCAGGACCGGGTTAGAGCTGCTCTGTGATAAAAATCCCAGCGACGTGTGCTGCATGGGGCCTCTGCGCGGGCTGTTTGCCTCGTAGCTCCCTTCCTAGGGTGCTGCATTGCCCGTGTGGACCCAGCTATAGTAACCTCTCCAGGGCTGATTTTGGGATTGGAATCTGGGTTGTCCTGGCAGGAAGGCAACATGACAGAAAGAAACCTGAGAATCTCTCTTCAGCTACACGGAAGGGATTTGGGGCTCATGCCGTCCGTGGTACTAAGTAAGCGTTCAGCTGGAATAACCAGGCATCAGCAAGAAGTCATGACTTCAAAACTTCTACTGTATACTCTTACATATATTGTTTATTCACAGTTCTTTGTGTTAGCCCCCAATGGTCTTAGCAAATACATTTTATAGTGCAAGCAGCAAACTGCAGCATTGCTATTTTCTCTTACGACCAGAAAACTAACTGTTATCACACCTCAGCAGCTAAGCGTCACCGCCTCAGGCCACTGACTCATTTTGACCTGTTTTTAATGAAAAACTAACCAGGAAAGGACAGCACAGGTGCTAGCCTGCATAGATGGGGGCTGGCCACCGGCTGCACTGCCTCCTTCCCCCGGCTTTCTTCAGAGACCCATGGGGAGCCTGAAGTGTTTCAGATGCTGTGAAGAGGATACCTGGTACCACCCTGGTCACATTGGCCAGTTATTCTTTTCCCCCAGCACAGGACAGCTGGTTCCCAGGCCTACCAGCTGAAGCATTTGTGGTATTTTCCCCTAAAATGCAGCTTCCCTGGTGCGCTACAGCGCTTGGGAGTCCTGCTGCGGCCAGCATGGAGCAGCTCGTGTATTTACTTCCTCTGCCACAAGCTGTGGAAAATGATACTGCTGGTGGGGATCCTAGCGTTGCTGCTCGGCGTGTAGCCTCAAAAACATGACTTGACACCTGTCACCAAGGTAATCTGATCGCTCTTCTCATGGAAATGAAAAATGAAGTTCCCTGCATGGCCCGAAAGGTAATACAAAACTCATATTGCAGATGAAGAGAGGAAAGGAAGAGGCAGCGTTTGCTTAACACAACCTGGACTCCAGCAGGAATTTGATCTTTTCTCTTAATGTTCCTTTACCTAGGTTATTGCAAATTGCCATGGATTTTGCCATTCCTTTTTGCTCATAATGGTCCTGCTGTGCAAGGCAGCATAATCTTTAGCATCGTCAAACCTGTGCAGTCATCCAGGTCTGCTCCCAGGCATTCCCTCGAATGCCTGCACTGGCCTGGGCATGACCATCTGCTTTTTCTTTCTCTCCTAAAACTCATGAACTTTCTGCAAGACTGCATACCTATAAACCATGATCTATACATTCTGGCTCTTTATTTCTCACCCAAGCAGTTGACTTCCAAGCTGGAACCCCCTGCTCCTTGGAATTTCTTCTCCTGGCAGTTTTCCCAGGTGCCAAATCCCCACCACTTACCATGTCTGTCCACATGCTCTGAGCTGGCCACGTACTCAGGTTCACTTCTGTCATGGTTCATAGCTGTCAAACAGCTGTTCATCACTGGTTCCTCCTTGGGCTGAGTTGAGATCATAAATCTTCTAGGGTTTTCTGAGTCTTCTGTGCTGGCATAGCTCATTTTTTTAGTTAACTGGACAGTGTTAATTTTGCCAAATAGGCCAAACTGGATTTCTTCTTGGCAAACCTTGATTCTGCAGCCACCACATCCATTTGTGAACTGGTTTTCTACTTGCAAAGAGATTAAATGATTTCTCCACTTTGAATTTTTATAACAAGTGACAACAATTTTGGATTAAGTCACTCTTCTCATTAACAGAGAAAACAAACGTGCAAGAAGTCAGACTGTTTCATACTTCAACTTATTTATAATATATGCCCCCAGTTCTTTAAACAAAGCTGATAAATCAGAGCAGCAGCAGAGACAAGCAGCATGGTCAATCCCAAATGCTGAAAAACCATGTCAGCCTCTCTCCATCTCTGTGCCTCAGGCCAAAACATGAGGCGGCCCTGCCTACCAAGCAGTTGCAAAATAGTTACATTGCAGACATTCTTATCTGATTTCTGAACGATTATAATGCATCCAGGTCTTGTTTTTGTGTCAGCTGGTTTTGTTTGTTTTATTTTAACAGCAATGACTACAGATTTATTTTTAGATGAAAGCGCTTCTTTTTTTTTCAGACAATGCTCTTTACAAGCTCCATAAAAAATCAAAAGACTGCCAGTAAAGTCACAAAACTTGGCAGCAAGAGCAAAAGTGGACACAAGCAGTGTCTCTTACAGAAGCTACAATCCAGGCACCATGGCATTCAGCTCTGCAGCCTGAACGCGGCTCCATGGGCCCTGTGCTCTGTCCTGCTCCCAGCACTTGGCTCGTTCCTGAGCCATCAGGAACCCTTGCTTGTAGGAGACGTCCCGCTCTACGTTACATGACCACAAAGGTTGTTCTCAAGCCTGACTCTTAACAGCACCTCTTCTAGACAGGGTTACTGAATACCCTGGCTGGTAATTTCTGTATTAGGTGAAGGACCTCCATGAGACTCGCTTTTCTTGGGAGAACTGGGCTTCTCAGTGTCAAAACCCAGCACTAAAAGGACTTCCCGGAGGGCAGTTTCTCCCGCAGCAGGAGCCGCAGCCTGGGGTTCCCGGCACAGCCGCTCCCTGGGGAACTCCAGCTTCCCCTTTGTCGCTTTCCAGAAGGACAGGTCTCAGCCTGAGCTGCAGATAATATTGCATCTGCTGGGAATATCCAGCTCTGCGGTCTGAGAGAACCCCTTGGATAAGCCCAGCTGCAACCCGCATCCACGGAAATCATTCCTGCGCCAGCACGGATGTTTGGCACGGGCAGTCCCCCCTGGAGTGACCCTCCGGGGCGATGGGCTCTGCCAGTTTGGAGTTTTCGTGGGCAAAGCTGTCTGTGTTTAACCTTCCTAGGCAGACTTTCAGATTAAGTTGGCGTATACCGGGAAAGCAGAACATACAATTTGCTCCCCTGTTTGACATAATCATAGGCTGTCCTGGTGCCTGGAACAATTTAATGAATACCTTAGGATGGGTTTTGGTGTCAGATCATAATACCGCCTTTCACAAAAGCTCTTGCCACTGTCACCATCGCTGCGTCTGACGCTGTGACAGTGTGATGAACCCCCAGAGCTCTAGGTAGCGGTGCACTGATATCATAAATGTATTTATTTAACCTGCAATAACTATACAGAGGAATATCCTCCCTGATGCCCATTCTTTGGCCACATTTTTAGGATAAAAGATTGGGGGAAGGTATTTCATTACTCCCAACGCAACAAGGGCACGATGTGAGCCTCTTTACTGATGGTTATGGAGTGCTAGAGCGCTGGTGATGCCATTGCCCTCCCCTGATAAACCACAGGGGTTTCACAAGAAGGTTGCAGCACAGCCTTGAGAAAAAGGAAGAAAATGAGTTGAGCCACAGAGAAAGACAGGAAGGATCGCGCTGTCATCAAACCCAGACTGCCTCCAACAGCACTTTTTTTTCCTCAGTGGTCTGAGAACCCAGACACCCGGAGTGACGTTTCGGGTTTTCAGTGAAGCCCATGCTGCTGGGAAGCGCTTTGAAACTCGCTCCGGTTTTGGAACGTCGCGAGGTGATGGGCCAAGACCCCAGAGACGTGCGGAAAGGAAGAGCTTAGAAAATGCATTTGCATGAGACTTGAAGAAGAGTGCACGAGGGGTTGATGGCAGAACCACGCTCCCTGACACCCAGAGATACCCCTGTCGAGTCATGTGCTAAAAAGACACCGATCCTTGGGTCTTTATATGGAGAAATCCAGGGCTGACTCAGGTTGGCAGGAGGAGGAGAAGGTAAATGGTGAGACCCTGCTGTTCGTTGCAGGGGGTGTTTTGCAGAGCTGTGTGCGCAGCCCGGCTGGGGAATTCCCCGGCACAGGGAAACCCTCGAGCAGAGCCCAGCCGCTGTCACGGCTCCCAGGCTGCCCTCCCCACCCCAGCTCACAGCATTGCCCGGGCACTACCAAAGCCTCGGGCATCTTGAAGAGACACCACAGGACTGTGCTGAGTAGAGGTGGAAGCCAAACCCTGGGGTAGATGAGCCCTTTTCTCCTGTCTCCTCCCTTCATGGTTGCAGCTAGGATTTTTCCTGCTTGGGTAAATGTCCAGCCTCACTAGATCCAATCACTCCAGCTGGTTTTAGCTGTTCCTGTTGCTTCCTTTCAGCTAGTGATCCCTTCCTGCCGAGTAACAAGCTGCTTTTTTTGTTTGTTTGTTTGTTTTGTATGAATTACTTTGGGCATTTGGGGGACTTCACTCAACTGGATCAACACAGCATCATTCTTACAAGTACTCCTCCGGAGTGTGTGAATGGGTAATATACTGATGGAGCAGGCTGGACCACTTGACAGCGTCACCGTCTGACAGCTGGAACGGGAGAGGGTCTGAATCGATTTCAAGTCTGGTTTTAGAGCATTTATTCCTTCGCCACTGCACCACACACTTGCAAAAATATCTCTGTTCTGTTTTCATACAGAAATCTAAAACTTCCTTACCACTGAAAATCAACTTTTTTTAAGTACTCTGGATCGCACCAAGATATTCCAGTGGCAGGAATATCAAGATTTTTTGTGTTGGAAAGGTTAAACTAGCAATGCTAGATTAGTTCATGCTATGTGTTAGGACTACCCTCCTTCCTTGATATTTGGAGGTGGGAAGATTTGGGGCAGGGTGAGGAAGGACAGTTAAAGCAAAGAGTGAGTATGAGGCATATGAAAGCAGAGAGAGTAAACCAAGTGAAAACGACCCAATTTTCTACTGATTTGTTCAATGAGTTATTGCAAGTAATTTTTTCCTTGTGCTATTTACGGGGTTTCCCTCTTCTAAATGTTACCATGGTCACTGTGGTGTAACATTGATTTGTTTATATAACCCCTGAGTTGCACATATAGACCCAGATGTTACTTCAGAACCACAACACTTGGGGAAGATTTTCTAAAACCTGCACATTAAAGCTTCATGGAACAGTGATTTTTTTACCATAACACTAACGGGGCCTCCTTCAGAGAGGGGCACGACCCTAACTGTCCTGCCATGAAGAGTCGGTTGCTCAGCCCCGCTGATGCTCTGCTCCCCTTGAATCTGCAATTAGGCTTCAGCTTTCGAACGTGCTTGTTTCAACTGTGTGTTCCATCGCTTCTCTTCATACCATGCACCGGAAAAAGGTTTGGTTTAATATTGGATTTAATTAAGATAAACCTAAGAGATTAGGAGCTCAAGAGCACAGTGGAAAGTACAAAACAGTATGTATTTATTGCATTTAGTCCAAATACTAGTTAACTTCCAAAAAAAAAAAAAATCTGCATTTTTCCTACAGCTTATTTTGTGGCTTAAAATTGGTAAAAGACCAAACCTCTATGAGTTTTTACTTTACAGTAGCAACATAACTTCTCTGCAGCCTTTGCATTATATGCAAAATACTACTCGAATCCCAAAAGGGTATTAAAACTCTGGGCATGAGATATCCAGAAATTTAACCGTGTCTCAGCCCATGTTAACTTTTTTCTACAATATAAAGCAGAATAACGTTTTACAGAAACTCCTATCATGAATGAAGCTGTCCTCCATGAAATGTTTGTTGGTTGAAATTACTAACAACGAAGTAAAAATACTTGTAGATGTGTTTTAGGCTTAACAGATTGACTGATTCACAGCCTTGGGGAACTTCACCTGTTTTGTCCGAGGGGGAAGCTGAGCACAAACATTTATCACAACCCAGCAGAATGTGTTCTGACTTCAAGTTGTATTTAAACAAAAAAAAAAATTTAAAAAAGACCTTTTGTACTTGTTGGTTACAGAGAGGAACAGCCATGAACAAAGATATTCTTCTGCTTTTGGTGCTTCATGTGCTTGCAAAGTTCAGCAGAGACCTTTGATAAATTGTTCCTTTTAACCAGCAAGTTCGTTATATTGGAAGTAAACATTAAAACAGTAAATGTTGTACCTTTTATGTCATATTTCAGCTTCCACACTTTGCACACTGGGCACTGAACAAAATCTGACTACATTCCTGAAGGCAAAAGTAAATTCACTGCTATTTCTCCCATAGAGCTTCCTTTTACAGGAGCAGCATCACCGAGATCTCAAAATGCTTGTAAAGCTACTCCTTAACTTTACGGAGGAAAAGAGGACCAAAGAATAATTCAACAGTATTTCTGTGAGCAGCAATAAGCCCAATATGGTAAAAATTTAGTGTACAGAGTACTGTGACACAGTATAAATTAATTTATTCTTCATTTGGCCTCATGACTCTTTCTTGGGGTTTTTTGTAGCTTGTAGTGAAAATTTAACAGCATCATTACATTCACGTGCCACTGCTACGGTAGGTTTGGACCTCCTGTAATACTAGCACTCTTGCCAACCTCCCCTGCCTCCTAAAGCAGATAATTTCTTTCCTTTACAATTCCCTTTAAATATTGACACAGAGGCTGGCACTATCACAGCACTTCTTCCTTGCTGTGGTACAGTGGCAAAATGCAGTGATGCAAATTAGTCAAATTATCTTCAAAATAATCTAAAATGCCTTACATGAAGCATGGATGTAATGGTCATTAACAGTTTAGCACTTGTCTGGTACTGGATGGACAGTAAAGTTAGAAAAAAATGATGTCCCAAGTGCTATTTTACTGCACTGCGAACTTGTACTGAGTGAGGTCGCATATGTGTTTTTTAACATACACGCACACACACTTTGGTCTCCTAACTGATTTCAAGAGTTGGATTGCATTCCTTAAGGGGAAAAAAAAATCCTGTTATTCTACACAGTTTTGTTTGTCAGCACTAATGCTGGTTTAATGCTTAGTCTCTGCTGCCTTCAGCATCCTGCTGCACTCCAAGCAGAGGAGAAGCAGCAATAATTTGTTGTCTTAGAAACCGTATTCCTACACTCTTACCTCAAAAACAGGCTCAGAATTGATCTTGGGTACTTACTGTAAGAGCATTTCAGCGAGAGCGCCATATCCATGCCCTAGACGCTTCTCGCCTGCCTCCTCTTCTGCTTGGAGAAGTGCCCAAAAGGCACCCTTCCCCCCCAAGCTCCTAGAAGGAGCGGAGAGCCCTCACCAGGGAGAGCTGGGCTCCCTCTGCCCTCCCTGAAGCCTGTGCATGGATCCAAAAGGCCTCAAAAAGAGAAGGGACACATACCCCACTGGTTACTGAGACAAACCTCCAGTCAGAAGGTTTCTTCAACATATCTTTGTAATGAAAAGGGCTGGCACGGAGGGAAAAAATAAACAACAAACATGAGAGGGTAGAGCCCTGCTGCCAGCCCGTGCCCTGCTCTCTCCCCAAGCTGCAACAAGCCGGAGTACTTGCTGTAAGAAAGGTGTGGACCTTCATCCTACAAAGAAAAGCTGAAAAGGTTTCCCAATGAGCATGGAGCCAGAGAGGCGAACTGCGGTTAACCTCTGGTGGTGCACCTGACCTTCTAGTTCCACCTCGTGTTCAGATGCTTTCGTTTCTTAAGCACAGACAGCAGTTCTTGACACTCGGCGGCTTTCAAGCTATTCTTTTTGACGCTCTGAATGCTCAAGACCAGAGCAAGTACAGAAGTAGTACATGTGAGAGTTGCAAAGAAATCCTGAACCCCCCTTCAACTGGTTGGACTTGAACTTTGCAAGACCACGTTTTATACAGATCTTTTTTCCTACATTGACAGCTACTCTACGTTTAGAATTTTGTCAAAATTATTATAAAACATTTATTGACAGTAGCAATAAACAGTACAATTTTTTTTTGTAAACAGAAATTAAAGGGGAAAATGCCTTTAAGTCATTTTTGACCGGCCAGCTGTAGCTGGCTTAAGCAAAGCAGCAGTCAGGGAGGTTGGGTTTGGAAGAATCCACACTGAGTTCAGGAGATGTCATTCCTTATTAGATCACCAAAATAAGCTGTTATTGTCTTCAGTTTGTTATTGAGAAAATTTTGTTCTATTTCAACTTTCCCTCCTGGCCCTGCTAAGGAGGCCACCTGAAAAACAAACGAACAAAAAGCAAATCAATCGATGCACAGGCAAAGAGGCAAAACCCTAAACCTCTTATTCACATCAAATACCATGTAAAACACATCTTTGGCTCTGTTAATACTGGTGACGATATTCCTTGTCACTTAACGCCTCTGGTCCTCTTTCAGTGTCTCCTTTTACTCAGAGAAGTGGTTTGCGGCTTTCTTGTGACTGTGAAATCCCCCTCACGCCAAGCCATGAAAATAATGGGACTTCAGAACTAGAGATAAATAGCCACCGTTTCACGTGCTGTGCTGAGGTGAGAGATGCTAGACTCTGGTTTGCAGGGTCCTTGGCATTTGAGACACCCAGTTGCGGCAAAAAGCAAGCTGTAAACTGTGCTTTGAAGCTTCAAAATCCCAAGTTTTGGGGGAAGAGTAAAACCAAATCCTGGAATTGGGAAGCATAAAGGTTGCACTGGGGGGGGGCGGGGGACAAGGAACAACCCAAACAAAAGCAACCCCAAGACCTCAAACAGGCAGAGAATCTCACAAAAAACAGTTACAGGTATTTGTTGTTGCTATTGCAACCAAAAAAAATGCTGTTGGGTGCACTGGGGGTCTCAGGCAGCGTTGAGGGAAAGGCTGCAGGCAGCTGAGTAACTGCAGGCAGGGAGAGCCCGTCAGGCAGCGCTGGTCCCAGCTCTCGTGTTTACGATCACTGGAGTGAGAATTTCACCGTTCGTGCTCTGCTGACTGAGCCCGGTGCACACCTTTAATGCTTAACAATTACAGACAGACAACGTTTTGCAGCGGACTTTGCATTTTGGACTGGAGCATGCAATACTATGTCCTCTCCTGTTCCTACTCATGATGCCTAGTACCACTTCTTTGAGGGACAGCAGCCATGCAGGCTACTGATTTCTCACCAGGACAGACTGCCCAGACAGAAGGAAGAGAAGACCAAAATTGAGCGTTGACTGTTTTTTTTTGCCCCCCATCATAGACCCCGAGGACCCGTGCTGCGGTGGGGGTCCCTGCTCCACAGCCAGTTCTGCTCTGTGCTGCTGTTTTCCCTGCCTGCTGCAGGAAAACTATTTCTGTAGTTCCCTATGCAGGGAAATTTCCTGGGCAGACATAAAGTGATCAAGGTCTGCAAGCCTGCAGTAGATTTTAACTGATCTTTAAATCAAGAAGTTTGTGATGTTAGCAGCTGAAACTTAAAGTTCAGGTTGCATTATTAACACTTGTAAACTCCTTTGAGACTTGACTCTGTAGTGCAGGTTTAAATATAAACATGCTGAACTTCCTCTATTTTACTGTAAGTTAAAAAACAGTCTACTATCAGGAGGAAATAACAGATTAATCTAAATTATACTTTGAACCTTTATTGACTTGCCCAGAAAATTACCACATTTATCTAAACCAAGCATTTACTTTTCTGTTTTGTTTTTTTCCCCCCTTTTCTTTTTTTTTTTTTGTTTCTGCAGACAAAAACAAAAGCATAAGCGGTTTCTTCATCCTTCAATTTAATGGTAATAGGAAAAAAACCTCCACGTTCTTGTCAAAAAGGAACCTGCCACTTAAGTAAAAAAGCAGAAGCTGGCTGACTTATAAATAGCACAAGAATCTGAAATTGGCAAGCGATCAGGAATGTTAATTTTACGACTTATCTTTTCTTACTTGAAATCCTAAAAGCAGTTAACATTGTGGGGCAATCCACGTTTTTTTTTTCTAGGAAGACGTTAAGTTTGTACTTCTAATTTATTACGAACAAAAGCTGGAATTCCCTTCCAAAAAGCGTTAGAGTCTTTGCACTTTATAGCTAATGTTGCTTAAGTATTCTAAAATATTAATTGGATTAGTCAACTTAATATAAGAATATTGAAATTACTGTCTCGGGGTTACGTGCTCCTGCTTTCAGGGCACAATTTGTGTCACTAGCATATCTAAGTATGACTAATGCATTGATATTAAACACAAGTGTTTACTAAATATTTCTCTTAGAAGTCCAAGTAAAGCAAAATGCTTCATCGGTAACACAGGCAAATGCTGCTCCTCCACTGAGGGGTGGCATCCACCGAAGGACACCCGAGAAGTTACATACGCTGTGTCTAGTCTCTAAGTGTTAAATCCAGGATAACTAAGACTAATTTCAAACGACTGCTAAAAGTATTCGATAAACCCAAAGGTGACAAAAATCTAAATAAGCACATGGGCGTAAGCTCCGCAGGGACGGATCTGGCACCGCACGCTCCTCAACCCCCCCTGATATTCAGAGGAGGGAAACGCAAATCCTCTGCGACGAAGCTTATTTGTAAATTGCTGGAGGTTGCAAATTTAATTACGTAGGAGTTGCCAAGTTTTCCTCGGAAGGGCTCAGTCAACCCTGACGGCGTAATGAGGGAAAGCTGCCACACACCAAGCTTCAGAAAGGTGCCAGCTTGGCTGAGGGACACTCTCTAAAAATAACAGCAGATTGAGGAACGATGCTTTGAGAAAACAAAGATGCTCACCTATTTTTAGAAATACCGACATGCACCTCCTGTTTTTGCAGTGAACTACAACGGTGAGTACCGAAAGGCTTCTTAATTTCTTTTAAAAATTGGACTAGTCCACAGTTTGTTTATTTTGCATTTTCCTGTGCAAATACGACAATTCCCTGCTGGCAACTCTCCTCCTTTGTTCTTTAGCCCAAACCCACGTACTCGGGGGGGCAGGTATTGCCTCTTCTGCTGTGCTGGGTAATTCTGCACGTGCCACGTGCCTCTCCCCCGGCAGAGGCAAAGGATGCAGCTTCGGTTAACACCTCCCTGCATCCCTCTCACCTGGATGCTTCATCCTTCAGTTCAGCCACTGCTGATGGAAATAGTCCTCAGCTACAGACACAGCTACAGAGCATTAAAAAGGTAGCCAGCAGGTTTGGTCTCAAGTTTAAAATAGGAAACATCAGAAAAGAAATATGAAAAGGGAAACGATCATGGAAGATTACTTCAGGAGGACAAGTTGCTTGAGGTGCAAACTTGCTTTATATTGTTCAGATGTACTTTTGAACTCAAAGGTTTTCCTGCTGGCCTTGCAGGTTTCTTTTTTATCATTCCTTTAGGAAAGTAACTTCTATCTCTTCCGGCCACCAACTAAGGTAACTGTGGATAAAAAGTTTATTGTCATTTCCCCTCTCCCCAGAAACTTTTCTGGGGTATGAGAAATACAAGCTTTTTGGCTTGATAGGCAGTCACACAAGGACACTGTGATTCATTTCATTTTACAGAACACTAGTAAAAAGAGGAACCCCCTCCCCCTGCAACCAACCTAAAGGCTAGGGGAAAAAAAATACCAACCCACCTGGAAAAAAAAGGCAATGGTATTCTTTACACTGAACGTAATAAAACAAAATGCTCTCAGGCAGCACTTTTCAAAAGGTACAGGTCTGCAGGTGAATTATGCCACTGCCACAGTGGTGCTGCCACCCTTTGAGAGGCCACAGATTTTTTTTTTTTTTTTAAACTTGAGTGGGCAAACTACAATTCAGTATTCAAGTGCTATGAGCTTTAGGAAGATTGAAGTCCAGAAGTGCCACTCTGGCTTGGTGTATGCTAGGAGTATCTTCTGGCTTTATCTTTTATCAGGGACAGAGAACAGATGTGAGTTTAAAGTGGGCTGCTCAAAAGCTGCCGTTATTAACATGATAGTCACAGCTGAACTGTACGCAATTACGTTCACTTAGAAACGATCAGCCTGCAAAACACATCAACCCACAGTCTTTTACCTGCCAACTCCCCTAATACCTGAGCATTTTAAAAATACAATCAAATTAATCTGAGTTCATCTCCTGGCCTCTCACTCCCTGCTTTGCTCTGTGTTATATTTATTCGTACACAACCGTGACATTGCTTGGCAGGTCCCATTTGGCTAGGTCTCCAGTCTAAAATCATAGCTAAATGAACGGGGCCAGTGGTAGTTTTACTAGTCAGCCACCCATCAAATTTCTTAATTCATAGATGTGAATATATTCTTTTATTAAACTGATCACTCTGGTATGATCTTCTGTTCTCTGAATGACACAAGATATAATTGAGATAAATAAATAAATGAGTTTTACCCATCTTTAGACTCCCTCCGTTGACCAGTCATTTGTAACAAGTGGACTTTCAAAACCAGAAACACAGCAAACATCTTCTCGTCCAAGCACTAGACTTGCAGACAGAATAAGGCTTCGGTGTCTAACTCTAGATTCTCTCAAAATGGATGATGAAGATGAGGTGGGAACAAAGCCAAGAAAAAAAGAAAAGTACCTGCATGATGTGTATTCTTTGTATGACTATCAAGGTCAAGAGCACTTTGCTTAATTCTGGGCTCAGGGAATCACCCTATACACTAGCCAAGGAACAAAAGGTAATTCGTATCTTCTGGCAGTATTTGGAATATAAGCCAGGTCTGAGACACTAACACTTAGGACAGCAAAAGTTCCAACAACAGTGAAATTTCACCAAATTAGGCATAGCTATCACAAACAACAAAAAACCAAACACCCGCCTCCAAAAGCCAAAAAATCCCAAACCCAGGAATCTACCCAATTTATAAACTTTTGCACCAGTCATCAAATCTTCAAATAGTAAAAACGCACACAAAATTTTCAATACAGAAACAGGAAGAGGTCTGAAAAGTGACTGGTTTTAAAAAAAAAAAAAAAAAAAAAAGAGAATTATCAACAGTGCATAAAGACTAACATAAACCTTTCCCTGCCTCCCACCCTGCTTCAGTTTTTAAAAACACAGTATCTTGAGCGAATAAATGCAGCCCGTAAGATCTTCCTAGCGGGGACTGTGTTACAAACCTATGCAACAGCAAGCAGACTGCCGGTCGGTCAAGCTCATGATGGACGGAACTACAACCGGCTGGTAACAAATAAATCACTAGTCTCTCCAGTTTAAGTGGAGAGAGGCTGCCAATTTGCATTATGATCCCAGTTTATATAGTTTCAGTCAGCCAGTAGGAATCACGTAGGAGCATACCATAAATAATATAGATAGGAGAGCATACGCCTATGAACACACCTTGCTAATGCACAGCATTCATCACTTCCCACCGGATCTCCCACACATCTGTGAAATGTCGCACCGCGTCCACCACACAGCTGCTCTCGTGAAGCGCTTCCTCCCAGTGCCGCTGCTGTTGCGTCCCCAAGTAGTGCACCCACTCTCCCGTGCTCCTGCAACGGGCCCGTGCGCCTCAAAAGCTGGATCGGCTTCCCCTCTCAGCAAGGTTCAAAGAACACACACATTCTTGAAAACTCTTTCATCCATCAGAGTGATGTGGTCATGGAGAACGTAGGCTGCAGTGCTATGGTCTTGACTAATGTTCGAAAAAACCCAGTCTTGACTGAAAGTTAAAAGACAGAACTGGATTTTCCTTTGCACAGGCTTACGTTAAAATCCTTGAGGTGCTCTCTAAAGTTTTAAGGACAGGGAAAAACTCCTCCTGCAGATACTGAGCAGTGAGTTATCTGCAGCCATCTAAAAAAAACCCCATCAACCTGACAATGTTTTGCCTGTCATTCATTTCTACTCATATTTTTAAACACAAGTATCTTGTTTGGTCTGTCAAATTTACAGAATTATGGTTGACATGGACAGCAATCAACAATTAACAGTTCTCTTAATCATAAAGTTTATGTTAGGAATTTACTCCAATACTTTATGAAGTGTAAGAGTTCGTATATCGTTTGATGAAGAAATACTACTCAAAAATGGTTAAAAGAAAGAATAATATTATTATTTGACATATATTACCCAAAAAGCAGCATTGCTCCTCTCCCTCTGTTACCCTACACTATTGTAAGGGCCAAAAATAGCTCGCTGAAAAAGGGGACGTTTTGCAGAAGTTTAATAGCAACTCTAACAGGAGAAAGCATAATTTTCAATAAAGAAAACAGTTCCTTTTTATGAAACTGGGTATTAACATTGGATTGTGAAGTAGACTCAAATTTTGAAGAGGGGCTGCTTTTTCAGTCATTCCACTTCTAAAAAGTTCTTGACACCTTTTTTTTTTTAAAAAAAATTAGATCTTTTCTCATACCCCATACCACCAAGAAGCCTGATAGTGCAAAAACTGTAGAGCAAGTTAATAAGGTCCACAATGTGACTTCCCAACATGGTGGCTATAACCCTCTGAGCAGAGCCACAGTGCCATATCCCTTCTAGGGATCTATATTTAAGCTTCAACTCACCTACACAGAGAGAAAGGCTTCTGGACACTGGCAAATCTTTCTCAAATTGTGTTGTTTTTTCTTTTGTGACAGGCTGGATCTTGGATAGACCAAAACTTTTCTAACTCAAAAAGACAGCTCTCAAGCTGAATAATAATCAGGCATTTTACTCTCAGAATCATTTTCAATTAGCAAAGTCACTTGTATTCTGTCTTAAGAGCAGACCAGTATTATTCTAATCAATTTGCTTGCTCCGCTATAAAGGTCACAAAGATTGAAACATTATCTGAAAATTAGCCTCAATTATCCTGCTGTTTTGATACACTAACATGCAACCGAAAATTAAAACTTGCACTACTGTATGCTTAAGATGTTAAATATGCAACATTTCCAGCAGCTAAAAATCAGAAAGACTTAAAGATAATCCCATGGTAAATAACGTATAAATGCGTAAGATTGTCTTTTTGCTAAAAGTGAAAAATCTGTTTCTGAATTAAACCATCTGTAAATTTGTACAATATGACTGTCTTCAAAGAACAGTGAAGAAGTTTAGCATAATCACTAAGGCACAATGCAGTAACTGAGCAGTTCACCATCCACCGTCAGGATAAGTAACAAACTCCCAATTCCTCAGTACTCCGTCTCTCAAACTTGGCTAGGCTGGTAAAGATGCTGATGTGGTCATCTGTCCCACAACATACCAAGTCACCAACATTTTAGGCTCCTCAGTTTATTGGGGGGAGCCATCATGTAGCCTGACTCCGTTCTGACCACCAGTGAGAGAAGAATACCTCAACAGCAGCACTCACACGGCTTACAAGAAGGGTCAGGAGCATCACTACGTTAGTATGTATCTTGGTATCTTATGTACCTAAGTATGCCTTCTGCAACGAGGTGGAAAGAAGCTATCCCACCATTAGGAAGAAGGTCCTACAGCAACAAATCCCAGGTTCCTCCTCCTTTGCTGCAAATATTAAGATACAGAAGTATTATCTGGTATAGAAAACAGTCCGTGCAAGAGATCGGGCTACTTGGATGCAAGTCCTGGTCCCTGAGGCGAGTACACACTTCCCACTCTGCACAATGAGGTAGAGCACAGCTTGCTAAACACTTCATAAACAACATTTAATCATTCTGTCTCAACAAGCTTGCTTCTCAAGTCACTTGTGGAAGTTTCTGTAACATTTTGCTGGAGTATTAAGACCTAAATGTAGGGTCTCCTGCAGATATCACCCTTCCTCCCCTTGATCTGGTGGAAATGAACCAGCCAAGAAGGGGAAGGATGTTGGGGGAGGTTGAGCATTCCCTGACTGCAGGCTCCCTGCTGCCACTAGAGCCAATCAACAACAGAGCAAGGGGAAGAAATTTATTTTCATCCAAATTTTGCCAAGGCATGCATATTCACTCTCTTTTGTTTTTTTTTAAATAATATCAACTTAAATTAGTACCATGAATTCTTCTCATACAAGGCAAGAAAAGTTTTCAACTACCCAAGTATTTATCAAGTGTTTTCACTTCACTTTGCTGGGGTCTAATTTTGATTTAAAAACGCAAGCCTATCTGAAACAGTGATTTCTAATTCTTTCCTACTTTGTGGGAATTCTAAGTAGGTCAAACTTTTTGTTTTGCTTTTCAAAAACACCACTGGCAGCCAAATACAAGTTTAGCCCCCCAGAACTGAAGCAATATTAATATACTTCTGACTGGTAGTTTCCACAACTCCCCCTCTTTTTTCTTTTTTCGTAAGGGATGTGAAAAAAACTTAAAGAAAGAAGACTCAAAAGTAAAGATGCTGCAAAGAGATGGGTATCAACAAGATTGTCACACATGAGCTACATAATAGGCACTATTAATAAAAAAATATATTTTTAATGTATAAATATTATATTATAAATATATGCATACACACATATATAATAATTCCTGATTATTCCTTAACTAGAAGGAATATTTTGAAAGATTGATTCGACCTAAAAACGGACTGTATACATTACAAATTTTGTAACAAGTACATGCTTGTAAACAAGGAGATTTGATGCAATTAAGGGAAATGTTTCACATTTCTTGTAAACACACCAACCATATTCCACTGGTTCGCTGCTCCCTCTCGAGGCAGAAGTACAGAAGTTCATTTCTCCTCTTCCACCTAAACTCAGTGAATTTTGTAAGGGAATTCAGAGAACCCCATCTCTCTCTACAAGACTAACTCTACACAGAAAAGACCATGCCTGCAGACATAATAAGAACTGTTTTTGCAATAAAATCATGTGGAACAAGGTTGGATGTCTTGTCTACCAATAAGGCAATGAATACCAAGTCCTCAGTCACAGCTAGGTCAGCTACCACCTCCTTTCACACCAGCGGCAGGATCCCTATTCTGTGTTAGCTAGCCAACTATAAAAGAAAAGCACGTATTTTCCACTAAATTTGCACCACCTTAACTGAAGGTTAAACAGTATTTTTATTGTCAAGTTGCTTTTAATTGCTGGGCATTTATTTCCATTTTTGCTTAAGATCCACTGTCAGACAAGCAAACCTGCACTGATACACTGGCTTACAGTCAGTATAAACATCTTCATGGAGGTTTGCAATGGCAATTAAGTCAGCTTCTAAATAAATTTTAATTTACAAAGCACTCAAGCACACCTCGGTTGTAGATTCAAGCCAGTCAACGAGAGACAAGAGGCAGAGTACTCAAGTTTTAACAACGGCCACCTTACATATTAAGCATGTTAGACCACCTATTCTAGGAGCTTAGCGATCTCCTACATATGTGTATGAGCACACAGAGTTAATTTTTGAGGACACAGAAGAGGCAAATCTTACATGCCTGAGCAATATCATCACAAATCAAACTTAGGTTAAATTTCCATTCAAATCTAAGGGATCAGATAGTATTCAGCAAGTATTGCCTTATCCAAATTATTCAGTTTTCAGGTATTAATCTCCTGCAAAAAATGTTTAAGATTTACTTCATCAAGCTTTTATAGGCCCCTAGAGTTTATGGGCTACATTCACAAGACAAGCTACATCACTACACCCCAGCAGCTGTGTCTCCAGGCCCTTGCCAAGGCAGTTGTTGCAGCAGAAGTCACCCTATCTGGTCCATGAGGAAAGTAAGATGGATCAGAACTGTGGGCAAAACCACAACCAAACTGAGAAGACAACTGTCTACAGTAACCATTAAGGAACTTCAACGATAAATTGTTTTTTCTGGAGATTCACTGCCCTGGAAGTGTAGTGGCAGTAAATTCAGAAACTTCATTCTTAAATACAGTCAGAGATGATGGCAGCCAAACCCATAACCAGTCTCCTATGGACCAGAGCATCCACTAAGGTCACGTTTGGGATGGTTATGTTTGACACGCCTCCGTCCACACAGGATTAAGACTACATTTCCCTAAACAGGGAAATGGGCTAGATTCACGTTCTCTTTCCCCACTCTCAGATCATCGACCTTTAGGTTTTTTTTCTTATACTGGCACAATCTCTAGAGAAAGGCATGAGGAGCCGATTTCTCTTCCTGAGAGCAGCCCATAGCCTGGATGACTGAACTCGGCCTCCAGCCACATGCTTTTAACAACTAAGCTGTGACCACAAAACCATGTTTTTGAGCAACAGCAGTTGCTCTTCAGCCATTTGTGTGAAGGCAAACCCATGGATGTACATCAAGGAACACTCAGAGCACATTGACAACATTCAGAGCCAACTGGACCAAGATGTAGAGGTGGCAAGACACCTAACCCAACCATGTAGAGGTGCCGAGCTTTTCTGTAGGAATAGGTGCAAGCCTGTGGATAGTACTCTTAGATGCTTTTGTGGGAACTTAAGTGAAATGTAGATGCCTTTGCCCATTTATAAATCTGGTAAAAAGTGCTCATGAGCAGAGCAGAAACCTGGTAAGGTCATTCTTCATCATGGGAATGAAACATTTGATAAAATGCAGTGGTTTAGAAATTGAAACTAGAGAAACTGTGCCTAAAATTAAGGTCCCTGTTCAAAGATTCAAAAGCCACTTTGACATTATACCAGCCTGAAATGCAAAACGCAACTGAATCATCACGTCCCGTACAAATGGTGCTGTGCATAGCGCAGGCTCGTAGGGTGCTAATACTCAGGCCCTGCGAATTTCAGCCTGTTCCTCAAGCCAGCTGTTTGCCACCAACGATTCTGCAAGCCAGCATGTGGCTTGAGACCTTGCCTGCTCTAAGTCAGACACAGCTTTTGGAAAAGCAGGAAATAATCCTGGGAAGTTCTGCGGCATGTTGCAGGTGGGGAGAACGCCTCAATGCTCCCTTCTTTGCAAAAAGCTACAAGGCATAATTAACATAGAAAATACACAGAGGAAACTAAACCAGACACTCAGGGGAATTGTTGCAGTCATCTAACTACTTAAAAAAAAAAATTCTAACAAAAATCTCTAATAGAAGAAAACCCACACCAGTGAAACAAATTCTGTGTTTATCAAGTCAGTGGTGCATCTAACTATCTAATCACTGCAATGCAAGCAGCCCATACGGAACCACACACTTGCGTGGACAGCATCAGTACCACCTCTGGTGGCATGACATTTGTCTCTGACCTGCTGATCAGTGATAGTAGTGATGGCAGGCTGTACGGTGATTTCCTGCAACTCCTTCATAAACTGAAAGCCATGAAAGTTTAGGATTCAGCAACTTATCAGATAGTAAGAACTGGTTAAAATCTTTTTTTTTTTCTTTTATAATGATGTATCTGTCTGGCACTCAAGAAATCTACTGGCTTTGGATCTTCTAGAAGAACCTCCAATCTGTTGCTTTATGAAGGAACAGTATCAAAATCACAGAAATAATCTACTACTCCCATTTCTAAATATATCAAAAGTATTGCAAACACAGAAATCACTTAACATAAGGTTCAAACTTAAAACAAAAAAAAAAAACCCCACATTCAGCTGAACAGACTTAAAAGTCTTAAGTTTGTGCTTATAACACCTATGTTTTAAGCCAGCTGAGCTTTTTGTAATTACCAAGCCCTTATCCAGTAACACACCTGGTCAATGTCTGCATTCCGAGGTAGAAAATACACAATATTGTTGGTGATCTTCTTGGAAAGCCTGAAAATTTCAAATGTAGAAGCCAGTAAAGGAAAAAAACAAGAATAGGGAAGGAGAAGTTGCTTTATATTCATTCATTTTGAAAGTATATCCCAAATTCAGTTATTATGCAATTGAATTATAGTTAGTCTTCTGGGTGTGAGTTAGGTAGTCTTCTGAAAGGCAGAAACTCTATTTCACCATTGCCCTAGAAAGTAGAAAAAAACCCCAACACCTCACTTTTTAAGAAAATTTAACTGAACTACAGAGAAGTATTTGAGAAATTTGAGTGTAGTTTATAGCTAGTACATTGGTTTGATATTTGTTTTCTAATCCATTTCGTGGAATCTCTCTCATGCATGCATACAAAGATTGTCTTACTCTTAAAAATATGGCTACATTTTAGCCAAAAAGGAAGCAACTGAGATTATTTTGGGGGAAAAAAACCCACCACACTTCATATTTGATGAAACTATTATGCTACTACCTTCCCAGATGAGTGAGTGCTCAATACCACTGTTAATAAGTTAGCATGGAATTTTATACATTAATTAAAAGGGTTAATATTTTGCTTGTACTCTTCTGTGATTTTCCAAGTCATAGGCAGGTGCTATGATTGAGAATAGTTTCAGTAAGATATTTTAAATAAGATATACCTTTTAGAAATCAATTAAAAAGTGGAATTAATGAAAAAGTCATAGCTCACATAACTAATTATTGCCTATATATACACACCACATGACTACTTGATTACTTCAGGGTATTTTAATAAAATAATATAAAGGTGTTAAAACTGCTGAATTAATGCTTTAAGTTAAGAAGCTACTACAATTCTCTAAAGGATTTTTTACTTTTAAGAATAACTCTTTATGACTTTTTTTTTTTAAATAAACAATTATAATAAAAATATTTAATTTTAGGTGGTCAAAGTCATATAGCTGAGGTTGGAGGAGGAGGACTAAACAAATGTGGCACATCTGGGACTTCAGCTGCTGGTCATACCATTCCCAGCCAGCCAACTGGACATGCAAAGCCCATGTCAAGAGAGGGAGGAGAAGAAAGAGAGAAAACCACTCGTAAACGACTGAAAATCACAACAATGCGTAACTTTGAAAGGATATCCGTCTGGGCAAATCATGGTTTGGATATCGAAGATTTCAGCAGTAGCATAGTCAGGCCCCCCCCAGGGTGGGCTGAGGAACACAACATCTGCTTGCAGGTCGGCAGCCAGCACCATGAAGTCTCCGCACACAAATTCTATCTGATCCGCCACGCCGTACACCTCAGCGTTGTTGCGCGCGAGACTGAGCTTCTCGGGATCAATATCAATAGCAATCACTGCAAACAAAAGAGAGAGCAAACGCACCATGTGAACTGTGAATGCCACCTGACCACCAAAAGGATGTTTCAGAAGGAAGGTGTTCTTCTGCAGCCACCAGCTACAAGTCACATCTATAATCTACTGTTGTGTGGTGAGTAACTACTTCAGTCATAGTAGACATGAAGCTACAGTTCCTCAGAGGTAAAGGACCTGCCCTTGCGTGGCAGGAGCAGAGGTTCCACCAAGAGCAGAACCGCTGCATTTACAAACCAGCACGGGAAGCCACGCAGCCAAGATTGGGAAGGCTCAGCTGCTGTTGCAAAACTGGGAAGCTTTAGCTTTTGGCAGTCATACATCTACTACCATGACAATCTCAGCTCAAGTAGTGGACAGGTAAGGCTGTCCGCCTAAGAGAGGAAGTCCTCCTCGCTTCAATCTTGGCAGGAGCCTGACAGCTTAAACGGTGTCAGTTAGAAATTTACTCTTCTCCTTTGTTAAAGGTAAATATTCATCTGTGGCTGATCACATCGTACTGAAAATTGAGTTTAAAAAAACCACCCAGCACGGCACAAGAAAGGATACAAGGGCAGTACATAATCATAGAAATAAAAATTTAGCCAGGAAATACTAAAAGCTAAGTGAAATTTAGAAAATATTTATGGAATGGATCATAGTCTACCAAATCTAATGCAGTAGAAAACACCATTTGTCTTGCTCAGAAATTACTCGGAAGCGTTAGATGAACCGGTATTTTACCAGAGTGTTTGATGAGTAGAGGAATAACAAGCAGTCAATGTTCCACTCTTGGTGGAACCTGTCACACAAGGGTAGGTCCTCCCCCTCTGAGGAACTGTAGCTTCACGTCATTGCATTCTCAATGTTTCACTGCAATTTCATTAGCTGGTAACAGGAACTTAGACTGATATTAAGTTATCATCAGTTTTCTGTATTTGGTTGTTGCACCTGCAGGTGATCCCATTCAAGCGTTTTAAGTACTATTTGCACGTAACCCGCTTTTGAGTACGCAGACTTGGCGTAACAATTGGGAAAAGCAGCAGCTTTGTGGCGTCTCTGCAGATCGGCACTGCAAACAGAACTCAACCTTCACCAGCAATCTTCAGAGCATCCGACAGGCTAGTTACTATGCCACGTAACAATAACTTTGACTAGTACAACACAAACCCAACTCTGACTTAAAATAAAAAAGCAGTTTTATAGGTCCTTTTTAAAAACAGAAAGCTCATATTGTGAGCCTGATGAAGCAAAAAAGATTTGGTTGCTTCAGAAGCACTGAAAAAAAAGTAATAAAAATCAGCAAACAAAGTGCATACCCAAATTTTTAGGGAAAAAGATTGAAGAAATAAAATAATGTGCTATATACAATACCTGCTTACCTCTTTTTGAGGTCAATGCAAACTGAATAGCGTTTCCTCCAACGCCACAGAACGCATCCACTATGATATCGCAGTTGAATGACTGACTAACGCGGACAGCAATATGCTCAGCTATTTTCTCAGGAGTAACAGAAAACCAACCCTCTGCAAAGGAAAGGGAAGAAGTGTATTTTCGCCTCTTATTTCAAGGTCACCTAAATTAAAAACAACCAACCAACCCCCTGCAACAAGTGAAGGTTTAGCGTTAATCCCAACAATTTTGGCTTAGCACATTCAACCAGGAAATATAGGCTTTGAAGATGATAAACTCTGGTCAGTCCGGTGATCTGCTATGCAAACAAAGTCTCACTGAAGCAAACAGATATGCCTGAATCTCGGTAAATGCTTTGTTGAACTTGGTGCTGAGGATTCTGGCTTATCAAGGACAAGTCCACTGAGAGACAGCACGAAAAACTTTATACATCATGATTACGCTCTGTAACAAATAAAACCAGAAATATATTCTCTCTTGTTTGACGTGTTATTTTCTTTATAGCAATGTCTGGTCTGCCAAATAATCTACGTGTTTATGTGGGAGAGCATTAAAAGTCAAAGGCTTACAAAACCAACAAACCCAAGATACAAAAAAGCAGTAATCCTAATTCCTTATTTACATATAAATTTATGATTTGGAAGTTGTTTCCATGTAAACATAGAAAAAAGTAACTTTGAAAGTGACTGCTGAAAGTCAGAACAAAACAGATCAAAACTAGATCCATCAGCGTATATGGAAGTTTCACAAAATTATTTTATAAAATATAGAAATAGAAAAATGTCATCGAGTTTCTGAAAAAGTCCTGACCAAGCATGGTTTGGGTACAATATGATTGTTGGCAAACATCAGGACTAATGCAAACAGGGGTGTCCCACGCTAGAAGCTCTTCCGAAGTCCAAGACTTCTGTTCGCCTGCCTGCTGGGGGATAGAATTTATCCAGAGGTGCAAACGCACACTCAGTAATGCTCCTCATACAAGAAAATCACTAATAAACTGTGAGAAGGGGCACGGGTTTGGATACATCTTACACAACCAAGTCAGTGCGCTTTGCACTAAACACACCTCTGTCTAGTTTAATTCCCTCGTCAAACCGAGAGAACAGCCGGTAGCGTTGTGCCCAGTACTTGGCCAGCTCCGGATCAGCAGCAATCTCGGCAGGTATAGCTCCCAGCGCAATTTTATGCCGCCTTCTCCTTTTTTTCTCCTTCTTCTTTGCGGTAGTTTTTTCATCTACAGCTGGAAGACACTGCGAAAGTTAACAATCACTGTTCTTGTAGGCTAGGAATGTAATCGGTAGGTGGGTGAGAGTTAAGATATAAGATGCTCATGTTTAACAACACTGCTAAATGTCCTCTATTACTGTTTGCCAGATTATGCAGATTAGTGGTTTAAGTTAAAGAAGAGCGTCCTATATTTCAAGGGAATAGTGTTACCTGACAGGTATCAGTCACAGTCCTAAAAATCATAAACACTTCATCCATTATTTAAAAGCCTTAACAGGCTAGCCATCATCTTCAACTGATGGCAATGAATTCTACATAGTGAGCAAACAAGTGGATCAGAGACCAATTTAATTCCCTTACACAAATAAGGAATAAGAACCAATCTAGACATGAGTTTTACAGTAGAAATCTAACATAATTGAATTACTGTAGGGAGGATTAAACTATATGTAGAAACCTGAATAATCCTGTTCTCCTTGTTTGCAGTGTTAAATAGAGAAGTTCATAATATAGATATATAGATCCCCCTCCCCTCCCCGCTCCCCCCCCCCCCCCCCCGAAAAATAATTTTCACAACGCATGCTCCCCAAAGCTCAGCAATGTGCATCTAAGAACCCAAAACCTGACAGTCTGTGCATCTACCTGAAGTTACATCTACCTCATCCTTATAGGGGAAAAAGGGTGTGAACTGTTAGACTGTTAGATCACGTCTAGGATGAACAATGACTGTTTATCTATAAGGAAATACTGCCAATATTAAAGACAAGACCTGGGATTCTGGCGCTCTAGGAATAAGCTACTTCCACTAGCACAGCTCTCAATCGGCCTCGTTACCCCTTGGACCTAACGAGTCCCTTTGAATAAACAGAATAAATAAATACCACACAAAGCTGTAATTTGGGAAGGCAGTATTAAGTCCACTGCCAATTCATTTCCAGTTTGTAGGAAACTTCATGTACCTTGGCTGACATCCTCTGTCTCTGCCCGGAGATAATCGGGAATATCCAGAGATAGGAGCTGCCGCCCGCAGCCAGGCTCCTGCCTCCCCGCACCCTGGCCCTCGGAGCTGCTCGCCACCGCCTCCTCCCCAGGGTTTCTCCCTCCGGGTTCTGCAAAGGTCGCGCTGGAAGGCGGCGGCTTTTGGTTTTCAGCGCTCAGCGTCGCAGTCTGCGTGGCAGCCACGCTTTCCTGATCCTCCGAGTTGCAGCTCGCGGCCAATGCCTCCGCTCCGCCCCGGGGGGAGGCTGCCTGGGAGGCAGCCTCCTCCCCAGGTTTATTAGCCCGCTTTAGGAACTCTTCCACCTGCAATTGTCAAGGATCACAGACGATCAGACGGTGCTGTTAGCCAGCTACCAAGAGCACAGCTTAAAAGCCTTACAGTTCAAAAGCACCTGCCACGCATGCGCTCTCTACCGCACGTATTTTGAAAAAAGTAAAATACCCAGAGTCAAAACATTCAGGAAGTCCTTAACTGTGCTCCCGTTTTACAACATTTGGAAACAAGTTGTCTTTGGGGACTAGACACCAGCTACTTGCAAAAGAGAAACCCCACAAAATTGACTGATAAATACAGTAAATCATTCTCAAGTAGTATCTGAAATACAAATAGTCAAGACTTGCCACAGCAGAGGTGACCAAGACTACTACTTTTTAATTAATTATCTTTTCTCTGATCTGCATTCAGAGAAGCTGTACTCTGCCCTTCAAGTTAGCATAAACAGGTAAAATTACCTTCATACTTTAGTTGCCTCATCTCCAAGACGCACCGAACGGTGCATGTGCTAAAGGGTTCTGCTGCACAGTAGAGCTCAGCATTACCCCCTGACCAACGTGCAGAGGCTAGTCCAAACTCTTCAAAGGCATACGCGGATGCTCACCTTTACCTTACGGTTGCTCCGAGTGGCACCAGGCCCGGGACAGTTCCTTACCAGAAAGTCTGAGGAAATTTATAACTTTTTTTTTCTTCACACAATTAAAAGTTGCCCTTGAACTATACTGGCCTCAGGTAGAAGATGGCAATGGTCAAGCCTTTGATCAAAAATTACAGCAATGGGACTGGAGTTCAATACAATATGGGCTGTCCCCACCAGAAAACAGTGTTTTGCACTTGGGTGTTAGGGAATGCCAAGCATCCCAGAAGAAGGCAAAGTAACATTGAAAATCCGAGTAACAGATTTTAAAGAGACTCAACTAAGAAAAATCTACAGTGAACAAGTTTTTCGTTACTAATTTCTGAGTTAAAAAAAATTAAGCATAAAGTTATAGAAGCATAAGGAAAATAAATGCAGGTAGAGTTGTAAGCAAAAATGTTGATACAAATCACTACGAACATGGAGTTACATGAAATGCACTAACCTATACGAACATTTTTCTCTCACTACTGAAATGCCAGCACAAACCAATGCCCTCACATGCATTTTAAAATCAAGGATACTTTTAGTAATTATAGAAACCTACACACAGCTCTAAAGGAATGATGCATCCAGATGTTAGGAATGACTTTCACATAACTTTGTCATTAAGCTCACATTCCTCTTAATAGATGGCCAAGAGTCCACCAATGCTTTCCATATCCACCCTAACCTAACTACTCTTCACCTAAGCAGGGGTGGGGCGGGGGAAGAAGAATAAAGAGCAGTGGACTGCCACTTAAAAAATGCCACCTACTCTGGGCAATTAATTTTTTTTTAATTTTCATAATTCAACAACAGCTAAGGGAGCAGATAAATCTATGAATTACAGCAACACTAAAAATTAAACCTACCTTCTTCAGCGTTTTATTTTTTGTGCAAGACATTTCAGATTCCTCTGTAAAGAAGATGTGTGTGTTTTTGCTCTTCCTTGGTTTACGCATATCCAAGAATTTGGACTTGAGTTTTGCTTTTTTCTCCAAGTACTGCACACTTCGGTGGGTGAAATCTGGAATTCCACCATACCTGAAATAAAAAAAAAAAAGGGGGGGGGGGGGAGGGGAAGAAAAGGAAAGGACTTAGTTTCCAATCTGGAAGCTTTAACATGAATGTTGATGTCTACAGAAAATGATTTAGACTAAATTGTTTCTTTATGAGACATTTGCTCCACTCTTAAAATATATGTCACTAGATGTAGCTGCAAAAAAATGTATCTTCATGAAACTTTTGAATATTTTTATTTGAAAATGTTTACCCAAATTGGTTTTAAATTTTTAAATTTTTTTTTTCCTAGAAATAACTTTAGGTGGAAATAATTTCCCAGACCAGCTGGAAGAATAGGAAATGAAAAAATATCTTGATTAGTAGAATGAAACATCTTTTTGGTGACTGTAAAGAACCTCCAAAATAGCTACTTTTGTCTCCTGGCAAAGGCAATTTAAAAAAAAAAAAAAAAAAAAAAAAAGGGAAATATGGGCAATTCACTTAAATAATTTTTATGAAGTAGAACAGAGATTGTCAACTACAAAACATGCTCCTCTTTGAGACATATATATATATACACACACACACATATGTACGAAACAATTTGCATCTTGCAGAAGCGCTACACCTAAGCTACAGTCCACCTGTGCCCTATGATGTTACTTCTGCAGCACTGACCACCGTATCTTTAGGTCATACCACCAAAAAAGAAATTTCACTGGTCAACACCCTGGCACTACTTCATTAGTATAGCAACATTTTACTAGTATAAAGCAACCTCATTCCAATATGAAACAGCTATAAATTATGACCTAAGCTTACAGGACTCCAAACTGAGAGGACCGCTTACTGTCAGAGCCTTTTAAGCTCTAATTTAAGTAGCCGACCAGCCATTTAACATTTACACAACTGCAAGTACCTTACAAGTTACGCTTCTGTTTCAAAGCACTTCTCTTGTTCTTTAATTAGTCTCTGTAACTTTGCATCTCTCTCTCTAGCGAAAGAATGACAGTTTTATTAAGAGCAGAGACTAACTTAAGCAATCATCTTCAAAAGTTTAACAAAATGGGAATGGAGATGAATGGCCTATTTGAATAATAACAAGAGAGCTGACTTGCTATGAAGAAACCCTGAGCTCCTCATAGGCAATTACTTTTGTCCTGTGCCACACTTGAAACCCAAAACAGAGCAGGTTTCCTCAGGATCTTCCACTGGGTTCTCATCCACATCCAGTTCATGGCTAGGAAAAAATGCAGATGACAAAGTTAGTTACTGCAGAAAACACTCTTATTTTACAGATATACCAGTAAGAAACTCACATATTGAAAACATTTAAATGTGGGCTTCAGTAAGTTCTTCCACATACTGTGAAACCAAACAAGACAGATAACATCAGCTTATTCATATGCATGAGCACATACTACTATTTTTTTTTAACACAATTCTAGGGACGTATGTCCTTCTATTGGGACTATAATATTCCAACTATTCCAAATGATCTCTTAAAATATTTAATATCAAGCCCTACATGGAACTGATGAAGACAGTGTTTTTTCACACTATTTCCAAATTACCTTCATCATCTGTTATGTTATTTATATTATTATCCATTATTAATGCTATGGCAACAGCAAAATATTAGAACAAAACCAAAGCTACACGATTAGCAGATAATAATTCCATCCATCCTTTCACCTTTGAGTTTGTCAATTTGTTAGAGAGGAAGATCCATCTCATCATCTTTGAGGCTATAAATTTTTAGAGAAGAAAGAAAAAGACTGTGACAAGGCAGGGATCAGCTATTTTATGATTGCCATAGCACCGAGCACTTTAGTGGCAGCACAGAATTCAGTTAAACAGTACAAAGTATTTACTATCGTTCTTGTATCGTCTACACTAATTAGACCTAGATAAGCAAGTTGTCCTATCCAATTTAACAATCTTGTACGCTTCAGTGGCACAAGAATAGTACTGTCACCTTGCACAGTCATCGAGGCCATACATTGTTTTCATAAAGCAACGGAAGAGAAGAAATATCCACTGCTTGTTGCCAGGTAAAGAGATAAGCAGTGCTGGAAGACTATGTGGTTTTGTACTTAAGTTTTAACTCACAATCTCAATCAAACATATAGTTACTATAAATCAGGAGTCTTTTGGACCTGGGCTTCTTGAAAAAAAAGCTCGTCTAAATTTCATGACTCGCCTTCTCTTGACTTTGGCATGTCTGTATTCAGGAGGCTCTTCATCCTCATCTTCACCTTGGTCACGAAGCAGCAACTGTTCTTTGTCATTTGAATTTGAGCTACATGACCCCTCTGAACCTAAAAAAGACAGATGAGATCATATTTTCCTTCTGCATAAATTAATTCCTTATCTTCCTGTCCCCAAAGTAAGTCTGCAGCTACAGTTAGGTTGCCATACATACCCGAATCTGACAAATAAGGCACAAGTGCCAAACACATGTATCTTTACCTGTCTTTGTTTGAGGGACAACATACCAATACAAGCTTCCAGTATTAGTTACACTGTAGAGTTAATAATCTTAAGCAGGACCAACTTCAAATTATCTCAGCTCTCCAAGAAAAATAAAATGCCGACAAGGTATAAATTCAAAACAGTTTCTTCCTTCTGTGTAAATTTTGTTTCCATTTCATTAGCTATGCAAAGATATTTACATACGTTTAATGAGATGATTCCAACACTCATTTCTTGTTGGAAAGGAGATTTTCCTTTCACCTCTCCCATTCCAACTCTACTGTAGGATCAAGATGCGACTACACCTGCTTCTTCCTTCCTTAGAAAGTCACTAGCAGCGGACTCAGAGGTTTCCCACCAAACCGACATCCCGAGCTGCTGACGCTTAACTCGTGTGCTTCATCCCTCCTCTTCAGCAGGAGAAACCATACAACGGTCAGGAAAGACGATACACTGCTGCTTACAGCGAATGCTGGCAGGAAGAACCGGCAGGCAAACGCGATGGCTGTCTGCTTTCTCCGCATGCTGAACTGGCTGGCAAAAACATCTCCAGCCCACTCTTGTACCTCCCTCACAGAAGCTCTTCCAGTAGCGTAAGGCACAGCCACTGGCTTTCACCACGCTACTACATTACCTGGCACTTTCACTTGTTAGCACTAGCTGTGAACGTATGAATTTGGGGTTGTAAAGATGACTGCAGCTCACTGCCTAACTGATAACTTAATGCTGGGAAGGACCTCTGGAAGACATCTGGTCCACAGTAATACAGTACAACAAAACAAGAATTTATTTTCAAGTATGATATTTTTAGACAGAAGGCAAAAAAAAACCCCAACTCCAGAACTGGAGAACTATTTTTCTTCCTCAAAAAGCTGTTCTTAAAATTTGTCAGATTCATGACAACATCAACCTGAGTTTTCATTCATTTTAGACTATTGGTGAGAAAAGACACATCAGCTGAATGACACAGCTGCAATACCAATATTAAGATAAATAAATAAATACGCACTAACAGTGCTCTCTCATCACTTTCTGTAGTACATTTGAAGATTTATGAAGTATATGTTCTGTTAAAATCACTTCTGTCTGAAGAACACATTCAATATACAGGTTAGAGAGGACAGAGATCGTCCAGAGAAGCAGCGGGAAGAAAAAGGTATCAAGTACACAACCATTCCACAAAATACTTGATTGACTTTTTTAAAATGGCATAATACAGACATGCCCTTGTTTCTTATATATAACCACCTACAGAAATTCTGGTAGAATCAATTTTAGCCGATTCTGTATTACCTGACTGATTAATATTTTTATTTTCACTAGATGCACTCCTTTTCCTGGTTCCTCCATCACAGGGCTCCTTCTGGCTTTCACTGTCAGACGAACCACGCTCTTGAGGACTTTGGTGAGCTACCGTTAGAGCTGCACTGCTCTGCTCCGCTTCCTCCAAATTCAGATTTAAATTACAAATCCCAGAGGTTATTTCAGTGTGGGGCTCAGCACTTGAAGGGAGTGTTTCCTCACTTCTGGTGTTAGAGGGAGACAGCTCCAAGCTCAGCACTTCACTGCATTCAGCCCCTGGGCTAACCAAGTCCATTCTTCCCGAAACACCCATCTCCTGGGTAACCCCATTAGCTTCCACATTGCCCCCGTGTGAGCTCTCAGTAGTCCATCCTTGACTTGTCCAGTACTGAAACTGTTCCCAGTAATACCAGTACAGCTCGCTATAATGCTGCTCCCACTCTTCCCTGGTGTCTGGACTATTCCAAGGCTCAGAGGCTGTGGTGGCCTCAGACGATGAGACCTCTTGATGCTTCTCCAACCAACTTTGCCAAAGAAGGCCCTCTCCGTACTCACTCCAGTACTTCTCCCATTTTTCTTTAAGTTCGTTGGGTAAAGCCTCATTTGCAAGACTTTCTGAACTTTCACAGTTCCCTTCACTTACAGCCTGAGGTTTGCTGCTCTTCTCACATTGCTCTGTAGCTAGGGCCAGCTCATCAGCAACAGACTGGATATGACCACCACAAGCTCGATCTTGGCATTCCTGCCCCATTTTATCCTCGTGTTTTTGCTGTAACTCTTTTTTCTTCTTCTTTTTCTTTTTCATAATCTTCATGTTACTTCTCTTTCTGTAATTTTCTGTTGCCTAAAACGTAATGGAAAAACATACTTAGAAGTCCACAACGCATATGCAGTCTTTTCTTTTCCTCTCCCCAAGCACATTTCTGTTTCCGTTGTCACCCTCCCTGTCACTTCAACCCTGCTGTTAGCTTTCTCCCTGCAAAAGGTTGTAGGGTTTATGGGCCTGACAGGGCCCCGCTGCATAACCTTGGCTGACATTTCTGAGGAAGTTGTGAGAAAGAGTTGTGAGAAAGTCTACAGAAAGACAGACAGAAAAAAAGGCAGAATTACAGCCAGAAGTGGGGCTGCTGAGAGGGAAGTCATCAGTAGCTCAAGGATTCAGAAGGAAAGACATCAACATGAAACACTATAAAATCCTTAAGGGAGGTTGGTCAGGAATTGAGGGGTCACTGGGTTGAGCTCAACAGTAAAACAGTATCTCAGTAACATCAAGGACCTGTTTTAGGGGGCCGTGGAGGCTGACCCTTACTGTCGCCTGGTATCTGCCTGTCCAGCAAACACTGTTCAGGTGTCTTATTAGGGTAGCGGACATAAAACGCTCAGCCTAATAGAATGTAAAATCCTTGCTATCTTTGGGTGCTTTAAGCAAAAAATCATTGCTTTATACTCGTGAGCTCTGTAACTCCTGCAGCTGAATCTCTGTATGTCTGAAGACACTGACCCAAAAGAGGGGTGTAATATTCTTCCCATCCTATACTGACCTCCACGCTGGCTAACAGAAACACAAGGAGACAGCCTCCTCTCCAAACAGGTGGCCCTTTCATTTGTGCAATACAACCATTTCACTTGTTACAACAAACTCAAGACTACTACAGTTGTCTAGTGGAACAGAAGACAAAAACCTGTTACTGAAAGGAAACACTAAGGTAACTTGTTGGTTTCATCAAATACAACTCCACTTGTTTCAGTGGGGCTTCCTGTGCTTACAGATATAAACAAGATAAAAACATCCAAGAAAAGCAAGTTTTTCTATCAGATAAATCTGCCATTTTTTTTCATAAACTGCCAAATTAAGTTTGGCAGGTAAAAAGGCAGCGGTGATGAGGGACTACAACTCACACCGGCAAAAGACTGCAAACATACAGATATTACTCCAAATGTCCCATCAACTGCAATCCCTAGTTTCGTGGCATTGACAAACGCATAAGGTGGACTACAAAGAAGTTATGTTCAGGCATTAATCTTTCACCCACATCACTCATAATGTCATGTTAATACACACAGTGCCAAATACAATGCTTAGTAGTAATCTAGTAAAAACATACATTATTTTCTCATTCAACTTACTTGCAGTATTACTACATAGCAACAAAAATTGCAGTATGCGGTGGGCTTGAAGTTGGATGCCTGTAGGGTCTATTTACATGCCATCAACTAAAATCACGTACAAGTTTCTCCTATTTATTTACAAATTAATCAGGTCAGAACCATGGAATGCTCTGCACAAAAGTACTCTCTCACTGTCAGGGAGGTCTGTATTCCAAAAAGTGGACAATGTGGATATCCCACTGTCTTTTTCTCATCTGTGAACAACTTCAGTCTTCCTCTAAAGCCCAAATGCTCCCTATGGGAAGCAGAGCACCCAAGCTTCACTCCTGCCCTTCAGAACAGCCTGGCTTTATCAGCTGCAAGTGGGATCTGAGAAACTAGCTTTTTATATTAGTATCTAAAGCTAAATGGTTAAAGCAGACTGTGAGAACACACATGCTCAGACTGGAGCACACTAGTTGTCCGGATGCAGAGCATCAACGTTACCATGGCTGTTTTAAACTAGCTCTCTCTAGTAGTAAGAGAAATACAGGTATGGAAGCATAGAGCACAGCCTGACCCTGTTTAGTCAAACTGGCAGGTGGACTTTACAAACTGCACAGACCACGGTGCTGTATGTTGTTACAAGTATGCGAGGCAGGCAGCTTAAAGCCAGCTCGGATATATTTCCATGAACTGCAGTCTCAAAAATAACTGAGGAGCAGACATGCCCCTACCTCTGGAAACATGGTAAACAGAACAAATAAAGGAAATAAAGATTTACCACAAAGTCCCTGTGGGCTGACTGCCCACCAAACTGAAGAGGCAATCCCATACTCTTCATAAGCTCAGCCTCCGAGTCTAGTTCAACTTCTTCCAGGTCGAGAGCATGATTAGTATCCACCTTTAATGTCACATTGGGACAACGGTTCTCCTCCTCAGACGCTTGTTCCTCCCCTATCAACAAATTATATTAAGTGAATATCATCTGGTTCTGATACCTCAATGCAATAGCATGGCCTACAAAAATTAGCAGAACTGCCTCTTAAGCTTCCTTTCCCATTTAAAATTTTTGTCATAAGCATCTATTTGCTGCATAACTATCACTAGGAACCAAAATCTAACTTCGGCAGCCAAAACGTTGCACTGGGTCTGGCTGGGATGGAGTTAACTTTCCTCATATCAGTCTGTACGGTGCTGTGTTTTGGATCTGCGGCTAAAACAGTGTGGATAACACACCGATGTTTTGGCTATTGCTGAGCAGTGCTTGCACAGCACGGTAACCTTCTCTTTTCCCCACTCTGCCCTCCCCAGCAAGTAGGCTGGGGTGGTCAAGAGATGGGGAGGGGACACAGCTGGGACCGCTGACCCAAACTGGCTGAAGGGATAGTCAATACCGTATAATGTGATGCTCAGCAATAAAAAGTGGGGTAGAGGACGTGGGTGCTTGGGGTCAACCCACCACAAACATTCACCTCAGTAACTTGCAGAGCAAACTACAATAACACCTAGCAAACAATAGAAAAATTAGTATTAGGAAAAGAAAATTCTTTACAGGAGTTATTTTGGCATGTATCAGAGCAAGCTTAAATTACAAGAAACTGCTGGTTTTGTTACAAATCTTTCAAAAACACACTCACAAAGATAATACGATTTTACAAAAATGTAATGTGTGAACTACAGAACATAATTATCTCAGAAATAACTGATTAACTATCAAAACACTGCTTGCACATCTATCAATTTTTTAAGCAACATCATATGTGTATAAAATGACAAATACCACTGAGAAAGTAGGAACTGTATATTGATGAAACTTATGAAATACATAAGCTCTTGACACAGTTGATAAAACGGAAAGATTTTTTTTTTTGGTCAGGATGTATTTACTGCCAAATTATTACACAGCACAAGACACTTCTGTTTTTAACTGATTACTCTCACCACAATTCAGTCATATATGCACAAAAACATGGTTTACATTCTCCTTCTTCACTCCATTCACACTGCCTCCATCTAACCGGTGCTATTAATTCTCAGCTTCTATGGACATTCCTTTCTATTCAGACTCCTTCCTTTCAAATCAAGCTATTATATGATGCTGGAGCTAGCAAGACAGCAATGGAAAAATCAGATACCAAATGAATTATGTTCAGATAGGCATGTGTGAGGAATTCAGGAGGATGGAGCAAGGGATTGGTGTTGAATTTACCAGAGCATGCACCACGATTATTCCTAAAATACAAGCAAGTAGGGAGAGACTTACTCCTCCGGTCCTCCTCATACGATTCCTCATGTACATGCAAATCATAATTTCCCCCATAGGGGCTATCGCTTCTTCTCTAATTCTGGCCCAGCAGATGAATCAACAACAGCTAATGTCCTAGACTGGGGTAGAGGCAGCAGGACAGTATTACTCCCAGGCAAACATCTAGGATTTGCAGACCTCCGTTATATAATTAATGTTGAGCTAGGGAAATTGAAATTATGATTTGAGAGCAGGTCAGGCACTTGTGAGCTAATCTGCTCTGTGCACCAGGTGGAGATTATGTGAGCTGGTAAATCTGTGCAAACAGAAGTAAGCATTGCACCTGATTTGACACAAACTTCCACATCACGATTATAGTAACTTGAAAGTTATGCAAGTGCTAAGTTATTATTCACATCCATCCCCATAACAAAAGTACTGAAAAACAAGCCAGAAATAAGAACAAAACTATGGGTTAGCAGTTATACAGTCCTACTGTACCTTAAATAACCACACATAACTCACTTTAAGTATAACTGCACGTCATATTGCACAGTACATTTTATCACCTTACCTGTACTGTCATTGTCATCTTTGACATAAAATCCTTTTAATCCCAGTTTATATAATTTTCGATCTCTGTAAAAATGAAGAGAGACATTGACACAGAAGGTCATAATTAAAACGAATTTTTTTACAATAAAAACAAGTTCAGTGGAACAACCTCCCCAAGAATGTGGTAGAGTCCCCATCGCTGGAGATTTCAAGATGCGATTGGACAGGGTGCTAGATAACCTCATCTAGGCTCCCTTTGCCATGAAATGCTGGCCCAGATGATCTTTCGAGGTCCCTTCTCACCTGGGCTGCTCTGTGATTCTAAACACACGAAGCAAAGAAAAATATGAAAACGGCAGCACTTAAAAGCCTGATGTGAAAAGCCTACACGAGAGATGTTCAGAAAACATTGCTGCGACAAAGAATACCCAGGAACTAAATTTTTGGCCCACAAAACATTCTGCTTAAGTAGGTGGAATTTAGTGTCTTCAGTCCAAAACCGCAAACAGTTCAGCCACCACCCAGCGCTGAAGGCACCTCATCTCTGCAAGTGCCTCAGCTATGCGCTGAGTGTGTTTAACATCAAAAGCTCCGGTAACGGCCACGACTTCTTCTCCCAAATCACGCACCCGCGACAGACAGCCCGTGAGCAGCATCTCCCTTTCCCGCCCCGTTCCTCCTCTCTGGCTCGGGGAGGCTCCAGGTCCCTCCGCACCACTTCGGGGAAGGGGACGGGGGGCGCCCGTCGGAGCCCCGGCGCGGGGGAGAGGGAGCGCTGCGGGCCGAGCCCCGCACAGCCGCCGCCCCGGCCGGGGACAACGCAGCGCGGCCCGCGCTCCGCGGGAGGGCGCGGGCTCCCACCGGCGCGGCCGCTGCTGCTCGCCGGGCCGCCCCTGCGCCCGCCCCGGTAAGGGCCCCCGCGGGAACCGGCGTTTGGGTGGGCGCCCTCCCCCTTCTTTCCCCTTCTATAGCTGATATCGTTTAGTAAACACAACCTCCAGGCACCCTTCCGTGCACCTCTCCCTACTTGCGGCCGCAGCAGCACGGCCCTGCTCCGCGCTCCCCCCCCAGCGGAAACCTCCCCCGGCCACGGGGGACGCGGACACGCGGGGGACGCGGACACGCGGGGGACGCGGACACGCGGGGGACGCCCGCCCGGTGGCGGCGGCGAGGCCGCTACTCACTCGACGAAGGTGCGGGAGCAGAGGCAGAGGATGCTGCGGGCCGCCCCCGCCCGCAGCAGCAGCTCCGCCACCAGCCGTCCCCGCGGGTCCTCCACCATGCCTGCGGGAAGACCCACGCCGCGACCCGGCCCTGCCGCCCGCCTTCCGCCGGAACTGTCGTAAGCGCCGAGCCCGCCCCGGGCCCGCCCGGCTGCGGCCGAGGGGGCGGCCCGAGCCGAGCCGAGCCGAGCCGAGCTGAGCTGCCCCGGGGGGGGGGCGGCCGCCGCGGCGGTGGCGGGGGCTCCGCTCATGGAGCAGCCGCTGCGTCCGACTTGGGGGTTCAGGTTTTAGCACCCTGCTTTGCCTGTCGGCGTGCCAAGCGACCCAGCCGCAGAGCAGCTGGACTTTTGAGGGCTGCAGCTGGGGACGCCTGTGTAAGGGCAGCCGCCGTTATGTCACTTCTTGTGCTTTCAGTGACTCCCTGCGAGGAATATTTGCATTTTGATGGTATTGAGCGTGGGGAGAAAGGAGGGGAGGAAAGGACATGGCAACAAAAATCTGCAACAAAAGATATTGCAGCAAAAATCTGGCGAAACCGGGAGTGGGAAACAGGAGTGGAAAGCCTGAGCAAAGCGCCTTGGTGTAGTGACTGGAGCAGAAGTAACCGGAGAGCTTAAAATGAGGAGAGAATGGGGACAGGGCGGACAGAAGGAGTCGAAAACAAAGCCTGTGGAGCAAAGGGGCCTGGGCGAGGCGGCAAGGTCGGAGTGAGGCGCTGGAGGCAGGGTTTGGGTGGGGAGGGAGGGAAGCATTGGGAAGCAGCCGTGTGTGGTACGGTGCAGTGATACAGGTAACTGTGTTGTGCTGAGAGAGTTCTGTCCTGTGGAGTCCTGCTTCAGGCACCGGATCAGATATAACCTGGGAAAACATCGTTGTGGAGTGAAACAACAATTTGGGAGATCTGCTGACCTGTTGTGAGAGCTGGAAGGTGTTTAGAAAAGGAGGTTGGTAGGAGAGAAAGGGAAGTGCAATGTTGAGCAGACCACGGGATGCTGCCCTGCAGAATCAGATTTTATCCTTGCCTCCACTGCAGAGACTTTATATGGTGATGCACAAGGTTTGAGAGATTTTCTACATAAAACACTGAGCGATGGACTATTCAGCTCTACTTAGATTATTCAGACTGTATCTGTAAAATGCATGAAATCCAGGTCTCTCTGAAGACCATTATACAAAGCCTTCCTAGACATAACTGTGACAGAATTTCTCAGATAATAATTATGGACTTTGTGATCTCTTCTTACCTGCTAGCCTGCCTACTGGACACTGGGAGAGTATTAGAAAGAAGTGCAGCATACATGCCTGCCCTGCTTTTAGGCCTTCTGCAAGGTGTTTGCTTTTGACAAGCTGGGATACTGGGCTTTACATTAGCTACGTTCAATGCATGATGTGCTGTGCGGTTCGTCTGCTGTGCTGTCTCATTCCGTTTGCATCAATACATTTTGGGTAACAAGGCTATACAGCCTCATGAGGATGCAAGATGTTCTCAGGATTTTTAAGACATTTCATGTAGGAAATACGCAAAGGGGAGTTTGGAGGCAGAAGGACTGACCATTCAGGTGACAGTAGCACAATTACCATCCAACAACAAATTCCATCCACTTACAAAAAAAATCTTAAACTTAATTGTATCCTGAATCATGCAGCATCTTACATCTGATATAACCAAAAATATAAAATGCCGTCATTAGTCAGGACTTGTATATATCTATTGCTACGGTAATGAAATACTTTAGAAATACAGGGAAATATTACACCAGTTCTAGCACCCGTGTGGGTGTAACTGCGTCTGCAATTAGGACGCTACATCACCTTCATATTTCAAAACTGAAAATGCAGTAAAATAAAGATCTTTCAACACAAATTGTTTAGCAACAGCCAAATGCTGAGTGAATAAAAGTTGAATTGTGCATTGCGAAATATTTTGGGAATTATTATACTCCTTTTCTTAAGAAAACAATACTACATTTCAAGTGAAATGCAGAGAATACTTTTGTATGAGAACAAGATGGCTGTTCTTTTATAATATCCAAGCCGGATACCCTGCAGCCCCCAGGAGCAGCCACCAGCAGGTAAGGCTAGACATGTGTGAGAATGCCTCCTAATGCTCTCGCATTCCCCAGCCATCTGCAGCTGATGGCATATGGTTTTCTGCCTGTTCAGTAAGACAGTGGATTTCTCCTCATGATACTTGTCCAGTCTTCCCCTGGACCCATCATCTAGCAGTGAACTGCACAGGTCTATCGGCTGTTGCATGAGAAGTCACCTTTTTCATTTTGAACGTGGCTTCAAATGACGCTTCTCTTATTGGAAGAGTAAGTAAGCAATTGATCCATACGCAGCTACTGTGCTGCTGGATTTTATAGATGTCATAGAATCATAGAATCATTAAGGTTGGAAAAGACCTCTAAGGTCATCCAGTCCAACGGTCAACCCAACACCACCATGCCCACTAAACGCCATCCCTAAGCACCTCATCTACACGTCTTTTAAATACTTCCAGGGATGGTGACTCCACCACTTCCCTGGGCAACCTGTTCCAAGGCCTGACCACTCTTTCAGTAAAGAAATTTTTCCTAATATCCAGTCTAAACC